>NW_023416324.1:9617500-10217500 GCF_014108235.1 Myotis myotis | reverse complement strand
TTGGGTGGAACTCACTGGTTCCTTTTCATCTTGTTATTTTGCAACTGTTTGCAACCATCACCATAGTGATATTATCAGAGCGGGTCAAATGAAATTCCTAATTCTTGGGTTGTTATTGGTTTTTCTTTTGTACCTCGGAACATGACTTTTTCACCCCAAACCAGCTCTTTTATGTCTTATAAGCAGTTAAGTTCTCAGCTCCCAAGTCAGCAGCGGCCCTCTGACTGATTCCCAGCAGTTAAAACGGGAGAGGTGGTCCACGCTTGGATGAGGGATGGAAGGGCTTGAGCTGAGTTTCCAAACTGAAAACTGTACGTACCAGAAATCTCCTTTCCTTCAGATAAAACTTGGGTTAAAGTTTCAGGGTGTTGAAAGAGGCACTAAATAAACGAAGGGTCTAAAGAACCTTTAGTGTTTGGACCAAGAAACATGGCTATAGAGTTCAACAAATAAACACAGCTGGCGTGGGGTGAGCCTTTAGCAAACAATTATCTTCTTGATTATTTTTTTTCTTCATAATCATCCTCTTGGACAAAAGCCTTTATTATAACATTCTCCTACACTGCTGATGGGTTGTGAGTTTGTGTGACTGTTTAATATAAAACTTGGCAATGGGTAGGAAAAGTCTCGACAATGTGCTCTTCCTTTGATGTGAACTACTCATGGGTTCTAAGAAAATAATTAGGGATGTGAGCAGAGGGGTACACACGAGAATGGTCATTGTTAATGAAGGAGAAAAACTGGAAATAACCTAACTGTACCACATTAGGGGATTGCTTTTAAAAATCACGATCTAGCCCTAACCAGTTTGGCTCAGTGGATAGAGCGTTGGCCTGCAGACTGAAGGGTCCCAGGTTCGATTCCGGTCAAGGGCATGTACCTTGTTTGTGGCACATCTCCAGTAGCGGGTGTGCAGGAGGTAGCTGATCAATGTTTCTCTCTCATCGATGTTTCTAACTCTCTATCCCTCTCCCTTCCTCTCTGTAAAAAATCAATAGAAAAATATATTTAAAAAAATAAAAAGATGTTTTTTAAAAAAATCATGATCTAGCCATACAATGGATACTAAGCCACCATTAAAAATTATGCCACAGAAGAGCGTGGGCTGGTGTTGCTCAGTGGTTAGAGCAACGACCTGCACACAGAAGGGTTGAGGGTTCCATTTTCAGTGAAGGGCACATGCCTCCGTTGCAGGTTTGATTCCTGGCCCCAGTTGGGGCACATGTGGGAGGTAACCAATCGATGGCTCTCTCTCACATTGATGTCTCTCTTCTCTCCCCTACCTCCACTTTCTCTAAAAATCGATTGGAAAAAAATATCCTCAGTTGAGAATTAACAATAAAAATATATATATATTATGCCACAGGAGAATCTTCAATAACACATAAAATAGTCATAATGTGTTATTTGGCAGAGAAAAGCAGGTTACAAAAATGTGTGCATAGCATTATCCTATTCTTGTATTCAATAGAAAAAGATTAGAAGGATAGGTTCTAGAGACACAGCGGACTCTCATAGCCAGTTAGCCTGGAGGTCAAATCACCCCCGGTATTGCCGACAACAATCAAGGCTTAACTACAACAAGACTGCGCACAAAGACCACTAGGGGGTGCACCAAGAAAGCATAAAAAATGCGGAGACAAAGAAACAGGACAAAACTGTCAATGGAGGATATTGAGTTCAGAACCACACTTTTAAGGTCTCTTAAGAACTGTCTAGAAGGCATCGATAAATGTAGTGAGATCCTCAAGAAATCTAATGAGACCTTCGATGTTATGATAAAGAGCCAACTAGAAATTAAGCATACCCGGACTGAAATAACGAATATTATACAGACTCCCAACAGCAGACCAGAGGAGTGCAAGAATCAAGGCAAAGATTTGAAATGCGAAGAAGCAAAAAACACCCAACCAGAAAAGCAAAATGAAAAAAGAATCCGAAAATACGAAGATAGTGTAAGGAGCCTGTGGGACAGCTTCAAGCGTACCAACATCAGAATTATAGGGGTACCAGAAGATGAGAGAAAGCAAGATATTGAAAACCTATTTGAAGAAATAATGACAGAAAACTTCCCCCACCTGGTGAAAGAAATAGACTTACAGGTCCAGGAAGCGCAGAGAACCCCAAACAAAAGGAACCCAAAGAGGACCACACCAAGACACGTCATAATTAAAATGCCAAGAGCAAAAGATAAAGAGAGAATCTTAAAAGCAGCAAGAGAAAGAAACCCAGTTACTTACAAGGGAATACCCATACGACTGTCAGCTGATTTCTCAACAGAAACTTTGCAGGCCAGAAAGGAATGGCAAGAAATATTCAAAGTGATGAATACCAAGAACCTACAACCAAGATTACTTTATCCAGCAAAGCTATCATTCAGAACGGAAGGTCAGATAAAGAGCTTCACAGATAAGGAAAAGCTAAAGGAGTTCATCACCACCAAACCAGTATTATATGAAATGCTGAAAGGTATCCTTTAAAAAGAGGAAGAGGAAGAAAAAGGTAAAGATAAAAATTATGAACAACAAACATGCATCTATCAACAAGTGAATCTAAGAATCAAGTGAATAAATAATCTGGTGATCATAATAGAATCAGGGACATAGAAAGGGAATGGACTGACTATTCTTGGGGGGGAAAGGGGAAGAGACTGGACAAAAATCGTGCACCTATGGATGAGGACAGTGGGTGGGGAGTGAGGGCGTAGGGTGGGGCGGGAACTGGGAGGAGGGTAGTTATGGGGGGAAAAAAGAGGAACAAATGTAATAATCTGAACAATAAAGATTTAATTAAAAAACAAAAAAACAAAAAGAAGGATAGGTTCTAAAAATATGTCATTATTTCTTAGGTATTTTTCTTTGTGTGTGTTTTATCTATAACATTTTTTACAATAAGTATGTATTTCTGTAGCCAGATGTTTAAAATGCTATTTTAATGATAATAATAATAATAATGTATCATACCTTTTAAAATTATCCGATGGTTCTTGTGGGCAGAAATAGAATCTTATTCCAGGAGCCCATAAAGCTCATAAGCTAGAAAGTGCTCAAGGATCTCTTACTGTGGTTGGAAGATAACGAATAAATAGTGTAGCACATGGGACTAATAAATATTTAGCAACCATGGGTTTTCTGCTTATTTAGAGTTCAAGGTCAAAGACATACAAGGCTGACATAACCAGGTATGAAATACATGGATCACATATCAAAACTGGTAAATGTATTTACAAAATACCAACAATCATTCAATGTTTGATAAAAACAGTGAAGATTATGGGGGGCTCGGGAAGGGGGACCACACATGAAAACAATAGCATACTATAGGCCACCTACTTATTGCTTATCTTATTTAAATCTCATAACGATTCTTTGTGGTAGGTATCATACCCCCATTTTTTAAATGTGGAAACTAGGATATGGAGGTTCAGTCACCTGCCCTTTCAACATTGCAGGGAGAAAAAAAGTATGCATTTATTCAGCTAGGAGAGGCATAGATCCCAGTTTATGACTGGAATGGCTGCAATAGGGAGGAAAAGAAAGGATGGAGAAGGAAGACCTGTACACTTATGGCATGGTCCCAAAAGTATTTCACCAGACTGACAAACATTTAGTTTGCTGGCTGGAGAAAATGATAATAATTTTAACTACCCTCCTTTGAGCCCTTGAGGATGATGTTGATATAAAAATGGGGATTACAGGGTGTCATTATATTCAACCTCACTGGCCTGTGGGAAGTGGTGGAAGTTATAGCAAAAATGTGCTAGAGAGTAAATTACACAGAACCCGAGGGTCTATCATCACTATGATCATCACTCAAAACATCTAAACACCTCTTTGTTTGAGGTAATGTGGAGGAGTAAAGAAAGGAAAGGTTTTGGGATCAGACAGATCTCCGTTCAAATCCTGGCTCACTATCCACGTAGCTACGTGATCTTTGTCCAGCCTCAACCGGCTCTTCCTGGAGACATCAGGCTTTTATGGAAATCCTGCTTAAATTGATCATCCCAAACTTTTCTTGTTATATTGGAAGCTATCACGGGGAACTCTTTAGACCTGTATTATTAGTCAGGGCAGTGCCAGCTGCTGAAACAAAAAATCCCCAACTCTTAGTGGCTTGCTACAAAACTGGTTTATTTTCTCCCTGAGATATAGTCTGATTGGATGTTTTCAGTGAACTGTCCTAGAAGGGGATTCAGACTTCTTCCATCCTGGAGTCTTCCCTCGGACCCTCTGCTGGCTGGAGGGAAAGAGAAGGCATCTTATGGACATGTCTGGAGGTGGCACATGTCATTTCCTCCCACATTTCATTGGTCAAACCCAGTCACATAACCACAGCCGAACTCAGGAGAGAATGGCAATTATAGACTATGCTTGTGCCCAGGAAAAGGAAATGAAAAGGGTGAACATGTGGCCTGTTAGTGCTACATACTTGCAGTAATCACAGATAGTGTAGGGCACAGAATGAAAGGCCATCCAGATAAAGCCCAACAGAACCACGATGGCAGCGCCCAGCAATGGCGCCCAACAGAGAGATCTTTGGCAGTCAGAGTTTTCTTGACACGTGTAAGTTTTAAACTGGGCCAGACCTTACAGGATCTTAGATCAAGTATGTCTGATCCTGTCTGGCAGTTTTAAGCTGTCAATCAAGCAAGACTTACTATTAAGTCTTGAGATCAGGTAGCGTAGGTCTTCTTTTTTTCTTTTTCAAGATTCTAAGATCTTTGCATTTCCATACATATTTAAATCAGATTGTCAATTTCTACAAAACAAACTTGCTGGGATTTTAAATTAGATTGTGTTAAATCTGTAGATCATTTTGGGGCTAGTGAACATCTTAACAATATTGAGTTTTCCGATTCACGAATAGGGTACATCTATTTATGTAGCTCTTTAATTTTTCTCAGCGATGTTTTCTAGTTTTCGAAGTACATAGGACTTGCACGTCTTTCATTAAATGTATCCCTAAGTATTTAGTGTTTTTTGATGTCATGGCCAATGGTATTTTAAAACTTTTTCTAATTGTTCATTGCTCTGATCTTTTATTCCAGCCTTTCATTAGACTGGTCTTCAAGTCTTGCCACTTTTTCAGCTACTACATCAGTTCTGCATCTCGTTTAGTTTCATTGAGAACATTGCAATGTCTGATTGGAATGAGGGGTGAGCGCTTGGGAGGAGTTGAGGATAGCCTAGAAGTTTGCACCCAGGATGAGTATGCTTGGAGTTTTTCTGGCTTCATTCATATAGTACCATATTCCAGGTGCTATGCTAATTGCTTGTGATATGATTCACAACCCCTGCCTCAAGGAGCCCAGTAAGGGCAAATCACAAGTGAAAAGGTGATTCGATAAGATGTACTCAGTACAGGGGTTTCCATGGGAACATTCAGCAGGCCCCACACAGCTTTTGAGGGGATGGTCAGAGAATACTCCAAGGAGGAGGAGGAGGAGGTGATGATTCTTCTGAGTCTGAAGGGTCAGCCTTAGACACATTGCAGGGACCATCCCAAGCCTGGTGGGCGGTTGGCTGGCCAGCTTAATAAACTAAACATGAATCCCCCCAAATATGCCTATAAAACTCCAACAGCTGGCCCACATGTGAGAGGCCTTCCTATAACTCTGAGCAAGACCCCACAGATGGTCGGGATACAAATACTTCTGGTCCAGCAGGAGGCAGCTGCAAGTTCTCCCAGGTACCTATTAGGAAAGCAAAAACAAAGCCGAGAGACGACGGTGTCTAACCTCAGACTAAAGTATCGTCTTGGCACCGAAGTCTTTGGGGATGCATTAAAACGAAGTGGATTGCTAGTGGTCTGTCTACTGCCCTCCTCTTGCTACATGTTCTTTCAAGATGCTGTGGGGTGGAAAAAGTTGATCTAAGCTGTCTAGCCGAGGCTGCCTCCGCTACAAACCACAGTGTTCTGTCTTCAAAGGAAATCAGCATTTTTTGTGCCTGTATTCATTCCTTAGGGTTCCAATAACTAGAAATTTCTGAGACCCAAAAGGAGCCTGTTTCATTAATTTGCATGAGTTTACCCAGAATGCATGCCTGGGATGACCATGTGTTTTGGGTTTTGCTTTGTTTTTTTCTACTCTTCAAAATGTCTTTCTTCGCCTATTAGTTATAGGTCCCTGATTTCCCATTATCAAGGAAACAGCTCCCCTTCCCCATTACCAGGTCCCCATCCCTGCCAGCTCCAAGGGTGAGCTCATGACTGAGGCCTGCTGGTAAATGAAGTCATAAACGTGGATGAGGTTGTCTAAGGAAAAAGCACAAAGTAAAAGAAGGAGAGATCCCATAATTGAGCCTCGAGGAACCCCATCATTTAGTGGTTGTGCAGAAGAGAATGCGTCCGAGAGAACACAGAGAAGGAGCCATCATAGAGGCAGGATGAAGACCAAGACCATCATGTGATATCATGGAAACCAATGTGAGAGGATGTTTCAAGGAGGTAGGAGGGACCAACAATGTCATGATGTTACTGGGGAGTCAAAGGAGGTGGTTTTGACATGAGGTAGAGGTGACCTTAGGGCCATTTTACTGGAGAAGTGATGGAATGGAATGGGAAATTAGAAAGTGGGGAGAGGAAATACTGCCAATTCTGTAGCTGCAAAAGGCAGGAGATGGGGTGGTAGGCTAAGGCAGTGGTCGGCAAACTCATTAGTCAACAGAGCCAAATATCAACAGTACAATGATTGAAATTTCTTTTGAGAGCCAAATTTTTTAAACTTAAACTATATAGGTAGGTACATTGTTATTAACTTAATTAGGGTACTCCTAAGGCTTAGGAAGAGCCACACTCAAGGGGCCAAAGAGCCGCATGTGGCTCATGAGCCGCAGTTTGCCGACCACAGGGCTAAGGGGATGTGGGATTCATGAAAAAAAATTTTTAACATAAGGTCTGAGACACTTAGGCATGTTTGAAACCATAGTAATCATCTGATTGAGAGGAAGTAGTTGAACAATCTGGGGAGAGAAGGGATAATTGAAGTGTAAGAATCCCAAGAAATAGGTCCCCAAGAGGGAATATTGTTTACAGCATTTCCCTAACTTACTTGGAGGGCCACCCCGTTCATGCAGAGGGTTTTTTGTTTGTTTTTTAAAATCTTTATTGTTGAGATTATTACAGATGTCCCTCTTTTTTCCCCCCATAGCTCCCCTCCACCTGGTTCCCATCCCACCCCAGGCCCTCACCACCCTATTGTCTGTGTCCATAGGTACTGCATACATGCATTTAAGATCTTTGTCTAATCTCTTCCCGGCCACCCCCCCCCCCCAACACCCCCTTCCCTCTGAGAATCATCAGTCTGTTCCATTTCCATGCCCCTGATTCTATTTCATTCACCAGTTTATTCTGTTCATCAGATTTTTTTATCCATTTGAGTTTTAGATTCACTTGTTGATAGATATGTATTTGTTATCACTTTGTTGTTATGCAGAGTTTATTTTGATCAGTATTCTGTAGAAAGCACTATGGCCCAAATTATGTCAAAGACCCATCCCCAAACCAGTAAGCATGGCCAAGGCCATACTTTGGCTTCAGCCAATCAGAATCCTCTCTTCTGGAGCTGGAGGTGGGCTCAAGTCCACCCAAACAAAATGAGGATGAGGAAAGGTCAAGTTGTAGAAAAGAGGGTGTGCATATGTGGGAGATACCTGAGAAGTGGCCTCTAAACCAGCTGATTGATGGGGAAAATGGAATTACCAGGTGGTGTTCCTTCCCTCCTGGTCTAGCGAGGGGTTGAAAAAAAAAAAAAAAAAAAAAAAAAGCTGGCTAATTCTAGAGTTCTCTTGTATCTCCAAAGACAAAATAAAACATCTGAAAACACTGTTAGTAATCCAAGATCTACAACTCAGGAAGCAGTGCCAGGCCTTTAAATCAGAGGTGATTTAGGAGCTAAGCAATCCCCAGCCCTTGGACACTTGTGCATTTATTAATCCAACAGTTGCAGCTGTGGATTGAAGAAGGAAAGATAGAAACCATGTTGGGTGAACTTCTGAGCAATGCCTGCTTTTACGTGTCCTGTAATAGCTGATGAGCATCACAAAAAAATTCAATATTTAGTTTCACCTGGAGATTGCTTCATTCCTTGGGTGGTGGTCCTATTTGGCTCTGGGCTTCCCTGTCACCTTGCCTCAGTTCAGCAAACACATATGGCCACCTACTGTGTGCAAGTTGTCATGTTATATGCTGGAATGTAGTATCATCTTTTGACATTTACAAAGCATCTTCCTACACATGATCTCAATTTAGTGATTCTGAGAAAAAAACTTTGAGTCAGAAATACAAAAGTGAGGATGGATTTATCCACTGATCTGTGTAATCTTAGGCAAGTCATTTCATCTAAGCCTCAACTTCTTCTTCTATAAAATGATAATAATAGAAGTTCCTACCTCAAAGGATTGTTGGGAGGAATCAATGAGACAATACAACAGCCTAGCACATAGTACCCAGTCAATTAAAAGTAGCCATTACTTTGTTATTCATTTTTGTCCACTTATTCACACAATGATGTTAATATTTATTACTTTACTTCACTGGTCTTCATTGAGCACCGACTATGTTCTAGGTGCTGAAGATCCCTACTGACCACAGAGCAGTTAGATACAGAAAAGAAGGGGTCCCAGAACTGAGCCCTCGGAAAAGGAAGAGGAACTTTCACAGGGAACACAGAGACCACCTGAGCACCAGGAGAGGTGCACCAAGGAGGAGAAGTCAGTAGTAACATGAGGCCCCCAGATGGCCCCTGGTTCCTGTAACCTGGAGTTTCCAGGTCAACAGGTGGAGGCACAAGCTCAACCCAGGCTGATTGGAGAAGCTATTAGAGTTGGTGTGGAAACAAAGTTTTGATGTGAAGGGAGCGAGAAAATGGGGAGGTGGCTGGTGGGAAATGTAGGATCAAGGAGATTTTTGTTAAAACTTTTTTAAAAACATGAGATATTGTGGCATGTGATTGTCAGAAGGTGGGGATAATCCAGTATAGAGGGAGAAATTGGTGTCTAAGAGGGAAGCAGAGTGTCAGTGGAGGGGTTGGTTCTGATAGGTGCACAAAACCTTCATTCGCTGTAAGAGTAGGGAAGGCAGAGAACATGGGCATGGTGCAGAGCTGTTGGTAGGTGAGAGGGCTCCTGTCTGATTGGCTCTGTTATCTCTGACGTAAGAGGCAACCTCATCTGCTCAGAGCGAAGATGAGAAAGACAAAGGAGGAAGAAGAGTGAAAAATCATCATCCTCGGGGAGCGTGAGGAATTGAATACAGCAGGCAGCTATAGCAGGATCGCAAGGCAGGAATGCTAGGCTCCTTTGAAATTTGTGGTCATCAATTTAAAGTGATTCTAGCCACTTTTATTTCCCAGCCATGCTCGTATATTCTGATTTAAGCAAAGAGTAGGAGATTGGCTGGTCTTAACTATGTTAGGCAAGTTAGAAGGGATCGGGCAAAAGGGTAATGGGTTTTTGCAAGGAAGTGAGTATAATGATCATTACTAAGCTGGTAAGGAGGGAAGTGAACATGAGGGGGAGGATAGAGCTGAAAATCTGGCAGGTCAAGGGTTTGCAGGTCTTGATGAGGTTGAAAAAATGCCTGTGTGTGATATTGCAACAAGGAGGCTAAAGACAGATCTGAGATCTTTACAATTGTGCTTTCTGAGATAGTGCAATTATTGGTGAGAGTGAGTCCAGGGTAAGACCAATAGGAGAGGGTATCTGAAGACAGGAGAAGGGAAAACTCATTGGTAGGGAAGAAATGAATAAGGGAGAAATCAGTCAGATTTCAGATGGATTATGCTTATGGAGGCTGAAACCATAAAGTAAGGTACAGGAGGTGTGATGGAAGTCAGTTCATGAGAACAAAAAGGAGGAGTGGCAGGTGGGAAAATATGATAGTGAGAACTGGAAGGGGATTGGGTCTTTGAAAGAGGAAGGGAGGAGAGACAATACTAAAACTATTTATGGTGCTTGCCTGCTTATCTATAGCCCCTTGTAGGCAGTCATGTTTAATGCCACATGCCCTATGCTCAGAGCAATAGTTGACTGGTCAAGGGATGAACGCTGACCTATAGGCAGCCAATCTGTAGACATGAGCTGTCAACGCTAAGACTTAATTGAATTCTGTCTTGAGATCTGAATTATGAGAAAAAAAAAAATAATTTGCCAGTTAATATAGCCAGTTGATGCAGGGAATAAAAGAGGACAAAGTTCACCTGGATGGACCTCATACAGGCTGACATGTCGAGGGAATAGGGTTGAAAGCTGAAGATGCCAGACAGTAAAGGAAGAATGTATCAGATGCATCCAAAGAAGCAGAAATGGGGAGTAGCCATGCTGGGTTAGTTCCTGAACCCTCTTATTATGAGCTAACAACTTTCAAAGGTTTTTGAGCAGAGAAGCAACATAATCAAATCTGGGGTGATGAGTGTAGGCGCTGATCCCAGACTGCCTGGCTTTGAAAACATTAGCTTTGTGATCTTGGGCAAGTTACGTAACCTTTCTGTACCTCAGTTCCCTCATCTGTACAGTGGGAATTACAGCACTGCCCTCATAGGGTTGTAGTGAGGCTCACATGAGAAAATACACATAATGCATTTTGAACAAGGCTTCCTTTCAATCTTATTTTCTTCAACTAGACAGTTCAAGTGTTGCTTCTTTCTCAAAACTTTCCCTCATGCCCTTATTTATCGCTTGGCTTCCAGGAGGGACACCCCCTTTTCTTGGTCCTCCTTCTCAGTCACCTTGCTGGTGCCTCTTTATCTTCTTGACCTCTTCTCTCTACATTCACCTCCTAACTGAGCTGACCTAGCTGTCTTATGCTCTTATGTACTTTAAACTGTCATTTATTAGCTGATAATTCTCATAAGTTTATCACCAACTCCAACTTCTTCCCCCAACTCCAGGCTTCCATGATTTCTTATTTGGCATCTCCATTTAAACTTCCAAAGGCAATTTCAAACATAACTTGCCTCAAACTGACTCTTATGCTACCCGCCCCCCCACCCCCGAAAAAAATCTGTTTCTCCTATAATCTTCCACAGATCAATAAATGGCAAATCCTTCCAATGTTGATCAAGGTAAGAATCTTAGTATCATTCTTGACTCCTTATTTTCATGCCCACCACCAATCTATCAGCAAAAATCCAGAATGTGATCTTTTTGTGCCACCTCCATGTTACTGCCCTGATAAAGGCACCCTTGTCTCTCTGCTGTGTGACCTTGGGTTACCTCTTCGGATTTCCTTGATGAGAATTAAATGAGTTGTTATTTGTAAATTGGTGAACAGTGTCTATCACACATAAGTGCTTTTTAAATAAATAAAACATGCCTTGCACACAGAACTAGCTTTCTAACAGCCCTAGTCCCCCTACAGTCCATTCAGAACACAGCAGCCTCCTGTCCTTTTAAAGCCAGGGCAGATAGTCCTGTTACTGCTCTGCACTTCTCGGAGTGGCTCCCACCACCCTCCCCTTGCTCAATCTAGGACAGCTACCTTGTCCCATGACCACACCAGGGACTGTCCCCATCGGGTGTTTGCCCTTGCTTGGGCCTCCTTCTGATTAAATATTACTAAGTTAGGCCTCCTCTGGCCTCGTTTTACTCACTCTGATTTTTTGCCACATCTCCAATCACCTGACACTCTTATCTATTTAGTAGTTGATTGTCTCCCCTGCAATGTTCAATCTCCAACATGGACTGTTTTGTTCATTACTTTATCCCTAGAGCCTTGTGCTTGTTTGTATACAGTAGGTGCTCAATACTTACTAAGTGAAAAGAATCCCTTCTCTGAATTCCCATAACACACAGGTGTGAATCATTCTTGTGGGACTTACGTCACCTTTTATGTTGGTGGCAGGTTGTACTCTACTCTGAGTTCTCCGGGTTAGCAGAGGGTGCAAGGACATCATAGTAATTCCTGTCATGTATGCAACACTACAATTGACAATCCCCTCATAGGTGACCTGATGTGATTCTCACAAGAGAGTGAGCAAGCTAGGGAGGGTAGGGTTAGCATCCCAGGTCTCCTGCCTTCTAGAAGAAGCTCAACAAATATTTATTGAATGAAGAGGGATAAAGAAAAAGAATATCCGAGTCATCCTGTGGAGGCAGCCCCGCTGGACAAGTGCGCTGGTTCTCTGTAGCACGTGTAAAAAGACAACACCTAACAGTTACTGAGCCCAGTTTTCTAATCATTATCTGTGCCGCCCTCACAGCTATCCTGTAGCTGGTAGCTAAAAGGACATGTTTATGTCTTGTTCACCTATTATCTTTTGGTGCCTCAAACAAGGCCTGGTATTATAAGTGCTCAAGGCTCTTTTTATTATTCAATTCTCATCTGAGGATATTTTTCCCATTGATTTCTAGAGAGTGTAAGGGAGGGAGGAGGCAGAGAGAGACACACAGATTGGTTGTCTCCCCCACGCACCCCTACTGGGGCTGGGGAACCTGCCACCGAGACACATGCCCTTGACCAGGCATCGAACCTGTGACCCTTCGGTCCGACGTTCTAACCATTGAAACAAACTGGCCATGGCCCTAGGCTCTTTTTTTAAGGGATCGGGCTCAGGTGCAGCGACTTGCTCAGATCCCACACGTAGCAGCAGCGGTTTCCCATTTCAGGTTCACGCACTACACTCTCTGGGCTGGGCTGGGCTGGGCTGGGCTGGGCTGGGCTGGGCTGGCGGACAGCACCAGTTCCGGGTTCGCCGCGGGAGTGAGCGCGTGTCCCGGGTGGGGTGGGGTGGGGAGGGACTGACCCCTCCCAGCCCCAGCGCCTTCCGCATCCGCGCCCGGGAGGCCCGCGGGCACGGGTCCCCCGAGGCCACCCGCTTCTGCAGCCCCAGAGCGGACGGTCGGATCTGGGTGCGGGCGCAAGTCCCCCCCATCCCGGGGTCAGCTCCAGCGCGGACCGGGCTGCCACGCGGGGTCCGGAGCGCGGCCCGCCCACCCCGCCGGCCGCCGCGCCCGGTCCCGCCCGCAGGCCCCGCCCCTCACTTCCCTGATCGGCGCTCCGCCCCCCCGCGCCGCGCTCCATACTTGGCGATCGCCGCGGCCCTGCGCGCTCATTGGCCGAGAGCCGGCTGCGTGGGGGCGGGCCCGGGCCGGCCGGGGCGGGGAAGGAAGGTGGCGGCGGCCCGGCGCGGGGGGGAGGGGGGCGCTGACCCGGATGTTCACTCCTGGGCACCCGGGGAAGTGGAAGCGCCGGGCCCTGCTGCTGGGGGGAGAGCCACAGACGCCGGGACCGGGACCGCCGCCGCCGCCGCCGCCATGGTAAAAGCCCGACGCCGGCCTCCCCCAGCCCCCGGGCCCCCGCCGGAGCGCACGTCCCCTTCCCCGCGCCGAACCCGGTCCGTGAAGGGTGGGTTCTCCCGGGTGGGGGAGGGGCGGGGTCCGGACCTCAGGTGGACACCATCCCTGCAGGCTCCGGAGAGCCGCCGGCCCGGGCGGCTCGGTTGGGCAGCGGCCCTGCCACCCCTCCCAGGCCCCGCCCTTGGCGTCCCGCTCTCCACCTCGGGGTCCAGGCTAGTCCCCTCCATAGCCCACGCTGGACCCTCCTGGACCCTCCAGGACCCTGGGCCAGGCACCCCCTCCGGTGACCCAGCCGTGCTCTCCCCTTCTCCTCCCCATGGCCCGGGCTAGGTCCCCCTTCCTCGTCCCTCTAGTCGAGGCGAGGCCGTCGTTTCTCCCTCCCATGGCCCAGGCCAGGCCTCTGTCGCCATCCTCCATGGCCTCAGCCCGGACCCCGTCAACTCCTGCAGTGGCCTCAGCCTAGACTTGTTTCCTCTCCCCCATGGCTTCAGCCTGAGTCTTCCCTCTCGCCTTGGTCATTAGTCTGGACCTCCTCCTCCGCCGCCCATGGCGTCACCCCACCCCACCCCCCATGACCCCCGTCCCAGGACTTCTCACCACTCTGAAGAGTAGCCCGCGCAGCCCCCTTCTGTCCGGGCTTTACCCTCCCCCCAGGGCCCTGCTCCCTGCCCTGCCCCCAGGTGGTCCCCTCCCTTCCCCTTCTTTGCCATCTCTGGGAAGCGAGGGGAGCTCTCCAGCCCGCAGTGGGGAGTGGGGTGGTCCCAGGGTTGTGCCTACTCACGTGTGGGGGTTGCCCCTTCTGGGGAAGCCGCCTGGGAGGGAGGGAAGGCAGGGCGGGCATCTGTCCCCGGAAGGCAGCGCGCTCTGCGGGCCCTTCCGCGGGTGCGCGGGTGCGGTGCTTTGCAGAGCGTCCTGCCGGCGGTTGGGCCCGAGTGAGCGGAGGGATGAGGGTGGGGAAGCCGACAGGACAGGGATGAACGCACAATCACCCTTGTGAGGCCGCAGCCCTGGGGGGAGCCGGCCGGCCCCGAGGGCAACATACGGCCTGGACACGATGCACCCCAGCAGGCGCAGCCTCCCTTTCCCCCTGAACTGTCAGCTCGTAAGGGTTGGAACTGCTGATTATGGAGGTGTCTTGGATCAGGTGAGCGAGTCTCGGAGGGAGAAGCTAGCTCCACGCGTGGTGTTTGTTTTGGTAATGAAGGCAGGTGCTCTCTGGGACTCTGGTTGGCCCGAGGTTTCACACAGGCCCGCACATGTGCACCTGCTCTCCTGTCCACTTTGCAGCCTTGTGCAGAGCGGGCCCAGCACCTCGGCGGGAAGGGCTAGAGGGCTTCTGCCTCACATGGCCAAGGAACTTTTGGAGAGTGCGCTGGCAGAGCTCAGGCTGTCCACCTGCTCCTCCCACCCAGGCTGGGCAGACATTTGCATGTGGACTTTGGGCTCCAAAGGGTTTTGAGGATATTGGTTCCTTGTTTAATTAAGGGATGTTGCTGCTAAACTAGGATGACTAATTCAGACTGTCCAAGTTTTTTCCTGATGCCTTCCGGTATATTAATTAAAAACGTGGCCGTTGCCATGTTCCCCGCTACTGGACTTCTCTTCATTGGTGGAGAACTGGCTGCAGGGGGTGGTGGCCCAGCCCTAGGCCCGTGTGGAGAAAGACACTTCGTAACAGACTTGGGTGAGGACTTTGAAAGTGGAGTGAGGTTTTGTAAATTGTTCTTAGGACAAAAGCAGGGGAGAGTGGGTGGGGTTGCCAGGTGGGGCTACTCAGAGCTGGGAGGGGCATCTTGCCTTAGCCCTGGGTGCCAGATTCTCCAAATGTGATGGGAAAATGCCCTTAAATGACCCAGAAGGCTTCTCAAGAGGTTGGGTCTTACGTGGACAGTCTGAAAGGACTGTGGGAGGGGTGGAGGAAAAGGCCTCCCATTTCTTGGGGGGCTGTGAGCTTCACCTATATCAGCTCATTTAATCCATATAGAGCCCTTTGAGGAATTGCTGTTTCTATTTTACAGGTAAAGAATTCTGCTGAGACTCAGAGGGTTGGGTAACTTAAGGTGTTGCTCAGTCCGTGGAAGTGCTCTAAATCGGGCAGGCTCTAACTTTGTCCTTCCCATTGCCCCAGGCTGCTGAAGTGTGGGAAGATAGAAAGAATACTGTTTAGAAAACATAATAATGGGGTGCTCAGAGATGCAGCATTTAGTGTCCTCTACCAACTGAGCTGTTGAGGGAAGCACAGGAACATTTATTGACTATGGATTGTGTGCTGTGTCCTTTGCATAGGGGACCCCGTTTAATGTATGGTGATGCAGGCACAGTTAGCTGGGGCCAGAATGGAAGCTCTTTGAGGGTAGGGATTTTTGTCTGTGTTTTCCATGGCTCTATCCCTGGCACTGAAGGAAGTGGCTTGGAGTGCTCTTGTTTGGGGTGTGTCTATGTCCATGAACTTAGCCTCTTGGAGTTCATATTCATTCTCTCAATGACTTGTTCTTAGTACAGCCCCCAGTTGATAAGTAATTTCTGACTGCTTATTGTCAAATTTATTCTCTACCAGAATACTATGACATAACCTGTGTAGCCAGTTGGGGTAGGACAGAAGTGGTGGTGTGGGGTTGCAGCATAGGTAAATGAATTACGAACACTGTAGTTTTTATTTTCAGTAGATTCGAAGATAGAGCAAATAGCTAGATCTCGGTTATCCATGGAGGAAAAGCGGTTTGAGAATCTGAAATGCATTGGACTTTGGAGTAAATTCCATGATTTTTGTTGGCATCAGTTAAGAATGCATAGGCAAATGGAATTTATATGCATTCCCTTAGCAGGTAATAATGTTACCACTGTGTGTAACTGCTTTATAGTTTAAAGCATTTTTCCGTACACAACTCTAGCTTCTAACTTGGGGATTATTGTTCTAACTTGCAATTATGATTCTGGTACTGATGGTGGTGGGGCTGTCCCAGGGAAGGGATAGGTGAGGCCCCCTTATGAGTTGGCTCTCTGACTAACAGATGGTTTGGCCTGACAGAAGCTGATAGGTGATGCCTGTCATATTATTACAAAGTGAAACAGTATAGTTAACACTAATGTGTCTTGGCTGGTCTCCTGGTGTGTGTAGATACATCCCTCATGTATATATACAGCCTTCATTTAAATCCAATTGGCCTCTGTTTGGTGGGATGCTTGAAAAAGTAGCCAACGATTGATAGTTTGAGATTAAGGAAATGATGAATCATACATCCGGAAGCAGATATTCTTGTTTATATAACTTGGAAGTCCTATGTTTCTTTTACGTTCTGTGGGGGAGGGAAGAGGACAGATGACTGACAGCACAGAGAAATGGCTGGGGAGGTGCATCGACCATTGAGACTCCTGTTTCCCAGTTGGGGAAATGTTTGCTGTTAGGCAAATGCAGAAGTGTGTTGGGGGCTACCTGAAGCTACAGGATAACATTAATTCACCGTATATTTGTTAACTCTTCTCCGTACTGCTTTATGTGCTGAGCACACAGTGATGAGCAAGACAGGCAAGGGTCTGTGCCCTCACAGCTTACATTATTGGGGGTGGAGGAGGGGCACATTTAATATGCCTAAAGTCTAAGGAGGAAGAGCCTTGTTTAATATAATTATAAGCACACCTATGTGAGATATGGCAGGAGACTTAAGAGAAATTTGGGGCTTGTGCCAGCTTCACTCCCAGATCTTTTGGAGTGTACCTGCCCTTGTCTCTGCCATCACTGTAGAAGTGAATTGCAGTGTACATCGTCTGTTCCTCTGCAGAACGGAAGCTCTCCCATCCACGAAGTCCTACCCTTCTAACCTGGGGAGCTACCATTGACGGAGGGTCTGTTGTGACCCAGAAACGTGACTGGGTTATACCTTATCCTCCGTTTTACTTACAAGGAACCTGAAGCTTGAGTGAGAAGTTGAGTGACCAGTGTGAATGGCAGGCCTGGGACGCAGATCTGGTTCCACCTGACACCCGTGTGGACGCTTACTCTGTTTCTCAGAAACAGTGAGCACCAGGCTGTAGGGGTACAGGATTTTGTCCCATTTCTCCTTGCAGCAGATCCCAAGGAAAGTAGGGTGCAGAAGCCCAAAGGATGCAATTGCAAGATCACCTGTATTAGGACCAGCTAGAGCAATGCCATTTCCAAACCTGGCCTTTACAGGTTAATGTTTCGGTGTAAGGAGGTGGACATGACGTTTATATGACACCAGGCACGTTCGTGCACTGCACTAGGAGCTTTAGCCTAGTCCCCTAGTGTATCCTCCTGCAACAACCTGGCCAGGAGGGGAGTTCAGCCTTAGGAGGGAGGCAGCATAATTTAAGAAGTTAGGACTTAGGAGCCAGACTGACTGCCTTGGGATAATAACAGTACCTCCTAATAAGGCTTTTGTGAGGATTAAATGAGATAATAATGCATGTCAAGTACTTCAAACAACATCTGGCACATAATTATGTAAGTATTAACTATTATTCTCATCACCATTTTACAGATGCGGTTCAAAGGGGTATGTGGTTAGTCCCTCTAATAGCTACTAAGTGAAGGAACTGGGTTTTCTGACTCCGGAGCTAGTCCCCTTTTCCCCACCCCTTACTGCCTACTGAAGGCTCATTTCAAGTTTGCTTGGCTTTGGGCCATGCCTTGAAGGAAGACTTTCCCTAATGGAGCCTGAGGCTCTACCTCACCACAGAAGTCAAGGCTCCCTGTGCCCTGGCCACCACCTGTTGCCCCAGCCTGGCGCTAGGTGTCAGGTCTGATCCTGTGCCTGGGGGAGCCCCCAGGCTTGGAAGAAGAGGCTCAGGACTGGGGACAGCACATGTGAGCTCTGTGAGAGCAGGGACCTTGTCTGTTTGGTTCTCATTAACTGCCCCACACCTGGCACTGGTCGCCTGGTGCTTGGTAAGGTCTTCATGAGCACTGAGTGAATGAGTGGTATGAGCAGAGAGGTGGCTGCTTTTTGTTTGCTGCCTGCTCCACAGAACGTGGGCTTGGCAGATTTGGGGTGGAGTCCTGTCTCTGCCACTCAGTATGTGATCTAATCTTCCTTTGCCTCAGTTTCTTTTTCAGATTTTTTTATTATTGATTTTTAAATTTTATTTGAGAGAGAGAGAGAAACATCGATTTGTTGTTCCACTTATTTATGCATTCATTCGTTGTTTCTTGTCTGTGCCCTGACCCGGCCAGGGCCTCAGTTTCTTGAGGGTAACATTTTATAGGGATGCCAGGTGAAAGAAATGAAATGTGAAATGTACTTAATCTGGTACCACAGTAAGTGGTAGCTGTGATTACTATTTGCCTTACTTATTCTGCTTTCCATAGAGTAAGGGACACAAATAGAAGCCATAACCCCTGTCCTCTAATCCAAAAGGGGAGGCAAGATGCACCAAGAAAGTTAAGTGCAGCAGGAAGGAAGTGGTAATAGGAAAGACGGAACAAGGGCCACGCCTGCCATCCCTGCGGGTTTGACTTGCCTTCCACCTCCTCAGGAAGCCCTGTAGACCAGTGGTCACCAAGAAATGAACCACGGACCTCATGGACCATGGGTTGGTGACCGCTGCTGTAGACCACTCCAGCCCACACTCGTGAAGCCTGGGGAAACCTTGCCCAGGCAGAGAGGATGGCGTTGGGTGCAGTCAGGGAGAGGCCATTCTAGGTAGAGGTCTGGAACCAAAAGCAAGGTCAGAGGTCTGGTCTGCCTCGTGAGTTTGGGGACCAGCCATGGAGGAGACAGAGCGAGTTTAGGGACCTCAGTCTGGGGAGTGAGTTGTGGAGTGCCCGAGTTGCTAAGCTAAGGAGTTTGCATTTGGTCTGAGACAGTGTGGAGCCAGTTACATTTTTGACAGGGCAGGTAGAAATTTGAGGAGGCTGGCAGAGAGGTGGTATTTTAGGAAGAGTCATCTGGCTGGGGTTTGCAGGAAGGATCTGGGAAGTCAAAGAGGCATTTGCAGGCATCAGCTGTGCGGCTACAAAGGTCCTGGCCACTGTGCGACTGTGGCTATGGAAAGGAAGGAATGGTTCAGAAAGATAGGACGGCAGAATGAGACGTTGTGATTTACCACCTCTGGGGCTGAGGGTGACGTTTCTGTCCCCAGAGCTCCCCCATGAAGGCATTCTGATAATGGTTTATCATTGACCAGCAACTATTTGTGGTCAGTTTAAATCCTAAGATAGTGGTGTCTGCAAAGCCTGATTTTCTATTAACAACTGACTGGGGATTTCAGTCTGGATAGCCCAGTGATCCATCTGCCCAGCCATTCTCTGTCTGCCGTGGCACCAGATTGCTGCTCATTTTGCACGGCATGTGCGTTGAGCTATGAATCAGGAGGCATGGTTTGATTCCTGGTCAGGGCATATGCCCAGGTTGCGGGCATGATCCCCGGTGGGGGGCGTGCTAGAGGCAGCCAATCACTGATTCTCATCATTGATGTTTTTATCTCTCCCTCTCCCTTCCTCTCTGAAATCAGTAAATACATATTTTTAAAAATTTGCACAGCATTAGACTCTGGGCAAACAGATGTCGAAGCCGCCCAGTCTGCTGAGGGGGACAGAGACCAGAGCTGCAGAGTGGAGGTGCTACATGGTGGCTGTAACAGTGACAGGAGGTCTTTTTAACAGGCCACTTTTTAATATCCAAAGCAACCCTGCGAAGCAAGTTCTCACGTCACCCTCAGTCCACAGCGAGGAAACCAGTCCTTCCTGGGTAGTGACTCACTTGTGCTCTGGTCACCAGGCACCTCTGCCTGTGGTGTTTTTTCCATTAGGTCACCCATTCAGGGACGCTCTCTGAGCAGTCAGATAGGCCTGTTAGAATATGAGTCTTAATGTTAAATGGAGGAGGCAGATAGAGCAGGTAAATCTGAGATTGTGACTGACTTGGGCATGAGTGCAGAACCAGGGTGGTGGAATTCCAACACAAGTGGGGTGGGGGCTCGCTCGCCTTTCCCTTTCCCTCCCACTCCTGTCCTGATATCTCTGGAAATCTGTGGAGAGGAGCCTTCATCTACAACTTTCCAGTGATAGATGCCCTGACCAGCAGTCATATTTCTTCCAAGGCAGCAACCCTGGTGGTTACCATCCACTTGTCCTATAGGAATTATTGTGAGGATTAGGTGAGTTTATGTGCAGAAAGTGTAGACTATGCCTGGAACTTGTAATTACAGCAGGAGTGTTGGTTGTTACATGATTATTTTATCAATACAGGTGATTGATAGGTGGTGTTTCATTGAACCTCTCAGCCAACCTGGAAGGCAAGTGATAGCCCCTTGTTCTGCTGAGACCCCCAAAGAGGTAGAGCCCTTGCCCAAGGGTGGCAATCTTAAAGGCTTCCAGCCCTGTGTTTTCTGGCTGAAAAGTTCTTTTTTTTTTGGCTAAAAAGTTCTTATTGCAGATGACAAGCAGTCGTTACCACTGGCTCAGACCCTGAACTTCTCCAACCACTGCTTATACTGCTCTGTGAAGCTTCCTCTTTTAGCATTCGACTCAGCACAACCCTTTTGAGTTCAGATCTGATCTGAATCCATTATATTATTTAACATTATTTGTCTCAGAGGTTCTCATAAAAAGATTTCGGCAGAGGACTCATTATAGTTACCAAGTGAAATATCTTTAATTAAAACTATTAAGGCCATGAAAAGATGCTTTTGCTCTTCCCTTTCTTCTGGGATACGTGAATAGCGAGCAGTCTCCTGTTGGAATTGAGCATTTCCTGGTGATGCCCAATGCCCTTTTCCCTTCTCATTCATAGCCATGATCGGTAGATGGGAGCAAGTCTGGATTGCTCACATCTGATGTTGCTACTCAAGGCTTCTCCATTATGAGGCTTTGGCCCTGATGGGATGGATCTGCCTTCGCTTGGACAGGCTTCCAGGATGCAATTTTGTGCTGAGAAACTGAAGGGAGGAGCTTTTATCTGCCACACACGCCCAGTGAAGTCGGATTTCAGGCCACTGTGGCCACTGAAGGAGCTACTCTTGAATGTTTCCCTGTCTCATATCTGGCTTGTTTTTTAACAGTCTTTGCTTCTCTGCTGAGTATGGCTTACTGGCGACTCCCAGTCAGTGTGGGTCCCTGGGGCTAGATGCAGACCCATCATCAAGGAACATAAACCCTGACACAGCAGTGGCCAAGCTTGGCCACTTAGGTGCTTTGCACTGTTGAGAATTTCTGAAGTGCACCGTCCTTCCTTGTGTGTCCTCCTCCAGGCAGCTCCCATCTTGAAATCTCTTTCAGCCATAGTGGGTGTGGACCCCTGGTGGCCTCTGCCTTGTACGTATTAAGTAGAGCACTCATGGACCAGAAACTAGGTGTCGCCTGAGATAGCAGTCTTCATCCCTTATATTATTAAGTAGTCCCTCCTGGATGCTCTATTAGTCACAGCAATAGCACCTTCCTTCTGCCAGTGTCTCTGCTGGATACCCACGGTCACTATCTCTAACTCTCTCAACTCCACCCCCGTGAAGCTGCTTCCTCATTGTGAAGTTCAGGAAACTGAGGCTCAGAAAGGTTTAGTGACTTGCCTAAGGGCCCCCAGCTAGTTAGTGGCAGCTAGTTAGTGGATCCAGGTCTATCCCACTCAAAAGCTCATGCTTATTCAGCTCTGTTGCCTTGCCCCTCATATGCATGGACTCACCAGGACGCTTATTTGATGGATGAGGAAACAGATTGAGAGAGGTTCATCTATAGGTCTGACCGCAGTGGCCGAAGTCTGGGTTTAGGTTAGAAGTTAAAAGTTTTTGGGTTTTTTTTTTGTTTGAATTGTTAAATGAAAGCAGCTAGAACTTTCTGAGCTGTGGTCTCTTTTTAGAAAGAAACCTGCTAAATCTTCAAGTGTTAGACATGTCTTAGGCTGCCCTCCGTAGGGGTGCGCCTTTCTGGACAGCACAGTTATTCTTTGTCACAACCTCATCATTGTGACAGCCCCTTACCTACCACTGATGGTTGTTGAATGAATGGATGTATGTCTAGTAAGTCCTTAATAAATGTAAGGGCTCCTCCTCCATTAGGTTGACCCATGAAATTGCTGTTTTCTATGTCAGTGAAGGTTGAATATCAGCAGTTCATGTAGTTCAGCCTAAAACACTAAACACTAGGGTGGGTTGAGTGTGGTGTGAGACTTTCTAGCAGTGTCCAGATCTCCCTTTGGGCTTGAGCCCTCAGCCACTTGTGGCTTCTCATGAAGTCAGTGTGGGCTCCTCGTCAGTCAGTGTCACTTCAGGTAGGAAGGACAAGCACGGAGGGAGCTGAGCGGGTCTGCCTCCGAGATGAGGTCAGCACATTCTTCATGCGTTCAGCCGCTGCTGGCATTGAGTCTGTCTGGAGGTGCTGGCAGTGGGGGGAATAGTGATCTTAATTGCGCTGGCATTCACTGGTGGCTCTGTACATGGTAGACACTGGGCACTTGGCCCAAAGTCACACAACTAGCCATCCTGGGAACTTTTGAAAGATCCCAGGCAGTTTTGATTCCAGAGTTCAGGGTCAGTGAAGGGCAGGTTCTGGAACCAGACTGCCTGGGTTCAGGTCCAAGCACATAGACTTGGCAACTTCCTTCACTCTCTGCCTCAGTTTCTTTGTTTCACAGTGAAGTGGTGAGAATAAAAGTGTCTATTTCTGGTGGATTTTAAGAGGATTAAATGAGTTAATATATGTAAATCCAGACACATGGTAACAGTAACTATTATTATTTAAAATATATTTTTATTTATTTCAGAGATGAAAGGAGAGAGAGAGAGCAATAGAAACATCAGTGATGAGAGAGAATCATTGATTGGCTGCCTCCTGTACACTCCACACTGGAGATGGAGCCTGCAACCTGGGCATTGTGCCCTGACTAGGAATTGAACCGTGCCCTCCTGGTTTATAAGTCTATGCTCAATCACTGAGCCATGCCAACTGGGCTTTAAAATTTTTTTAACTTTATTATTACTATTTTTTTAATAACTATTATTATTTACATCAGTAATAACATTGTGTGATTATCACTGACAAGGACTCTTAGCATGCTGTGAGAGCCAAGAGAGACTGCAGGTGTGGAAGCTGTTGGAGAGAATTTGGACCTTGGGTTATTGATGCTTTATTTTGAATTGGAGGCATTGCTTTTCCCACAGCTCAGTGGAAAGCCTTATTGGTTATGGGCCTTGCAGAGCATACACCTGCTTCTCTGTGAACAAGTTGTTTCAAATGGCACTGCCAGGTGATAATAGAAGTCACTCTTCTGGAAAATGGCTTAATTGTTTTTCTTCCTCTGGGTATGAGTGGCCAACCCTGGAGTGCCAGTTACATATGGTACCCAGGGCCTTTGAGAGGAGCGGGACCTGGTGCTACTCAGCGACCCTCGTCTCAACCCCCGTCTCCCAGGTCCTGTGCTTATTTTTTGATCAATTTTCTCATTTTTTCGGAAGGTGGCAGGCAAGTTGTCAGAGGTACTGTAGTCTTTGTGAACCGCCAGAGACCTGCAAGATTCTGCTGCCTCAGGGGTTTAATGTTTTATTTTAAGGGCATGTGTTTGATTTTAAGGCATGTAGAATGTTTGGGTATATGAAGGAGGCAAGATAAAGGAAATGGTAAAAAAACAAACAAAACCAATTGTTGGAAGGCGGCCTGGTATAGGATAGTGGAAGGAGACTCCGGGATCTGAATCCCACTGGATCTGAATCCCGCTGTGGCTGCTTCTGTACTGTATGAGCTTGAACTAGGTACATCATCTCTCTGAGCCTCAACTTCCTAATCAGTAAAGTGGACATAATATTTTCTTCACAAGGTAATTGACAGGATTAAATAAGAATAATGTAAATGAAGTGCTGTAACTCAAGCCCCATGTGGGCACTTCATACATGCTCATTATTATCTGTAGGAATTTCATCATTTGTCATGCAAATGAGTACCATTCCATTGGGAAGAAAATTGGATTGAATCTAAAAAAATTCTTGTAGTAAGGACTACCATAAATGTAAGATGTAGGTATAATGATCACTCTAAGGCAGCAGTCGCCAACCTTTCAGACCTCACGGACCACCGGTTGGTGACCTCTAAGGAGAGGCTCAGACTTGCTGGCTTATAGGGTGGTTGTTCTTGGGCACAATTGACGTGGTCGGCAAACCGCGGCTCTCGAGCCACATGCGGCTTTTTGGCCCCTTCAGTGTGGCTCTTCCCCAAAATACTACGTGCGGGTGCGCACGTACAGTGCGATTGAAACTTCGTGGCCCATGCGCAGAAGTCGATATTTTGTGGAAGAGCCGACCACTTGCTTAGAGGATTTATCATGCTTGCACTGCTTCAGCCCCTGTGAAATGAACACTATAGACACCATCCCATGAATCTTTCCCATAGCCCTGGTCATGCCCCCATTTGCAGATGTAGAAATGGAGGCCTAAGAGGTTCAGAGGTATCTTGTACAAGGTCACACAACTAGTAAGGGGCAGAGGCGACCTTTAAATTGGTCCTTCTGATTCCAAAATCTAGCCCAGTGGTCAGCAAACCGTGGCTCGTGAGCCACACGCGGCTCTTTGGCCCCTTCAGCGTGGCTCTTCCACAAAATACCGGCTCTTTCACAAAATACCGACTTCTGCGCACGTGGTATTTTGTGGAAGAGCCACACTGAAGGGGCCAAAGAGCCGCGTGTGGCTCACGAGCCACGGTTTGCCAACCATGGATCTAGCCCTTAATACACCCTGGAAGTTGGCCCAAGAATGTCGTTTTTATGTATAGAGGAAAGTGCTTTATGTTGATGGTTCAACAAATGTTCTATAGCATTTTTTAAAAGTTTGCAGCTCAAAGCAGACTATTTGTTAAGTGGCTGTTCCTAGTTTTGCTTTGATGATTTGGAGCGCATGTTAAAATGCAAGAATGAGCTTGCAGCTTCTCATTTAAAAGGGAGCCTCATTTCCCACATAGTAACTTCTAACCATGCTCAGGGTTTGGAATCACTTTTGAGGCCTTGAGTACTGTAGGTTTGTTTGTTATTGTTTTTTCTTCCTTCTCTGCCCTCCCTCCTCTTCTCTGTCTGTGTACATCCAGGTGGACTCTGAAATGATGAACAGAGTATGGGGTTAATATCTGTCAGTGATCGTGCTAGCTTTTGAACTTGGAGCCAACTTACTCCACGGCCTGGCAGTGTCTTAACATGCAGCTAGGGCCAGAACTAAGCAGAGAGGCCATAGTTAGATGCTTACCTAGATCGCCAACAGAAAACGAAT
The DNA here is from genome assembly GCF_014108235.1 of Myotis myotis. Taxonomy (NCBI): domain Eukaryota; kingdom Metazoa; phylum Chordata; class Mammalia; order Chiroptera; family Vespertilionidae; genus Myotis; species Myotis myotis. The sequence continues at coordinate 10,192,007 of NW_023416324.1, read as the reverse complement.
TAGTCCAATCCCCAGAGGAGCAGCCACACACATAGAGGTTTTTTATCTCAGAGTGCTAGGCTGTGGATGTCAACACCTGCTCACAAGATGGGCAGGACCTCCACGTCCTAAGTTCATGGCAGCCTGTGTTACCTTTCATCATATTTGACAATAGTTGAGATTCCTGGGAAATGGGTCCAGTCTTCACATTTCCTTAATCACTTTGATTTCTTCATTCCTTCTTTTAAATAACTCCCTCCAGAGGCATTTATCTAGTAGCTAGAATTCCCTTGTCCTTTGCCTGTGATAAAACTGGCTTGATAGGTGTGTTTATTTTTCTCCCCATGTTGATGGACGGTGGTTTCTGGGCTTGCTGAATTCCAGATGGAGAGCACACTGAAGCATTGTGGGAATTTCCCCCAGGATCATGCTTTTATTTTGATACCACGGTATTTGTTTGGTACATATTGATTGTTGAGGAAGCATTTCCTGAGATAACAGACAAGAACTGGTTGCCATGGTCCCTAAGGAAGGGCCCTCCCATCATATGACTAACTGGCAGAACATGGACACATAAATAGTGTTGGACCTTTTTGGGATGCACTCAGAGTGCTTTGTGAGGCTTGACTGCTACTCCAGCACCCCTGGAGGCATTGCATTAACAAATAAAAATCTGTGAGTTGAATTCCATTACATGCCATAGTCTCTAAGGAAAGAAAACATGATTTCCAAGCCTCAGGTGATGGGCTGTGTTGGAACAAGCACAACCAGATTCCAGACCACCTGAAGCATTCAGTAGGCCCCCAGAGTTAATAAGGAAAGGAAGGCAATGGCATCCCTTACTACTTACTTCAGTTGGCACTTCACATGCATTATCCTATAGCAGTCCCCACTATCGCAGGGGATTTGTTTCAAGACTCCCAGTGGGCCTTAGCTGGTTTGGCTCTGTGGATAGAGCATTGGTCTGGAGACTAAAGGGTCCCAGGTTCAATTCTGGTCAAGGGCACATCCCCGGGTTGTGGGCTCAATCTCCAGTGGGGGGTGTGCAGGAGGCAGCCAGTTAATGATTCTCTCTCATCATTGATGTTTCTATCTCTCTCCCTTTCCCTTCCTCTCTGAAATCAATAATATATAGATATAGATATAGATATATACATATGTATAAATTATATATATACATATATACATATATATATTTTTAAAAGGTCCCCCTTAAAAAAAAATTCAGAGGTCCTTGGAACTCTGACTAGACTGTAAAGACTACCAGTAATGAGCTTTCTAAAAAGTTCAATTATATATATCATATATCATACACACACATATGTGTGTGTGTGTGTGTGTGTGTGTGTGTGTGTGTGTGTGTATAAGGGTGATATGCTAATTAGACCAGGTGTCTTCTGGCCATCATTCTGTACGTCCTTCCTGACGAAGCCAGGGCTAGAGGGAAGCAGCCTGGGTCCCGGGTGCCTGTGGGCAGCCCAAGGGAAGCCAGCCCGGGTCCCAGGTGCTGGAGGGAAGCCAGTGCTGGCAGCCGGGGGAACTAAGGCCTACTCTTGCATGAATTTTCATGCATCGGGCCTCTAGTATATATATAAAAGACTTCCAGTGGATGTATGAAACCAGGGATGGTACTGAACCCTGTATATGCTAATGTCTTTTTCTATAATACAGGTTGGGGCAAAAGTAGGTTTACAGTTGTGAGTACACTAAACACAGCTTATTCTTGTATTATTAAATGTTCATATGGAAAATAATACAATATTTAATAAATAATACAAAATAAGCTGTGTTTAGTGTACTCACAACTGTAAACCTACTTTTGCCCCACCCTGTACATACCTTTTCACTTAAAGGAAACTCTTATGGCTTCTCTTTGTCATATCCGAATTGCTAGCATTACTACTCTTCTGCTTTGGGGGTCATTAGTAAAATAAGGGTGACCTGAACACAAGCACTGCGATACCTCGACGGTTGATCTGATAACTAAGGTGGCTACTAAGTGACTAATGGGCGGGTAGCATATACAGGAAATGCTGGATGAAGGGATGATTCACATGCAGGCAGATGGAGCAGATATTGGAGATTTCATCACACTACTCAGAATAGCATGCCATTTAAAACTTATGAATTGTTTATTTCTGGAATTTTTCACTCAATAGTTTTGGATCATGGTTGACTGTAGGTAACTGAAACCATGGGAAGTAAAACTGTGGATAAGGGGGACTACTTTATCAGTTTAGTTCCCAGAATTCTCCTAGCATGGGATCTTATGAATTTAGGATCCTGTGACATTATGTAAATTACAAATTATATAAATTTAGAAATGTATGTAAATTGCTAATAAGTTGCAGAGCCAGCTGCTCTGACTTTAAACCTTATGCCGTTGACCTCTGTTTTGTTGTGGAATTTTACTGCTCAAGCAGGGCCTGTGGCTTGTTCAGATCCCACAGTAAATCAATCACTAGGCAGTTGGGGCGAGGTCCTGTGCCTAACACTTTAGAATCTGGACTCTACACTCCGAGGTAGGCCAATGTTTCATCTGCCACATAAACTTAGGCCCATTTGAAAACATGTTTGAACGTGCTTCTCCAGATGCATGGAAAGACCACACTTTCCAATATGATGCTGTGAAAGAGCTTTCTGGCAATTGGATTGACCAATCCAGAAAGCTAGTGCTCTGTGGAGGGACAGGTCTGGATTCAAGCCCGGGCCCTTTTAATCTATAGCTCCTCTTTTGTTATCCTATATAATAAAGAGGTAATATGCAAATTGACCATCACTCCAACACACAAGATGGCCGCTCCCATGTGGTCAAAGATGGCTGCCCCCATGTGGACACAAGATGGCCTGCAGGGGAGGGCAGTTGTGGGCAATCAGGCCAGCAGGGGAGGGCAGTTGGGAGGGACCAGGCCTGCAGGGGAGGACAGTTGGGGAGGACCAAGGCCTGCAGGGGAGGGCAGTTGAGGGGGGGACCAGGCCTGCAGGGGAGGGCATTTGGGGGTGACCGGGTCAGCAGGGGAGGGCAGTTGGGGGCGACCAGGCCTGCAGGGGAGGACAGTTAGGGGTGACCAGGCAGGCAGGGGAGGGCAGTAGGGGCAACCAGGCTGGCAGGGGAGCGCAGTTAGGGGCGACCAGGCCTGCAGGGGAGGACAGTTAGGGGCGACCAGTCTGGCAGGGGAGAGCAGTTAGGGGCAATTGGGCCGGCAGGGGAGCAGTTAGGCGTCGATCAGGCTGGCAGGGGAATGGTTAGGGGGTGATCAGGCTGGCAGGCAGAAGCAGTTAGGGGCAATCAGGCAGGCAGGCAGGCAGGCAGGCGAGTGGTTGGGAGCCAGCAGTCCTGGATTGTGAGAGGGCAGTCAGACATCCCTCGAGGGGTTCCAGATTGGAGAGGGTGCAGGCTGGGCTGAGGGACACACACACACACACACACACACACACACCGTGCATGAATTTCGTGCACTGGGCCTCTAGTAATGTACATAGGAGACATGAATTGCAGTAGCAAATATCCACTGAAAAAGTGGATGTTCACTAGTAGGTTAAAAAATGATCTTACAGCCGAACTGGTTTGGCTCAGTGGATAGAGCATCGGCCTGCGGACTCAAGGGTCCCAGGTTCGATTCCGGTCAAGGGCATGTACCTTGGTTGCGGGCACATCCCCACTGGGGGGCGTGCAGGAGGCAGCTGATTGATCTCTCTCATCGATGTTCCTAACTCTCTATCCCTCTCCCTTCTTCTCTGTAAAAAATCAATAAAAAAAATATTTTAAAAAAAAATGATCTTACATCAATACACTGGGATGCATTGCAGCCCTTAAAATGCGAAATATGAAGACTATGTAGCAATGTGGAAAAGGTTTGTTGAATAAAGTAGAGTCCTCATAGCTGGGTAAAATGTTCATATTAGAATACCTATCTCATGGGGTGTGGTGAGGATTAAACAAGCAGTTTGTAAGCCCTTTACTCTCTATTAGTTGCAGTGGATATCTGTATCTATCTATCTCTGTCTGTGCACACAGACATAGGTGTGTGTATGTTTCCCTTCTTTTGAGATGCCTTTTTTAAAAAATATATTTTTATTGATTTCAGAGAGGAAGGAGAGAGAGAGAAGAGATACAAATATCAATGATGAGAGAGAATCATTGATTGGCAGCCTCCTGCACACCCCCTACTGAGGATCAAGCCCTGATGGGTCTCAAACTGTGACCTCCTGATTCATAGGTCACTCAGTCACCGAGCCACACCAGCCGGACTCCAGATACTTTTTTAAGATAAATCCTCAGGAGTGGGATTATCTGGCTGACAGGAACTTTTGTCTCCACACATTTTCCCCAGTTACTTTGCTCTCATAGTGTTGTCTTAGTAACTGTGGCCTCAATGGCTGATCTCTAGGGTCCTCTGATCTGACCTTGTCCTCTCTGCCCAGCGAGCTTCATTTCCTCACTGTGGCTCCCTGTTCTGGCCGAGGGTAGAGAGATCCTTGCTAATTAACTTTTCTTTACATTGTCTATTTTCAAAAGTAAATTAATTAATTAATCTACTTAAATCCTCACCTGAGGGTATGTTTGGATTGATTTTAGAGAGGAAGGAAGGGAATGATTAAGAGAGAGAGAGAGAGACATCGATGTGAGAGGAACATCAAGTTTCTCCTGTATTTGCCCCAACCAACTGAGCCACCTGGCCAGGGCTAAAAGTAAATTAGGAGGGAAACTTTGTCATTACCATAAATGGAAAATCAGTATCAATTTTCGTGAGTAGCAAGTAAAAATTGGAATAAACATATGTAACTATTGATATAAAAGACTTTCATCTGCGGGCCACGAGTGTCTGGCTTGTTTCTGTCTCTGGGCCTCAGCTTGCAGCATCTCCCTTTTGCCTTCCTCTTTTCTGGTGTCTATCCCACTTACCTTCTAGGTCAGTGATGGCGAACCTATGACATGCGTGTCAGAGGTGACACGCGAACTCATTTTTTGGGTTGATTTTTCTTTGTTAAATGGCATTTAAATATATAAAATATCAAAAATATAAGTCTTTGTTTTACTATGGTTGCAAATATCAAAAAATTTCTATATGTGACACGGCACCAGAGTTAAGTTAGGGTTTTTCAAAATGCTGACACGCCGAGCTCAAAAGGTTCGCCATCACTGTTCTAGGACCTGACTCTGTCCCCCCTCGTCCACCGAGCCACCTCTGACTGCCACAGCCCTCCACATCTGTCTGCCCTTCCATCCACCCATCCTTCCAAACAAACATTTAACAATGGTATGTGCTCCAATTGGGCTAGGAATAAAGGTACTTCCCATCTCTACAAGGAGACTGTTCAGGTGGGGACAGTCAGACAGAAGAACCTGTGGAATGGGAGGTAATTGGTGTAAGGGTTTGTGTGCAGGTGCATTAGAAAAGGTGTCTGGCCGAGGGGGTTCAAGGCTGGGATCCCAGAGGGAGGTGTTTTGTTGGAGCCAAGATGAGAGGACTCATTTGTCAGGAGGATGAGGGGCGGGTATAGACATGGCAGGAAGAGAGAACAGTGCATGCCAGAAGTCGGGTGCAGGAGAACATGGCATATTTAGGGGAACCAACAGTAATTTAAACTCACTGCCAAATGAGAAGACTCATATGAAATCTTTAACTTGGTCATGTGTCCTAGTTATCCCAAGAAGTAAGGGGGCCAAGTGGCCCTCCTGGCTCCTGGAGGGGGTGCCAGCCTGCTGGGACCTCAGAGAAGGTGATGGTGATGGGTGTGGTGGCAAAGAGGCTCACTTTCTAGGTCTATTTCTATCAGAACTGTTTGCTCTTTGGACCATTAAAGGGAGCGAGTGTGTGATTGTTTTGGGCTTAGGTGGGTTCACATGAGTATTTTGGCATAAGAAATAAATTGTAAAGGAAATTAGCTTGTGTACCAGTCATATCTTTGGAAAACCACAGGTGCTTACTGAGCCTTTTAGGGTCCGGTCCATCTGTGTAAGTGAGGCTTGGTGAATGGGCCTCTGACCTGTTTTGAAGAATGTTCAGTTTACTGATGAGGGTGGGGTGGCAGGTGGGGGGCAGTGGCACAAGTTATGTGTTTGCTTAGAACACATTTTATTAAAGCCCTTTTTACTTTTACCTTCCCTGGTTTCCTTGTCTTCTAGATCCCAACACCCCCCAATAATATATTGCTTTGAACTTTTTTATAAGAATATGCAGATTTGCATAAAAAGGAGAGCTAATGAGGTCTTCCTTCTTATGTTCTGGTAGTGCTATTAGCAGACAATAAGGACTTAGAAAACTAAAACCATTGTTTAAAAACAGAAATTAGACTGTGTGTTGTTATCTTCTGTGATGATGGAAATGCTCCATAGGTAGCCACTAGCCACGTGTGGCTCTTCAGCACTAGTGTGACTAGTTGGATCAAGGAACTGAGCGTTTAATTTTAGTTAACTTAAACTTAACCACAGGTGGCTAGTGGCTTCTGTACTGGATAGTGCAGGTCCAGATGGGTGTTGACTCCCATTGAGAAATTGTCTTTAACTTAAATTATTCTAGAGCCATAGGGAGTAATATCATTAATCTGAACTATTTTAAATGATTTCTAAGCAAATTAAGCAAATACAGTGGGACCTTGACTTACGAGTTTAATTCATTCCGTGATGGAGCTCGTAACTCAAATTACTCGTATGTCAAATCAAAAAGTGAACGAGTGAGACACGTGATGCTGGGCTGATGTTGTGGTGTTCACTGTGACGTTCGCTGCGCCAACTAGTGGTGGGGTATCTGAAGCTGGCTCGTAACCCGAATTTTAGTTTGCAACTCAAAGCAAAAAAATCGGCCGAGAGACGGCTCGTATCTCAAAAAACTCGTTAGTCGGGACACTCGTAAGTCAAGGCCCCACTGTATGTTATTTCATACTAGAGGCCTGGTGCATGAAATTTGTGCACTGGGGCGGGGGGTGGGGGGTGGGGGGAGGTGTCCCTCAGCCCGGCCTGCACCCTTTCACAATCCCAGACCCCTTGAGGGATGTTGTACTGCCAGTTTAGGCCTGATTCCACAGGAATCCCTGCGGGATTGGGCCTAAACTGGCAGTTGGACATCCCTCTCGCAATCTGGCACCACTGGCTCCTAACTACTCGCCTGTCTACCTGCCTGATCACCCCTAACCACTCGGCCTGCCTGCCTGATCACCTCTAACCACTTGCCTGCCTGCCTGATCACCCCTAACTGCCTCTGCCTGCCTGCCTGATTGCCCCTAACTGCCTCTGCCTCGGTCCTTGCCCCCGCCTCTCATGGCTGCCGCCTCTGCCTCTGCCCCCACCGCCGTGGCTTCGTCTGGAAGGTTGTTCAGCTGTCTGATCTAATTAGCATATTAAGCTTTTATTATTATAGATGGGGTATTATTTATACACTATATTCAGTGGGTGCCCACTATTTATAAGGCATTGTGGTAAGTGGATAATCAGAAGTTATTTAACACTAGAGGCCTGATGCACAAAATTTGTGCAAGAGTAAGCCTTCGCAGCCCGGGCTTTGTCTGGAAGGTGGTCCGTAAGGCCGTCCAGAAAATCCTTCTGCTGTTCAGCTGTTCGGTTGATTTGCATATCACACTTTTATTATTATAGATACTTCCTTGAGCATCAGTTTCCCCATCTATAATGAGGGTATTGGGCTAAGTGAGCTTTTTAAAGTCCTTTCTTGTGCAGCCATTTTAATGATTTGATTTTTGTCTTTAATAGCAATAGTACTTATTTATTGAATACTCCTTTGTGCCGGGAAGATATTCAAGACATTAAGTAAATGTGTTATCTCATTTATATGTAATAATTTAGTCTTCATTTGTTCCAATGAGACTGTGTGTTGTTATCTTCATTTCATACATGAGGACATTGAGGCTCAGTAAGGTTTAAGTGATTTACTTGCAGTTATGTTACCGGTTAACTGTAGAGTTCAGGTGCCCACTCAGGGATGCCTCATTTCAGCTCATCTTCAGTTAAATCTTTGTTTATGCACAGGCTATTTTAAAAATAGATCCATCTTCATAAGCATTTACAACTCTTGTTTTATGTAAAAGTTCAATCATTTTTTTTTTTAAATAGACTTCGCTGTAGTGCTCACGTCAGGAGTCAGTGACTGTGAGTGGTTAGGAGTGAGGAGAGCAGGTGGCATGGGTGGAGGCCAGCTCATCTGGCAAGCCCATGTCCTCCTCCTCCGCCATATCCATGAAAGGCCTGCTTTGAGCACGCTCCTACTGGGATGTGGCCTGGATGTCCATGCTCAGCTCAGGCTAGGCAAACTTCAGCTTCTGCCGGGGCCGAAGGGGGAAGGGGGTATGCTGGGGGAGAGATTCAGAGGCAGAGTGTGGTTCTCAGACATTCTCTTGTTCCCATGTGCCACAAGGCAAGAGACCCATGGCGAGGCCACCAGTTTGGAGCCCAAAAGTTGACTCCACTTGTTCACTGGCTGGGTACCCATGTGCAAGTCATTTCACCTCTCAGAGCCTGTGAGAATCCATTCCCATATCCACCAATAATACTTCTGGAAACTCTCCCATAGCTCACTCTGTTCTGGGTCCTGGGGTCCAGCAATGAATAAGAGAAAGCTCTGCCTTCATAATGCCTGCATTCTGATTGATGATGAGCTTACTTTTCTCCCGTCCTTGAAATAGAGGTGCCAGTCTCTAACCTACCTCGTGGGTTTGTTTTGAAGAATAAATGAGATTCCTGACTAACACACAGCTCCTGGTGCCCCTCCCCAGAGATGGTTCCACAAGGCCAGTACTCTATCATTTTGTGGACCTTTTTCTAGAGACTTTGGCTTCAGCCTGCAGCTGGCCCTCATAGCTGTTCTGAGAGGGCAGTACCCTCTTTAGCTGTGCAGTATGACACATGATATGGTGAAGCACCTAGCACAGTGCCCAGCCTGTGCTGGCCTCCCAGTGCATGGTATTTCTTTCTCCCTCCTGTTTTGTATAAAGAAATACTACCACGCTGAAGCTATGAAGTAGGGGCTGGAAGCTGAGTGAGGACTGGTAGGAAGTTTTTAAAAGAAGTAAATCAAAGCAAATTCCTTACTCTTTTAAAAAATACTACAATTTCCTTCTTGTTTTTCTGACTACAGACGTACTACTTATTCTACTTAAACAACATACAAATATGTCACTTGGAAAATGAAACCACTCCTTAACTCCATCCCCTAGAAATACTACAAATAGAATTTGATACATTGTCTATGCATATCTATATCTATATCTATCTATCTTTAAATATATTTTATTGATTTCAGAGAGGAAGGGAGAGGGAGAGATAGAAACATCAATGTTGAGAGAGAATCATTGATCAACTGCCTCCTGCACATCCCCTACTGGGCATCTGGCCCACAACCTGGGCATGTGTCCTGATTTCCTGGTTCATAGGTCGATGCTCAACTGCTGAGCCATACCAGCCAGGTGCAAATGCTTATATTTTTAAAAAATGGTTCCACCTATACTTAGTTTGCATTTTCTCTCCTTCAGATTAGTTTTCTGCACACAAGGAATCAGGGGACTTTGTTAAATAAAATTAGCCTTGTCCTGAGGCCAGAAAAGGGAAGCAGACAGCCTCTAAGACACTGGCCTGGAAAAACGTAGGTCCTGGTTGAACTTTGGAGACCTTTGGGAGGTGTCACAGCAGAGGGAGAGGGGAAATCCAGGAGGGCAGAACTTCTCCCCACTACATGCTCTTTTTTTTTTTTTTTTTTTAAATATATTTTATTGATTTTTTACAGAGAGGAAGGGAGAGGGATAGAGCGTTAGAAACATTGATGAGAGAGAAGCATCGATCAGCTGCCTCCTGCACACCCCCTACCGGGTATGTGCCCACAACCAAGGTACATGCCCTTGACCGGAATTGAACCTGGGACCCTTCAGTCCGCAGGCGACGCTCCATCCACTGAGCCAAACCTGCTAGGGCCCCACCACACACTCTTAAAAAAACCCTCCAATGTCTGACTTTACATCCTGGCTTTCCTGAACTGGTGACAGCTTTCTGTCCTTTGAATATATAACAGAAGTGCCATCTCCACAGAGTGGGAGGAGAGCCTGCCTGCTGCTCTCAGAATTGGGCTTCTGACTGTGGTGGGACTGACCTTCATTGGGTGTTCTATCAGCTGTTTCACATCCTCTTAGAAGAATCTCTCTACTTTTTTGGATGACAGAATTCTAAAGATTGACATTTAGACTGATTGGCTTGCTTGCCCACATGTGTGTGAGGTTTCTTTATATCAAAGAGTGCATGGTAGTGTAGTTTAAGGACAAATGCTGTGAATGCCTACGATACTTAAAACTTAATTATAAAACTATAAAGTTGAACCATATGAAATTGCCATTTTTGTAGGCCAAAATTGATCATTGTCCATTTTATATGTTTCAACTTAACAATTCATTTTGCAAAGTTTGGATCATAGAAGGAAAAAAATCACTAGTCACAGTTTCATTTTTTATAAGTCCTTTTATTTCTTTTATACATGTAGCTTTTTTGTTAGTTATGGTCCTAGACTATCTATAGTTTACCTTCGTTTTTAAAGATTCATATGGCCAAACAACGAGATACCTCACACAATTATTCGAATGACCAAAATCCCAAACACTGACAACACCAAGTGCCGAACAGGATGTGGAGCAAAAGAACTTGCATTCTTTGCTGGTGGGAATGCAAATTTTGGAAGATAATTGGCAGTTTCTTTGAAAACTAAACATATTTTACCATGTGATCTGACAATTGCACTCCTTGGTATCTACCCAAAGGAGCTGAAAAACTTCCACACAAAAACCTGCTTACAAATGTTTATAGCAGCTTTATTCGTGATTGCCAAAACTTGAAATCAACCAAGGTGTTCCTTAGAAAGTGAATGGATAAACAGTGGTACATTCAGACAGTGGAATATTGTTCAGCAATAAAAAGAAATAAGCTGTTGCTCAGCTGGTGTTGCTCAGTGGTTGAGCATTGACCTATGAACCAGGAGGTCACGGTTCAATTCCTGGTCAGGGCATATGCCTGGGTTGTGGGCTCAATCCCCAATCTGAGTCATTCAGGAGGCAGCTGATCAATAATTCTCTCTTCATTGATGTTTCTATCTCTCTCTCCCTCTCCCTTCCTCTCTGAAATCAATTAAAAAAAAGAAAGAAATAAGTTTCAAACCACAAAAAGACATGGAGGAAACTTACATGCATGTTACTGAGTGAAACAATGCAGTCTGAAAAGGCTGCATACTGTGTGATTCCCACTGTATGACTGACTATCTGGAAAAGACAAAACGATGGAGACAGCAAAAAGACCAGTGGTTGTCAGGTAAGGGAAGAGGGAGGGATGAATAGGCAGGGCACAGGGAATTTTTAGAGCAGTAAAATTATTCTGTATGATACTCTGTATGGTGGATACATGTCACTATATATACATTTGTCCAGACCCATAGAATGTGACCAGGAGTGAACCCTAATATAAACTGTGTACTTTAGGTGATGATGTGTCTGTGTCGGGCCATCAGTTGTTAAGATGAGTTTCAATGGCTGCACCGTATTAGAGACGATAATAGACACAGCACTAGCTTCCCTGATATTCTATCTTTAGGTTACTTCCAGTTTTTTCATTATAAACAGTGTCACAGTGACTGTGGTCCTTTATGCAGTTTCCTGTGTATTTGGATTCTTTTGTAGGATGGACTCCCAGGAGTATTATTGTGTCAGAGTATGAACACTTTCACACCTCTTGACAAATATCACCAAAGTGTCATGCCGTTTCATAATGCCACCAGCAATACGAGTGTGCTTTTATTGCTTCTTTGTCAACCTTGAGTGTTTTTCTCCCTTAATTTTTAATAGTATAATAGGTTATAAATAGTACCTTATTTTTCATTCATAGCTTGTCAAAGTTGAATATTTTTGTCCACTTATGTGTTTGCTAATTTCACTTCCTGTCATTTCTTCCCACCTTTGAGCCATATGTGTGTATGTGCTCTTGTACCAAATTAGAGAATTATCAGTAAGTAGTATTGTATGAACAGAGCTCTCCAGTGTACACGGTGGATTACACAGTGCCCTCTGAGTCATTGTTTGGGGAATTAGGGGTGCCTAATTAGTGCGGATCAAGGCAGGATGCAAGTGCTATGGGCCTTGTCTACAGTCCCCCAGGCCCAGCGGTAATTTCTGTGCCATCTTCTTCCTTCAGCTGTTCCGTGAACTCAGCTGAAATTCGATCACATTACAGTATGGTTAAGGGGACTAATTAGCCATAAACCTCAGGAAATTCGAAAATTAAAGAGTCCATTAATCCCAAGGCCCCTCCCTTTGTGAATGGCTCTAATTCCCCTTGGTTTGCTTGATTTTCCTGCTGTGCTTTAGTTCCAGTGAGATTTGCATAGATTGATGGCCTTTTTGCTGGAACTTCCTGCCTTTCTGGGGTTAAATGTACCCTTTAAGCTGCCCCTCCCTCCTCCCCCCACTGATTGAGCTAATCTCTAAGTAATAGCATGGAATGCTGGTCATTATTCCATTTCCTGGATGAAAATCCTCAGGAGTACTTTAAGGTGAGTATAATGGCCCTTGTTAGTGCCTCTTAAACCATCTTGTGACCCAGAGGAACAAAGATGACCTGTACAATTGCACCTCTCACTGAAGTCGAGTTTCAGGCTAAGCACTCCCATTCCTTCTCCCTTTAAATGGTTAGTGGTCTTGGGTTGCGGTTTTTGTTCCTGTGGTTTGAGCAGTTCTTGTCCTAGGCTGCCCTGTTCCTCCTTCCCAAGGAGGCCAGGGTGCAGCCTAGTGAAATACCCAAGGTTTGAGGATGTTGTGATTAGATGGGCTGATGAATAAAGACAGGCTGGACCGTGAGCTAGAGTCCCTCTTTCTGGGTGGTTCTGCATTCCACCTAAGGCCATTTATTTATGAACGTTTAAGGGAACTCGAGCCTGGGATCTTGGAAAAATCTTACTGTATGCCAGCCTCTGTGTGAAACTGGAGAGCTATCTTGTGTGGGGTTTTGTGTGTGTGTGTGTGTGTGTGTCTGTGTATGTGTGTGTTTTTCCTATAGAATACCTGATCCTGCCTTGGATTTGCAGCTGACCTTCTTTTGAGAGGTTTTAGGAGTATTCAGAGATTATTTTTGTATTTCTTTTTTTTTTTTTTTTATGTCTTAGAGCTTTTTCTTCTCTTTTCAACTCATTTCATTTACTATAGCAGCAGATTGTTGGTTGCCTTAAGATTAGGAGCCTTGCCGTAACCAGTTTGGCTCAGTGGATAGAGCGTCGGCCTTCGGACTGAAGGGTCCCGGGTTCGATTCTGGTCAAGGGCATGTACCTTGGTTGCAGGCACATCTCCAGTAGGGGGTGTGCAGGAGGCAGCTGATCGATGTTTCTCTCTCATCGATGTTTCTAACTCTGTATCTTTCTCCCTTCCTCTCTGTAAAAAATCAATAAAATATATTAAAAAAAAAAAAAAGATTAGGAGCCTTAAAAAAATGATGAGCCTTGCATATAAAAACCTATAAGATACAGGAAATTGGTCTTCTCATATATGTAATTTGCTCAGAGACTGTGATGTCTTCATGGCTTGAGAAGAAAGAAAGAATGTGGTAGCCTTTGTGGTGCTAGACGTGACCATCACGAGAACCTGTGAGTGTGCCAGCCCTTTTGGAAGGATTTAAGATGAGCAGCACATTTGGCTTTCGGGCTCTTTTCTCTCCTTAGCTCCTCAGTGACTTTTGTAGAACAGGCAAATGCCAAGGCCCACCGGGGCAAATCCATGGTCTGATGAACTGGCCAGGCCAAACAGACCCAGGGTATGGCAGAGTTGTGGGTGTCCTACTTGTCCTGAACCATCATGTATTACAGCGTCAGTTAAACCAGGGAGTCGAAGACTAACTGTCCTGAACCATAATGTGGGGATCAGCGAGGGTTTCCTGCTTGTCTGGACTCCATTACCTGTTGGGCAGACCCATTGGGTGGCACAAAGAAGTCCTCTCAGATTGGCCTCTTTTAGTGAATAAAGTTTATTTATTGAGTTAAAAAATAGAAATGGAAATAGACTATCCCCAAGTCTTTAGTGGGCGGAGCCCTTGGGGATCCCAGACACCCTGATTAGCAGTTGCCGGTGTTGAATGCTTTCGTTACCACACTCCACTCTCGTTACCATGTACTCAGCACAAATATGGCTTTTCATATTTCTTAGATGCTCACCTTTGTTTCCTCTTCACCGGGCCCCTGGACAGGAGGCGTAAATTGCATCCATCTGTCCTCAGTCGGGGGAGCCCGCCTGCTCCTTCCTCTGGACCAGACCCTGTAAATGGCCTGCAAGGCTGGGAGCTGTCAGCCCCTCTGGGCCCTCTGCTTCCTGGCTGCTTGGTCTGCAGTTTGGCTTCCTCTTTTCAGTAAGGTTCCGTGAATTCACATTTGAACCCACCCACTCAGCCACTCCTCCTTCCCTTTACGAAGAGTTTATCTTTTTCTCTATGGCTTCTGCTGATGTCTGCAGTTTCTTGTCAGAGGAGCTTTAAGCGGTGGTGGGCACTTTAAAAAAAAATCACTGTGAAGAATGGTACTTTCCCCCAGAATGGTTCTGCCTTTGCCTCCAGCCTCTAAGCTCCACTCCTTGAGTGAGTACTTTTAAGGCATTTGGAGAATATTGGGACGACTTTCTGAAGTGCATTATTGAAGCTTTTGCCGTTGTGGTAAAAAGTGCAAGTTTGCAGTCACACGGCCTGACGTTCCCGCATAGCTGCCTTGGACAAGTTCCTGCAAATCACTGGGCCTGCTCATCAGCTGGGACGATCAGGTGAACCTCACAAGGTTGGAGGGATTGAAGGAAGATTGTGTATAAATCTTGTAAGATTGGATATAACTTTCTAAAATAAAAGCAGCAGGAATCCCCCTCCAAATGTCATTTGCTTAACCTCCTGTGGAAAAGAGTTTTTTAAAAAATGACGGTGTAGCTATTCTAGGGTGAAGTAGGTGAGTGACCTTATTGGACAGATGTGCTCTGTGGGAGTAGGTACCTTATGTGGCCAGTACTTCAGTCCCCATCCCACCCTGGGAGTGCGGATATGAATTGCAAACACACAAAGAGGGGTCGCCAGTTTTGCCTGTATTTTATATAACTTGTCTCGCCAGGGCTTCCCTGATTCCTTCCTTCACTTCTAAGCTTTTATCTAGCACCTCCTTTGAGAGCCTGACTGACCCTGGCGAAACCAGTGCCACGAAATATGGTGCCTGCTCTCCAGGAATCCCTGTCTACGGTGGGAGACAAATCTGTAATTCAGCAAAGCAGCGAACAGTAGCACACCTCTTGGTCAGCAGTGCAGATGTTGGAGCTGGCTGCCTGCATTTGAGTCCTCATGTCCTGTTGTCCTTTGTTTCTCACTTTCCTCATCTGTAAGATAGGGATAAGCTTGTTTAGGGGATGAGTTAATGCATCTCATGTGCTTCTTTAGCTGCCTGGTTCCCAGGAGGGGCTCGGTAATTGTTTGCTATTAACACTGTAAGAGGCATTGATTCAGCAAATATTCACCCATATGGTGAATGACACGAAGTCCCTGCTTTCTTGGGATGAGACAGATCATAAACAAAACAGCATTTCCAGTAATAAGCGCTATGAAGAAACAAAGCAGGGCGATGTGCCAGGACCTGAGAGGAGGGGAAGGTTCCAGGGATGGGGCCTTCCAGGTGAGATGAGACTGCTGAGGGAGCCAGCACAGGGACATGTGAGGAGGGGACAGCTGGTGCCAGGCCCTCACGTGGAGGAGAAGGGAGAAAGGTCTGCTAGTGATGAGGCACCGTGTTGGCAGGGCCAGATCACGCCTGTGCACCAGGTTTGTTCTTGTGGTAACAAGAAGCCATAAGGGTTTTAAGTGGGGGAATACTGTGATCTTACTTTAAAAAAAGATTATTCCAACTGCTATGCAGGTCAAGGATTGTGAGAGGCTAGGGTAGAGGCAGCAGGGAGTAGTTAGGACACCCAATAAGAGAGGGTGGTGTAATGGAAGTGGACAGAAGTGGGGTGTATTCACTCATAGGACTTGTAGGTCCAGCCAGAAGGTGCCTGGGGTTTGTCTGTGGTTGAGTGATGCTCACCCACAGGAATAGTCACCATCAGGCATCCGATTTAGATGTGCTGACTCCACTTCCAGTGCTCTTCCCACACCTCCGCTAGGCCTGTACTATCCTTGCTGTTCATGAAGGCCCACCCAGGACCAGGAGCCAGCTTGCAGCCCCTTTTCTTCTTATCGATTTGTTCCATGGATAGTTATTCCCTGACCATGACTTAAACACTGTGCCAGACCCTGGTGATACAGAGGTGACCAAGAAGCACATCACTCTTTCTCTCCTGGAGCCTGCAGGAGATAAACACTACATAGATAGCCATGGTTCCCAGGGGGAGGTATGCTGCCACAGAGGCCAGAATAGGGGATTCACCATAGGAAGGGCTAGGCTTGAGCTAAGGGAATAGCAACCCTGGCAGAGGAACAGCATGTGCAAAACCCTGTGGCAGGGAGGTTAGTGATAAGAAGTTGCCGAAACAAGACTGTGGGATCAAAGATCAGGGTGGGGAATAAGAATGGAGAAATGGGCAGAAATGGAGAAATTTCAATTTAGTGAAATAAAAAAATCATGAATTAAAATGCTTCATAGTTGCCCCACCAGTGTGGCTCAGTGGTTGAGTGTCGACCTATGAACCAGGAACTCACAGTTCGATTCCCTGTCAGAGCACATGCCCGATTGTGGGCTCAGTCTCGGGGGAAGGGGAGGGGACATACAGGAGGCAACCGATGGATGATTCTCATCATTGACATTTCTATCTCTCCCTCTCCCTTCCTCTATGAAATCAATAAAAATATATCTTTAGATTTTTTTACATCCTCCACTCGGGACCCCTGTCTGTGAAAGCCTTTGTCGCTCTCCCTACTCTTTTCTCTAATTTTTAACCGTCCTTTCCCCTATTTCCTGGAGCCAGTGCGAGACATTGACTCCGATTAAGCGACGTACACGAGTTGGGGTCGACAGAGTGGTGATGGAGTGCCGGAAGCTGGTCCATCCTTGCTGCTTGACACAGTCGCTGCAGGGAAGAAACATCTGCACAGTATATGTTTCAAGGGACCTGGTATATATGGCATACTGTTCTTAATATGTTTGCGCACCTTCTTGGCGCTATGTGTTTTAACCAAGGTCACCTCTCCGAGAAAGGTTGTTTCCCCAGGTAGGGATTTTTCCCTGAAGTTAGGGAGGAAATAAAACCCCTTAACTAAATGCTAGGCGGGTAGTTAATCTCTTTAACTACGAACAATCACCCTTAAGCTACATAATCTTTACTCCCTGGAATGGAGATGAGAAACGCCCTAACCTTTGGAATAGAAATTGACAGGATTAAAATCAACTGGTATAAATACAGATGTAACAAGACAATAAAAGACAGAACCTGGCTGGAGAACCTGGCTAGGCTGCCTCCGTGTCATTCCTTCTTCGCCGACTCTGTCTACACCTTTGGGAACCCCTGGACCTGCTGGGGTTGGACCCCAACAATGGAGAGCACCCCGTCGAGGGGTGGACTGAACCGAGCACACCTACAATGCAGGAATCTGCAGGAGTTCCTTGGGGGCCTGAGCCCTGGGGTACTGGACCGACTCTACGGGCATCCTGCCACCTGTCTGGCTGTCTTCAGGGAGCTCCTGTCGTTGGCTAAGAACTGGGTGATGCGGATGCTCTTTCTGGAGCAGCCTTTGCCACAAGCTGCTGTGGCCCTGTGGGTGAAGAAGGAATTCAGCAAAGCTCAGGAGGAAAGTACAGGGTTGCTGAGTGGCCTCCAGATCTGGCACACGCAGCTGCTTCCTGGTGGTCTCCAGGGCCTCATCCTCAACCCCATCTTCTGCCAGAACCTCCGCACTGCGCTTCTGGGTGGGGGCAAGGCCTGGTCTGATGACACACGTCAGCTGGGACCAGACAAGCATGCCCGGGATGTCCCCGCACTGGATAAGTACGCCGAGGAGCGGAGAGATGGGAGGTGGTCCTGCACTTCATGGTGGGCTCCCCCAGTGCAGCCGTCAGCCAGGACTTGGCTCAGCTCCTCAGCCAGGCGGGGCTTATGAAGAGTGCTGAGCCTGGAGAGCCGCCCTGCATCACCTCTGCTGGCTTCCAGTTCCTGTTGCTGGACACCCCCGCTCAGCTCTGGTACTTCATGCTGCAGCACCTGCAGACGGCCCAGAGTCGGGGGATGGACCTAGTGGAGATCCTCTCCTTCCTCTTCCAGCTCAGCTTCTCTACTCTGGGCAAGGATTACTCTGTGGAAGGTATGAGTGATTCTCTGTTGAACTTCCTGCAGCATCTGCGTGAGTTTGGGCTTGTTTTCCAGAGGAAGAGGAAGTCTCGGCGGTACTACCCCACGCGCCTGGCCATCAATCTCTTATCGGGTGTTTCTGGGGCGGGGGGCACTGCGCATCAGCCAGGCTTCATTGTCGTGGAAACCAATTACCAGCTGTACGCCTACACAGAGTCGGAGCTGCAGATCGCCCTCATTGCCCTCTTCTCTGAGATGCTCTATCGCTTCCCCAACATGGTGGTGGCGCAGGTCACCCGGGAGAGCGTGCAGCAGGCCATCGCCAGCGGCATTACAGCCCAGCAGATCATCCATTTCCTAAGGACAAGGGCCCACCCAGTGATGCTTAAACAGACACCTGTGCTGCCGCCCACCATCACAGACCAGATTCGGCTGTGGGAGCTGGAAAGGGACAGACTCCGCTTCACCAAGGGCGTCCTGTATAACCAGTTCCTGTCGCAAGTGGACTTTGAGCTGCTGCTGGCCCACGTGCGGGAGTTGGGCGTGCTGGTGTTCAAGAACGCGGCCAAGCGGCTCATGGTGGTGATGCCTGCGGGGCACCGCGACGTCAAGCGCTTCTGGAAGCGGCAGAAGCATAGCTCCCGGGGACTTGGGGGGACTGCACGTGGGGACGCTGCTGTTCAATAAAGTCGGAAAGCGCTCAAAAAAAAAAAATTACATTTTTAATTGCTTCATAGCATCATTACTGGCACATAGTAAATGCTTAGTAAATATTAGCTATTATCTACATGTTCTTGATAGGTTTTGGTGGGAGAAAACCCTGAGGTTGGTTTTGGGTATGTTGAGGCCTAGGTACTTGAGTCATCAGAGAAGTGGAAGCAATACTGCCCTGGGCAGAAGTGTGCTCACCGAATAGTCCCAGCCTTGTCTACACACTGGGACACTGACCTCCGGAGCCTCTGCTCCCTCTTCTGGAAAGAAGGAATGGTATTATCCACCTACCCTCTGTCTGAGGAGGCGCTGCACACATGTAGGGTGGTATTAGTATTATTTTATCTGCCATTATATGCTCCCCTCCTTTCTACCACATAGTAGGAATCAAGAAAACTTTCCTGTTTTGCCAGTTATAGGGTTGTGCACTTGCACCCTGAAAGGCTCCTTGTGTGGCATCAAGTTCTTTTTCTCTCAACCATTGTCTTTCTTTCCTTGTTCCTCTCCTGTTTCTGTCCTCTGCCCCCCACCACTCCCCTTCCTTGTGCCAGGACCCCTGGGAACTCATGCTAACTCTGTGGGTGTTTCTGAGCAATTAAACTGCTGAGGTTGATGAGTTCTGGCATTAACATGTCGTCAGGGTCTTCAGTAAAATAGGAACAGCTGGTAATAGTGAGAGGGACAGTGACAGTCCCTCTGCAGGGCTGATTTGGTGCATATACGTTTGCTCTGCAGTGTGGCACTTACCGGGCAATGATAACTTGCAAACTTTCTAATTTAGCATTCATTTCTTGGCACTAGATGAGAGCAGTCCTAGCATGCAGGAATGAGTCATGTAATAGCAGAGATAATTCTTACAAATAATAAACATCCCTTTCTATTATTCCAAAGACAAACATTGGTGGTGGTGTCATTGGGGTTTTTCATGACCTTTTGTGCACTCTGGACTGGTCTTTTCCAAAACAAATGTGGTGTCTGCATTTTAGATACTTTTCCTCCCCTGCCCCTTTATCCTTCAGAAATAAAAGATTTTCCAACACAAGGCTAAATGTCAGCTGACGTTGCAAATGTGTAAAAGGATCATTTTTATGGTCCTTAGCTTCCAAGGGTTCTTGTGCAAACTTCTTTTTTTCTGGATTCAGTTTTCTTGTTTGTGAAATGATGGGGTGAACCTTGATTATTTCCAAGTACTCCTCCTCCTGTTTCAAGATGGGCCCAGTTGAGGTAGACTTTGCTTTTAGACTCTAGAAACACTGCTGAAGTGTATAGTAAGTAAAGTGGACATTTTGTACATCAGGTCTACACCCTAAAGGACCATATGATGAACTTGATTAAAAATTTTAAAAAGTAAAACATTCTTCTGCTTAACCCTTGCAGGAAGTCTGTTTGGGAGGTTGGGGAGGGACTACGTTTGGTCTCTTAAAGCAGGGCCCACCTCTGCCCGTGAGTCAGGATGCATTGTCAAAGCTTGGTTCTGCTTCGAGATGGCTTACTGTCGGCCTCTGAGAAAGGCCCCTTTTAAAGCGCTCCAGTGCCCAGTGTTGCAAATGGACACTTATTCTCCACCGGTCCAGCCCGGAAGCCACAGCAATGCCATCGCTTACCCAGCTGAGCCTCCTGAGGTTGGGCTTTTTGTGCTGTTGGGACAACTTGAAAAAGACTACCTTACCACTCTCCCACCTAGAATCAGATATACCAAGATGGCAAACAGTCTTTTCTCTTGAATTTAGTATTGGAAAATAGACTGCTCCTATGTCTGGCTTTAGGAGGGGAGGGCTGAAGCTTGCTCCCAAGACTATCAGCATCCATTTGTCTGTGAACTTAGGCTGAGTTAAGGGCAGTTGGGGGATAATTGAACCAGGTGGATCAGGTTTGTAGTGTGAACAAAGATACTGAGACCTACATTGTAATCATTTCACTGTGAGGCATGCTGTGCTCCCTTCTCCCTGAACCCGGAGGAATCTGAAATAGTTGAAAAGGAAGGGAGTGGTCAGAAAGAGGAAGACGGTGGTGCTAGGAAGCCCCAACATGGTGGTGGTACCGCCTTCACCTGGAACTTGGTCTGTAAGTGAGGCCTTGATGAGGAAGGAGTGTGGGCCCTGGAATTGGGAAACTTGATTTGAATCTCCAGCCAGCCTCTTCCAGGCACCATGGCCCTGGACAAGCTCCTGAACCTCTTTTCTTCCTTTTGCCCGCCAGGGAGTTAGAAAGAGCTTGCTCTGTGTGTTACATGCCAGGTAGGGTGGGCATCAAACAGTAGTAGCTGTTGTTATTGTGAATAATGTCTGGGGCCCCAGGAAAGATGTCGTTGTTGTTGTTGTTGTTTTTTTATGTCATTGTTTTGATTCCAGATTTTGTGCCAGGAGCTCTACCTCTGCTCTCATTTCATCCTAACACATCTCTGAGTTTAGGCAGCGTTATTCCCATTTCACAGGATAAGAAACGTGTGGTGGTGGTGGTGGTGGTGGTGGGATTTAAGTAACTTGTGTGAAAGTTTCATTATAACTGTCAGGGACCAATTTTTGGGAATCCCTAGTTCCAACACACTCACTATCTTTCTCTAAGGACTTGAAAGTGATAATAGCCATGGTCCCTTTCTGATTTTGTAAATTGTAGAAAATTAGCAAAGTATAAAAAGAAATAATTACCTTAATCCCACTACTTAAGACAAAACATTCGTTATGTTGGAGTATTTCTCTCTGGCCTTTTATGATTATAATTTAATTTTATGGCAGATGAATACATAGATACTGTTATATATATGTTATGTTGCTATGTTATATTACATTGATTATTATATTGTGGGTGACAATATTGCATGGTATCTAAAAACATGGCTCTGGGTCCATACTCCAGCTCTATCACTTACTAACTTTGTGATCTTTGCTAAGTTCCTTAACCTCTCTGTATCTCAGTCCTCTCATCTAGCTTGTAGGCATGTTATGAGGATTGAATGAGGTCATATATGTAGAGCACTTAGAGCAGTGTCTGGCACACAGAAAACCCTTTGTCGGCATAACTATTATATAAAAAGCCTGTGGTCGTCACGCCATCACACTGTAATGACCGATCAGCAGGAGGCTGTGTGCGCGGTGTGGGCGGGACTGAGTGTGCAGCGAGGCACACGTGGGTGGGCCGGGACTTGACGGGAGGCGCGGGTGGGTTTCTGGGTCCCGCTGGGGCAGCAGGCGGGTTTCTGTGTATCACCTCCTGCGGCAGTGGCGGCCGTGGGACTCTTTCTGGGTCCCGCCGGGCCGCGGGAGTCTGGGTCCTGGGTCTTGTGCGATCTCGAATGCTGGGCTCCTAGTTTATTATAATCATAATCACCATTTTTGTATATTATTATTATTTTCTTTATAAAACTGATCTTAGATGTTTCGTGACATTACATTGCATAGACATTTCATAATTCACATTGACAACCTGCCTATTCATTCATTGTCTTGAATGTGCTAACGAGCAGCTTGAAAATAAGGTCCAATATGCTGGCATCTTCAGTGTGAGACATTGCAGAACATGTAGGAATCCACTCCCTTGTCAGACCATTGCATTTCTTTTTCTTGGCTGTCGTCAGCTCTTCAAGCATCAAGACCCCACTTTGTTCTTTTACCCCTGGTTTTGGCTTTGTAAAGTGTGGCCTTTCAGTCCTACTCAGTGATACAAGTGCACTTTGTGCCTGTCGGTCTGGCATCGACTATAGGGTCAGGAGGTTTGTGACCATGGAGCTGCTGGGGTTTCATCTGCAAATGAAAACCACCTGGCCAGCTGCTCCGGTCAGATGGAAGCCAGATGGGAGAAGTCAGGAGGGGGCACTGGGCAGTCTGGAGCAGCGTCCCAGCATCATGTCATCTCCAGCCTTTACCTGTCATCTCCTCCGGTGTCCACATAGTTCCAGGGTACAAGGTTTCCCACTCAGGCCATGGCCATCCGAAAAGAGGTGATCCCAGAACCTAGGGAGGTGACATGCAAGTCAGATCTGACGAAGAAGAGGAGCAACAGGTGGTTAAGGGGCCATCAGAGTGGAAATTTTAACTGTCATGATGAAGGGAGATGGTAGGGAAAGTATGGAGCAAAGTTAGCGGGATCCACATGGCACATGTTAGGAGAGGATTATGGATGTGAGCAAGGTCAGTAATTAAACGGACAGACACCGAAAACAGTCCCCACCCACCACCACCAATACCTTAGCTAAGTGACAACTTATTGCAAATTAGGGAGTAAAATTATCCTAGGTAAGAGGTGGCAAAACACTGTCTTTCTTTGGTCCAAATTATCCCAGCTGCCACCAGGTTTTGATTGGGGTTCAGAGAGTGCAGAGTTTGGGAGTGTTTACCTCTGGGCTTTGTAGATTAAGGAGGTCGCTGAAGTGAAGTAATGTATTCATTTCAGTCTCTAAACACTCTTCAACTTGGCAAAAAAAGTAGAAAAATATGAATCAACTACCCAAGAGAGTGGGAGAGAGAAGGGAGTAGATAGCCCATTCAGATTGATTTACAACCAAGAGTAAAAGTTCTCCTTTGGAAAGGAAAAGCCCTCTCATAGATGGAAAGTGCCAGGAGAAAACATCGACATTCTGGGTATTTACTTTTAGCCTTTGGAGCTGCCCCAGCGTTCCATTCCATACTAGTTGCCCACTGCCTGCCTGCCGTGTAAGCAGGCTCTGCCTCCGTCTTACATTTGATTCCTTGGAGATGATTTTTGGCTTCCCATCTCTATGGACCATGGCCCTTCCCCTTAACACTTATTTTTTTATTTTTTTTTAATATATTTTTATTGATTTTTTACAGAGAGGAAGGGAGAGGGATAGAGAGTTAGAAACATCGATGAAAGAGAAACATCGATCAGCTGCCTCCTGCATGCCCCCCACTGGGGATGTGCCCGCAACCAAGGTACATGCCCCTGACCGGAATCGAACCCGGGACCCTTCAACCCGCAGGCCAACGCTCTGTCCACCGAGCCAAACCAGCTTCGGCCCCTTAACACTTATTTGATTGGCTGATAGGTTGACTGTTTGCTAGCCCTCCAAAAAGTTGGCTCTGTATGCCCTGCACTGTCCCCCTTACCCCCAAATCAATGCCTGGGAGGCACTCATGCGCCCCATCCACTCCATGGCAAAGGAGTTTGCACAGCTCCCTCTGTGTTATCTCTGTCTTCTCTTCACCCTTCCTACATTGAACAAAGCTTATTAGAATGCAGGTGTGAGCGTCATAATTAGAGAGCTAATATCACTCTGTTCTAATTCTTTTTAAAAAAATATATTTTATTGATTTTTTTTTTTTTTTACAGAGAGGAAGGGAGAGGGATAGAGAGTTAGAAACATCGATGAGAGAGAAGCATCGATCAGCTGCCTCCTGCACACCCTCTACTGGCGATGTGCCTGCAACCAAGGTACATGCCCTTGACCGGAATCGAACCCAGGACTCTTCAGTCCCCAGGCCAACGCTCTATCCAGTGAGCCAAACCGGCTAGGGCCTAATTCTTAAACATAAAATAAACGTTCTACTTCAGCTATAATTAGATGCAAATAGCTTAGGTGGCATCAGCTTATAAGTGGCACAGCATTCTGGTTGAGGCCACTAAACAGAGCAGAGGGCATGTGAACCAGTTAGCTGTGCGCCCTCCTCCACCAGTTCTCAGCTTAACGCTGGCTGGACTGCTCTGACCCTGAAATAGGGGTGCCATCCCTGGGGCATGTTTGTTAAGTTAATCTGCTAGCTACAGATCATTTAGCTGGATTGCTGCATCCAGAAACTACTCTTAGGGAGGCATAAACAAGTCTGTGGTTCCAGCTTCCTTCTGGGTGATACTGGGTTCCCTCAAGGATTAGGACTGCTGCTCAGTGCCTCTGTTTAGGCTAAGTTTTAAATTCATCAGCATATTTCTTTTTCTTTTTTTTAATTCCTCACCCGATATTTCTTTTTTATTGATTTTTAGAGAGAGGGGAAGGGAGGGGGGAGAGAAACATCGCTGTGAGAGCAAAACATCGATCAGCTGCCTCCTGCACGCCCCCTACTGGGGGATCAAGCCTGCATCCTGGGCGTGTGCCCTGACTGGCAACCTTTGGGTGCAGGTGATGATGCCCAACCAACTGAGCTACACTGGCCAGGGCTTGAGTGATTTCTTTAGAGTCCTAGAAGGGTATGAACACTTAAAAGCTTCTGATACACAATTGCCAACTAATTTCTAATAATTGTATCCATTTACACTGTTACAGGCATCCAGACTGCTTTTCTGTTCTATAGTCATTGTGCTTTTTCTGTAATACCTAATCCATTCCCCTTATCTTCCCGATGGCTGATTGTCATATGTTCATTTTAGTTCTGGCCTATTTCTTTTCACCTTTGAGGACCACCAGGGAGTAACATCTTGCCACTGGTGGCTTTAAAGTTTCTGTTGAATGGGAGCCTCATTCTAGGTTTTCCTGCCCACAGGGCATCCTGAGGTTTGTAAGGTGTTTGGGCACCTGGCCAGTGCTCTGTCTCTACCATATATCTTTGAGGCAAGCCTGGCCAGTGCTTTCCTGTGTCCTGTATCCATTGGAATTGCCCCTCCTCCCCCTTATCTGATGGTTTCTCCATGTCCAGTGATTCCTGTGGGGCCACTAGCTTCGTCTTTTCCTACCACATGGTCTTATCATGTGCTCTTGAGAAGTAGGGCCAGAGGCCAGGGCTGCCTCCCCCATCCTCTGAGCCGCCCAGCACTGTTAGTGCCTCCAGTCCCGGCACTGTTGTGTTTCAGTGCTTTATAGAGGTATAATTTACATGTCATAACATTCCCTGGTTTTAAGTGTATGATTCCCTTTTGTAAATTTTGGAGTAAATTTACAGAGTTGCGGAGCTATCTCCGTAGTCCCATCTAACAGCATTTTTTCCATCCCTTGCAACCACTACTCTTTCTTCTTTCTGGACATTTTCTATATATGGAATCATATGGATTGGTTTTTAAAGAAATTATTTGATTCTAAAAGAATGTTTGTTGGAAAACATCTGGAAGAATGGGAGCCAAACATTATTACTAGTTACCTTTGGGGAGTAATTACCTCTGGGTGGTGGGATCATAGAGGGACTTTCTGTTTCTGTAATGCTCGAATTTGTTATAGAGAGCCTGTGTTACATTTATAATCAGAAGAAAAGGGAAAAGGGAAAAGGTATGTTTCATTTGTGGAAAATGCAAAAAAGGTTTCAAGAGGATGAAAAACTAACACTCAAAATCCTCCTCTCATGGATGAAATCACTTTGACTTTTTTGTGTTTTCCTCCTTTTAGTCTTTAGCACCCCCCTTAAACTTTAAATTTTGCACTCTGCTTTTTCTTAACTAAAATCACATACGGTTTTTTTCGCACTTACTTAAAACACCTTTGCCAGCTTCCTGTTAATGACTGTGCAGTGTTCAGCTTATGGTTGTACTGAAGTTTACGTACACTGAGCATCAGGGTTGTTTCTACTTGTTGCTACTTTAAATAATGCTGAAAGGAATGTCTGTGTAAATGCTTTGTGTAAGGCTGTTGCAGAATTCGGGGACAGGGGTTTGTACCTGAAAAACATTTTTCTCCCAATTTGGAACTGTTTTCGCAAAATTGCTTTCCAGATTTCTTCTCTGAATTTTACCTCCTTTTTGAAAGTGCATACCTTGGCCTTGGGATCAGGCCTAGATGTCCAGGAGATGGCTCCTTTGTGTCAAGTTGAGGTGTGAGGTGGGAAGTGGCAGGGGAGTGAGTGGAAAGCCCACTCAGGACCTGTGAAGACCTGTGCCCTAAGGAGCTAGGATGTAGTTTATTTTAGCAAAATCTTAGGTTTATAATCTAGACAAATGTAGCCTTGTTCTGTTTTCTGGAAATAATCCCCTTTTAAAAAAAACATGTATTTTGATTTCAGAGAGAAAGGGAGAGGGAGAGTTACAAACAATGATGAGAGAGAATCATTGATCACTGCCTCCTGTACGCCCCCTAGTGGGGGTTGAACCCTCAATTCCGTCATGTGCTCTGACCAGGAATTGAATCGTGACCTACTGGTTCATAGATTGATGCTCAACCACTGAGCCACACCTGCCAGGCTGGAAATAATCCCTTTGTATTCATCCTTAGTTGTCAGTAAAGTTTAGTTTGTGTATGTCAGGGGTCCTCAAACTTTTTAAACAGGGGGCCAGTTCACTGTCCCTCAGACCGTTGGAGGGCCGGACTATAGTTTAAAAAAAAACTATGAACAAATTCCTATGCACACTGCACATACCTTATTTTGAAGTAAAAAAACAAAACGGGAACAAATACAATATTTGTATTTGCATGTGGTCCGCGGGCCGTAGTTTGAGGACCCCTGGTGTATGTGATTGATGGTGGGGGTAGCATAGGCATCTGTGGGAACCTCGGTTCTGGGGTGTTGGAAACACCGTGAGGGCAGCTCTAGGGGAGGGACATGCAGACTTCATGAGAGAGAGGGCGCAAGGACATTTACACATATGTCCCTTTCCAAGTGGACACTCTCTTGCCAAAGTTTATCAGTGATCAAAAATCTGAAGAGCCCTAGCCGGTTTGGCTCAGTGGATAGAGTGTCGGCATGCGGACTAAAGGGTCCCAGGTTCGATTCCGGTTAAGGGCACATGTCCGAGTTGCGGGCTCGATCCCCAATAGACTGTGTGCAGGAGGCAGCCGATCAATGATTCTCTCTCATTATTGAAGTTTCTCTCTCTCTCTTCCTCTCCCTTCCTCTCTGAAATCTATTTTAAAAAATAAATAAATACAAAACATATCTATATATATAAATCTGAACAGAGGTTTTCAACAGAGGGGCCTGTGAAACCACCAAATACCTTATTCCAACTTTTGTATGTATGTGCATTTCTCTGGGAAGAGGGTCTGTGGCTTTTATCACTGTATCTCTGGCCTCACAAGGTAGAAACCGTGAACTGCCCTCAAAACCAGAGGGTTTTGTGTCTTCCTTAAAGAGGAAGGCCACATCAGGTACACATCCCACGCTGCAGCCACCATACCCACTTTGTAGTCTTGGTCAGCCTCTGTACCTCAGTTTCTTCATTTGTGAAGTGCTAGACACTCTGGAGGAATTCAGGTTCACGTCAAAGGTATTAGTATTTTTTAAAATATATTTTTATTGATTTCAGAGAGGAAGGGAGAGGGAGAGAGAGATAGAAACATCAGTGATGAGAGAGAATTGTTGATCGGCTGCGTCCTGCATGCCCCCTACTGGGTATCGAGCCCACAACCTGGAATCAAACCCGGACTTCAGTCCACAGGCCGACACTCTATATATTGAGCCAAACTGGCCAGGGTCACATCAAAGTTATTTGAATTTTGGCTCCTGGGGCCTCTAATGGCAGCCATGGACCAGAAACTGACTTGAGCTACCTTGTATCTCCTTACAACTGGGCCCTGAGTAGGTGTGGTTCTATTACACAGTATCTTACTTATTTTGAAGTAGGAATAGATTTTTTAAAATCCTTTTATCGAAGTAAAACATGCTTATTGTAGAGAAGGGTTTAATTATTTTTAAGTGTTTGGGGGAGTGGGGGTAGGTGGGGAAGGTATGAAATCAGACCAGTGCTAGACATCTGCGTGCTTACACCCTCGATCTCCCGAGAAAATAATGCAAGTAAGGAAGACTTCTCTTAATGCCATTGGTGTCTGTGGAGGCAGTTTCCGCAGCACGGAGGAGCTGTATTTTTAGTGTGTAGAAGGCAGCCAACTACAGCCAGAAGCAGTGGGACTTTCCTGAAAACAAACTGGAGCTGGAGAGTCAGAGGGCCTGGTGGCATCTTTACAGGAAATCAGGGAAGGCAAAGCTTTCCAAGCTGAAGGGGTTTTGGTGACCTCTGAGGATCCTGTTGTTTTTCAGTCCTTTAAGCACCTGGCTGCTGCAAAGCTTCATTCGGGGCTTCCCTTTGCTCCTCTTCCCTTAAGGGGTTTCGCTGGACCGAGTGCAAGTGAGAGAAGGTTGCCTAATGCCCAGTAAAAATTAGATTCATACAGGGCTTGAGACCTGCAGAAGCCCGGGTTAGATGGGGCTTAATGCAAAAGAGTGTTGATTTAAATTTTTATAAAACTTTATGGAAAATTTCAAACAGGTAACATAATGAGCCCCATTTACCTGTCAACACACTTCCCTAGCTTAAATGAGTTTGAATCAGATCCTCTGGTTTAATTTTAATGAGCAGTCTGGGTCTCTCCATTCTGAGACTAGAATTCTCCTATACTCTGTACCAAGCTCTAAACAAGTTTGATTGCTGCCTTTTGTTTTTGAAAATTGTTGGTTTAAAAATTCTTTATCCTTTTGTTTATGATAAAAAAAATGATGTCTGTTTATTATCATTGGAAATCACAAACAAAGTTCAAAGACTGGAACCCGCGTCATTCCAGCATGTGGAGACGTCTGCTGTGATGAGTTTGAAGGGCCCCTGTGGATTCCTCTCGTGCTCTTGTCCAGCTGGAGGCTGCCGTTTTCTCCTTGTGTTCTGGGTCCTCCCTCATCAAGCCACCCCTCACCCAGCATCACCATGGCCTCTGCCACTTTGGAGCTTGGGGAGGCCTAAAGTGGTTCTTTCTTTAGTTCTAGGGTTCTGAGTGTGTTGGTGACACATGGGGTGTGTATTGTGAAAAGGGGTGAACACATCAGTGGCTTATTCTTTGTAAACATGCTGGGTGCTCAGTGAGTGAAATGAATGTGCTCTGCCCACTCCCTTGGGGCCATTGGGCCTTCTTCTTCTGCCATGAAACGCTTCTCTCCCCGGGCTGGCTGGGCAACTGAGCTGAGTCCCACAGAAAATGCAGTGTTCCTAAGTACACCTCCCACACTCACATTACTTCCAAGGAAAGTTCTGAAGCCCATGAACTCCTGTGTGCTCGGGTCACCATTGGGCCATGTGTCCCCTCCCCCTGAATGCAGGGAGGGGAGAGACCCCAGGCCATAGTTGGGACACAAGCTGCACAGCCAGGACAAACAGGGCGAAGTAACTGGGATTCACCCTTTTAGAGTTTTCTTTCCTGCTTATTAGTATATTATGTATATTTTCTAATTGCATTATCTCTTCTTGGAAAGTGTGGTTTTTCATGTAATAGTCTGTCTTAAGGATGAACTAGAGTAAATTAGTAGAGTTGGATGCAGTAATACCAATGCAGACTAAGTCATTGCACTTAGGGGACCTCAGCTTGGCTGTCAACCAACTTCTACTCCTCACGCTGTTCATCGGTGCACATACCACACATCTAGCAAAGCGGCGGCTCCTTGCTTTAGATCCAGTGGTTGCCATCCAGAACAGTTGGCATTAGGCTGGACTGTGAGGAAAGGTTGGCTGAGCTGCCAGGATTAGATTTCAGGAGACATGCTTAATCTACATAAGAGAGCAAATTGTTGTTACATCACCTCTCCCAGCATCTATTTCTAACACATATTCATTACATTTTATTAAAGTGTTTCCTGAATGATTAGGCCGGGAAGTACTTTCTAAGCAGTTTACTGGGCTTGTCAGTAGTACATGTATGTTTTACTTCAGCTGTTGGCAAAATTGGTAGCAGCCCCCTGCCTGGTTGTGCTCTGCCCTGTCCTGCTTTATTCCTGGGCAAAGGATGTGATGGCAGCTGGAGAAGCTGCTGAAGTGCTAGATGTTAGGAGCTCGATTCTCTCAAAAACAAACGAAACAACAGACTCCAAGCATTGAATCTAACGGGAATAAGATCGAAGATGAGTGGTGCCTAGTAAGCACCCATTGAGTCAGTGGCGTTGACCACAGGAACACACTGGTGAGGGGTCTCAGAACTGAGTCTTAGGTAGGACACGGGCAGAACTTGGAGTGTTTAGCCAGGAGGTGAGCTGCCTTGTGAGGGAGGACATGACGGCTTGCTTCCGATACTTAAAGGGATATTATAGGGGTGTTGGTGGCCAAGAACTTGCACATCTTTGGGATGGCTGTAGAGGACAGAAGGCTTGTCAGCGGGTAGAAGTTGAAGGTATAGGGACGAACAGTGCTGTGTGCCCTGGGACCTGGTGGGGTTTCCTCCTCTGGTAATGACCAAGCAGAGGCTGAAAGACACAAGGCTTTAGGGAGTTTGTAAGGGGAAGTGGATTCCGAGGTCACTAAATTTCTGTGATTCTTCAGTAACTCACACTTCACCAGCTGTTACCACCATTTCCCATGTGAATGGAAATGTGTGCAGTGGTGCTGTGCGGGAAAGAGGTTGCAGTTGTCTAGGATGGTTTCATGACTTCTGTTCCCGTCAGTGTCGAACATTTAGGTGAATGGGGCAGTTTTGGACTTGATCTCACCTTTCCGTGTGGGAGTGTTTGGAACACCTGCCAAAAGACATGCTCTTCCCTGTCTCACCGCTGGGCTAGCCAAAGGGCAGAAGTCTTCTTTCCCACAGGCATCTCTTCAGGATGTGCCACCACCCTCTGTACCTCCTTGAACTTTTGTGGTCTTGTGAGGAACTCGCTGATTTTTACATCCTACAAGAATGAATCCTAGCTGATGAATAAATCTGTTTTCCATCATCAATTGGAAACGGATTCCTACCCCTGCGTCCTTGCTCTGGATTTAATTTTCCTATAAGAATCAGCTAAGCCATTTTCCCCAGTCAGAAGATTTCCCAACTTTATCCAGCTGCCCACTGTTGGTCGGAAGGAAAACCAAAAGAGAGCGGCCAACCCTTGCTGATGACCTTGGAGGCTTTTGGGGGCCTGTCAGCCTCTGGTCCCTACATCATCTCTCCCAGCATCTATTTCTAACGCATATTCATTACACTCTATGGCCAGGCACATCCATGTCTGTGCTGTTACCGCCTTTGAACAACTTGATGTGTTTGAGAGTTGGAATCCTAGTCCTTCGGCAGCAGGTTTCTCTTACACAGTGTCACTAGAGCAATAGCAAAGGAAGCTGGGAAAGGGAGAACAGATCTGGGTTCCGGTTCCAGTACCACGTGTCGGCTCGGTTGAGTCCTGTGGCCTGAGAGCCGTGGGAAGCTTCAGTGGTCATTTTTCCGAGTACCTTGGTGTGCTGCTCGGCACGCAGACACTTGGGAAAGCCTCCTCTTCCCACTCAGCATGCTCCGGTCTCCTTAAGTTGACTTCCTAATTGAATTTTCTCATTAAAACCTGCTTTCCAGAGCTGCAGGCCAGCGGTGCACTTCTGAGGTCGCAGGCGACCGGCCAGCTCTCCTTTTCTCTCCTCTCTAACTTTATTGCGGTATAATCGAAATACAGTAAGCAGCACACATTTAAAGCGGACAGCTCGATCGTTTCTGCTTGTTTTATGATAACGTGTAACATCTGCCTCCCTGCGCTCCGTCCCTCCTGCATCTCATCTGCTCTCCTCGGCTCTCCAGCCTCAGCAGCAGTTCCAGCTGGCAGGGCTGTCACAGTGTTTCCGTAAGCATTCCCACGATCCTTTAAGTGAGGAGCGTGACCTCGGAACCATGTGCCCGGTCCCCTCCCTGACGGAGGAGGAGGTGGGAGGTAAGAACAATACTTGGATGGATGGATTCCCTGTCTGGGGCACTGCCGGAAAGCTGAGCATTCGTAGGCCATCCAAACATTGGCGTTCTCCTGGGACTCGAGGGTTAGAAGGGGAAAGTGAATTGATTTCTACCTTCATGTTAGAGGAACTTGCCCTAGCAAAACAGCCCCCTCTGCTTTTCCAAGCTCTCCTGTGGTGCCTCTCATTCGTTTTGGTCATGGAACTTATGAGCTCAGTATAAGAAAATTGGCAAACTAAAGCAAAGATGTTTTCTCTTTGTGTCATGAAGCTCTCCCACTGCTGAGGTCCCTGGTAAACAGCTTACTCCCTCTCCCCGGGCTGGTGGAAATATGGGGAGAATGCATTGCTGGTTTTGGAATACTAGAATGGTGTCTTGCTGTGACAGTATCGGGAACAAGTTCCACTGCCCATTGTGTTTTGTTCCTGATCACTTTTCCAGTGGTAGAGCTTCTCCGTTCCATATCCAGTCTTTCAGACCGTGCAGAAGGCACACAGCTTCTCAGGCTGGCTGATTTTGCATTCTGTATTTAATCACGTGACCAAGAGACAGGAAAGAATTGATGTTACTTTTTATTTCCTTTATTGGAAATTTGCAGCATCCCACTCAAAAACATCTTTAGGGAAGTGTGTCTCCTTGGGCTCAGTTGCATACTGCATGGCTTTGGCAGTAATGTAGGTGGGGAAGTTACTAACCTGCGTGATTAGGATAATGATACCCCCGCCTTGAGTTGGGCAGCACCGTGTCCTCAGATTTCTCCCTGTCCTGCTCTAGAAGCAAGCTGTGAGGGCCCGAGTGGCATTTCTTATATGCCTGGAAGACCTGACTAACTTAAGGTCCCACATTACAGGACTCTGCTTTTAATGAGTCATTAGAGAATTTATATGCCTGGATGAGAAACAGTTTTATCTACCCTGGAACAGGAAAACACTATTCTGAGAAATCGAGCATTCGTATTTGTAAAGAATTGTCTTATACACCATCCTTGGAGTTCTGCTTTGTAGAGGTATGTGCTGAAACAGGCCCAGCCCAGATCACGGAGCCTCACCTAGCCCTCCTTTGATCAAGCAGTCATGCCATCAGGCTCTGCAGGCCCCAAGGACTTCCTGGTGCTCACAGTCGCTGCCGTGCTGTGGATGCACAAAGTCCAGCACTGTTTTCTAGAGGTTGGCAGAAGGCCAGAGGCCTTTATTTTTAAATTTTAGATTATATCTACCTTTTTTTTCCCCTCTTTCCTCTGTTGACTTAACATGTAAAATTTATGGAGCAATGACTATGTCCCAGGTATGTGCTAAGGGCTGTGTAAGGATTACCCCCACTTGGTTCTTAAAATAACAGTATGAAGTATGTGCTCTTGTTACCTTCATTTTATAGATTGGGAAATCTGAGGTCAGAAGAGTTTAGTAACTTGTCCAGGCTCATACCGCTAGAAACTGGTAGAGTCAGGATTTGAATGCAGAGAGCTTCTTTCAAACCTGTATTCTTAACTAGAGTGCCACACCACTCCCTCATCTGCCAGTCAACTGGGCAAAGTGGATGCTAAGTAACTAGCTCCCCATCTTTTATAGACAAAGAGATGGCTGTGGTTTGAGGACAAGAAAGGGAGCAGTGGGCTGGCTGCCAGACAGCACAGGGTAGTGGTTAGATATGTAGGCTTTGGGGTCAGAGAGCACATGTAACCTCGCCACACAGAGTGTGTCACAGTCTTCATGTCTGACAGAATACTAGTACCTCTTAGCATTGTGTTTAAGATTAAATGAGATATTGGCATATAAAGCTCTTAGACCAATGCCTTAATAAGTTTTAGCTATTATTTATATTAATGCAATTTAAGCACTTAAGTCTGAGCCTGCTGTGGAGTAACAACTCAGTGGAAGTTGCCTTGTTGGGCACAGCCTGCTTTAGGTGGTAGTTTGAGAGATGGTAATAATAGTACTGTTAAGTGTTTGGGGTGCTTATCAAAAATATATTTTAGAATTGGAACTTGTTGCTTCCCTTTCTTTGATCCGTTTTGCTCACTGAAGGACTTTAAGTCCCCTTTCATGAGATGCAGCACTCAGCATTCATTATAGGATGGAAGGGAAGAAGGCTTTGAGCTTCAGAAAATGTCTTGTTGGGGAGATGTTCACTAACTCTAAGGAAACTTGTCTGTTGATGGAGGAGTGGTGCTATTGCTATTACATTACTTGCATGCCTTCAGGTAATGTAACCGCGTTGGTGTAGGTGTTTTCATCCCATGTAGGAACATTAGAATCTTGTACCCCTGTTACTGCTCTGTCAGAGCACGGTGAGCATACCGATTTTTTTGAACACTTAATACGTTTCAGGAACTGTGCTGGTTTTTGTGTGTTTTTTTGTTTTGTTGTTGTTGTTTTTACATACATATATTTTATACTATTGTCCTCAAAACAACACTGCAAGATAGGTGGTATTATTATTCTTCCCATTTCACAGGTGAAGGACTTGTCGAGCTCTCCACTGCTAGGAAGTGACAGATGAGGATTTAAATCCGTGACTACCCTACTTCCAGTGTTTTTGTTTGTTTGTTTATTTTTTGTTTTTTACCACCCATAGACTGGCAAGGTAGCCTGTGTTAGGTCGTAGATATAGAAGGACCTCATTTTTAGGCATCTCCCTACCTAGTGGGTCCTGACACCTGGAAGTGGGGGGTCTTTGTGACAGGTCTTTGGTTTGATTTACAAATTTATCACAGATTGTAAAACGTGGCATTGTGCTTTTCTGCCGCCATCAGATACTAGGGCTTTGGTGTTCTGTTTGGGGGTGCCCGATGGGCAGTGCTTGTTGCAGAGTCTGTTGTATCTGTGTGTGCCCATGGTAACTGTGGAGTGTGGTACCATCATACGCAGCAGCCGTTGAGCTGGAAGGGGCAAGCAGAGGCTGGGGAATCTTCCCCCTTTATAGGCATCTGAAATAGGAGCTCAGGACCCGAGGAAAGAAATGGCCCAGATGTTCTGCTTGATGCATAAACATTGTGTTCTTTTCCTCAAGCCTCCCTTTGGACAAAAGTCACAAGGCAGTACTGCCCACCTTTTAGATGAAATACTTGGATGGGTGGAGCCTTTAAATGTTGGTGCTTTCCCACCAAGACTCGTCCATTTGCACTGTTTGCAGGTGGGATCCACGGTCTCCCCCACACCTTTGGAAGCCATGTGCAGGGTGTGATTGGTGTTAACCTGTGGCCAAATGTTACAGATTTCATCCAGGCCACCTTATAAATCAGTTTCGGGGAAGGTTTATGTGAATTGGCTTCTGTTACGAAAAAGGGAATTTACTTTTCTTAGCTGTTGTCAATGAACATTTAGATGATGTTTTTTCCAAACTTTATTTTTTTTTAACTTCGGAATACGGGGACACTCTGCTTTCATGTTCTTTGACTTTCGAGAAAGGCGTCTTGAATTTCTCGTTGTGCCATCGAGGTAGACATGGACAGCATGCATGGCATCCATTGAAGATGTCTTGGAATTGCCCTTAGTAATGTGTCTAACTACCAGTTGACCAAGTGGAGGGGTTAGTCACTTGCTACATGAAACCAGCCGGGATCATGCAGAGGCAGCAGCTGTAGACATCTGTGAAACATTAGTGATCAGACCATAGGCAATGGCGCCCTGCGGGTCATCTGAAGGGGTCTGGGAAGCCGTCCGCCGGAAAAATGTCTAAAAAAGGCTTCAGTGTTTTTGAGAAATCCACCCATCACTGGGAGTGTTTGTGAGAATAGAGTGTGTAATTCAAGGTGATAGGAGATGTCAGAATTTGGGAGTTGATAGAGTTGTTCATAATTTGCCCAGCCTGGGGGAAGATGCTCACTGCCCCTTTCTGATTTTGTGAACTAGCAAGTTGTTCTCCAGAAGTCATTTGAAATTAATTTCATGTTAGGTTGGGTTGTTTAACACTCTGTAGGGACTATTTGGTCACAGGAAGCAGACCTGCGAATTTGTCATTCAGTGCCCAGGACCTGGGACAAGTCACTTAACTTTTCTGAGCTGTGGTTTACTTATCTGTAAACTGGGATAATAGTGCCCCGTCTCATGGAGCTATTTGTGAGGCTCTCCCAAAACCCACCCGTGCCTGCCTGGCTTATGGTATGCCCTTAGCAGCTGTTAGTTTCTTTACTTCCCCTTTCAGAATTTGTTTGCATTTTGGACACTTAGTATTCTTGATAAAAACAATTAATTTGGAAAATAAAATTATACAGATGAGATATAAGTATTCTTTAACATAGTGTAGCTATATTCTTAAATTTTTGACTTATGATTACATAATCAAGAAATTTGTTTTCTGGTCCTGATTCATTTACTATTTAGTGATATAAGTCTTAGTGATGAATAAGTCCGGGTCTTGGTTTTCTTTGTTTTAAAAAGAAGTTGCTGCTGCCCTAGTCAGTTTTGCTCAGTGGATAGAGCGTTAACCTACAGACTGAAGGGTCCCGGGTTTGATTCTGGTCAAGGGCATGTACCTCGGTTGCAGGCTCAATTCCTGGCCCTGGTTGGGGCATGGGCAGGAAGCAACCAATCGATGTGTCTCTCTCACTTAGATGTTTCTCTTTCTCTGTCTCTCCCCTCCCTTCCACTCCCTAAAAATCAATGGAAAAATTTCCTCTGGTGAGGATTAATAACAACAAAAAAAGAAATTGCTGTTTAGATGGTTTCTAAAGTCCCCTTTAGCTTAACATTTCTATGGTTCTGTGATTCTGGAGAGGTAGAGGGAGGCACACCCAAGATAAAATGCTCACTCGCCCAGCTGGCTCCTTAGCAGGGCCAAGAACAGTGCGTGAGAAATCTGGCAGGCAGCATCCGGAGCAGTGGATTTGTCAGTTGTCATCTGACCTGGGTGTTTCCTTGCGCAGTCATCCCCTCTGCTCTGCATGGCAGAATCATAAAAAGCAGCAGAAGTTGCTTGTAGGCTGAATGCTGATAGGGAACCAGGTTTCAAGGCTTGAGACAGGGGTCAGCACGCTTTCTGAGGTGTCAGTGCGGTGGACAAGGGTGGAGGATGCAGGAGGAAACGGGCACCTGCTTGTAGGGGAAGCAGAAGAGCACCAGCTAACACCAGTGCTTCCTGCTGCCTCCCCTTGCTGCGCAGTGACGCTGCTTTGCTCGCACAGTTGTGTCTCCTTCATACCCTGACTGCTAACCCCTTGCAAGAATGTTTGCCGTTCCACCCAGTTGACCAGGTACACTTTGATCCCGGAACACAGAGAAACTGCTCTGTGTTCTGCAGAGATTCGGGGGCCATAAACGTTGAATTTGCTATCCTTTTTCTAAGCCACACTACAGCAATGCGCTCCACCTCCTGAGCGTGATTCATTTTGGGCCTTTCACTCCCTGAAGGGATGTGGAAGGGAAAATGAGCTGATGGCTGTTGTAGTACTCCACACAGAGCCTGCATGTAGGTTGCTAAGTTTTGCTCCCGGATAAATACACCAGGGAAAGAGGCGGTTGGAAAGTCTCATTGCTGGGTGGGGCGTTGCGGTAGTTTGGGGACTCTGCTCGGGCAGCCCCATTTGTCTGGCTTCGATGGCCTCAGATGGGCTTGGGAACACCAGTAAATAGGGAGAAGGTGAACGGGTGGAAGTATTTCTTGGTGCCATCCTGGCCTGGAGAGATGGGTCAGAGGGCTTCTGAAAGAAAGCTGAACAAGGAGAGAACAGTACAGAACAGAACAGAAACAAAGGGAAGAACTTGGTCAGCTCTTACTCTTTTCTGCCCAGAAGGTTCTCTCCCTTCCTCTCCTTTTGGCTGTAGGGGCTCCGTTAGTCCCATGCACTCCCTTGTGGACAGGGCAGGGCACGGTGTGGGGTGAGAGTTGTGGAAGTCTGCCCTTCTTTGTTGGTGCTTAATGACTTGGAAACTGAAATAACACCCCGCCTACCTTTCTAGAGACTCCTGGCAGCCTAAATGGAAAACCTGCGTCAAATGAGCAAAATATCAGGAGGAAAGGGCCCTGGAGCACCCAGCATCGTTTATGTGAACAGCCTAGCAGATAAGCCATATGCTTTTCACTCAGGGAGAGTCCTGCCATTTATGGCGGTTGGACTGGAGGGACCCCTTTCGGGTCAGACACTGTGCCAGACGCATTACCTCATTCTCAGTGGCCCAGCAAGGTGGAGAGTGTTGTTAGGCCTGTGTTTTAAAGTTTTAAAAACAGAGGCTCCAAGGGATTAAGTGGTGACTTGCTGAGTCCCACCCTGCAGGGTGAGTGGGAGAATAAGAATTTTTATGATTAGATCACATCTGTGCCTTTTGAGTCTTAGACTTTGAGAAAGGGATGAAAGCTGTGCGCCCTTAACCTTGAATAAATATGTGCATGCGCGCACACACACACACACACACCACCTTCACACGCTATCAGGGTGCTGACAAATGTGGGGCTGTGATGCTGGTCCCCAAGTTATGTGAGGAACCTACAATTTATTCCTTCTCACAAAGTCCTTTCTTTTTTTAAAGAATAGTCTTCTAATTTCAGAACTCATAGTAGATTAGAAGCAACATATTAGATGAGGAGTGTAGCTGACAGCCTGACAGGCAGAAAGGTTTAAGAAGCAGGTACAAGGCCATGTCCCAGGATGCATGATCTGGAAAGTCACTGGGAGGAGTTCCCAGCTCCTCAGTGATAATGGAATAGCTGGCATGTCAGTCGTTCTGAGTGTAGAGTGTGTTGGCATCGTCCTTCTTTCCTGCTGTTATCTTCTGCTGCCTTCTTCCTGAGGTCACGAGCCCCTGGAAGGCTGGGGCCATGTCTGAACAGTTCAGCTCTGTGTCCCCAGTGCCTACCCCGACACTCACACTGTTGCTCAGTGCCTGCATCAAGTGGAAAGATAGCATGAGGTATAGTAGAAACCTCTCAACATGAAGATAGGGGTTCAAGTGTTGATTTTGCCACTGACTACATGACCTTGCACAACTTTCTCTGAACCTCGTTATTCATCTGTAAAATGAAGAATGAGGCTTCAAGGTTTGGGTGAACTTGAAACATCCATCCAGATCAAAATTTCTTGATCCTGGCAGAATATTTTGTAAAGCAGTGACTTGTGAAGTGAATACATTTTCATGGTGACCAAAGTGACATCGACTCAGCCACCACATTGTGAACTGTAAAATGGTTAATTTAATGTTGAGTGGTTTTCACCTCAATTTTTGAAAGATGACATTTGCTCAGGCATGGTGATATACAGTAGACTCCCAAAGGTTAAAGGAGACTTGACCTGACACATGGTCTTTCACTGTGGCTTTGATTCACTGGATAGAGAGTATTGATTGGGTTTTCCCATGGGAACGAAAAGTCACCAGAAGGGAATGCTTGTGTTTGTGCTTGGTGAGCCATCTCCCTCTGTGTGCGGCTGTCATCACTGCGCCCCTCCCAGAAGATGCAATCAGAGGGCATTCAGTGGAAGGAACACCTTCTTTTTATTAGCACAAACTACAGTTTTCCAGAGTGACCAACAGATGAATGGTTGTCTGGGCTGGCCAGTGAATCTTGCTCCAAATAGCCCCCAGCACAAATTGTTCCTCAGCCACATGGCAGAGAGCAGATTCAACTTTTAAACAAAGTTGCTTGTTGGGTCACAGATTATACAAGGCAAACCATGCTAAGTTAGACCCCATAAATTTGTGATAAATCAGCCTGGGCTCCAGCAAAGTTTACCTTTGTGCTGTCTGTGAAGTATTTGCTGAGCCTCTAGGGAATGTAAACCAATAAAGGTCCCAATGAACTTGAGAACAAACTGAAAAGGCCCCGAAGCTTTGGTTGGTTGTTTATGTGGAGACAGATGCTGTTAAGTACAGATCTGCCACAACCAGTCACTAGAGCAGGCCAAGCAGGACTTCTGCTCGGAAATCCGAGCAGTCGGAGTTACTGCTTGTCCTTGAAATTACAAGCACTGTTTTTAAAAAGCACATTCATGGAGTTTCCTCAGAAAATTAAAAATGGAACTGCCATTTGACCCAGTGATCCCACTTCTAGGAACATATCCTAAGAAACCTGAAACACCAATCAAAAAGAATGTATGCAGCCCTATGTTCATAGCACAATTTACAGTGGGGAAACTGTCCCTCCTTATTCTTTGACATCCTAACAAGGACTCATTTTGTATTTTATTTTTTTATTTTCCTTTGCCATATGAATCTCGACTACACCATCATTTCCTGAAGACAGCAACTTTGTTATGCTCACCATTCAACATCCAAAACAGTGTTTGTCACCTAGGAAACAAATAATGACTAATTGAACGGGCAGAGGATTCCGGAGTGAAGTGAAATGGTCATTCTTTTACTATTTACCTTTCAACCTGGAAAACACCACCAGCGAAGGTGGTGCTGGTAAAGTTCGTTTTCTGAAGGAGGTGTCCAGGGTCAGGGAGGATTTTGAAGGAGCCGTCCCGTGCAGAGCCCTTAGTCACAGGGTGACAGGATACAAAATGAGTAGGAAGCCACTGGTTAGAAGTAACCAGGGTAGGGAATCCCAGGGGAAAATGGACCCATGAAGAAGCCCAAATCAGTGTACTATGAACTATGCCTCGTCTCTGCACCTTCTGTGTCTCATTCTTGTACATGCCGCACAGCCTTCTGATTCTTTGCTATTTTGTGGGTGGTTCCTTGAGGGTTGGAACTAGGTTTCCTTCATTGGGCCTAGTTCAGGGCCTGACTCACAGGGCTTGGCACTCAAGGCATGGTGGTTGAATTGAAACCTAGTTGCAAGCCTTCAGGGGGCTATTGAAGGGCAGGACAGGTGGGACGCTGTGGGTGCATCTGCACTTGCTGTAGGATAGGGGACCCATCCAGAAGGACTCTAGCAGCCGTCTAGCCCAAATCCTAGGCCACAGAGTTGTCTCACAGACATCAAGTGACAGGGTAGACCTTGGACTTAGCTTATGAATCCCATTTCTGTATTTGCCTGTTCTTGTTTTTATTTTTTAATTTCTTTATTGATTAAGGTATTACATATGTGTCCTTATCCCCCCATTTCCCCTTGACCCCCACCCCCACCCCCCCGGCTCATGCCTTCACCCCCCTGTTGTCTGTGTCCATTAGTTAGGCTTTATATGCATGCATACAAGTCCTTTGGTTGATCTCTCTCTCTTACCCCCACCCTCCCCTACCTTCCCTCTGAGGTTTGACGGTCTGATCGATGCTCTCTCTCTTACCCCCACCCTCCCCTACCTTCCCTCTGAGGTTTGACGGTCTGATCGATGCTTCTCTGTCTCTGGATCTGTTTTTGTTCATCAGTTTATGTTGTTCATTATATTCCACAAATGAGTGAGATCATGTGATACTTATCTTTCTCTGTGTTTTTATTTTTTAGTTATCTTGGAAAAAATATTTAGTGAAGTAAAACAATGAAAATGAAACAGAGTAGAGAGCCTCGAAATAAACCATTCATATGTGGTCAGTTAATTTACGACAAAGGAGCCAAAAATGCACAATGGAGAAAGGCTGGTCTCATCAATAAATGGTGTTTGGAAAATTGGACAGCCATGTGCAGAAGAATGAAACTGGACCCCAGTCTTATGTCATACACAAAAATCAACTTAAGCATTTTTTTAGCTAATAACCATAAAGGAACATAACATATATGTAAGACTTAGCATCATGATATGAAACGCTCAAATCCAGCATTTTATGCAAGATCTACATGAATATCAAATTTTATTTTCCCCTAGTGCCTTTTCCTCTTAAAACTACTTTTCTCACTCTTCTGAACTTTATATTTATCATTCCCTTGTCTTAGCTAATAAGGAAAAAAAAGCCTTGCAATAGTCGTTTAAAATACACACATACACACGTGTGTGTGTTTATATCTAAACTCTAGTTCAGTATGTCTTGTTTTTGAGCTTTATAAAAGTGGCAGCATCCTAGCTTGCTTCCTCACTCCCACCATCAGTCTATTTCTGGGGTCACTCGTGTTGATGCATGGAGCTTAGATCATCCATGTTTTCCTCATTCTCTTGTGCCATTTCCTGTTTGGACCCCTCAAGATTTGGGATGACTCCCACGCAAAGGGTTCCAGTTAACTCTAATTTTAACTTTTTACAAGCTGTCATTAAGTTTTCCCATGTTGCTTGCCTTATGGGAAGCTTTTAGTCATTTACTAATTTAATGAAAATTAGATATCCTTAACCTTAGAAATTTGTAGTGAAATATTGCCAATTAAGATTAATTGGGATTAATGCGAAATAGGAGTTAAACCACTTTGCAGCTTTCAGCTAGGTACAGAGGGCTGTCTGGAAGGAAGCCTTTACGAGCGCTGGCATGTGGGGTGAGGCTGCCATCAGCATATTGAGCTTGGCGGTCTGAAGGGCTCTGTGGAGGGTTAAAGCAATGTCTTTTCCTGTTGACCTTCTCTGGCCAAGTTACAGCTTTTCTTTTCCTAGGTAATGCACTGCTCACCTTCTTGTTGATCCCTTCTGAATCCCAGTGTGTTCTGGATTTAAGCTTCAGTGTAGCTAGGCTTACTTTGTCTAAATTTCTATTTTAGTTCTCAGGAAGATTGTTAATATCCAAGTTCAGAATATTTCCAAAGACCAGATGTTTTTAGGAGTTGTAAATGGTCTGCGAATTAGAATTGTATGTCCAATTTTTCTGTGGCCTTGGCTTTGCTTTGTGTCTTTAGTCCCCAAAACTGATTGTTTTAAACCAAGGTTTCTCAAACTTGACTCTACTTACATATTGGGCCAGGTTGTTGGCATCTTTCCTGTGCATTGTAGGATATTTAGAAACATCCCTGGTCCCTACCCATGAGATGCCAGTAGCTTCCCCTCTCCCAGTGATGACAATCAAAATGGTCTTTAAACATTGCCAAATGTCAGTGAGGGCTTGTGGCAAGGGCAAAATCAGCCCCTGTAAAGAAACACTAGTTTACACCTTTCAAAAAAGTTTTAGGTTCACAGCAAAATTGAGCAGAAGGTACAGAGGCTGCCCATATAAACCATGTCCTCACACATGCATAGCCTCCCCTATGGGTTTGGACAAATTTCTAATGACACATATGCACCATTTATAGCAGAGATCCTCAAACTTTTTAAACGGGGCCAGTTCACTGTCCCTCAGACATTCCACACATGCGCACTGCGGGCCCGGGACGAGTCGGCTGCTAAGTAGGACAGGCAGCAGCGGCAAAAACACCCGGCGGGCCAGATAAATGTTTTCAGCGGGCCGCAGTTTGAGGACCCCTGATTTATAGTGTCATACAGAGTGGTTTCACTGCCCTGAAAACCGACTGTGCTCTGCCTATTTATCCCTGCTTCTCCTCCAACCCTTGGCAACCACTGATCTTCTTACTGTCTTTATAGTTTTGTCTGTTCCAGAATGTTATATGGTTGGAATCCCACATTATGTACCCTTTTAAGATTGATATAAATATTTCACTTAGTAATTTACATTTAAGTTTTTTTCATGGCTTGATAGCTCATTGCTTTTTTCTTATTTTTAAATTTTACTTTCAATTACAGTTTGCATTCATTATTATTTTGTGTTAATGTCAGGTGTACAGCATAATAGTTACACAATCAAATATTTTACAGAGTGTTCCCTCTGATATTTCCAGTACCCACCTGGCACCATATATAGTTATTATAATATTATTGACATTACAAGTGTTTAATGGTATCTCATTGTTAATTTACATTTTTATGATGTTAAGCATTATTTCATGTATATTTGCCTGTATATCTTCTTTGGTGAGGTCTTTAGCTCATTAGTTTATACTTTTTAACTAGCCTACTTGAATGATTTAAGGTTTTCTATTCTTGCACAACTATGGGTTTGAACACCTACCTCCAATTTAGAGCAGTAGGAAAGGCTTCGAGGTTGGGTTGACTGAGGCGAATGTTATAAAATATTTTTTATTTTAAAGCATTTAAGACATGTATTTGCATACATATAGAAACATATTGCTATGAATTAAACAGTTCACAGGTATTAACTAAATCATTGCAAGAACCCTATGAAGTGTATGCTTTCTATTTTATGAATAGAGGCTTGTAGAGACTAACAACTCTGCCCAAGGCTATAAGTTAATGAATGGCAGAATTGGGAATGGAATATGTCTCACTAGTGCAAATCAGCTGGTCTGTGTTCTCGACCTTAGAAATGGTGTTAAAATGTCTTCCCATGCCAGTGAGCCAGACGCATGTCACCGTGGCCTTGGCTAGCATAGAAGGCATGGCACAAGTAGGAAATTCATGGTTG
Source organism: Myotis myotis (assembly GCF_014108235.1). Taxonomy (NCBI): domain Eukaryota; kingdom Metazoa; phylum Chordata; class Mammalia; order Chiroptera; family Vespertilionidae; genus Myotis; species Myotis myotis. The sequence continues at coordinate 10,147,376 of NW_023416324.1, read as the reverse complement.
CTACAATGTTTCGTTAAGCAAAACAAGTGCTACAAAATTCCTGGTGTGTGTGTGTGTGTGTGTGTGTGTTTCTTTGCAGGTAGCCAGTGTGTTGTGGGTCCCAGAATAAATTGTCACTGATAACCATCTTGAGCGGGGGATGAGTCCCTCCCCCCCCTTTTTAAATAGCCTGCTGTATATGCCATATTAGTTACCTGAAAATGAAATTGCTTCCAGTTAACTTAATGTAATATGTCTTTGGTGAATATAAAGTAGATCCTTGTCCCGGAGCCTGTTTGAAGTTAATATATCAGGAGTGTAGAAGGTCATAGTCAAAGGGTTGTATTTCATTACAGCCAAACGTGGCATTTCCAGGATTACTTTGTGTATTTTATGAAGATTCCTTAGCTTCTTGATTTAGGGCTTTAAAAAAACCCTGAGATTTGCCTGCCCAGAGCAGAATCAGGATACAGATCAGATAGTGCTTCTGACCGGTAGTGTTGGGGGCTCCATCTTCCTTCAGTGTACTCCTCAGAGTCTTGACCATTTTACCTGGCCCACCTTTCTCACCTTATTTCTTGTTGGTCCTCCTGAGGTCTGGCCTTCTTGTTACAGCCCACTCTGCACTGAATTTACTTTGCTCTTCACCAGTCTTGCCCCCACTTAATTGTTCCTTCTTCCTTCACCATTCACTACATATTTGTGGTGACTGGCATAAGGTGGCTCTCAGTAAATATTTGCATCATGAAATTAAATGAAGAGAGTTCTGTGAAGCACACAGGGCTGAAAGAAGGTGCTCGGTAAACGAGAGCAGTCTTTATCCTCCCGGGCCCCCTGCGCAGCAGTGACGCCAGTGGATTGCCTTGTGGCCACTTGGCCAGCTAGTGTGACCTCTTGGCTGTAAGTGGTTTGGTTCAGGTCTTTGTCTGTCTTGCAAGGGCCTGGCACCAGGGAAAATGTCCCAAGCTTTAGTGAATGACTGAAGCACTGAACCTTTGTGTGCATTTTGCTGCTTGTTCTTTGCCTGGCTTTCTCCCTGGCTTGGAGCTCATCAAGGAACCTGGCCCCGTGGTGCTACCTAATGTTACCTGTTTAAATCCAGGTTATAGCAAAGGACAGAGCTTAATCTGCTATTCGAGCATGCCGACTGCAGAACCCATCGGGAGTTAATACATCTGCATCTCCCATGGTCTGCTGAAAAGCCAATGGCACTTTGATGTGGGTAGAACAGGGTCACTTTCTGAACTCTCTGGCCTGCCTCCCACTTCTTTGCTTGCCTTTTGGACGCCTCCACGTGAGAGTCAAAGAGAGACTAGCAGTGTCCCTCCAGGAGACGGGCCCGAGGGCCCACTGCAGGCCTGCTTGGTCTTAGCATACCCTGAGCAAGCTGAAACTGCAAAAATGTTGTTATAAGAGGGTTTTTGGTGTTTCTGTTGGCAAAACGACTTAGACACTTTTATTTCTTTTTTCACAGAGTGATCAGCAGCTGGACTGTGCCTTGGACTTAATGAGGCGCCTGCCTCCACAGCAAATTGAGAAAAACCTCAGTGACCTGATCGACCTGGTACGTGCCTTGTTCATGTGGCTTCATCTGGGGCTAGGGCTCATAATTGGTCGCTTTTGTGTACCTTTTCCCATGCAGAATTCAAAACACAGGAAACCTGTCTCTCCAGCCAGACACCACCATGACATGCCTCCAGACAGAGAAGATGGGTTTCATAGGGTTGTCTTCATTCAGCACCCTCCCCCGTGTTAATAAGCCCAAGGCAGGAGTTCTGAGGTTGATTACAACCTGTCTCCTCCCCCCACTGGCTTATTTTCAGTTTCTAGAATCTCACCTTTAGGCATGGAGAAGAGGTGGCCACACATGCAGCGAGCAGTCAGCAGTGGGTAGTGTCAGGCTTTAGTAGTCTCTCTGCCACAGTGGGAGTTCCCACGCCCAAGCAGCATGAAAATCCACCCTGGGGAATGCTTTGGTGGCTTCACTTCTAGTTTGAAACGGCATAAAACACAAAAGTCAGTTTTTGAAGAGAGCTCATCACATCTATTTTTTTAATATTTAATTTTTTTTGAGGTTCAAAATCATCGGTCTTAAAATGATGCCTCAGATTAACTGTCACCATAATATTTTTTGAAATGCTCAAAAGTATTAAAAAATATCTGTGAAGCTATGGGAAATATTCAAAAAGGTAAAATCAAATCAAATCAGGCCCCTAGAGGCCAACTGAGTTACTGCATCATTTGGCCAGTGAGTTCTAGCCTTGGAACCTGAGCCCTGCATCCCAGTCCTCTGTTCTTTTCCTCTGTCCCATGTCTTCTTGAATATAATTATCAGTTGCCAATCCTGGCTCGTTGGTGAGGTTTGAAAACTTGTTCATGTGCTGTAATGATATATTTAATTTCATTGCATGAATTCCAGAATAGTTTTACTACGGAAAACATGTGAATTGCAGGAGACGCATGTCATTCACCAGTCAAACTCTTCACAGTGGTCTGGAAGGTCCAGAGTGAAGCTATTTTATGTTTCCAGGGACACAGACTCCCAGTTTAGAGGCAGCTGTATGAGACAGAGTGGAGCCTATTGAAGATAGCACGTGAACTTGCTATCTTTTGTGTGTAATAATTCAGGAAGTGGGAAGAAGGAGGTTTCTTGAGGTAAATGATCCAGACAAAAAAGCCAGCTATATAGGTGCTTGTGATGGCGGTGAAGAGGAAAATGGAAAATTTGATGGGTCCTGTTGGACACGTACATTCTTTAGATGAGTATTAAAGAAAGAAGGTTGAATGTGATGCAGATAAACCTTCTATATGTTCAGAATATGGGATCACAAACCAAGAGCCAGGGAGGTGACATAAAACACTGAAGTGGACTTCGTGTAGACAAGGGGTCTGGCTGGCAGGCTCCATCTGAGAGCAGTGGCCTCTCTGCTCCAGGCATGTGGTGCCCTGTGGGAATATGGTGCCTGTTGCTTGTTTTCAGATTTTTCTGGAGGAGCCGTACATTTGGAGTTATATGTAATATATCCTGGTTTTTAAACATTGGCCCGAACATTGGATTGGTTAGATCTGATTTTGTGTAGAATTTGGGCATGTGTCTAGGAAATGTGAGTTGTGGGGACAGGAGTCAGAGAAAACAGTCTTTGTTGGGAAATAATGAAATATAAAGTTGGATAGGTAGGAGGTGTCCTTGAAAGTCAGAAGGAGGGTTTTAATTTGATGTGGTGCTAATTGTCACCACCAGCCCCCTTACCGAGCTTTGTAGCAACACTTGTGCTAAGCAGTTTACCTGTGTGTCTGTGTTTAACTCTCAACAGTGCTGTAAGGCAGTATTACCAGATGTAGTCTAGAAGTGCTGTATGTCTGCCTTTTTCTCGGTTGGAGGGTTTTGGTGAATCATATGTGGAAGAGGTGGGCAAAGGTTGAAGGTAAGATCAGATCCCTAATTTGGTCGGCTGCAGAGGCTTCTTTTTCTTTTAAACTCAGCATGAAAGTGTGCTTAGCGGAGTTGAAGTTTAGTTTGCCAATTTAGTTATGACTGTGTTTTAGAAATAAACCAAACATAGGATGGATGATGAGCAAAATTTTCTCAGTAGACTCTTCTTGGTGTTTAACAGGCTATTTTGTTCTTATGGCCACCGAAGTGTTTTACTGCAGCTGTGTATTTTCTCTGTGATTCCCTCGTCATCCTTCATTTCAGAGATGTGCACGTTGCTGCTTTTATGGAAACCTGGTCGGCTGGTTCCCTTGCTGCATGTGCCACTTGTACTTGGGCTCAACAGGAAATTGCAGCATTGATGGTGAATGAAGGAGCCATCTTTCACCTTTGCCAAATACTGGGCGGGAGAGATCAGCCCTGAGGTTGAGTTTGCAGGAGGAGGCTCGAACCCAGGTTGAAGTGCCATACTGTGTCTATCCCTGATACATGATATTGTATGCAGCAGCTCATAGATTACTGTCAGAGTGCACTGCCTTTCTACATTTAACTTCGTCTTCAGTAGAATGTGGCTGGAAAGGGGATGGAGGCAGGTGTAGGTTGTGGGAACGAGCTGGATACTTTTATTTATGTTACCATTTCCTTGACTCTCCGTAATGTATATATGACCACTTCATCTTTTTTGGGTGATTTAGACTCTGAGGAAGAAGCCAGGGTGGTGGTGTGGCTGAGCAGCAACAGGAATCCCGATTTCTCCTGCTGGGTACTTTGGGTCTGATCACTTACACTTAGCGACAGGTTAAATATGGTGTGTTTTCCCGGTGTGTCAAGTCTTACCTGTTTGGGGAAAACTGTTAAATAATTCATTAGTAATCTAAAGTATTAAAAAAGATGTATTGTGGAGAATAATTTAAAATTCACATAATTAAAATGCCCGGCCGTTGTGTGGCTCAGTGCTTAAGCGTCGACCTATGAACCAGGAGGTTATGGTTCGATTCCTGGTCAGGGCACATGCCCAGGTTGCTGGCTCCATCCCCAGTGTGTGGCGTGCAGAAGGCAGCCGATCAGTGACTCTCTCTCATCATTGATGTTTTTATCTCTCCCTCTCCCTTCCTCTCTGGAATCAATAAAAATATATTTTTTTAAATTTTCACATAATTAAAATAAAAACACCTAGAGATTTAAAAGGCACCAGACCACTTAGGAGTATCAGTTCACTTTTGCTGGAGAGGCACTGACTTCCCCTCATCTGTTGTCTGGAGGCCAGCCTTGGGCCCCATCTACCTGCTAAGGCTAAAAAAGAGGCCAAAATAGACTCCCATCATCCAGAATGGCCTGGGGAATCGGTGTTCTCATTAATTTTTTTAAATATGAAGTATGATGAATGTTCAAATGGAAATGAAGCATGACTTTTCAGCGAATTAGGATCTGGTAAAGCACGCCTCATTAAAGTTGTATTGACATGCTTCAGAAGCCACTTTTGATTAATGGTCTGCTTCAGGTCCTTGTTTTGCACTGAGGTATATAGGAGCATTTGGCCTGGTTTTGTACTGGATCCTATGACCAGTCCTAGGACTTACTTTGAATGTTTTCCTTTAATCATTGTTGTTTTCTTCTATTTTCCCTGGGAATGACAGGTGTGATGTGTGGTGTTTTTTTCAACCGGATTTGCAGAATTCTCTTATTCTTGTAAGAGTTGGTCTGTGCTGAGTGTACTGCTGTGGCTCTGAGGTTCACTTGCAGTTTTAGTTTCTTCCCAAAGCTGTAATTTCAGAAAACTCACACTGTTATGGGTCCGTCAAGCAATGTATTCGGGCCTTTGTTTCATGTAATCTGGGATCAGTCAGGTGTTTTCAAAGCCGCTAATGCACCGCTCGGTGCAAATTGCAATCATTCCTCCCATGCTCACCTGCCTAAAATAATGAAGGCGAGGTAGTTGTTTTCAAGAAAAGTCTCCAATTTTAAGACTGACAAGAATGTTAGGATTTGCCAGCATTCCCCATGAAGGGAATGGCCTCTCTCAGATGTTGGAGCCAGAGAACTGTAGGCAAATGTACCCAGTCCGCCAGTGGTCCGATTACAGTGTAGTATTAAAGAGAAATGTGGCGTGTGCGTGGCAGCTAGGCCAAGGCAGCCCAATTTATCATGCCGGATCAGCTTGCTTTTCTTCTTTTCTCTTTCCAGCATCAGAACTTTTGCTGCCTTGGGATTATAATGCTTACTCTGATTGGTGGGAAATGACCTCCTTTTGCAGATGGCCCAAACATCATTTCATTACACATTAATTCCGTTGTACTAGAGTAAAGCCCACCGAAACCCATTGTTAAGCTGATTTAAAAATACGCACAGGTCCATGTGGGCCAAGAATCCTGTGATGTTAAGATGCTCCCTTGGCTTCCTAAAGGTTGACCTTCTAAGGCTTTGCTCTACACATTGGCAGCAATAGCTGGGGTATATTTTGAGCCCTGAGCTGAGGAAGGAGTTTGTTTCTGCAAATTGGCACCCAGCAGGCCCTCCATCCTTTGCCTTATTAAGAGCAAACCAAAAATAGCCCTAAATCTGTTTAACTAGGCAGAAAGCCTCTACTTGTACTGGCCACTTCATTTCTTAATTCCTTTCTTTGCTATAGTCACCCAAAGGTCCAGCTCTTGGGTGTCCCCAGACTTTAACCAAGCAAGGGGGAAGACATCAGCATTGGGAAAGCACTCAAGCCAGACTTGCAGGCTGAAGGTGAAAAGAGACATCCCGACGCTCTGACCAGGGAGGGAGTTGACAACTTGATCAGTTTTCATTTCTGTATATTCCTCTTTTCAGCAGCCAGGGTTGCCCTCCAGAAATAGAAAGGGCCAGCTGGGCACAGGGCTTGCACTGCCAGCCTCAGCATTACCTTTACTTTGAACAGCCCGCAGAAATTGTCCACCTCTAGTCCAAGTAGCAAAGGAGCAGGAGGCCCTGACAGATCAGAAGGCCGGAGTGAACGGGGTACACTTAGGCATTGGGGCTCAGTGAGCAAGTGGGTGGAGACACAGCTTCGCTTCTAAGAACCTGCTCTTTGTGAACTCCCACTCATTATGATTGGTTGGTAAAATTAAGGCTGATAGTATATTTAATAGTTCATTAGTATTACTGATTGTCTGATTTCTGCTAAACATGGGTACTCAGATTTCAGACTCCAGTAGGTGAACCAATGAAACCTGGAAATTATTTTTCCCATGACTGCTGTGTGGAATATGGCATCAAACTCAGCTCTGTTCCCAGGTGATGAAGACGTGCTGGCTCTTGAGGGTCTTGAAGGCCAAATGTGACGTGGTTTAGCTCAAGTGTGAGCAGCGAAACTAAGTGCATTTCCTTGCTTAGTTTCCCCATTGTTATCACCATTTAAAACAGTCTCTACCAGCATTTTTTTCCCTTAATTTCAGACGCAACATCTAAAATGTCTTTTCCTTTCCAAAGGGGTCTTAGCCGAAGTGGGTGAAAAGTTCATGGATTCAGTGGACATTTACTGCGCACCTCTGAGTGAGGTACTGTGCTCACCCCGGGAGGAAATGCAGCCTTTATTCCTTGGCTCCCCTTTCACGGGAAAAAAAGAAAAAGATCGGGAATCCTAAAACTTGATCCCTGATAGGATGACTTCGGTTGGATTCTCTCAGCCACTTGGTCTTCACGATGACTATCAAGCTACAGAACCAAGATATTCTTTCTGTGTTTGACATCTGTGTGCCAGACACACCATTCTAGGTGCTGGGGGCGCAAGATGAGAGGCCTTCCTCCATAGTGTGTGCATTTAGTGGGGAATTCAGGGAAGATTTTTCTAGAGGAAGGAAGACTTGGCCATGGTCATGCCCTCTGTTATCTGTTGAACAGATACCTAGCAGGCGTATTTGTCTTTGAGTGAAGGCGTTCTAGGCTCTGGTGGTTGTGCCCAGTCAGCACAAGCTTTGCTGTCTCTTCTGACTTGTTTCTGGCCACCTTTCACTTGGCCTCTTACTGCTCAGACTCTTTCCCCAAAGTATTCTTGACAACAGAAGGGAGCAAATGCATGTGTGGACTTTTGGGGGCAAATCCAAAGTGGCTGCTTCAAGTGGATAATTTTGTTTAGTCTTTTTAAAAAATTGTGTTCCAATTCATTACATGCCCATATGCAAGAGATTTTAATATAAAAAGAATGCTTTTTCCACCAACTCAAGTTGATGCTCCAGAAAGCTGGGCCCTGTCCCCCTGGGACATGGCTTTGCCGAGCCTCATGACGCACAGCACTGATGCACATGGCTGGTGCCTGTGGAGCCAAGCCTGCTCTGTAGCCCTGCCCGGCCAGGAGGGGTCTGTGCTGCACCCCATTTGCTGTGCCTAGGGAGGTGCCCTGTGGGGTTCCGTTGGAAGTAGGGGAACTTGGCTTCCCTTCTCCCATTTGTCAGAGAGTTTGCCGGGAAGTGTTCTCTCCTAGGCTGGACACTGTCTCTGGAGCAGGAGCAGGGGAACGGATTGAATAATTGGTAATTATGCAACAACCCCTGCCGCCTCTGTTGGACTTGTGTTCCCCAGCTTTCCTATAGGCGACAATGCCGCAGTCCCCTTTACAAGGCAAAAAGCATTCCAGCCAAGGGCCTCCAGCAGGATTTTAATGAACTCCATTCCTTGGAAAGTTGTGGTGAGCCTTGTCATGCGAGCCTTCGCTCTCTGAATGGACTGCAGCTGTGGTGGCTACAGCCGGGAGAGCCAGAAAGCAGACCCCTGGACCGACGTGCTGACCTGGCCCTCTGCTCCCATGCAGGTCTGCCACCGGAGGGACAGGCCTTTCATGACCCACCCTGTCGCTGAGGCGAGGACCCTGCCAGCTAATGGTGCAGTCTCTGATTTGTGTCAAGATGGCAGCTGGGCAGACCAGCAGTTCTCAACCTGTGGGTCGCGACCCCTTTGGGGGTCGAACGACCCTTTCACAGGGGTCGCCTAAGACCATCGGAAAACACATATATAATTACATATTGTTTTTGTGATTAATCACTATGCTTTAATTATGTTCAATTTGTAACAATGAAATTGGGGGTCACCACAACATGAGGAACTGTATTAAAGGGTCGCAGCATTAGGAAGGTTGAGAACCACTGGTCTAAATGCTGTGATTTGCTTAGAAAGAGGAAATGGGGCTTCCTGGGAAATGGCCCTCACCTGACCTGCTCCCCAGAGATACAGCCAGAAGCTATTCGAAGTTCTCTTACAGCAGAATAATACACCCTCATGTGAGTCCATTAAGAATGAGATGAATCGCCTCCTGCGCAAGCAGTTCAGAAAATTAAAGCATGAACCCAAATGAATGGAGGAGGAAAGTACAGGGGCCATTTGCTTTGTGTGTGTTGTGTTCCTTGGGGAGCAAAGCCTGTTTCCAGGAGACTGATGAGATGTCCCCTGGTCCTGAACATTTCTAGAACAGCATGCTTCCCCTCGGGCAAGAGGGCCGTCCGCAGAGCTCTGCACCAAGGGCAGAACAGAGGCCAGAATGAATGGTGTCAGGCGGCTCAGAAACAGGCCCAGTAATGTCATAACTCAGGATATAGTACAAGTGATGTTCAAATTTCACTACGAGAAAATAATTGATTATTGAATAAAACTGCCAAGACCACTAATAACTTCGAAGGAAAACGAGCCAAATATCTATTGCAAACATGTACCCGTACTCCTAGTGGACTAAATAAAGAACTAATAGTAAACGAACATAAAGGAACCAGAGGGAAAACATCAGTAATATTTGATACTGAGATGGGGGAGGCATTTGTATGACATAGAAGCTAATGTCAAAAGGACGGCTTTGGCATATGCAAAATTAACTTACAAGTTTAAACAAAATAAACTTCAAAGCAAAGGGCAAACTCTGGAAAACCATTTGCAGCTTATGGCAAAGAACGTATCTTCTAAAATCTTTAGAAAACACCTCTGAGGTTGTTAGTGTCATTGTCCCCACTTTAGTTCTGAACTAAAAGAGAAGCAGGGGCTTTGGCAACTTGTCCCAGGTCAGCAAGTAGTGGTGGAGCCAAGCTTTGAACCTAGGCATTCTGACGCCAGGTTTCCAACCACTGTGTGCTGTTGCCTCCATCAGTAAAGAAAGGTAGGAATACGCTGCTAACAAAGAGCTCGGCATGCAGACAGGTGACTCACAGGAGGCAATGCACACAAACCTCTTTTCTCTACTTGCCAGGAAAGTGCATAGTAAAACAAGATAGGATGGTGGGAGTGTCCTTCCCTGATGCCCCTTCTTCCTGCTCAGTGGACGGACTGCATCCTCTCTGGGAGGCAACCCACCCTTTTCCTGGCTCCATAGAATTAATTTGTCAGCTCACCTTGATGTGGAGTCTCTTGAGGAACAAAGACTGAGCAATTGAGGGACTCTAACTGCTCTCTAGGTGTTTCACCATCCATATAGTCACATTAAAGGTTCTGAGAAGTCTTGCAGTTGAAAGAAAAGAACCTGTTTTCCTTTAACCCAGCATTTTTCTGAGTTACTTTCATGGAATCCACTTTGGAAAACATTGGTTCCTGGAAAGGCTCATAACCTACATGTCAAATGACCTGGACTTTAGACCCTTTTTGGCAGTGGCCTTAAGTGTGATGTTAGCCAGGTTTTAAATTTTCATAACTGGTAAAATGGCATAAAAAGAAACATAGCTTTCCCAATTGTGTTTTTTTCCCCAAAGGAGAACTGCTTCAGAAAACTTGTAGCTCCTTCAGCAGGAGGGGATCTGTGGGTGGGGAAAAGCACTGCATGCAGTAAGCAAATCTTACAGGAAGTCAGGAAACCTGGGCTGTAGCTTTGGGCCTGCCACTCACTTGCCACGTGATCAGCAGGTCTCTCTGGGTCTCTGTAAAGTGAGGGCCAGATGGTCTCAGTATCTGAGTTCTGCTGCCTGGACTGAAACAACATCACCATGGATACCCTTATGTTGATTTCACCACCTTCAGGATCCCCTTTTGCTGGCAGAAGTGGTATCTGTTTCTCTCAGGTCTTTGACCCTGTAACTGCCCCATAGGGTATGGATGCGGCAGAGTTGAGCAGGCTGGGGCCTCTGGCAGTTACCCGAGTCAGTCTCCAGTACCTGGGCAGAGCAAGGCTGACAGGGTCTCGAGTCCCATCTCTGTCACCTTCCAGTTTTCAGACCTCAGGCAGGTCGCTGCACCTCCCAGGGTTCCCACCAATACACAAGATTGGGCTAAGAAAACGGTATTTATTCCTGGGGCAGTCGCCAGGATTTAGGAGTGCCAGGGTGTACGTGTAAGACAGGTGCTTAATAAACGCTAGCTGATGCTTTCATTAATTACTTTTGCAGGCTTTCTCAGGCCTGTTTGTTAACCCCTGGGTCCTGCCTGCCTAGGGGCTGTGCCCTGAGCCCCCAGGCAGCCTTCCTGACTGTGTTTTCACAGGTGGACACAGCCCCGGCCTTGCCTTTCACAGGATGGGGTTTATAACCCAGCGCAGGATTGTAGGGACTTGGTTTATTTAACCTGGAAGGGGAGATGAGAAGGCTGTCCATTGGGGCACTTTAAATGGTCATGAAAACCCCCCCTGCCTTCTCTGAACTATCAAGCTTGGGCTCCCTGAACAGGAAGCTGTGGGAAATGCCAGTGCCTCTTGCTCCAAAGTGAGAGAGGTGGTCAGAGTCAGACGGTGGCTGCCTGGTTTCGTGACTAATAAGGACTTTTGTCATCTCACAGATACCAAATACTGTGCTTGTATTCTGAGCTGGCAGGGGTGGGCTCCCTGGATGGTGTGGGTTCCTGGTACTCTCTTCTGTGCGTCAGTTCCCCGAATGCATAACTGCTCCCTGGTATCCCTCGGAGTTCTTTGGAAGCCCTGAGGGAAAAGCTAAAATGGTTGGATGGTCAGACAAGGTAGGAGGGGTCCTAAGGTTGATCTTACCGTCCAAGTTGTCTGACAAGCCAGCTGACACGGTAGCCTCACTCACTGGTCGTTTGACCTCATCGCTTCATTTTGGACACCGAGAGTTGCCACACGGTAGCTGTATGTTATCCAGGCAGGACACCTGTGAACTCTAAGCCCTCAGGATCCCTTTCTGTTATCCAGGCCCCTGCTTTCTTGTGCTTCACTTCCATTCAGTGTTCAATAGCATTTTATCAAGACTGCTAATCTCCTGTTCATGCCTTAAACCCACATCTCAAATCTCCCACCCCCTCCCCACAGGGCCAGCGCAGCCCCCAGGCATCCCGTTCTCCAGCTTTGGAACACCCAAGTCCACGTGTGACGGTGTTTCACAGTCACCCAGTGATGGTCCTCTGTCCCAGGGCATTTTCCCCCTCCTGGGCCTCTCCTGAGTCCTTCTCATGGTGCGGAGGCTACTTAGCACTTCACCTACTGCCACCTGTTCATAGGCATGATGCAGGAAATGCATCTGAGGTGCCACCAGCCAGGAAGTGGAAGTTCGGGATGGGTAGAAGCAGAGTGCCCATTATTTTGCACATTCCTTGAAAACAGATTGGTTATTGAATAGTCCCCCTCTCTTCCTACACTTGCTTTATGTGCCAGGTTGAAGGAACCTATTTTAGTATGCTTGGAGATCAAGGTTCATGGTGAGGTGTTTTTAGGGCTCTTAGTCTGAGATTGCTAGCCTGCAATGTCTGCGTAGGAGCATTAGATGTGATCTTGTTGAGCACCTCGAAATTGACAGGCCCAACCGAACTCACCTCTCATCATCACCACATCTTAGCTGTGTGACCTGAGCCTCGATCTCCTCATCTAGGAGATGGGTGTGAGGACACTAACCTTGAGTTCTAGAGACTGTAAATGCCTAGCATAGTACCTGGCTTGTAATAACTGTCCGCATGGGGTTCTAAGGTCACATCAGACTTGCATGAGCTTAATGTAGCCATTGTGCAAATGAGTAAAACCCTGCTGGCCTCCTGATTTTTCATTTATAACTGTCAGATGCCAGATACTGTTCTAGACCCTTTACACATTTAGTTTCTTCAAACCGGACACCACAAATCAAGTCTTCTGTCCCCATTTTACAGATGAGACAACCGAGAGAGGTTTACTGAGTTGGTCACAGCCTCACAGCTAATTAGTAAGTAGCTGAGTCAGGATTATCCCCAGGCCCATCTTACTCAGACGCCTAATCTCTCGCCATGCTGTCTGTGCTAACAGCTTCCCCAGGAACAGCTTTCTCCTGTCACTGCAGGCCACCAGTAGACAGCTGACTCTGAATGCAGATATTGTCACGATAATTAGCACCAGCAAGAAGTTGCTCAGTTTCCTAGAATGTAGCTTTTCCCTTTTCTAGGTTGAAAGGGTGTCCTGTTCTGTCCTTCCATTGTTAAAGATGAAATACTGATGGAGATGGAAATGGCCATGGTAATGATCATGTGACCTCCCGTGTCTGTGGATGCCACCACCAAGCAACCTCCCTGTCCCTGTTCCTTTTTTGTTGGGAGGTTGGAGGTGGGGATGCCTTCCAGTACACCCAGAGGCTTCCGTGGCTTACATAAAGGAGTCAGAGCTTTCGAAGGGCGCAGGGCTGAGGAGGGGTTCGGGGCGCAGGGCTGAGGAGGGGTTTGCCCTCCTCTGAGTTTGGGTCATTGGTCCTCATCAGGCCGGGCGCTTTTTAGTCATTAGTCAGGCAGTTTGTAGTTGCCCCTTTGCCACATGTGTTGCTGCCTTCCTGGACCTGTCACACTCACAATTAAGACTCATTAGAGACCTGTCAATCACAGCATGCACAGGACCTGCCCATGCTAGGCCTCATGCAGGGGCAGTCCAGCCCCACACCCACACACCCTGCAAATGATCACCAACCAAATTCTAGGTGCTTGGTGTGCAGGAGAGAGGTGAACAGCATCTGTGAAACTCCAGATTTTTAGGTCCTGGTGGGCCTGTTACCTAATTGAAACCTTCTAGCTAAGTCCAGAATTGATGTTACAGATGGTGGTGGTAGAAGTTTTGTCAGATGACAGCTTTGGAATAAGTATCTGACAGCAGTCCACTCAGAGGAGAGACTTGAGCCAAACACAGAGGAGATTTAATTACCGCTAATCTCCCTCTCTGCTCATTCTGGAGTGTATAGGCACATTCATTACTATTGACTGGAAGCTGAAACAGCACTCCTGGTTCAGAACAAACCCCTAGAGGAGATTTGCCCCAGGCTGGAAATGATCATCCTTCATAGTGGATTTTCCCCTTTCTGTGTGCTGAATATAAGGTGGGAGAGAGAGGTGTGTCAGGCACTTTACAGTGGCTTACCACTTCTCCAACGTGTCCATACCTGTGTCATTGACTTTCCTACTTCTAAACACTGTACGAAGCCACGTCTCCAGGTTGTGTCATTCAACAGGGGTTGGCTTAAAGCACTTCCTGTTCATTGTGTGCCATCATTTTGTCTTTTTAGCACCCAAAGAGTCTTCTGGCTTCAAAGCACCTGTGGAATGAAGTAATGCTCATCCTTATCCCCAGACCCCAGATAGTAGTTCCGTCATTGATATTACATAGATATTAGTTCATGATCCCATAAACCCTCTCATCCCCAAATTCTGAGAGGAGAGGACTGTTGTGTTAACACTTTGTAAGCTGTGTAATCTTAGAGATGAAAAGGCTGAGCGATGAACTCAGGAAACCTCAACCCAGCCGTGGGCAAACTACGGTCCTCGGGCCGTATCCGGCCCGTTTGAAATGAATAAAACTAAAAACAAAAAAGACCGTACCCTTTTATGTAATGATGTTTACTTTGAATTTATATTAGTTCACACAGACACTCCATCCATGCTTTTGTTCCGGCCCTCCGGTCCAGTTTAAGAACCCATTGTGGCCCTCGAGTCAAAAAGTTTGCCCACCCCTGCCTCAACCCCATGTTCTCAGACCAGGTAGCCCAGGTGGCAGTACACGGAAAGGCTATAAATCATCGATAATCTTAAAGATCATCTGAGCTGGGTGTGGATGGGCCCTGAGTATCTAGGTGGAGTTAGTAAGCATTTTAGGTGCTCTGTGCCTCGGTTTCCTCATCTCTACAGTGGAGAGAATCATGAACTTACCTCATTCTCCAAGAAGACAGTTGTGAGGGTTAAAGGAAGTCGTGTGGGTGAAGTGCCTAGTGCAGTGTTGGGTGCAAACAGGTGCTCAGATCAGTGCTAACTGCTGTGTGGAAGGAAAGGATGATGGTGGTGAGCTTGCTTTGTGGGCTTTGTGACAACATGTAGTGAATGGAGGAGCAGTGCAGGAATTGGAACAGCTTGAATGCCTTGCCTTTTCCACTGCAGTTCAGCCGTCCTTTTCAGGAGGCCTGTGCCCTGCATTTTCCTCTTTGCCCAGGTCGATGGGTGAATGTTCTCCAGCCAGGAGTGGGGCAGTGAGATCTTCTCACAATACCAAGTGGGCCTTACCTGTTAGGTCTTGGCAGTGAAGGTGTTCAGCTGGGCATGTGACATGTAGAAGAACTGCATCTGAGAGCCCAGGGTAGAGGCTGGCTCCAGGGGCATCGGGTGCAGCTCAGGCTATGGAGGCCACTAGAGACAAGGCTGCACATGCCCAGTGTGGTCACTTTAAAGAGTGCCGCCCATCCGCATCCAGCCTGCCAGGGGAAGGTACATGCATCCTTATTTTAGAGCAGATCAGTGAACATTTGTTGCTAGTACCCCGCCATAGGTTACCGGATTATTCTAACAGCCTCTGGATCTTCCTGCCTATAGTCATCCATCCACCATCCCTCTCTGCAGCCAGAGCAACCTTTCCAAAACTAGCCCTGATCATGACCCTCCGTGGCCCTTCATGACTCACTGTGTCATCAGATTGATCCCTGAGAACTCTTGATCTGGCCCTGTCCACCCTCCTGCCTCCCCAAGGCCCCTCTACTCCAGCCATACTGGCCTGCTGTTGGGTCTGCCAAAGGCCCTGTGCCCTGTCTTGTTGGCTCTTTGTGCACGCTGTCCCCTGTGCTGGGAACACATCTCTATACCGGCTCTGCTTATCTTCAGACCTCTGCTTGGGCCTCACTCCCCACCCTGTACCACTGTCACAGCTAATATCTGCATTCAGAGTGTCACCAGCCATGGCACTCGCCTTTACTCTCAGTTGGAATCGCTTAAGTATATGACTCTTTCCTGCCTGTTAAGCTTCCCAAGGGCAGGGATCTAGTCTACTTTGTTCACCTTTGTATCCCCGGTGTGTGGATGTAGTGGGCACTCCCAAAGGCATGCTCCAGCCCCTCCTGAATGCTGGAGCCTGAGCTGAAGCACAGGGTCAGAGCGCTCATAGTCACAGGGAGAGAGATATCCAGATAGATGTAATACCAGGATCCAGCAGAGAGGAACACAGTGCTGTGGAAGCACCACACAGGAGCACCAAGCCCACTCTGGTGGGCGGGTTTCAGGGAAAGCTATTTGGAGTAGGTGAAGCCTGAGATGCCTCCTAATAGGGTAAGAGGAAGGGAGTTAGCTGGGCAAAGATGGAGTAGCAGCAGTGTTTCTGTCCAGATTACAACCTGTGAATTGATGCCTAGTAAGCTTTGGGCATTGGTTCAGGCTCCATGAGTCCCTTGCCAAGAAGCAGGTGCTGGGCACACACTCCTGTTCGCTGAGGATCAGCTGCTTGTTGCCAGTCAGACTTTCTAGATGGAAAAGAGAAAGGACAGAGATCAATTGATTATCTGCAATTTTAAGATTAGAGCTGGGAAACGTGCCTTTTTCCTAGATTACTCCATGTGCCCGCCTGCCTTGGGAAAAGCCCACATCAGTCCTTTCCTGGAAGCCGTGACCTTGTTGGCTCTGTGAAGACCAAGTGCTTTATGGAGCTGCCAGTGCCACCTGCCTTTATCTGGCCTAGGACTTTCCGAATCAGATCATCCAGGCGCTCTGTCAAGTCCCGGTGCCTCTTTCACAGCTTTGGTCGCTAATAGCCACTGCTCCCAAGGGAATCCAAAGTCAACTCCTGGCTTCCCATTTGCCCTGAACTCTTAGCTTTTGATGGAGGAGAGGGCTGCAGGGTCTGTGCCTGACCTTTGTTACCCTTAGAAATCACTTAGAACTGGCAACTCTTTTCATAACTGCTTGCTTCTGCTTGTGCCACTTGGGTGTCAAATAGGCAAGCATTCCCTCTGGATGGTGCAGGTTAACATCACTTTTCTCTTTTAGTGCAGGTCATCTGCCCATGTGCAGGCTGCTTCTCTTGGAAATACTTGTGGAAGTGCCGTATAATACACGCACATGACAAATACAGTCTCTAGGTCTGAGGACGTGCGGTGTTTTCCCCTGCATTTCTGCCTCAAAACACCTTGACAGAAGAGCTTTCCAGTGTGCTGTCTGTGAGACCTTAGGGAGGAGAGAATCCATCCCGTCTTCTCCCAGGTGGTCCTCTTCTGTTGACTTAAGGGATCACCGGAACCACTGAAAAGGTGGCAAGGGATACGACCAGGTGCTTGGTGAGAGCAGAATTTGGACCTGTTGATTACCCATTGGTTTCCACATTCTTTCCATTCTTGAGACCTTGGGAGATTTGCTGATGCTCCCCGGCTCTGCAAATCTTTCCCCAATTAAAGGGCCTCCCAGTGGTTGCATAGCTCTTCTGCCTCAACTTTCTGCCCTTTTCTGTTTGTGTTTAAAATTCCTTCTTTCCAAAATGTTTACCACTCGGCAAGTCTCCTTGAAAGCCAGCCCCCACTTTTGTTTGGGGAAGGTTTTTTTTCCTTTTCAGTTTTTATTCCGCCCGTGTCCAGGAAACTTAAGTCCCTTGGACTTGCTTGTGCAAATAAATGCTCTCTGGTCATTTTTTTGTTACCCTTGGTGTGTGTATCTCTCCACAGTCTTGGGAGAGGGCAGTGGGTGCTCCTGGTGTTGGTGCTGTTGCAGTTTCTAGATGGATGAGGGACTGGAGGGTCATTTGGGTTTCACTCTGAGCAAAGTGAACAAAAGAGCTCAGTCCTCCCAGGGTTCTGTTTAGTGGTAAGGAGTACTTCACGGTCAGGGAAGTACTGTAGGGAATTTGACCTTGAAGGATCAGAGTTCTGCAGCAGGAGGCTAAGCTCTGGAGATGAAGGAGGATACTGGGTTCCTGTCAGCTGGAGCTGGGAGGCATAATCCATCTGAGATGCACGAAGACCCCCTTCCTGGGCTTTGCCCTATCAGGAGAGCCATCCATTATTTTCAAATGGCCACATCATGGCAACTCCTGCATTGAGTGTCTGCCTCCTGGTGGTCAGTGCATATCATAGCTACTGGTCGGATGGACACTTCGCCTTTTATATACACTGAGTGGCCAGATTATTATGACTACCTGACGTTTGTAGGCAAATTAGTTATAATTTTGCGCTGAAGTTGCTAGAGGGAAGCAGGTTGTTTACCACGACAGTAGAAGTGATTTTTTTCTGAAGATACGGGTAAACTATGCGATTTAACAGCCTTTGAACATGGGTACACACACACACACACACACTGAGTGGCCAGATTATTATGACCACTTGACGTTTGTAGGCAAATTAGCTGTACACTGCATCGAATGGGATATGGAAGCCGAAGGCCTGTTCGAACACCTTTGCTATCTGCAGTTACCAAGATAAAATGTCTCCAATTCGCACAAGAACACAAGGATTGGACGGTTGAGCATTGGAAAAAAGTCCTGTGGTCCGATGAACCACGTTTCCAGTTGCATCATGCAGATGGCAGAGTGAGAATTTGGCGTAAACAGCATGAAAGCATGCACCCCACATGCATGAGTACAACCCTTCAAGCTGGTGGGGGCAGTGTTATGGTTTGGGGCATGTTTTCCTGGCATGATTTGGGCCCTTTAATTCGTGTGGAACAACGTCTGAATAGCACAACATACCTAAGTATTGTTGCTGATCAAGTTCATCCTATCATGTTGATGGCGTATCCCAATGGAGATGGCTTCTTCCAACAAGACAATGCGCCATGCCACGGTGCTCGTATTGTGCAGGAGTGGTTTCAAGAACATGAGGGAGACTTTACCTTGCTTAGGTGGCCCCCACAATCACCAGATCTCAATCCAATTGAGCATTTGTGGGACGAAGTTAAAAGAGCCATCAGGCAGCTGGTTCCACAACCATCCAATCTCACAGAACTGGACAGTGCTATTCATCAGGCATGGTGTCAGATTCCTCGCATCACCTTTCAACATCTCATGGAGTCAATGCCAAGAAGAATTGCCGCAGTATTGAAGGCAAAAGGTGGCCCAACAAAGTACTGATGGGGTGGTCATAATAACCTGGCCACTCAGTGTGAGTGTGCGTGTGTGTGTATATATATCTCCCACGTTCAAAGGCTGTTAAATCGCGTTGTTTACCCATATCTTCAGAAAAAAATCACTTCTACTGTCGTGGTAAACAACCTGCTTCCCTATTTATAATGGTCTGGCCCTCTAGCAACTTCAGCACAAAATTATAGCTAATTTGTCTACAAATGTCAGGTGGTTATAATAATCTGGCCATTTAGTGTATATAGACTAGAGCAGGGGTCCTCAAACTTTTTAAACAGGGGGCCAGTTCACTGTCCCTCAGACCATTGGAGGGCCGGACTATAGTTTAAAAACAAACTATGAACAAATTCCTATGCACACTGCACATATCTTATTTTGAAGTAAAAAAACAAAACGGGAACAAATACAGTATTTGTATTTGCATGTGGCCCGCGGGCCGTAGTTTGAGGACCCCTAGACTAGAGGCCCGGTGCACTGGTGTGGTCCCTCGGCCTGGCCTTCTCGCAATCCGGGACCCCTCAGGAGATGTCGGAGAGCCGGTTTTGGCCCAATCCCCGCAGGCCAGGCCGAGGGACCCCACCCTCTAGTATGCATATAAGTTCTTTGATTAATCTCTTCCCCCTCTCCCCCCTCCCTCCTTCCCTCTGAGATTCATCAGTCTGTTCCATGTTTCCATGCCTGTGTGTTGAGCGTCTGGCCCCTGGTGGTCATTGCGTGTCATAGCTACCGGCTGGTCACTTAAGCTTTTATATATATAGATAAGTAGAAATGTTTTTAATTTACAGTTTGCATTCAACACGATTGTATATTAGTTTTAAGTGCAGCATAACAGATGTACATTCACATAGGTGCCAAAGTGTTCCCTTTGATAATTCAGGTGCCCACCTGGCACCATAGGTAGTTATTACAAAATTGTTGACTCTCGTCCCTGTGCTTTACCTTACGTCCCTATGCCTGTTTTGGAACTACCAATTAGTACCTCTTAACTCCATCACCTTTTTTCACCCTGCTCCCAACAACCCTGCTGTTTGTGTCCATTGCATCCAGTACTGGCCCGTCCTTAGCACATAGCACATTGGTATTTCATTTGCGCATCTCTTTCGTTTTAGACTTTGAGCTCCTTGAGGATGAGGCACTCTGTTTAATCCCTCATACATTTAGGTGGGTTTCATCTGGAGCCACCACTTGGAGCTTTGCTTCCTAATGAGCCAAAGTAGAGAAACAGAAGTGCTTTTGTTACTGAATGACCCAGACAACCAGACGCATCGCTGCTCCTGAGTGGAGCTGACTGCTTCCCCAGTAGGAAGAACCTCAGGTTTTTCTTCTTCCGTGCATGGTCATCTTCGCTGGATGACTCCGTGAAATTAAAACAACCTAATGAGACATCCATTTGGTGGAAGGCATTCCGTGTGAAACATTGTGGCCTGCCAACCAGGATGATTTCTGTGCTGACGAGGAAAAAGCCACTGCTTGTTCGGGGTATACCCCACATAACGTGGTGAACAGCGCTGGCCCCGTCCCCACTCAGACACACACACAGCACCCACAGCACCCACAGCACCACTTGAAAGGAACAGCAGCATCCCTGGAATTTTGGAGGACTGTTGGGCTGTTCAGAGGTTTGTGGTCTTGAGAGTTTGGGGAGAGCAAGTGGTGGAAAGAGCCAGGTCTCTGGTTTGTGACTCAGTGGCTGCCTGGCTCTGAGCCTCTGCTGCTGCTTCACAAGATCGTTAGCCTCCCCAGGTGGCTGTCAGGACCGCTGGAGTGGGGTGTACTAGGCTGGAGTCCCTGATCACCAGGAAGCCTCAGAAGTGGTGGTGAGGTTGCTTGTGACCTCAGACACTCACTGACTCTAGAAACCTCCTTCCTTGTCTTGGGATCTGAGAAAACCCTCTTGTACTTCAGGGTATTTTGTGGGCTTTCAAAATCCAAAATGCTTCCTGAGTTGCCATCACCCATGTTTGGCCCAGCTTTATGATTCCTTGTTACGTTTCGCCATGCTGTCCCTTTACTGCCAGCTGAACACATGTGATTTCCCTGGGTGTCACCTATGCTGTGACACACGGAGAGTACCCAGCGGTCTGTCCTCAGCCATGAGGGGCTCTCCAGGTCAGTGGCAAAGAGCAGTTGCTGTATCCCTTCTTGTCAAAGATTTCCCTATCAGAAACTTACCTCTGTGTTTCCATGGTGGTAGCCCACTCCCAGCTATATGGGAGGCTTAACCGTGGTTTGCACACGTTTTGTAAAGCCTGAAGCTGGGCCTACACCTGAGCTCCCAGGGATGAAGTAGGCCGATTTTTCCATTACCGGTGGATTTTAGGAGAGAGGTTCACGCTGACCTAATCATGAAAACCCCCCTTTGCCAAGTACTTCTGTCTGCCACCCGTCAGTTGATGGTTCTTTCAGCTTAAATATTTTGTCTCTGGGTTACTTGCCAGGGCAACATACTAGAGGTGGGCCCCTGCTGAGTGGTTGAAGGCTCCAGCTCTGGTGGTTGTGTGGGTGCCATTGAATCTGGCGCTAAGATACAGGGTGGAGATCCCCTCCTACCCATGAAATTACAGTGTCTTAGCCAAAAGACTGTTATAAATGAGCTGTTTTCATGTATTCTTACCTTATTCCCTAAAAGATTTGAGGTGACATAAGAATGCAGCCAATGCAACAATACTTCAACAACCTAGATTGAGAAAGAAATCAGGCCGGGGCTGTCCCGGAAGAGGGTTGCGGCTCTGTCCCCGCTCTCAAGGAAAGGCTGTCACTGGGCTTCAGGTGGCACCACAAGGAGCGTAAGGACAGGCCCAGCCGATAGGCCCCAGCAGCGTGGTTGTCCACAATCTTATGGTGCAGAGCTTGAATCTCCCTCCAACTTGGGGGACCAGTGGTCAGGGTGCTGCAGCGCCATCCCAGGACTCTCCCTCTCCCCCAGCAGTCCCATCTCTAGGAGACACTGGAGAACATTTGGGGAGCTGGCTTCCCACTGGACAGCCATGGACTTCAAAAGATCAGACCTCAACCTGAGTGACCTGGTCTTCCACAATTCAACATGGTTCCACTAACAGGAGGCCCCACCTACGCAGGCACAAGCTCCCCCCGCCCTGAGGAAAGACACCATCTCGGATCTGTGTGGAGCTGTAAGAGCTCAGACAGGGAATTGCCTCCTTTCAGGCGGCTTTGGGAACGAGCCTGAGAGGCAGACCTTGAAGGACACTGAGGGTCATTAGGTGGCATTGGGGGAAAGACCATGTCCCTGGTGGAGAAAGTGGCCGTGGAGCGGAGAGCCCAGACTGTTGGGTGAAAGGGCAGGGATGAGACCTTCAGACTGCAGTGAGGACCCTGAGCCCAACCGGTGAGCCTCCCTGTCCGCTGTCCTCAGGATTGCCTGCCCTGGGTATGATGGCTTCTAATACCAGCTCGGTGGCTCTGCCGTTCTCAGCACTGAGTCCAAGGTAGTGTATCTGGTGAATGTGCTGCCTCTGGCTTCCGAAGTCGCTTGTGTATTGTGCTCTATCCCTCAGGGACAGTCCTTAATTAAGAGTAGCAGGTGGCTTAGAGAGACCCTGACTTCTCTCTGCAGACACAGGTGATGAGCTGTGCTCCTGGCCAGGGAATGGTTAATTCAATTAGGCTCCCAGCCCTGGTTCATCCCTTCAAGGAAGTATAAGGTTACACGTGGACAACAGGAGCCTTGTGTGTGCCTGTGGTTGACTCACATGCAGTGATTTTAATTTCTCCTTTCAATTTGTCCTTTTTGTTCTGCCCCTTCCTTTAGAAAACCTCTGGCCTCTTACTCCAGGCTATGAGCTTCCAAAGGGCAGAGCTTTTGAGTCTTGAGTCTGAATGCCTGAAACCCAGGAAGTTTGCCTTTGTGTATTATTTATCTCTGGGGTGGTTTGGGGCACCTGCCTAAGAAAAGAAAGAGGGGGTCTTATTGTTTCTTGAGACAGCTCTTCGTTATTAATGGCATGTGAAAATCGATTTCTAAGTAGAAGAAAACATTTGTTGGTCAAAAACGAATTCCTGATGTTGGCCCTGTTGGCCAGCTTCCTTTGTGTTAGACCTGCAGTGAGAACCAGTGCTCAGCCTGCTGGTGTAGGTCGGGTGCCAGTGTCTCGAATCTGAGGTGCGCAGCGCATGCGTTTTAATGTTTCTGAAATCGGGAAGTTGCTCCTTACACTTCACGGGCACATTAGTGGTGTTCTCATTAGTGGTACATCTTGCAGTTTACAGTCTTCAAATGAAGACTACAGTCTGCACTTAAAGAATGTCATTCTGAGTCGGCTGATAGCTTAATTAGAATACAGGCTGGGTCTCGTATATTATGACACCCCTGACATGTACAGCCGTAGTAAAGATTGTACATTTTCTCCTGTTAAAAAATGGGGCAGGACTAGATCTGAAATAGGGCACCCCTGGTGTGAGCTGTTGAGGGTGGAAGCCTGAGAGGCCTTCAGTCCAAAGTGCCCGCTTCTCACCAGGCTCTGTGCTGGGTGGTGGGCGCAGGGTCCCTGCCTGCAGCCCCTTCCTGGTGCCAGCTCCTGGTGTCTGCTCTGGCCTGGCACCTGGAGGAGAGGCCTTGGCCCACTCAGACCCGGAGTTCTCCCCCATTGGCTTCTCACCCCTTTCCTCTGAGCCTAACTGAATGGTGGGAGCTTTGTTGACCTGGTGACTCTGGCTTTGGAAGGGCTGGGCCAGAGTTCTGAATTTAGATTCCAGTCCCACTCCACCCCTCGGTAGCTCCGTGGGCCCACCAGGTGCTGGGGTCGTGCACCGGCCTTCCCTCAGAATGAGGTGCTCAGTAACATCAGCTGGTGTGGCTTTTATCCTGTGGTGACAAGTCCTGATGCCTCCTGGGGGCGTTCCTTGTTTCCTGTCTTTGGTGACTGGAACGCACTTTGTGAGAGCAGGGTCGCATGTGTCTATCCTGTCTGCTGCCGAATCCGCTGAACACGTGCCCGAGGTGGGCGCTCAGCATTTATTGAGTGGAATTCATTTCTCTTCGAGGCGGGTGTTGTAGCCCCCAGTTCTGAGCTTTGGGAAGTTTACACTCAGGAAGTGGCAGGCCAAGGATTTGAACACATGTTTGATTTCAAGGCTGGTGTTTTCCAGAACGCCACACTGTAGATGGTTTCTGACACTGGTGTGTGTGTTGCTGAAAACACTATTTTCTTTTTTTAATTTAAAAATGAAATAAGGCAGAAGTTCAGGGCCTTGGGAAAAAATAAAAGGAACAGATTGTAAGCAGAGACCTCTGCTGGCCACAGGGAGGGAGCGCCATACCTGATGCTTTGCCGCCTCCAGGGAGTGGGCTGTTGTGACTGGGGGGAGTGCGGCCAGGACTGCCCAGCCGTGATTTCACTAACATTACTCATCTGAGTGTGCGACCCAGTGAACAGGGTCTGGTTTTGATTCTTATCTCTCTGGTGGCGGGCTCTCAGCCAGCAGGCAGATCAAAAGATGGAATGTGTTCATTTGGCCATTTTTTAAAAAACCGAGTTACAAGGGTGCCCTTCTTAAAGACAGGGCGCCGTGGATTAGATTATCCGTGGAGTTGGACTGGTCTGGCTTGTGTGCTTTTTTAAGGGTTCGTCTCAAGTTTCTTTTTCTGGTTGAACAATTTTTTTCAACATTAATAACTAATGGAGAAGGGAAGAGGCAAAGTAGAACCATATGGCGGCACAAACACAAACCTCACTTGTGGCCGGAAACGTCTGATTTGTATCTCTTTTCATGTGATCAGCTGTTGGGTTAGATAGTAGAAAAGTATTCTGTTTTGGAGCAATAGCAAGATGTGATTTTTTTTTTTAACCTAGCTTTACTGTCTCACATGTCCTTTCTTAGACATAGCTAGTAGCTCTGTGACTGGGGGCCAGTTATTTCTCTAAGGTCCTGTTTCCCCCTCCTTTAAAATAGGAATGGAAACCGGGTCTACATATAGGACTGTTTTGAGGATTGCAGGAGGGATGGAGGTAGAGTTTATAGTGCCACAGTGCCTGGCATGCACTGCCCGTTGTGGGCTATGACATCCTCCTCATCTTTTCCTCATTATTATTAAGGTGTCACTGAGGCCGTTGCTAATTGCATCCTAACCTCTTCTTGCTTCTGAGATTTTTCTTTCTGCCCAAGCTCACTTTCTTTCCCTTTCCCTCGGTCTTTTTCGTGGCCCCCTGGGCACCAGTGAGCCAGAAGAGTATCAGTGAGGAAGGGCATGGCGGCTCCTGCTCCCTGGGATGTTGTGGCTGTGGAGAAATGGATGGAGCCCTGAGCCCCACCTCCAGACCCGAGGGCAGAGACGCTGCCCTGACCAGTGCAGCGTTGTTTATTATTCCATGTCATTTGGAATTAATTTTAAATCCCCCAACAAGCTGGATTGGTCTGACACCTTGGTGTTATCTGACCGCTCCTTACAAAGGTTGGTAAGCAGCTCAGATGAGCAGTTTGGACAGAAACCATTCGCCCTGGGGCACTGGCACCAGCCACAGGTCCTCGCTAGAGGCCCCCTTGGCTTCAGAGGCAGCGGAGCCCATGATACACGCACCCCAGAGTGAACTCTCGGCTTTGTGTGGACTTGTCCTTTCTTTTAAATTGCTGTGCAAGCTCATGATCCGTGAGACTTACTGTGATTTCTTCCACTGTTCTAAGCATTTGACATGACCAGGAGGCGGGGGTAGGCTTGGGGATGAGTGTAGAAGGGGGTCATTGAGTAACTGACTAGATTACAGAGGTAAACTGCCTTTTGTCTGGGTTTATAATGAGACCTCGGATCACAAGACTAATACTCACTTCAGAAGTCTGCAGATATACTGGAGCACTCGTGTGCGTGTCACTGGGCTGGTGCTAGGGGACCGGTCTCTGCTCTGTAGTGAATGTTAAATCATGAGGACGGAGTAGAATGATAGCTAATGGCAATATTAGAACTTCCATCCTTTGGCATTTGGGATTCAGTTGACATCAGTGTTACTGCAGGAAATCCAAAGAATGTGGCATCTTGATAAAGAAATTAGAGTTTGGGCTGGGCCCTAAAGGATGCTAGGATTTGAAAGAGGAGGGGCGTAGAGTGCCAGATTTAGCAAGTGAAAATGTATGTTCTATGTAACATTTGAGACAAACTCACACTAAATGTTATTCATCACTTATCTGAAACTAAAATTTAATTGGCCAATCCATTATTTTATCCTAAATGGAGAGGATTTGTAGTGGAAGAACATATCTGCAAGTGAGTGTTCAGGGAGCAGTGAGTAGGCAGTGTGGTGGTTTGAGAGGGTTCAGGCAGAAGTGGAGGAGTGAGGTGGGAGGATGGGTGAGATGGGAGGAGGAGTGGTGAGGAGGGAGGGTGGGTGAGGTGCGAGGGTGGGTGAGATGGGGTGGGAGTAAGGTTTTGGTGCCAGGTCATGACTAATGCACCCTTGGGCAGCTGCTCTGTGCACAAGTCTGTAAGCACACTGTAGTCCATACTTTGTATTCCACATGATGACAGTAAGATTATTCCTCCAGAGCATTTTATCTTGGAGCAAAGAAACAGGACTGATGGAGGGAAAGAGAATACAAAAATATTCCACCTTCAGAGTTTATCCAAAAGGTGAGAATTGTATAAAGAATCAGTCAGCCTTATATCCCAGGTGCTTTGCACGGCAGGACAAATCATACGCCATTCTTGAGTTCTATATGTTCTTCTGTGCACTGCCTTTTTTTTTTTTTTTTTTTTTTTAGCGACACTTCAGATGTATGTTTTTCTGAAGCTGATCCGTACCTGGCCATGAACTTTGACAGATCTTCAAGGGTGGCTGGACCTAGCACCTCAGACAATATCTCAGGGGCTCCCCAGTGCTCAGAAGCTCGGGCAGGTGCCCCCCTGATGCCCGCTGCAGCCTAGGACCCTCACCCCATCCCAGCTTCCCTGGCAGAGAGAAGGAAAGCATGCACCTTCCCGTAGTCCCTGGAGCGGATTCCCAGGAGAGCTCCTTCCCTGAATAAGCCCAGGCTGTTTAGGCTGCGGCCCTCTGCTGCCCCATGGCCGGTGGTGGGGGATCAGCCTTGCTCAAACTACATGGAATGAGGAGTTCTGTGCCGAGAAAAGGAAAGGCAGGCTGAGCAGGTGACAAGAGTGGCTATTGATGACAGCTGGTATCACAGAGCAACTCCTTGCACTGTTGCCTTAGTCTGCTTTGCCTGTGCTTTGAAGGGCATGAGTTACAAAGTGGGAGGATCCCTTCCGTCCTTTACACTGATCTGATCTACTTGGACACGTGGGGCACACTGGATCCCATTTTCTAGATCAAGGGCTGCTGCGCGCCCCCCCCCCCCCCCACACACACACATACACGCAAGAAACATAAAAAAAGGGGAGGTGGAGTAGGTAATTCATTAGGTTGTCACCCTTTAAAACAAAAACAAAATAAATCTCTGGTTTCATAAAATTAAGAACATCTTAAAGGGCGAGGGGGTTCTTCTGAAAAAGGTTGACTGCATTTAACCATGTGAAGAAATTAATGTCATCTAGATTAGTCTTTTCCTGAAGTGTTTTCACGGATGCAGGTCTGGTGTGGCTCACTACTGATCTTATCGTGTGGCCCGTCAGCAGTGGAGCACAGGCTGGAACCCAGGTCTCCTGCTCAAAGGTTGGCCCTCCAGGTCATATATTAATAAGATGCCAGGATTTAAATTAAAACTCCAGTTCTTTTTATCTAGAGCGTTTGTATGACATCTTGGTTCCTATTTGTGAACCACAAGTGAAATTGGTCATTGGTGTCATCAAAATTTAGTTCTTTACAGTAAACTTTTTTCTTAAAGCCGATTGGTGTTTGGGAGGCTCCATGTTTTAAAACTCCCCCTTCCCTCCCAGATATATCGAGCACTTGCTGTGTGTCAAGCACTGCCAAAGGCACTGGGGATGGAACCACTAACAAGCCTAAAGTCCCTGCCCCAGTACTAGCGAGGGAGACAGGCAACAAATTGAGAAAAAAATGTAATTCAATTCATGTAAGTGCCAGGAAGGAATTTTTCAAATAATTTTGATCTGTGGATTAACTTCTTGGATAGGAATGAAGTAACACCCATTTCATACCAAATCCCATTATCTTATAAGCTTTCCTGTGTTGGGAGACTTAGCTGCAAGCAGCATGACTGGTTGGAAAGGTGAAGCAGGTGGCTCCAGGTAGAACTGGGGTTAAGAAAAACGAGGTTCTCAGGGGCCCATTTTTATCCAGCACCTGAAACAATGTGGAAAATTCAAGCGTAATCTAGGCTAGTGTGGCCTAAGACTAACAGACAGCAGATGGCACTGAGGACAACAGAGGGAGTGGGGGTATAAATATGTCAGCTACTAGTGTGCATGCTTTCTTTCCCCTACCCTGCACTGAATGCCGATGCATTCGCTCAGGTTCCCCCAAATCACAGTAGGTTGGTTTCTATTGTCCCCACTTTACAGGTGAGGAAATCCAGTCTTAGCAGAGAAGTAAAACGACTTACCCAAGGCCATAAGGCCAGTAAGCAGTGGACTGAGGAAGTCTGGCTACAGAGCCTGTTTGCTTAGTCTTCAGCATAATCCAGGATACATTGGGCCAATGGTCTCAGGGCCCCAACCAGTTAAAATGGGTTCTAGACACAAGTCAGGCCCCAACAGATAAGCCAAGGCAGCAGCCAACAGAATAAATAGAGACACTTCGGGAGAGGCAGGCCCATGGGTGCCCAGGGTTGTTTCACTGGGCCAACAACAGGAAGCCAGACCAGTTCCAGACCCCAGCTGCTTTGGGTGGAAGTTGTTAAAATCTCCCTTGCCTTGGCCAGGACTTTCTTCCGGGCTCTGAGGCCACCCAGAGCTGAGCGGGGTGAGGTGGGAGGGGGTTGTTTGCCACCAGAGCGTGCCTTGATGTGCACGGTCTTTCCTCTTAGCTGTCTGTAAACCAGAGTTTTGGTCAGAAGAGGGGATTTCTGTCTCTGCCCCTTGCTTCTTGTGTGGGCATTGGGCACCTTACTGACTCTGGGCCCCCAGTTCTCAAACCTATAAAATGGGTTAACAACACTTAACAACGTCACAGCATGAGGGGGAGCTGAAAGCAGACAATATGCCGTCTGTAGAGAGCCTAGCCTGCGTGTGATACACGGTAGACACTTGGAAATGGTAGTGGGGTTGCTATGATCAACACCAAAACTAACTTTGAAAACAGCCCCATTTGAGGGAGGGGGATCCGTTTTTGTGTGTCTCTTTGTTTGTTCGGTGGAGAGGGGTACACAGGCGGGTGGTATATGGAGAAGGGATTCTGAAAATAAGCGGGTTGTATCCAGTGGTTAATGGTGTGCGTACCTCTTGGTTGCTAGATGACAGGCTGCTCTGTGGAGAAGAAACGCGCCATTTCACTGAGGCCAGAATTGATGTGAGCTAGAAGGCAGGGCAACTGTCTTCTAGTTGTGCCAGACAGGGCCTTCCAGGCTGAGTTCTGCAGCACCGGGCTCAGCAGAGGTGCCCTGAGAAGCCCATGAGGCTGGGCGTCTGGGGTGGTGGCGGTCCCTGTCCCCATCGCTCTGGAGGTGGAAGGGTCTCCAGGAGAACACAGGAACTGCTGTAGCTGTCGGCCCCTCTGCCGAGCCGCTGTTCTGGGTATCCTGGCCACATGATTTAACTTTTCCATTTGGAAGGGTTATTGGTGCAGTTGGCAGCCACTTTCCTGGTAAACGATATGGTGGGGCCTCCATAAACCCAGACCCATGAAACGAATGAAGTCGGCACATTGAAAATACAGCGTGGAAGTGACTCAAGCCTGAAGGAATCCACTTCTGAAAGTGCTGCCATCCCTTCCTGGAATATTTTGGTGGAAATTGATGTTTGGGTTGGGAAGAAGAGGCCAGTGGCCTGGTGACTAGCAGGACCATGCGTCACATTTAGCAGCATTTGCCCCAAGACTCATCCCTGCCCGCCCCAGACCTCGGGCCCTCCTTCTCATTGAGGTGGTCCCAGGCAGGTCACCCTGGTATAATAAGCCGTCTAGGGCTCCGGGCTCTGGGGAGCTGGTGTGACCCTGTCTTTGCAGCAGGTAAGGTTGACTCTACAAGTCAGCCTGGTAATGCTTGGCCAGGAGCCTGGAAAGTATTGGAAACTGCTCCCAGCATGGGAGCCTGTGAGAGTTGGCTGCCATGGATGGGTTGCTCTTCTCAGAGTTCTGTGGATTCCTGTGTATTTAACATGTTTACCTTCTTCTCGGACTTCAGCTTGTACTTTGCCCACCGGAGACCAATACGAGCATATACATACTTAACTGTACTAGACCACCCTGGCGACCAGGTAATTAAAGCACGCAGATTTGGAAGGAAGGCTGTATTGGAAATCACGCTCCACTGTAATTCAAGAACAGGTTTCTTTATAGAGGGACACAGTTGGTGTCAGACACATGTGGAAAAGAAAAGAACAGGCCCGTAATTCTGGCAGGATACCAAGGGCCAGATGTTAAATATGCTGACCGTGATCTGGCTGTAGTTGCCGTTAGCCAGCCTGGATCTGATGTGTTATTTTAACCCCTGTTTCTGCCTTTTCCTTTCTCTCTGCCAGGTTCCCAGTCTATGTGAAGATCTCCTGTCTTCTGTTGACCAGCCACTGAAAATCGCCAGGGACAAAGTGGTGGGAAAGGATTACCTTTTGTGTGACTACAACAGAGACGGGGACTCCTATAGGTGAGCTCCTGCCCTTAGAGTGCAGCAGGCATGCCAGGCTGCACCCTGGGCAGTCAGTGCCACATGGCAGCACCTGGACTACCAGACTTTGACAGGCAATAGTCTACCAACCTTCTTTACATTTGTCCTTCTATCAGTCCTTCCTCCCTTTCTTCCTCCTTTCTTCCCTTTCCTCCCTGCAATCAACCAGATGTTGTGGAGTACCTTCAGTCAGTGTTGGAGATGCAGCATGAACAGAAGGCCTCTGCCCTGGGGGAGCTTACAGTCTAATGGGAAAGGGATGTGAGCAGTTTCATTATAATTCAGTCCTGCAACAGGCAAGATACAAGATGTGGATGTGATGGGGATCTGAGCACAGGGAGGGCCTGTGTGCTTACGGGAC
The DNA here is from genome assembly GCF_014108235.1 of Myotis myotis. Taxonomy (NCBI): domain Eukaryota; kingdom Metazoa; phylum Chordata; class Mammalia; order Chiroptera; family Vespertilionidae; genus Myotis; species Myotis myotis. The sequence continues at coordinate 10,116,725 of NW_023416324.1, read as the reverse complement.
ATTTGAATGTAGCTTTGTCAAACAAATATACAACTCTCCTTTCTCTTTTCCATCACCATGCTGAGGGCAATAAATAACTAAAGTGACATAAGCCCCTGCTCTGGGTGATCACTGGTCTAGAACCAGAGATGTATCCAGCAGCTAATTATTGTATAATATGATTCATGCAGTCACTGCCAAGCTTATTCAGGGTTTGAGAGTAGCATAGAAGAAACCATGGTTGAGTCCAGGAGGGCTTCCCAAAGGAGGTGATGTTTGAGCTAGGTTTTTCATAGTTTATCTTATTTTTATTGATTTCAGAGAGGAAGGGAGAGGGAGAGATAGATAGAAACATCAGTGATGAGAGAATCATTGATTGGCTGCTTCCTGAACACCCCACACTGGGGATCGAGCTCGCAATCCAGGCATGTGTCCTTGGCCGGAATCGAACCTGGGACCCTTCAATCCACAGGCCAATGCTCTATCCACTGAGCCAAACCAGCTTGAGCTAGATTTTTAAGGTTGTCTCGGGTCCCTTTTTGAGCTTCAAATGGAAGTTAGGTAGAGAATATATTTTGGCCTAATCCAAGCCAGACCAGAGACTAGAGTTGAGAGGGTGAATAGTAGTCTACTTGTAAAAGTTGAGCCAGCAGAGTTTGCAAGTGGATGGGGTATGAAGGGCAGTTGCAGGGCTTTGGGCCTGAGCAGTTGGAAGGTGAGGTCACTGTTTATTGAGGTGGAGAAGACTCTGGGACTTGCTGGTTTGGGGGCATTTTAAGCTCCAGATGCCCATTAGATGAATGTGGAGATGTCCAGTAGACTGTTGATAGCCTAGCCGCCTGGGTAGAGAGGGAGATGCAGGTGGGAGTCCCCAGCATAGAGTGGTGAAGCATCAGTGGTGAGCATAGGCCCAGGTCCAGTCCTCGCTGGGAACCTCCTAGGAAAGGGAGGACCAGCCCTTAGAAGACCTCAAGGAAGACCCTTGAGATCCTAAGGACAAGCAGCCTCACCAGGCAGAGTTCAAAGGAGGCTTCCTGGAAGAGGTGAACCTTGAACTGAGTCATGCTTAATCAAGATCATTATGTTTCTTTTTTCCACCTGAAAACTCCAGCTTGCTGTGTGAGGCAGCTATTCCCCAGCAGCCTGTGGAAGGCTGGGATCATTTCCACGTCCATGCCAAGGCCAAGATACCGGGGGACTTGGTGCCTGCCTCCCCTCCAGGTCATCCTGCCAGCTCCAACCTTCGTTCCTCAGGCATTGCAGAGGGGCCCAGGGACCTCGCTGAAGAGGAGCCTGGGGTGTCAGAGCCCAGGACTTTTCTTCCGTTTTCCCTCTTTTGATACAAAACTTCAAGGTCTTCTGATTTTCTCCACACATTTCCATCCTAACTGTTTGATCGTTTGCTTAAATAAGATCCTTATGGTGTGGCCGTTGCCAGCAGCACTGTTTGAAACCTGTTAGCTGAAACAAAAAGCATTCTCTGAGGGAAATGAAAGGCCTGACTTTTGAAATCTAAGTGTTCCTGTCCATCTGTCTTTTTTCAAATGGCCTCCATTTAAGCTCTTAAATGTGTTCTGAGTGCCCCTTCCACTAAGAATATTCTGGGTAATGTTATGATTTCCCCCCAGCTACAATTACCCCGGCTCCAGGACTAGCAGCTTGAAATGCTGTCGTCTGTGAGCCAGGAGAAATGTGAGTTACAGGCTTCTTGAAAATTCCAGGCCCCCAGTCTGCAAGAAAGATGGGCTCTTGTGTCTAAACAGGTCGCCTTTAAATGAGAGCCAGTTGGGGCGGGTCTTCCAGGCCCACAAGAAGACGATGGCCGTTTAACTGGGGGAAACGAAGGGCTGAAGGCCAGAGCCTGAGTGTGTTGAGGAGACTCGAAGAGAGCACCTGCAGGGGAAGGGGGCTCAGATTCTCGCTCTCAGATTGTTTTCCACACCCACTGGCGAGTGGAACTACCAAGCCTAGTTTTCAAATCGGGAGGTGACTGCGCCCTTCAACTGCACCTTGTCTCTGGGTCTGCGGAGAGGCCTCAGCAGGAAATGCAGAAAGCTGCTCTGTGTCTGTTGGCTTGCAAGATCACAGCAACCAGCGAACCTGGGGGTCCTTTCTTCCCCACCCCGTGCTGTACGTCGCTGGCCCTTACTGCACACGGACTCGGTGCTAGGTGCTGGGGTGAAGGCAAATCGCACAGACTCGCTTCTCAGCGTTCTCTTGCAGTCTAGGGCGAGGGAAGGGTAGAATATGGTCAGAATCGACATCTGTGTGGCAGTGGGGACGGGGGAGGGGGGAAATGGTTACCTCTGCTTTGGGGGGTGGTATATAAGAATTGATTTATTCTTTGAACAGCACTTTTTAAAAATTAGCATGTGATTGAGTGCCAGGCACTGTTCTAGGTGCTGATCAAATGATGGAGGAAAGGACAAAAGATTTGCCCTGTTGGAGCTCAGGTTCTGGAGTTGGCTAGCTAAATTCAAATTAACTCAAATTAAATTAAACGAAAATTTCAGTCCCTCAAGTTGCATTGGCCACATGTACTCAGTAGCCACACCAACTCATGGCTGCCATCTTGGACAGCATAGAGAACATTTCTGTTGTGATGGGAAGTCCTGTTGAGCAGCACTATTTTGAGGAATGAACCAGATAAGTCTGCCACCCTTGGAAGGGAGAGGTCTTCCCTCTGCTGACATAGGATGCCTGGTGGGGTACCCGTTATTAAGAAGAGAGAGATTTGTGTCAGAATTTAAAATGGGTTCAGGAAACAGTGATGCCTTTTTTCCTTAACATCCATCCCAAATTGAAAGGTTCCTTTGCGTTCTCAGTGATGTGAGGTGTGTTTTCAGCAGGAGAGACGGGAAAGGCAGTGTGGGTTTCTCACAGTGGACATATCAGGGTATAAAGGGCTTTGTCCGAGTTTCCCATTGTCTTCTCCTTCCCATTCCGCTCACCTTCTTACTCTCTTTCCTTCTGTGAACCCCCAGCTCTCTGAACTCCACCTGCAGGATTTAATGAGCAGACACCTCCCTTATAACCCCCTTTCCAGTACTCTGTGTGATTAAATGCTTTCCTGATGTGGCAAATAATGCTTTTTAAAATGTGGCAAGTCTTTGGGCTGGCAAAGCAGAGACTGGTTCTCATTTAGCAGTCCTTGTGTATGGCCCTCGGTGCTGGGAAAGCTGCCCTCTGTCCCCACGGAGAACTTGACCTCTCAGGTTTTCTTTTGTGTAATCCGGTCTCCATGGGGCCTAGTCTCTTGCCCACTTCCCTAACGACTGCTCTCGTCTTCATCCTTAACTGTGTAAGAAGGTCTTTGGAGCAAAAGTTTCCCCCGAGCTGCAGCAGGTCAGGGAGGAGAGAGGGGCATCTGTTAATCAACACAATGGTGAAAACGGGGACATTAGAAAGGGGGTCAGAAAGAAAGCACAGTTGTTGAACACTCACTCTGTACCAGGCTCTGGCCCAGGCATTTCGGATTGTATTTTCTCCTTTGCTCCTCACAACAGCACCATGGGGAGCAGGTGGTAGCTTCATTTTACAAAGATACCACACCACTTGCCAGAAGTACACAGCTGGTGAGAGGTGGACCATGGGGCTCATACCCAAGAGGGCTGCTGCTGAGCCCTCTCTCTGCAATCCTCAAAAATGCTGGGTTTGTTGTCAGGGCCTGGAAAATCTTTGCTGTGGGTAGTGGCTTTTTCCCTGAAATTTTGGACAGCTGGGGCTTGGACTCACGGGTCACGGGTGGTGTCTCCCCAAAATGATACATGTCACCTCCTTCTCCTTCCTTCCTCCAGGTCACCATGGAGTAACAAGTATGACCCCCCCTTGGAAGATGGGGCCATGCCTTCTGCTCGGCTGAGGAAGCTGGAGGTGGAAGCCAACAATGCCTTTGACCAGTATCGAGACCTGTGAGTTACTTGCTCCCAGTGCACTTGGCTCTCACGGTTTGATAAGTCCCTCATAAATCAGAGTGGGCCAGGCCGATAGACTCTCTGGAACCTGCTCCTTGGCCTGCCCGGCTATTTAAAATTCTCTGCGCCCAGAGCAGACGCTGGGCACTAGTTTTCCAGCTGGGTCAGTTGGGAGATGACTCAGTGGTAGAATGCTATCATACGCAGATTTATCTGTGCATTGCTTCATGTCATGGTTCCTGGTAACAGCAGGTGCCGTTGGACAGCACCTAGTGTGTGTAAGACACAGTGCCAGGAATTTTCTACAGGTCGTCTCAAATCCCCACAAATACGATGCCTGTTTTAGTTCCCATTTTTCAGATGAAGAAATTAAGGCTCAGATAAAGGTGTTTGTCCCAAGCGAGAGGCAGAGCCAGGAATCAAACCCAAGGGTGTCTTCAAAGACCCCTCTGTTCTTGATCATACTGCATGTCTGACCCAGTTCTGACCTGGTGCTCGGGGGTCTCTGCTTCCAGACCAGTCACCAGGGCAGGACGAGTCAAGGTCCTTAACACAGTGGGAGCTGACATTTTGCTGGCTCCTGAGTTGCTTCTCGGGAGGTGGTTTTGCTGGTTCTGGTTAGATCCCTACCTCTTCTTTCCTCTCCCATCCAATCCTGCCTCCCACCCACCAGCAGAAAGAGCGGCCACTTAATCTACCAGCCTTGCAAGGAAAAGCTCCAGAAAGGTTATTCTCTTCAGTATTCTTTTTTAATCAACAGGATCGCATTTTCGCTTAAGTTCTATATTACATAGCAAAACTGTACACATTCAGTCACCTAGAGAGGGGTTGGCAAGCTTTTCTATAAAAGACCAGATAGTAAAAATGTTAAGCTCTGCAGGCTACGTAAGTCCCTGCTACTCTCTTTTTTCATCTTATGTTACCTTTTAAAGGTGTAAACACTACCCCTTGAGCTTAAGGTGGGTGGCATTCCACGCTGATCCAGGATCTGGACAGGAACGAAAGTGAAACAAAGCCGCTGAGCCCGTGCTGTCCTGGAGCGGAGCTGCTGGTGTCTCAGTTGGCCTGGGAACCTCAGGTCTCCTCTCCCAGGCGCTGGAATGCTCTTGCAGCTCACAGCAGATGTGATGGAACACATTTCGTAAAGAATCTCTTTCAGAAGCTGGTTCAGGAGGAAAAGTGGCATCTCAGCCCGACGCACAGACAACCCTACCACCTTTCAGCAGATGAATGGAATTGAAAGGCACAGCCTCGGACAAATGGCCCTCGGCGTTTCATTTGCCCTGAATGCACTTTGTGTAGCCATTTTGTCTACGTTACCTTGATCCTTTTGAGAACATACTTTAGCCCCTTTTTAACAGATGAAGAGACTGAGGCTGCAAGAGGCTAAATCGCTTGCACTAGGCTGCAGGATGTAGAGGTGAAAAGCTAGGATTTAAATTCATATTTGTCTGAAGTTTCCACAGATTATTGCTCTTCACAGTTGCTCTTCAGTGTTTGATGAGCTCTTACATCTAGAACTTTGCCCCGTGGTAGAATAGTTACTTCTCCAGTGGGGCTGAGAAGTTGACTCATTGCTGTCTCATCATTTATTTGTACTTGTTGATTATCTTCTTTTATCCGACCAGTTGGCAAGAAGCCATTCCAGTTACTAAGAATTTCCAAGTGGAATCAGTTTTATATTATAGTGATGATTTGATAATAAAACAGCAGTTACCAGCCGGTGACCGTGCAAGCACTATGTTAACTGCCTCACAATCTTCTTTATCTCATTTAACCTCCCAACAGTCTGTGAGAGAGGATTCTCCCTGTTTTACAAATGAGTTGACAGATTCAGAGAGTTGAATAACTTGCCCAAGTTCACACAGCCAGTAAGTGGGGAGACTGGACTAGGAAGCCATCCTTATCCAACTCCAGAGTCCATTTACTCGCCTGGCATTTGAGTGCTTGCTACGAGCCAGGTACTTGCTAAGCAGGGGGTTCAGCCTTGAACATGGCCAGAGCTTGTCCACAGCTGGGTCCAACTGTCCAGCGCCTTCCTAGGCAAATGTCCACTTTTCCAGTGGCTTTAAAGCTTTAGTGGCTGCATTTCTGTGTGCCTTTGAGTGTGCCTACACTCTCCTCTGAGAGTGAGCTGATCTGCTGGGGGGAGTAAAGGGGGTGACAGGACAGCTTCCTGTACCCACGTGGGGTTAAATTGGACAAGCCAGACCCTGAGGTTCCGTGGCAGTGTGCGATGGTGGAATCTGGCCCGGAGGGTGTTGCTCTGTCCCCAGCAGTGTTGGTGTGCTGCTTCCAGGGGGAGGAGGAGAGTACGAGGCCTCCGAATGGCACCCACAGAGGGGGCGGGGAGGCCTGGTTCTCCCATGTGACAGCAGCCACTGGCCACTGGAGGGACGGTGGTTAGAGCTGTCACTGGGGACCCAGAGTCATCAGTGTTAACCCTCCCCTTCCCCCCAGTGTTATCAGCGTGCACTGAGCGCTGTCCTGAGACCGAATGTCAGGAACATTTCCCCCTGGGCCACACATGAGCCAAACCATTTCTGGGTTTGAGTTGTTGTGGTCACGTTGGTGTCCGTGGTGGGGCCCAGAGCATGAGCTCGTGGTTTTGGAACAGATGGGAGTCAGCCAGGGCCTAGGACCCTGTCTCCCCCTGCCTGAGCAACACAGGCTCAAGGGTTTTTTACTCTGGGTTTTCTAGGGACCACACTGTTCCATGCTGAAGGGACAGTGGGTCATGCCTTCTCTTTATCCTCATCCCGCCCCACCCCAGTAGAGACTCGTTTTTTTGCCCCAGTGAGTGAAGCCGCAGAGCTCTGACATGGATTTGTCCATCTGTCTGCCTTTCACGTTGGCAGTGGGCTAGGTAAAGGTCACTCTGAAGGGAGGCGTGCCCTCTCCCCAACCCCACGCCATGGTGCTGCCTCAAGTCTGTTGGTTTTGGTCGCTCTGAGCTGCTGCAGGAGGGGTCGGGAGATGGCGTGTGTCCTGGGCCTGGTGACAGTAGCCCAGGGCCTCGGGCAGCCCACCTCTGCCAGAAAGAAAAGGGAGTAATGGAAAATGCTGTTGCCCCGAGAGCAGGACTAGCACAGCATAGTGCCCGGGAGGGCGGATGAGGGGGCTGCCCACTCCAAACTGGAGCCTGGCCCGTGCCCCACGGGGATTGAGGATGTGAAGAGCAGACCTGTCCCCCATACTCTCTGGGTCAGCGGTCACCAACCGGTGGTCTGCGGACCACTTGTGGTCCATGAGGTCCGAAAGGTTGGCGACCGCTGCTCTGGGTCTTGACAACCCAGGTGTTTCTGAATTCTTGAATCCTGATGAATGACAGTTAGGACTGGGTTTATTCTCTGGCCCTTGACCTCTCACCCTCTCAAATGGCTGAATGCTGCCGGACTCCAGCCACGTTGGGGCTCAGAGTCCTTTGTGGCAAGTGCTGTGCTGTAATGTGCCTTCAGGAGACTTCTTGTCCTGTGGTCTGAGGAAGGGCCTTTCCCTGTCCTGGGAGGCCCAACTGGACTCAGCTCACACAGGAGGCCTGCTCTCTCCTGCCCTCCCTGCCCCTGCCCCTCCTGTGCCGTAGAACTGAACTTGGGGGGATTTTTGTTGTCACCAGTAAATAGGCAGACACAGCTTCAGCCAGCACCGGCTGTGTATGTGCGCACTCGCACATTGGGGACACGGCACCCTGGTTCCCTTTCCTCCCTGCTTCTTGTGGGTCCGTTAGCCTTGCTTCCTCCTGATGTTGTCCTTAAGAGGATGAGGGAGGCAGACCCAGTGAGCATGCAAAGATTTGGAGCTGAAATGCAGGCCAGCATCCTGATGGAGGTGTGCCAGCTCTTCCCAAGGAGGGCTGCTCACTGCCCCCACAGGCTTCTCTGCCCTGAGCAGCCTGGGGAAGGCCTTGGATCTGTCCTGGGCTCTGGGCCTTGCTCCCGGGCCTGTAAAGGCTCTGACTTTGCAGGGAATTAGAATTAATTGTCAGCACATGGAGTTGGTATGGTCTGGGTGAGGGAGCAGGGCCAGGGATGGATGGACTAGCAGGCCCTCCGGCTCTTTACTCCTATGGGGATGTGGCACCCCCTCTTCCTTGCCTGCACAGCATTTCTCCATTATGGAATAAATGTGCCAGCAGTCGGGGTTAGAACTCTTTCCCCAAGGTGGGCAGAGGTGAGTGGGGGCCCAGAGACACGAGCTGTGTGTCCTACACGATCCCTTTGAAGCCATCCATTCCTTGTCATCCTACTGCTCAGAGCTCTCTACTGCACCCTCAGCCCCAACTTCCGCCCCCTCCCACATTCATCGGGGTTTTGTTTGCCATCATTAGTGGCAGAAAGTTTCCATGGTAGTAACTTCCCCCCAGGAAGATAACTGTCAAGCAACTGTTAGCACTACCCAAACAGTCTGTTTTTAGATTGAAATAGTCAATTTGCTGAGGACAGGCATGTTTTGCTGCGGCTGGGTGAGGTCATTATCTACTCTGAAGTCATCTTGAATTTCATCACTTCCCTCCCCCAATCTCTCCCATCCTATTCCCCAACATCTAGGCTATTCTCATTTTTCCCTATCAAGCCCCCAGATGGCTTTCCATCTCTCATTCTCGGGCCTGGCTCAGTCTAGGGAATGTCATTAGAATGCAGCCCTGGGGCCGGTGGAATAAGGGCACACTCTTGGGTGACTGGTTCATGGGATCACTTCTTTCTTGGCAGAGTTGACTGCCTTTTCAGGCCCAAAGCCTAGGATAGCTCACCAGTTATAAAACCTCATCACTCGACCTAAGTGATCCATCTTTTTTGAGAGAGACTTAGCCATGGGGCCCTCGGCATGTGGTAGGCGCTTGAAGCTGCCGAAAAAATATCTCACTTGTGGTGTGAGGCACCAGCCGGCTGCCACAAACCCCAAGGTCAGTGCTTTGATTTTTCAGGTTTCCAGAGAAGACAGGAGCCTTGTCTGCTCCGGCTTTCATATTGTGTCTCACCGTTGCCTCTGTCAGCCGGGTTCTGCTGTGGCCAGATGTTCTAACCGACGGGCTGGCACTGCTTTCTTCCAAAGATGATTGCTCCCATCTGTGCCAGACATCTTGCCCCATGCTCTGCGATCCTTGGCTCTTGGCTTGCAGCAGATAATACCTTCAAACATGCGGTTGCAATTTATTGGCCTTATAAGTTAATTTTAGTGGGTGTGCAATTGATTGAAATCAAAGCTTAATGAAGGCCAGAGTCCCAGTGGGGGGGTAGAGGAATAGGGAGGGAAGGCATATTATGTTCTTGCTTTAGGACTCAGATAATCTTCAAAAGCTTTAATTAGCTTTTCTAATCAACCCTTCTTGTCTGGAAGAAGTTTACAGAATGAGACAAGGTTGGTACCCTGTGGCAGTCCCAGAAGCCCACAGGCCTTCCTGGAAGCGGCCAGGGTGCTTAGTAGATGGGCCTTCCCTGGCAGCTGTGGTTTCTGAAGGTCAGGGCTCTGCCCCCAGCCCACAGCGAGACTCATGTAAATCTCTATCTGGAAAATAGTGAAGTAGTTCCTATCTGCGGTGATGGGAGAGAGCAGACATCATCATTTCACAAATATTGTGGAGAACCTGCCATACTCTGAGTACTTGGAAGCTTGTGTCTGGTTTCCTTGGGAAACCCCCAAGTGCCTTTTGCTTGTCTGCTTCTTGCCCTGTCTCCTTTCAGTGCAGTGACTCTCGGCCAGAAGCTCAGCACTGCTTCGTCCCGAGTCCTCCTGGTGAATCACTGAGCCTTGGGTGGTCTCCGGGAACCCGAGCTCAGCCATGTAACCTGGGGGGTCAGGGCATCAAGGCCGTGCTGTGAGCAGTGGTATTCACTAGGACAGCGATCTTCAGAAGATCTTCTTGAGGTGGTTCCCGGGTTGTGTGGTCAGCATTGTGTGAGTAGGACGTGAGTGGTGGGGAGAGGTACACAGGCCCTTGTCAGGCCTGGGCTCTGGGTGCCATTCTTAGTGCATCGGGAAGGGTCTGCAGGGCCCCAGGGGTGCCTAGGACAGCTCTGATGTGCATCCTAAGAAATTCCTCCTAGGCAGTCTGGAGACTGGATTGGACAGGCTGGGAGTGGAAGGACCCTGACTCAGACTTCCCTTAGTCTGGCTACTTAGTCTTCACCATGCTCCTAGTCTGGCTGAGAGAGGTCGTAGTTTAAGATTACCTAGTGCTTCCTGAGGCACTGCCAGAAACAACCGGGCCAGTCCCTTCGGTCTCCAGCCTCAGAGCCCCGCTGGGAAGTGGGCGAGAGCACTGAGCAGAGTAGCATGAGGTAATGGGAGGAGTGACTGGGAACGCGCTGGAGCTGCATGAAACCTGGACCATTTGGTTTGGCACCTTCCCCCTCACTCCCTGGCCCTTCAGCTAGATCTCAGTGGCTCACAATGCACAAACCCTCTCCCCTCGCCCAGAGGTGTAGGGCCTCCTCCCAGACTTAAAGGTCTCCAGAGGATCCTGTGACAGGCACTGCTTGCTGCACATCTTGGCTCCAGGGGCAGTGGGTAAAGACAGAGTGTTGTCTGGCTTTCAGATTGTCGGCAGTGTAATCAGTATTTGGGTTTTCACATATACTCTTTGTATCTTCAGCCACGCGCACAGAGGGCCTCTGAGAACCCCGGCCCGCCTGCTGGGGACTCCGGCTGGCCACAGCCTTGGGCTCCTGTGAAAGTGCTGGGAGCACTTCATGGGGAACCCAAGTCCTCCTCAGTTTGTTGTTTTAATGAACAGAGAGACAGGTGGAGAGGACCCCTGTCAGCTTCGGGGGGTTGGGGGGCAGGGGGAGTGGAGCCTGCTTCCTGCTCTCCCAGTGTGAGTTTCAGCTCTTGTGACCACTGTTCTTAAGCAGAGGTGTCTGCTACAGTTTCAGGAGCCCATAAGGAGTAGATGCAGACAAGCCTGTGTGTGGCCCCCTACCTGGAGGCTGGGGAGGGCGTGTCCGCTGCTGGTTGCCTTGGCATGCGCTGGCTGATTTTATCTGCTAAAGAAAGTTCAGTGGAGGACAGGAGTGTGCAGAAAACAAGTTTGTTTACAAACATGGTCCCCAAGTCAGCATCAGGGACTCTGATTCCTCCAGAATGCTTGGGTTCCTATAACCATGTGGAGCAGCCACACTTTAGGTTATGCAGTTCCACGTGTTGGGGTGAAGACACCACATGGAAGGCAGGAACACCTCCCTCTGGTGGTCAGGCTCCCGCCAGAGACCCTCTGCTCCCTGGCTGTTTCCCGGGCTGTTGCTGGCAGGTTTGGGGAAGCTGCTTGGTGGCAGGATTCAGATGGGTGGTCTTCCAGAGGTTCCGCCCGCGGCCCCAGCTGCCTCACTGACCCTCCTTTTCGCAGTTCCCAGTGCAAGATACCCAGCATCATGCCCCAGATTCCTGGCCTCTCCTTTTCTTTCCTCCAGCCGGGCACTGTGTACAGTGGCCTGGCTGCATGTGTGTGTTTAACTCACCTAAATTCAACCTCACAGGTTGAACCGGGGCCAGCCACACCCCAAGTCCAACCCCGACTTCCCACGTCTCAGCTGTGTGACTTGGGTGCATGCCTTTCCTCTCTCTGGGTCAGCCTCCTTGACTGTAAAATAGTGAATGCAGAGCCCCAGACCCAGAATGGGTTCTCTGAAATGGCAGCTCTTGGATAATAGTGATGGCTTTGAAATTCCAGAAGGCCTTGGCCGTCCTCATTCTCATGAGCTGGGCTCAGGAGGACGGGCAGTATTTTCACGGGTAGTCTGGTGAGGCAGAGTTGGTCATGGTGGTGCTGAGCACAGACCGTTTGCTCAGAGCCCAGAGCCAGATTGGTGGCCCCTGCAGCGGCACCATTGTTTTCCAGAGAGGCCTTCATTATTTCTCTTCAAGTAAAAAAACTAAAAACCTTGTAAAGAGAGGCCGTAAAGAGCTGCAGCCACAGTCCAGATGTGCACTTCTAAGTGCAACTGGCATTAAAGTCGCACATGCCTAAGCCAGTTGGTATGTGTGCTCAGGGATTGTTGCACCTGTATGTCTTGGAAGGAATTTCCGCAGAATACCTGTCCTGTGTCCATGGGCAGACTCCAGGACACGTTCCACAGATTGTGGTAAAAACAGCTGGTCTCAATACACAAACAAGGGTGATTGGCTTTCAGCAGCAGATCTGGACGTGGCCAGCCCAAAGCCAAGTGTTGATCTTTCTCCATTCTGTGCGGAGCCAGCTTCAGCCCCCAGGGCAGTGGGTATGGGACTATGTTCACAGAGCAAGCAGAACCTTGCTTCCCAGACAGTTCAGAACGTGCCAAGTTTAGAAGAAGAAAGAAGATCTGCCTTTCTCAGCCCAGAGAGGAAGACCCTCATGAAAATGAACGGTCAGAGTGGTTGTGTGCCTGCTCTGTGCTAGCCTTTCCTGTGCTGCTTTCTAGTGCATCCATTGTGGGGGGGGGGCGGGGGAGATGGGGAGAACCCCCCTGTCCCAGCCCCTCATAGTTGTGGCCGTCAGCCTGCCTTCTGGCGCTGTCTGCGGGCTTTTCAGAAGCTGTATCCATCGGCAGCACCCACATCCTCATGTTGGGCAGGGGATATGCTTAGCTTCTCGACAGTGGCCGGTTTGGAGCCAACAGAAAGGAATGTTGGTCTGCACTGCAAGGAAGCAAGCCAGGTTTTAGATGCCTCTCCAAGCAAATTGGAGATTTTTCTTTTTTCCTGGAGTGGAATTGAATTGTTCCCACCTGTGGATACCAGGTGCCTTAGTATGTTATCGGACAGTGATGGCGAACTTTTTGAGCTCGGCGTGTCAGCATTTTGAAAAACCCTAACTTACCTCTGGTGCCGTGTCACATATAGAAATTTTTTGATATTTGCAACCATAGTAAAACAAAGACTTATATTTTTGACATTTATTTTATATATTTAAATGCCATTTAACAAAGAAAAATCAACCAAAAAAATGACACGCATGTCATAGGTCCGCCATCACTGTTACAGGATGTTAAGGATGATCAGAAAAACAAACTACTGCTAGTAGCTGCTGGCGATTTTATTTTCTTTTTTAGCTGGAAGGAAACAAAAAGGTATTGTCTTGGGGCAGAATCCCAGCTGCTAGTGGAATGGCTCTGCCCTGGGCTCTAACCTCCCTGTGTTTGCCATGAAATCAGACATCAAGCATGGGAGTTCCTGTTTGAACCCGTGCCCATATGACCTCCTGGTTATTGTCATGACCAAGTGCCTATTACAGTAAAGAGTGTCCCTCATGACCATTTATCACAGGTCTCACTATTACTATTTATGAGATCTTAGAAGCAAACCGACCACGTATGTGACAGAGGACAGAGATAGGAAGTGAGAATCTCATGGGATCTTATGGCTTTGCACCTTGTAAGGGCCGTGTTCCTAGTGTGGCACTGGAGAATAGAGGGATTCATTGTTTTCATTGCACCGACATTTAAATTTTTAGTCTGAACTCTGACATTTTGGCCAAGCCCACCTCATACATATATTTCCCTCTCTCTCTCCCTCAGCCACCCTAGCAGGTCCCTTCATCTCCAGCCAGAATTGAGACTGTGGGCACGTCCCATCTTTGTACTGTCCCCCAGCGTGAAAGAAGTGTTCAGACCAGAGCTTCCAAGTTGACCACCAGGTGCCCCAGGAAGCCGCTCTCCAGTATCTTTCTAGAAGATGTTGGAATTCCGAGGTTCAGAGAGCTGGTCCACACAGACGATAGATTGAAACGGTGAAGACCATGTCTGTGAGGACTGAATAAAACAGATTCGAATACAAAGTGATATACCCGGCCCAGGACACCCAGTTCTTAAAAGTACAGGGTGTGGGAGACAATTTCATGACAATACAGAAGAAAAAATATTTCATTAGAGATGAGTGCAAGCTCAGTATGTGTGTGTCAGTATGACTGAGCGTGATTGCCGAGAAAGCTGACTGATCTTGCTTTCCTCCATGGACAGGCAGCTCACTTTGAGATTTGTGCTGGTTCTCACATAGTTGGGGGCATGTATTTCTGTTTTCATACCCTTGAGGAGGAGAGTAACCAAGGTATGGGGGCTTAAAATCATGTCTTATGAGGAATAATATCAGAAAAAGAAGGTCAGAAAAAAAGAAACCTCGGGGGTTTATGTCAGCCGTCTTTAGATACTTAGAAGGGCTTCATGAGGAAAGGGCATGAAGTTCTGGTTTTGTGTGTTTCCTGAAGGCAGTAGGTGGAAGTGTTTACTCAGGTCCAGCAAGAACTGTTTGAGATCTTCAAAAGGGAGATGGTTGCTTGGGAATGTAGTGAGTTCATTGTCACTAGAGGCATGTAAGCAGAGTTTTGATTCAACTTAATTCGGCTGTTAGGAATCTGTGCTGAGGTGTGTCTGCCTCATACAGGCCCCAGTGCAGCCGCCAAATCCTGAACAGTCAGAGCTGGGGGAGACCACATCAGTCAGTGCCAAATAAATATTGCTTGCCTTCCTCTTGGCTTTCTTTAATGAAGCTACTGCAGAAGAAAGCCCCTCACACTCCAGCGTCTAGGGGCTCCCCTTACAATGCTCCGGGTCTTGGCTGAGTTTGGGGTGCCTACCTGTGCCTCCGCATTGCAGAGGTCACTGCGTTGCTGGAGGTCCAGGCCTCCTGGCCTGTCCTGTGACGGTGGCCCAGCCCATTTGAAGCTGAAAGACCACGTCTGAGGGAACCCGGAAAGGCCTGCTCATCCCAGCAGGTCTGTCCTGACTTTGGCTCTTTTGTGGAGGGTCATAGCCTGACTCATTACCTGTAGGGGAACCTCTGTATTAGAAGCACAAATCCGGCTCTTCTCCCAGGAGACGATTTGAAAAGAGGGACCAACGGCCAACTTCAAAGTCCATTCCGCCCATCTTTCCTGTTCCATTTACAGCCCGGTGTTGGCCAAGACTGAGAATTGGCTAATTCAGAGCCACAGCTCAGATTCCCGAAACAAGTTTCCATCCTAGGTCTCCTCGCATTCCTCAGCTTCAAGCACTCCATAAAGCTTTGGGAACCGAAATCTTTTATTTTATTTTTTCTTTTGTGAAGTAGGTCATTTTGAGTGCAAAGTACTATGTCCCGTCCCCCCCCCCCCCCGCCCCCCAGAAACCCTGTGGTTGAAGAGTTATGGACGCAGAATCTGTACATGTGGCTGCGCCGTTATTCAAGTGGAAGAGTGATTTTTAGGGAGAGACGACATAGAACTCTGAGAATTACTGACACATTAGGCTTTTAGCTGGTCCAAGTTTAGGGACCTGGCTGATGACAGAGAATAAACTCAACCAGATGCTTAATTGTGATTGGGCTGATAAATCGTCAGCCCCACCTGAGGGTCTTGCCTTTTGCCCCTGGCTCATCCAGCACACAGATGTCCCCTTGCGACTCATCTTTTGGGACTTAGGAAACCTATATCTGCCTGTTGTCATGGACATACGGTTTTTCAAATGGCGGGACTCATAGAACCAACCTGAGTGGCCCCATCTCCTTAGTCCCAACTGTTGAATCCACTGCAGTTCCATCTGCCTTGGGAAATGTTAATGTTTACAGGGAAAGCCGAGAAAGCCACCAAGATTGTGTGTAGAACCAGTGTCACTCGGTTGAAATTCTTTCTGCCAGAGTCCAGCACAGTTTTATCCTGGTTGCTCCTGGAGTCACCTGTCATCTCCCCACTCCTGATGTTCCTGGAGCTTTCATGGTTTAAGACTTTACAAGGTGGCTTCTCCACAGTGTCCCCGAAGACTGTCTCTGTGTTGTCCAGCTATTGGCCACTCACCCTCTTCATCGCATGTGTGGATTGCATATTGCCCCCCGCCCTCCTGGAGAGCTGGGTGGGGCCAGGGCAGGGCCGGGTTAATTCCTCTGTCGCTGCTCTCATGCCGGGCCACATGTGATCATTCATTCACGCTGACGTGCGAGGCCTAAGAGCGAGTGCTGGCGATGGTAGAGCCACCTTATTGAAATAGCATGTTAGCATTTAAACAATATTAATACTATTTGACTCATTAAATATACAAAGGCCAGTTAAAGTGCTTCCATGTGTGTGCTGTTAGTTCTGGCGGGCGACTCCTCAGATGGTTTTATGTGGTTTCAGACAACATTTTAGCACATTCTTAAAATACCCACAAAAGCCTTTATGTAAAAACTCGTAAATGTGAACCACATAAAAAACTTTTTTTTCCTGTTTCATGTCATTATGATCAAAGTACAGCAGGTAAGAATAAATTTTCAAAAACTTGTTGAGGTCCCTCTTTAATTAATGCTTCACGCGCAGAGCACAGCCATAACCGTGTAAAGGGGGACTGTCTGTGTGCCCCTCAGTCGCCTCGCCACTGACTGCACAGCGGTCCTGACAGCACTTGTCAGAGAGGCAGGTCTTTCTGGGCGGCTCCGAACCGGCCCTTCCTTCCCCAGCCCCTGCGCGCTCTGTCCTGGAGCCTCGGGTTGAGACTTGCCGCTCCCAGCCACTCCCATCCCTGCAGATCCCTTTTGGTGGGTGGAATGCAAGTCCGTTCTTGAATTGTTGTGTTGGGCCATACCTGCGGAGGCCGGATTTCAGCACGTCCGCCTCGACGGGGAGCGCCCGATGGGAAGAGGGGGCAGTCACCGTGAGATCCAAGCGTCATTTCTGTATTAAAAGTCAAATGGACTGTACATTAGGATACTGCCCAGTGGAATACTATCCCAGCCCTTAAAAACAATTACGGAGATCATGTGGCTCCATGGAGAAGCACTGAGGGCTCCATGCCAAGTGAGGAAAACCCAACTCATTGCAGCACCATTGCAGGGCTTTTATAGTTACATAAAAATTATGCATCTGGACAAAGACTGGAAGGGAATTTGGAAAAATCAGATTTATGGGATAAGTTGATATATGGCACTGTGGGCTAATTTTTAAATTTCCTTTTTTTATAATGTTGCAATAAATTTTTTTTACTTTGAGGGAGCAGTAACCCACATGGAGGTCAGAATTGAGGTTGCATTTTTACCTCCTTTGTGTCCAGCACTTTGAAATGTTGGGCCTGGTCAGCGTGGAGCTGAGCAAGCCAAGAAGAAGCTGCCCAGCGTGGGAGCTGGGCCATGGGAGGGACGTTGGACTGGAAACAGCCAGTTCCACCTTATAAAACATTCACGCTGCTGTTTTATTTTTCTAGAAGAAAACAAATCTAAGGGATGAGAGCGAGTGGGGTCAACTGTAGGCCACCTGGCGCATTTGAGCTGGTCACCAGGTGGTGTCGCCAGGGCTATCAAGGCACCACGATCTCCCCTGGTTCCTCTAGGATGGCCTGACCGCTCTCCCCGGTCTCCCAGCACTCAGGGCATGAGCTTTTGACAAGAACACCACCAGTCTCTGGTTGGGGAGGTGCAGAGGATGGGGCCGTGAGCTGTGAGGGGGCGGAAGGATGGAAATGCCCACTGGGCATCAAGCCTTCATTCCAGGATGGCCAACGGAAAGAAGGAATTATCGGCCTGTCATTTTTGCCAGCACAGGAAAAGCCACAGTTTTTTCGAGTTGTTGGTTTTTCCTTTTGATGTGGGGCTGCTCTCCCTGCAAGCCGACGAAAAGGGAAAACTGGGTGGGAGAACCCATCCGTCTGTCACCAATAGGACGGGTGTTCACAGGTCTGTGGTGGGCTGCTCCTCTCCTCCTTCAGTAGATGGGGTGCCTCCCAGTGAACTATGAGCCAAGGGAGCCACCAAAATCCAGGAGAACAAGCTGGAAAGGCTCCCGGAGGCCCTGCTGCAAGCTCACCTGAGCACGTGGACTCCAGCTAAGACCTGACAGAGACATCTCCACATGTCCCTGTGTGTGCAGCTCCCTGCAGAGCTGGTCCTAGACCAGAGCACTTGTCTGCTTCCCCTCCCTCCCATCCTAGGGAGGGAGGGAGGGAGGGTGGGTGTGTGTGTGTGTGTGTGTGTGGTGTGATGTGTGTGTGTGTGTGGGGGGGTGGTTTGAAAAGAGAATTGGAACAGGAGAAATAACCTTCCTGAGTGGGGTCCCTGAGGTCACCTGGGATGGTACTGAGCTCTGGGCCCCCACAGGTGTGTCTGTTCCCCTCACAGTACTACACTTGCCCTTTTCTGGGGCCAAACCCCTTCCCGCCCTCCATTGTTTGACTGACATGTAGCCTGGGTCCTGGCATCTCGAGCCCTGGCAGGCCTGCCCTCACCTGCCTCCCGTGACTTGCTGGGAGTGGCAGAGTTGTGAATTTCATTTGACAGCGTAATCACAGTGGATGGTACGGGGATGGAGCAGTGGGGACAGGATGTGGTGGTGGCAGCAGCAGGTGGGCCCCAGTCTGCCTGAGGAATCCTGGCGGGCAGGACCCCTGGGCGCAGTTAAAGCAAGAGGTTACACTGAGCCCCCGCCCTACAGCTCAGGCTGGAGGCTGTCTTCTGTGAGTGGGGCTACTTCCTTGGTCTCAGTGTCCCCCGGTCACACTCTGCTGTATGTCACATACTGACCTCTGCACAAAAAGTACGAAGAATTCGCCTATTTCTTCACCTTCTAAGCATTAACATTCACAGACGTGTTTACTCTTAGTACTTGTTTTTATTATTAAAATTAATAGTAATCTTTGGTCAGGTATCTACTTTCCTATATTGTTTTTGTCTCTCAGCAGTCCTAAGGCCCAGTTCATACAGTGGGTGCCTGGTAGCCCCTAATAAGTAATTTTTGGGTGGATAAGGGCATAAACGGAGCTGGTAACTGGAGGGGCTGGGGCTGGGACCCACGCCTGTCTGACCCGGGCCCACGCTCACTGCAGCCACACTGCCTGCTCGCTGTGTACATCTGAGGTCTGCTCACATCTGAGGTCTGCTTACGTCTGAGGTTGCAGTCCTGCTGGGGCCCAGAATCTGCCTGCCACACCATTGAACGGGGGTTAACGGGTCAGAGAGGCCACAGACTTTCTGGTAAAGAACACGCTAGCCACCATACAAGATTCAGTAGAATTTGGGGCGCTGCACATCAGCAGTGATCGATCCACCCGTGCTTTCTGAACTCCTTGGTCCGTACTCACAGCAGCCTGACTCCGTCCTGGCGCTGACTGCGGTCTAGCCCGGTTTCCTTTTCTCCTCTGGCCTTTTCTTTCCCTCGTGCATTTGCTCTTAATTAGGAAGTTTTCCATATTGGCTTGGGCCTGAGGAGGGAGCTCCATCCCATGCTTAGCCCTTCATTCCTGGTTAGTGAGTTGCAGCACGTTGTTCTGAAAGACCATAGAGGCCCTAGTGGGCCTAGGCTCAGGGGGGTTCTTGGTGAAGGAAGCATTTGTTGCTCTATTTTTTTTCTCTTAATCTCCCTTATAAAGAAGCCATCACTAAAGATAGGAATATCGGACGGTGATGATGACTCAGTAGTAATGACCCACTGAGGGTCACGTCACACACTTTGCTGGACCCTTTATCCGGAGGAATCCGAAGCTCGGAGAAGTTCGGAAAACTTGACAAAGACCACAAAGCTGGAGTCCATGGGAGAGCTCAGGCTCAGATTCATCTTGAGGACTCCTAAGCCGTGTTCTTTCTGTGACCCCCAAAGGATGCTTTACCCCCACCCCCGATCAGTGGATGTTCAGGACACATACACGAATCAGCCCTAGAACCATTGCAGGGAGGGTTCTTAATTCCAGACAGACACAGGTGAACCTTTCCGAATGACACCCCTGGGACCTGGGCTGATGGTCTGTAATTTGACAAGCTAGCATCTAATGGGCACATGGGCCTGTTTCCTGCAGGTATTTTGAAGGCGGCGTCTCATCTGTCTACCTCTGGGATCTGGATCATGGCTTTGCTGGAGTGATCCTCATAAAGAAGGCTGGAGACGGATCAAAGAAGATCAAAGGCTGCTGGGATTCCATCCACGTGGTGGAAGTGCAGGTACAGCTCCCTGCAGCTGGTGGCCCAGGGCCTCGCAGACAGATGCCACGCCCAGCAGCTCAGCCCCATTCTCTAGCAGATGCTTCTTGAAGAGGGGGACTGTGATACCTAAACCTGTTAATTCCTAAAAGTGCCCAAAGCCATTTGGATAAAGATAAGTCAAGATTGCAGTAGTCATTGATGGTAAAGATCCCAGAAGAACTGAATATACACGAGTGCAGATTCGGTCCCTTAAAGGCCAGTTGGGGTTGGGAAAGGTAGTGTGGTGGTAATGTCTTGGGAAGGGGCATGTTAGGATGACCCTGCATTCAGGAGCCACCACAGACTCCTCGGCTGGGGGTTGTGCGCAAGGTTCTGATCTCTGTCTTGTCCCCCAGGAGAAGTCCAGTGGCCGCACCGCCCATTACAAGCTGACCTCCACGGTGATGCTATGGCTGCAAACCAACAAATCCGGCTCTGGCACCATGAACCTTGGAGGCAGCCTTACCAGACAGGTAGAGTTGCCATGCCCACAGGTGCCAGCCTCAGAGCTGACGTACATGGGGATGGGTGAGCAGTTGTTCCCACAAGGTTCTAGGCCAGCCCCTGCCTGACACGATCTCCCCATAGGCCTTTAGTGATTCCGAGAGTCAGTCACAGGAGGTGTCCTCTTCAGGTCAGGGTGTTTCCATTCACGTGCTCCTATAATGGTTAGGACATACCTACCTGCCGATAGCATTTTAGAATGCGTTCATTTCTTAGTTGTGATTTAGGTCATGTATTAGACTCTTGGTGGCAAGTGACAGAAGTAAAATTCTGACTTAAGCAAAAAATGGAAACGAGTCAGCTCACATAACTGAGCAATTCAGGTTTCATGCAGCACGCTGGGTCTAGGACGCAGATGATGCCGCCAGGACCCCATCCCTCCATGTGGTGGCCCCCGGCAGAATAGGTCTGCTGTACCCCAGAAGTGTCTCACTGGCCCGGGCATGGTTGCTGGTCCAACCAGAATCCTTTCCTGAGGCCATGGCCAGACTTGGGTTGCGTGAGTACCCTTGGTATTGTAGATGGGAACGGAGTGTTGATTTCCTAGAGTACAGTGGAGGGGGCGATGGATGTGGGCAGGCAGCAGACGTCGGACACTGGTGGGAACGTGCTTTCTGCAGAGAGAACCGAGGGACACTATTGTGTAGGTGGCATGGGCAGTCTGGAGAGTGACAGCCGAGAGTCGACCCAGATAGTTGGCAACAGGCTGCTGGGGGACAGTAACCAGGGTCCCCCAAAAGGAGAGGAAAGGCTGAAATAAAAGCCTAAAAGGATCCAGAAGAGCGAGTGCCTACTTTAAGCATCTGAGTGGATTTACTGGCCTCCCTCAGGTAGTGATCAGTAACTGACAAGCCCTGCAGCAAGCCTGCTCTCGGCTCAGCTTCCCACCCCCAGCAGTGCTCCAAGGTGGAGCTGAAGGACACCCACCGGAATCCTCCAGTGTAGACCCACCAGGGTACTCTTCACAGTACACTCATTGACCTCATAAAGAAAAGATGAGTACATTTGGCCAAAGCCATCAAAAGGCTACCTGAGTCACAGGATCTAGACATTGGAAGAGGTCAGAGGTCACCCCCAACCTGACAGGACACCTTCTGCTGCCCTGGGTGGGACCAGGGAGCCCACTGCTTTGGGGGACAGCTGCTCCTCTTACATCAGCCACCATTAAAAAAGGCAGCCAGAATAGAAGAACCTGTCCACCAGAATGTGCCCAGGATTGCTTTGGCTGGCACCTCGCAAGCGTGCAGTCGGCCAAACTGCCACCCACTGGCACCTCCATCCCATCTCCCGGTCCATGAACCACTGAGGGTCCAGGGATTTCCCATTCTGTTCTTGTGCAGCAAATCTTTTTTTTTTTTTAATGAGATTTACATTTATCCTCACTTTTTTTTTTAATCCACTTTGCTGTGTCCATTCTGTTGAAGCTTGGTTTCACTGATCCAGGTGTTAGCTGTTCCTTCTGGCTTTGTTACTTGCACATTAACTGACTCTCTGTCTTATATTAATTAGCTCAGGGCCAAGTGCAGAGCCCTCAGGCATGGCTGCCAGAGACTTCCTTAGAGGAGGCATCAGTCAGATAATCATTTTTGTTAGGGTACTTTTTCAAGTTGCGCTTATTTAGCCAGCTGTAAATCCACTGTCATTAATTGTCAAATAAATGCCCTCTGAGTGTCTGTGGTTGAACACTGCCTGCCGACTCCCAGCTGGCTTCCTGTTTTGGTAGGACAGGTGATTGTGGGCTTGGCCATGGTTTCTCTCTCCTCGCCCTTGTCAGGTTCACCCCACGTGGGTACCACAGCCTCCTGGCCTCCTGTGCTGTGAGAAGCGGGCTTTGCTCGTTTCCCATCTCTGAGCAGCCCCGTCGGGCAGGTTGGCTCTCGGAGAGCCTCTTGTCTCCACTTACAGCCTGGTCTAGGACCAGCACCACATCGTTCAAGAGCTTGTCAGAAATGCAGAGATCTGGGCTCTACCCAGTCCTACCACATTGGATCTGAATGTAACAAAGTTCTCCCGGTAATTTATGTGCACATTAAAATTTTGACAAGTGCTACCCTTTTGGGTTCTGTACCCAGTTCCATTGTGGGGAGGGACGTGGTCCCCATGCCCCCAGCAAGCCGTTCGGATATCAGCAGGGTGTCCTACAATTCAACTTAATTGTGACACTCCATGGAGACAGCCTCAGAGCCCGTAGGTTAAGGGCTCAGTTCTTCAAGACTGTCCCCCCGCCCCCACCCTACCCCTGCCCCAGCACCTTCAGACACCACTTGGCAAGTGCAGATTGTCACCTGTGCTTCTGCTTGACTAGCTATAAATCAAAGGTTCCCACGACGCCTTCCTTGGGTTCAGTTAATTTGCTAGAGTGGCTCACAGAACTCAAGAAACCCATTTATTCACTAGGTCACTGGTTTATTACAAAGGATATTAATGGATAACGAATCAGCCGCCAGATGAAGAGATACAGAGAGGAAGGTCCTGAACAAAAGCGCTTCTAGCCTCATGGAGTTCAGGGCCCAGCAATGGTGACACTGGGAGCCATCTCGTTCCCATTCTGGAAGCTCTCCGGACCCCATCCTTTGTGGGTTTTTATGGAGGCTTTGTTGCACAGACATAATTGACTAGCTCATTGGCCATTGATGATTGATTCAACTTCCAACCCTTTTCCACTCCCTGGAAATTGGGGGATTGAAAGTTCCACCCCTCTTTCGTGGTTGGTTCTATGGTAGGTGTGTCTGAGTTAAGTGGAGGCTTGGACTGGAAGGTGCTGTCTCCCTGGAGCAGACATGCCTTTACGACTTCAGGTGCTACTTCAGCCATCTAAGCAGGTTTAAGACCCTGTGTAAGGACCCAGGACGGCTCCGTCCCAGGGGGAGGCCTTGTGCTGTGTGCTAGATGCTTTGTGTAAAGGGAAGAGAGCGCACAGATAAGTGACCCTGGGCCTCAGAGAGGTCAGTATTGGCTGAAAACTAGCCTCCTTGAGAACGCCTTCAGGGGGAGCCCCTTCTGCAAGAACGCCTTTCCCATTCTCCATCTAGTAGTGCCCAGCTTAATAAGGATTCCTTTAACTTCAAAAATTTATTTAGCCGGTTTGGCTCAGTGGATAGATAGTGTGTTAGCCTGCTGACTGAAGGGTGCCGGGTTCAATTCTGGTCAAGGGCACATGCCTGGGTTGTGGGCTCGATTCCCAGGAGGGGCGTGCAGGAGGCAGCTGATCAGTGATTCTCTCTCCTCATTGATGTTTCTATCTCTTCTCCCTTCCTCTCTGAAATCAATAAAATATATATATATATATATATATATATATATATATATATATAAAATTTATTTCAATAAGATAATAATTATACTTTTAATAGCCATCGATAGAAAACATATATGCCAGAAAGGATACATTTAGTAACTCTTTAAGTGAATTTGTATTTTAGTCTCAAAAGCATCTTCATGTATTTGAAAAATCGTAGTGCAAGGCAAATGTGTTGTCAGCCAGCCTGCCTGGGATGCTTATTGGAGCCTCCATCCAAAACCTCCACTGCCTCTGTTGTGTCACAGGGCCTGAAGCCACCAGGGGCCTGGGGGGTCCCCTGCTCTGGCCTCTGGGCAGGGTTGTCCTTGTGCCATCTCAGAACCAAGGCTAGTGCTCCCTGGGGCAGACCCCATCCTTTTGCATGGAAATGGGCTCCTGTCTTCCAGGAACCGTTGACTGGGGAGGGGTGGCCGAACCCCCAGGCAGCCAGCTCTACCACAGCCTGCCCGCCCCACACCCTGCCACCTGGGCAATGGTGGAAAATCCTAAATTTGTATCCGGAGACTGTTTCCTACATCACTTACCGCTCTGAGCTGTTTATAATTCCACCCGGTTTACAGTGACCTGGACAAATATTTAATCCTCAGTCTTCCTAACAGCTTAAATCAGAGCTGTCAGCCCATGGCCAGGCTCTGGTTCCGGCTTGCCGTGAGCAGTGCCTCCTGCCAAGCCAAACACAAGCCTGATGAGTGGCTGTCCTCAGCACACCGGGCCGGGCCGTGGCCTTGTTTGGATTGCCTGTGCTCTTGGGCTTTAATGAGGAAATTCATGCTTCTGTCATCATCCTAACGGCCGGTCACATAACTCATCTGAGGTGCATTAAAGCTGGGGCTGGTTTCCAATGTAAGTAACTCTAAAAGGAGGGGCAGGGAAGCAGTGAGAGAGACGAGTCTAAGTTAATGATGCGCAGCTTCTGAGCAAACGGGAAATGCGGGCTGTGGGTTAGCCATGTGTCCCAGATGAGCCTTGGAGAAATGACTGTGGTTGCCTTGGATGGGAGATGAAAGGGTTCCATCACTTACCGCTGATGATGAGGAGGGAATATGCACGGTCATGCAGGCTGCCTCCTTTGATAAGACTGTAAGCAAGATAGTTGTTATTCTCTTTTAACAGATGAGGAAACTGAGGTTCAAGCGGTTAAGTGATTTTCCCATGGTGCTTTATCTAGTGGGAGGCAGTCAGGATTTGAACCCAGATTTGTCTGCCTAGAAAAAAAAATAGGCTACTTTATACCACACTACATTTTTTGCTCCTAATCTGTCCACTGTGCTTGGCCTTCGGTTGATTGCTAAATGAAGGTTTGCACAGAAATGCATTGAGCAGTCCGCTCAGTGTAGACAAGACACTACTCTGTGGGTGCCAGTCGCATTCTGTTGGCAGCCCCAGAAATGGACACCAAGAGTGGGGCCAGAGCTGTGGGGTCCCGTGCAGGACTCCAACCTCCTTGGGAGTGTGCCTCCTTCAGTGGATTCTCCTGTAGGAAGTAAGTTGACCAGATGAGACCCAGTCATCACCAGGGGTAGTGAGAAGGGTTTTAAAATGTTTAGGTGAGGAGTGATCTGTGTTTTCAAAAGATGGCTCTGCTGGCTGACACGGGTGGTTAGCAGGAGGAGGAGGCTCTTCGGGTCATCCAGGAGAGATGACCAGGGCCTGGATGGGGGCAGCCTCAGGGGGGCTGGAGGGGACCAGCCTGTGGCCAGGAGTCCGTGAAGGAGGTGGTGTCAGCCTCAAGGTGGGAAATAAAGGGCAAAGGCAGAAGGAGTAGAGAAGGAGGGCCAGAGTGTTTGAGGCTCAGTGCTCCCAGGATGTGGGCCATGGGGATCAGATGGGGAGTCTTCCTCACGTCAGTTCCTCCAGTAAGCCCTCTTTGCAATGTCCCAGGCCTCGGCTTTTCCTCCGGAAACTAGGCCTCATTGCAGCTGCACACTCACTCTCGCCCCGTGTGAGTCAGGAAAGACACCAACCCGCGAGACAGAGGGGCCACCGAGCAGCAGCACAAGGCGCCTGCGCCTCGGTGGCGACACAGCCTGAGTCACCCTTCTCTGGGCATGGCGCCCAGGCACCCCCTCGCTTTCCTGCTTCCCATGCCCCATATTGAGAAGGGCTGTGGCATAGGCTCTGTGGGGCTCTCTTCAGCACCCCCCACTTCCCCGGGCATTGCAGGCCTTGCCCAGTCCCTGCTTTCTCGGTTTAGATGACTTATCAGCGTGCAGTGAATGAGATGGAAAGCTGCTCTCACTGACTTGCTTTCTTTAAATTGCTGGTCAGTCCTATATAATAAAACCCTAATATGCAAATTGACCAAACAGCGGAACAACTGGTCGCTATGACACACACTGACCACCAGGGGGCAGGCATTCAATGCAGGAGCTGCCCCTTGGTGGTCAGTGCACTCCCACAGGGGGAGTGCCACTCAGCCAGAAGCTGGACTCATGCAACCACAATGGTGGGAGCCTCTCCCCCCTCTGCTGCAGGCGGGCAGTAAGGAGCTAGGGGTCCTGGACTGGGAGAGCCCCAGATTGCGAGAGGGATGTCTGATTGTTGGCTTAGGCCAAATCCCCCCAGGGGACATCCTCCAGGGGTCCCAGACTGCGAGAGGGCACAGGCCGGGCTGAGGGACCCTCTGCCCCAGTGCACAAATTTCGTGCACCGGGCCTCTAGTTTAACAATAACATGTACTTGAGCTGCATTTCGCACCTGGTCATGCCACACCCCAGCAGGCTCAGACCAAGTGCACCCTAGGCTGAGTTCCTTCTCTACTCCGTCTCCCCCACTTTGGCCTTTTTTTCTGCTGCCCCCAACAAAAGATGTCTTTTAGGGATGTCAGCTGGAAAGCGAGGCAGATAAAGTGTTTTGGCAAATCCCTTCAGCTGTGGGAGGAAAGTGAGCAGCAGTCCTTGGGGAAGCTCATCACAGCCAGATGGTGCCATCCTGCCAGGTGAGGAGGGCGGAAGGTGCCCTCTGGCAGGCTGCCACCTAGGCCCCACTGGGAAGGCTTGCACGCCAGGTACCAACCTGTTGAAAAGGAAGTTGTACTAAGAGGTCACTTGGTGTGACAGCTGGAGATGTGGGAAAGAGGCAAGACCATAAATCTCTGGAAAGATGTAAGGTTTCCGATCTCGGACAGGCCCTGCAGATGTTCGTTTGATATTTTTTTCAGATTCTAAATATTTAGGAACGAAGGTGGAGTGTTTTGCTGAGTGGGGAGGTTAGGCCAGTCGTTTGCAAGCTGAGCTCTTCCTACTCAGCAGTAGGCACCCCGTGATGTATCTTCAAGCAGTAAAACTCCAGCAGAGGCACCTGCCCGCGTGTCATGCGGGGACATCCTCTTTGACTCATGCTTGGCAGTTAGGCAAGGCGCTGCTTCAGCAGGGGAGGAGGCTAGTGGCCTTCCTTCCAGGTGTAGGGGACAAAGGTCAGGCGAGGGTGCTTCAGGGAGTGTTTGCTGCCTGCAGGAGGCACAGCTAGCTGCAGCCCCGTGCGCTCTCGGTCTAGGAGGGACACAGGGTTCAGGTGGAGCTGCATCAGCACCATGGCCTCCAGGGCTGGTTTGGTGCTGGTCGGATGACCTTGGGTGGAGTGACCTAGCGCCTGGTTGAGAAGGAAAGCTGGCATGAGACTGTGAAGGCTGACAGGAGAGGAAGGAACCAGAGAACCCAGGAGCTTGCAGGGGTGGGCCAGATGAAACAAGGATGGACACTGGAATTTCCGAGCTCTGAATTGTGATTTGTCTTTGATTTTTCTTGTAAAGAACATGGATGAGTTAAGCAAGCAGTGCATTCTCATGGAAGAAACAGGTTTCAGAATCATCCAGACCTTGGTTCAGATCCAGCCATGTGGCCAGGACAGACCACTTCCCTTCTCTAAAACTCAGCATTTTCATCATAGAGCTAATGCCTTTTTGGGAAGATGGTTTTAGATTAGAAATACAAAACCATTTTGACACATGGTTTATGGTCAGTGAATAATAGCTACTATTGCTACTACCACACAGCTTGCAGGCAGAGACATTGCCATCTTCCAGAATATACAGCGTTGGGCTCAATTAAAATTGTCCGAAACAGGCAGACTGATCCTTCCTTGAGAGGCTGGCCACTGTCTGGCTTGACAACATGTTCGGTGCTGGCCTGCAGCCCCACTCATCCCCGGCACAGCTCAGAAATCAGAGCGACACTGCTGGCTTCTGCCTAGGAGCCAGGACCAGGCAGTCCTGGGAATGCAGCTGCCATTCTGCCAGGCACCGTTCCGGGCATTGTGCATATATTAGCTCATTTAGTGCGAACCCTGGACAGGCCAAGACCCTCACCCCTTGGGCCTCCAGATGAGCTGTGGGGCTGGGTGCGGCTGGCGTTCTTCAGGGCCCCACCCTCCAGGTTGTACTCACTGAGAATGGCCACAGGGCAGCAGAGGTGCACAGCCTGCTTCCAGACCTGGCCTATGTCCTTCCCATGTCCAAGCCACGGAGAGGAGAGGGCCTTCGTAGGGCGAGAGGCTGGCCTCTGACTTCAGACTCGGTTGGAATCACCTCTCGGAACATCTGTGCGACCACAGCACATAAAAATGTTTTCTTCTGGCAGCCACTTTCACGAGGATGTAATAATATATGCATTGCACAAATAGTTTCTATTTTCGGTGGGTCAGCATTGCCAGAAAGCTGATCCTGACCAGGTGTGGAGGGAGTCGGCAGGGCTGTGAGCAAGGGGGTTGTGGGAACATGTCTGTGTGCCAAGGCCTCTCTGCCCAACCCCCACCCGCCGCCTTCTTCTGTCTGGTCCCTACCAGGCCTTTTCCTTGGGCTCAATTCCTGGCCACAACTTAGGAGTCAGTCTGCTCCTGGGGAGACGGGGCCTTCTCATCTTTCTTTCCCTTCCACCCCTCCCACCTGTTGTACCTTTGGGTGTCCAATGGCTTCAGCCTTTCCTCTCCAAGAGGTTTGATTGGTCACGTGGCTTTACTGATCCCGATGGCCCATAGCCCTTGGCCAACAGTCCTTGCCTCACTTTGTACTCTTGGTGCTCCTTAAAATGGGACTCTCCATGAGCAATCTGCCCTCTGCGTGGAGCTGGGAGGGAGAGAGATGCTAATTTGTGAGAGACTCTGTTTGGGCCACACCCTCTCTGTGCAGCCCTTGGAACCATTTCCCTGTGGGGGAGAGGGGACACAGTCCCAGGGTGTTGGCATCCAAAAATCCATTTTAAAAAGTGGGTAGACAAAAAAAAAAAAAAAAAAAAAAAAAGGTAGACAGAGCTCTGTCCCTCCGGAGTGAGCTCCTGACTCCCATTCAGGGAGTCGCAGGGTTTTGCTGAGGGCAGATGGTGTTCCTGCAAACTCTGAGTCCCGGGTGGGGAATTGTTAGACCGGAAATGGTGGGGAGTAGCTAACACTTTTAAGTTCATGGGCTCTCTCACTTCTGTTTTGTGAGGATCGAGATGCCCAGAATCATTGGCCAGAGAGCCTGGGACAGTTCTGGGCCCCGTGCTGGGGGACAGAGGCCAGTGGTTCTAGCACTCCCTTCCTCTTTTCCATTTGACCAGTCCTCACCAAGCAGTCTTGCCAGAACAGACATCTTTGCTCTGCAGATTGTCTCATATCTTCAGAAGAGCCTTTGCAAGGCCATGGGTTCTAGACGGGCACTACCCTTCTTGTAGCATCTTTGACAAGGTGCCCCATTTCTCCCCAGCATTCCAGTGACCTGGGGCTTTTTGCCTTGTGAGCAGGTGCTGCCATCTGTGACAGACAGCTGTCATCCCGTGATGTTCCCTCGCTGCACTTGACTTGGATTAGATCTGCTCCCCCTGTCAACTCCTAGGATCCTCCAAGTCCCTCCTAGCCTGAAATATCCCCAGTTCTTTCTCATTTCTTGGATTCAAGGTGTTTAAACCTTTTAAGCAGGTGAACTCCAACTTGTACATGTCTCTCTCTCTCTCTCTCTCTCTCTCTCACTCTCGCTCTCGCTCTCTCTCTCGCTCTCATCCTTTTCATTGATTTCAGAGAAGAAGGAAGAGGGAGAAAGAGAGAGAAACATCAATGATGAGAGAGAATCATTGATCGGCTGCCTCCTGCACACTCTCTACTGAGGACTGAGCCCACAACACGGGCATGTGCACCTGACTGGAATCGAACCCAGGACCTCTCAGTCTTCAGGCCGATGTTCTATCCACTGAGCCAAACTGGCTGGAGCTACATGGCTCTCTTAACCAGTTAACTGCCACGCGTCCAAGTGTCCCAAGCTGAATTCAGCCCAGCGGATGTGGCTGGACCGGGCCAGAGCCGAGGGGACCTTTGCCTTCCTGTGCGAGTCACAGCAGCGGTTTCTGACCTGCTCACCAGTCATGGTTTCACTGATGAGCCTGAAGCTGCACGAACCCGGTCACAGCAGCCACATCACAGTCTTGAGCTTGAAACAATCTAAAAAACCACAGGTCTCTTCACAGGACTACCCCCCGCCCCCCGCCTTTGTAGTCAGTGAGATTAATGTTTGAGCCCACGTATCTGGTTGGCATTTGCCCAGGTACATGTGATCAGCCTACCGAGGCAGGAAGGGCAAAGTCCTTGGAGTCTGGCAGATCTCGACATATTTAAGCCTCGGTATCCTTGGGTTTAAGATGGGTTTTTGTGGAGACTAAATGGAATAAGGTGGGTGCCACCTGGGAAGCACTCTGCGCGTGGGACTGCTGTGTTCAGGAGCTGACCCACGTTTCTGGTCCTGTAGTGGCCCCTCCAATCATCTCGACCCCTGATGCCGTTGATAGGCTATGCCTTCCTCTGAGTCCTGCACAAACAGGTTGGCCCAGGGCCAGGTAGAAGCATCCCTGGGAACAAGGTGTCTGATCCGTCGGCAGAGGCTCCATCTGAGCGGTCATCATCTAGCCCCACGCTCCACCTCGGCCGTAGGATATTGATGGGAACCTGCCTCAGTCTGCGGTCTTTTAGAGGAATTCTCTGTTCTTCCAGCCCAGCGTCCAGCAGTGCAGGCAATCAGAGGTCCCCAGGGTTCGTAGCGCTCCCCTGCTGGCTCCTAGAGATAGCTGATTTTAGGTGTGCCATCCCATGATTGTTAACAGTCCCATCAGAAATGGTCTGTATCACTGTCAAACTAGTGTTTCATTCCCAGCTCTAATCTTCCTTCTTTCATGAGAGGGGTCAGCCTCTGCCCCCTCTAGTGTCCCGGCGCCTTTAAGTGCACTGTGACATTCCAAGGATGGCTGCGCCACAGATCAGACTGGTCTGGCCTGGAAGAAGAGACGCGGTGAGAAGCCGCAGAGGCCGCCAACCTCTGAGCACGCCCACCACCCCGAGATCTGCCCTGCTCTCCTGGTTCGGAAATAGTGAGCCTCTTTGCCTTTTCTTTGCTTTTTTGCTGATCTGAGTTCATGTTGAGCTCTAGCCTTCCTGATCCTGTTCTCATGTTTTCCCTGTTTCTTGGTTACCTGTCTCAGCTTCCATGTTTCATATCAATAGTGGTAGTGGTAGCTGTGTGTTCTTATTTTCATTGTAGTAACAGTGAGCATTGCTGTGCTTGCAGTCTGCTAGGCACCCTGTGAGGTATAAAACCGATAAAGCTCTGCTTAAGGAATTTATAATCTTGCGAGGGAAATAGCCTTTAAACATGGGAAGAAATCCACAGTTCATGAGTGTGCTCGCATCAGGAATCCTCCATTCCTTCTCCCCTCCCTGCCTCCTTTCCTTCTCTGGCTGAGACTTGAATCGCTGGGTCCCACCTCCTCCAAACTCCATCCACGGTGTCCCTAGGATATACCCTAGGAATCTGGGTCCAGAGTCTCTTGCTCACATTCCCCATATCACTCAGCTGACAGAGCAGAAAGAAAGGGCTGGACCAGGCTCTGCCCTTGCGACCTCTGTGACCTTGGACAGGTCACTTCGTCTCTCAGAGCCTAGACGTCTCCTATTTCTCAGGACTGTCAGGCCCTCCCTCTGTGACGGCCACCACAGGAGCGTCGGGGGCGCAGCAGCAGCCTGGTTGGGCTCCCCAGTCTGGGGATGGGAAGCCTGTGCTGTGCCTGTACCTGTGCCTGTGCCTGAGCGCATCTTCTCCGGGCCCCGGATGAGCCAGGCCTGGTGGGGTGTCACCTTTGCCCTCCCTGCTTGGGGCTTGATGGGGTGACTGTTCCTCCGAGGGTGGCGTCACAACTCTTCCTGGGAATATGGACGCTGGGCTTTTGCTCACTGGGCTGATTGTGACCTGAAACTTAGCTCACCCGTGCTTGGGTCCCCCACTGGGGAGGTGGCCTTGCACCACCTGCAGCTGGCTCCGGAGCTGCCAGCAGGAATAACAAGTTCTTTGCAAACTGGAGGGGCTGTGCTATCGGCTGAGGTGGCCATTCTCAGAGAGCGCCTCGCTCTCTCTAACTTGGAGGAATGTCTTGTCTTTTGCAGATGGAGAAAGATGAAACTGTGAGCGACTCCTCGCCACACATAGCCAATATTGGGCGCCTGGTGGAGGTGAGTGGGCCTTCCGGGCTCTGGTTCGCTTCTGTGGCTGTGGTTCGCTTCCACAGCATCTGACGGTTTGCCCCTGGAGCCTGTTGGCTGGCTTGCTGGCCTTTGCCTTGCTTCTTTCTTCCCATTCCAGAGCAGCCAGTGCTGTGTTTCTCATGTTTTGCCCAGGCCTTGTGTTTTCCGAGCCTGTGATCTAGGTGCAAGCAGGGCACAGCTTCTAGGGCATCCTCTCTACCCTCCCTCAAAACATTCTCCCAGAGGGTCTGCTCAGGAAGCCCTAAGCCTGCCCCCAGTGAGCGGAGACCCGACAAGGAAGCAGGTCCCTGGGCCCCAGCGGGCACCAGAGGGACTTCAGTTGCCACTGGCTTCCCTTCACCACACTGTTTGGAAGGAGGGGGTGGTGGTGTGGTTTAGACCACCTCCCAGTAATGGCCAGTGTTGGCCGCCAGTACCTGGGTATTGGCTTCCTGCATGCCTGTGGACGGGAAAGTGCACAGAGCACAAGTGATAGGTGGGGGTCTTGGCTGCTAGGGCTCGCTCACCAGGCTTCTGCGCAGTCGTGCGCTTCCCCCCTGTGGTCACAGCGGGGACTGCAGTGGTGAGCTGGTGGGAGGGTGTGGACCTCAGGACTCCCAGCTGTTGGCTGTCATGTCTGACTGACCTCCCTCCCCAGGACATGGAAAATAAAATCAGAAGTACGCTGAATGAGATCTACTTTGGAAAAACAAAGGACATCGTCAATGGACTGAGGTAATGTACCCAAAAGTACAAGCTTTGGAAACCAAAAAGAAACGGGTTTGAATCCTAGGTCTGCTGCTTAATAGCTGTATGCCCTTGAGCCTAGCTTCCTCGTTTGGAGTAAAGTGCCCACCTTATAGGACTGATGTGCAGACTCTGAACGGGAAAGCACTAGGTACATGTTTGCATTCTCAATAGATGCTGGTTCCTACCTCACGCTTGTCATGTGGGGGACGTTCCCCGTAACAGCCACCGACACCCTCATCCCTGAAGTCGGCTTCCTCTTGGCCCCCAGGTGTCAGTCTCATCTAAAGAAACTGCCCAGCCCTTTGGCTCTGGGATCTGAGGGGACCTCCAAAGCAGACCCTAAGACACGCGACAGGGGGCGGCCCGCCAGGCTGCCAGGCCTCTGCTTGGCTGGGTTTCCGGGCAGCAGAAAGAGCCCTTTCGCCTTGCTGCTTTCTGGAGAGAACCCCCGGCCACTCTGATGTCCTCTGCCTGGCTCTGTGGCTGTGGCTAGGGTCCTGAGCTGCCCTCTACCCACCCCAGGCCCTCGGTTCTACAGTGTCCAGTGTTGGCCAAGTGAAGGCTGGCAGGCTCTCTGGGTCCTTGAGGTCCGTGGTGGCAGAGCAGGAGGCCGGAGCCGCCGGGGGCAGTGGAGGCCGTGGCGTCAGGCAGCCAGTGTCTGAGCACGCTCTGCAGAGCTGGGCGACGTGGGCGAGCCGCTCCTCTCAGGGGGCCTCCCAGTCGGGGAGACAGGGCTGGAGGGAGGAGAGGCGTCCGCTCTGCAGCCCAGCGTGGCCCTGAGTCCAAGGCTCTCGCTCCTCCTCGGCTGCCCTGGCTTGTGAATTCGCACAGCAGACAGGTTTTTAGTCTCCTACTCATACAGTTTCCCAATAGCGAGGATTCCCCTTTGGACCCTCATCGTCCCCCATTTCCATCCCGCCTGTGGGGAACATGGTCTGGCCCCTGCTGGGTTTCATCCCCCCTCTCCCCTTCAGGCAGCATTGCTTTCCTCTAGCTGTTGAGCCCGCGGTCACTGCCCCAGACACCGTGGCCACTGCCAGCCCAGAGCTCTGCTCTGTGACCTCCACACCACAGCCCAGAGCAGTGTGGCCTTGGTGACAGGCCCCTTTCTTCTGCCTGTGCGTCCCCCTGCACCTCCCTCCTCTCTGTTGTCCCCGCCCACGTGCTCCTCTCCTCTGCTCCTGCATTCATCTCTGAATACTCTCTGTAGATCTGTTGATGTTATCCCTGACAACCCCAAGTTTCAGCAGTTGCAGAGGGAGCTTTCCCAAGTGCTGACCCAGCGGCAGATCCACATCCAGCCTGATAACTAGGCCGATCCAGGTACCCTGCCTGAGAGGCGAGCACCCTCCCACTAAACAGGACTCACCAACCCGCCGACCATCACTCAAACCACCACTAACCCCTGTGTCCGCTCACGGCCGTGAGCAGCCACATTAACAAGTAGATTCAGCCCCATGTAACGTGGACTCGTATCGTGTGTGCGGTGTGTGTGTGGCACTCGGGGCGGGGGTTGGGTGTGGGCAGACGGGGGTTTGGCTTTGGCTCCTGTAGAAGTGCAGTCCAGGGACCCGCTTGCCTCCAGCAGAAGCCTCAGGTCAGCGCGGCTTTGGTGGCCGCAGAGCCAGGGTCCATGTCCCACCTTCTGTTCGCCCACGTGCTTCAGGACAGCCTCCCCGCATCTGCTCTGTGTGCAGCCCTGTCCTCCCCAATTTCCCCCCAAGGGTCCTTGGGGCCAGCTGATACAAAGGGGTGCATTGCTGTGAGTGTGAGGACAGCACGCAGAGTGGGGGCTGTCGTCCCCCTCACCGGCCCGATGCACCCCGACTGGTTGCTGCTGGAGCTGCCTGGGCCAGCATGACCTCCCACCCTAACGAGCTGCAGCTGTCCTCTTACCCGCCCTGCACTGACGGGGAGGAAAACAGCCTTGCATGTTGATAATGGCCGAGAACCATGACAAATATGAAAGTAGCATCCCCCGAGAGGATGAGGGACACTGGTTTTACATCAGGTGTTTGAAAACCCAGCCAGGCAGGGCGAAGGCCTGGCCTAGGGGCGCAGCCCAGGCTGGGGACTGGACACGAAAGCCCAACCAGGAAGCGGCTCAGTGGGGCCTCCGGGGGTGGGTGGAGTGGGGCCTTATGTAACCAGGCGGAGCCGTTCTTCTCGTCTGTGGGACTGGAGCGCATTGGTCCGGGCCGTGTGTGCACCAGCTCCAGGCCCAAGGCATCTGTCAGCCTCCAGCCTCACGCTGGGACCATCATGTTCCCACCGCAGCGATGAGAAACCCCTTCTCCAGGTGTCCCATCATAGTGTCCTCCCCCCTCAGCTTTTAGGGTTTTCTGGGCCCCTGGCCTTGGCATCCAGTGGCTGCCCACTGGAGCCTCCCCAGCTTTGAAGCTTCCTGCAGCGCTGGGCAGCCTGGCACCTACCGTCTGTCAGGACAGCCGCCTTCCCACACTGAGTGAGTGCTCCCTCCGGGCGCTGGTTCGAGTTGCTTGGCAATAACCTTCCCAGCTCTATCCCCTGAATGAGTGGCCTAGTCCTTATACCTCCAGCTGCCCCACGTCTAACCTCTCTTACTGACTCTAACTCCGGTTCTAACGGAAACTTTCTCCTCTGTGGGGGTGGGTGCTGGTGTGCCGCAGGCTGGGGCCATCCCCAGAGCCGGGGGCTGTCCTCCCAGGCCGAGGCCTGTGTGAGCCGCTGCTTCGCTCACCCCATCCTCCCGCTGGTCACGTTAACCTCCGTTGGAGCCTTTCCGGAAGCCCCTGGTGGACTGGCTGAGACTGGAATCCGAGGGCCACACGGCTGCGTCTGACCCTTCCTTTGTCAGCGCTGAGCCAGGGCCGTTCCAGACAATCAGAAATGTGTATTTCGGCAGCATCAACCAAAACTCGGCATTTCTCATGGGCATTTTCCAGTTGTATGCAGATTCTCTCAAAATCTTGTCTGTTGCGTTGCACTCTCACCATTCTGAGGGTGCTGCCAGGGTTTTCCAGGGTTCGGTAGCCAGCATTCACCTCGGATGCTGTTTCTCCTGGGCCCGCCTTCATCGCACTTCACCCATTTTCGGCATTTGGGGTATTTCGACCCTTCCTTCCACTCTTTCACGGCCGGTGCGTGAAACGCGATTCCCGTCCGCAGGTTCCTGAGAGGCAGCCCCCACCCTCTCTCTGCTGCTTGAGAGCTATTCAAAGTGCATCAGTAAAACTATTAACAAGTTCCTGGTTAACCAACACGTTGGGTAAATCTGACAAAGTGGTCATTTGGGTCGTTGCCGGGGCATTTCTCTGGGCCTCCATTTCCTTACCTATGAATTGGAAATAACACTGTCTCCTGGACGCTGTAGCGTACGAGAAAGTGTGTGAAAGCGCTTTGTGAGTTGTACAGCCTGCACGAGCCTACCTGTTAGCTCTGCCGAGCAGTGTCACTGCTGTGCGTGGACGCACTCATTTCCCACAAGCCAGGCCTCGCCAGCAGGGACCCCGGGCCTTGCCTCAGTTCCCTGCTGCCTCTCAAAATCCAGAGAGGGCCTTTCTTGGCCAAGCTAACAGCGGATGGAACCTCATAGCAAAAGCCTGAAAGCTCTGGTCCTTTGAGTTCTGCCCTGGCTCTGAACCCCGTGTGCTCAGATGTCCAGGAGCTGGTTCTTAAACCCTCGCTAAGCGGGGGGTTGCTGTGCACCCTGTGCAACCTGTGCACCCTGCCCTCATGGGGCAGCATCGAGCCTCCTGCTGGGTCGGGTGCAGTGAGGGGGAAGCTTTGTAACGGGGTCCTCCTGGTGAGGAGTGGACCAGGGTCCTGGAGCTGTGGCCGAGTCACCCAGCCTGGTGCAGAGCTGAGCATGTGTCCAGGTGGGGTGGGCCCCGGGCCTCCCTGAGGGGCCGGCGCGGTGCTGAGGGTGCGGCCCCGGGCTCTGCTCCCTCCACATCTCGCTGGCACTGCTCTGACCTCTAGAGGGGCCCAGTGCTGCCCAGAGACCCAGACCCTCAGCGCCCCTCTTCCTGTGAAGCCTGCTAACATCGATTCTTTTCCTCCCTGGCAGGTCTGTGCAGACTTTTGCAGACAAATCAAAACAAGAAGCTCTT
The DNA here is from genome assembly GCF_014108235.1 of Myotis myotis. Taxonomy (NCBI): domain Eukaryota; kingdom Metazoa; phylum Chordata; class Mammalia; order Chiroptera; family Vespertilionidae; genus Myotis; species Myotis myotis. The sequence goes on along the minus strand of NW_023416324.1, from coordinate 10,079,850 downwards.
AAGAACGACCTGGTGGAGGCTTTGAAGAGAAAGCAGCAATGTTAAACCTCTGCTTCATGCTAACCGGACATGCCATGCACTCGTTAGATTCCTTTCTTAGAAAACTCGTTTTCTGCTCCCTTCCCTGTCCCTTTCCTCCCCGACAGGTCACACAACACCTGCGTCACCGACCTGCACAGCGCCATCACACCCTGAGAATAAAGCCGCTAATACCCTCTCTGTCTCCAAGGCCTGCTTCCCACCACGTTTTGCTATCAGAACTCGATATTTCCATAGAGATCATGTGTGTTTTGTTTGCCCAGGCTCCACCCCCCATTTATAGGCATAAAATACACTGTCTGTCTGCCTCCCCTTCCTTCCCACCTTTTTGTTACATTGGTGTAAAAAATGTAAAACAAAAAAATTTTATGAAATAACTGTGGTGTGTGAAAGAAGAAAAACTGGAAATCTGATTCCACGTGTGTTTGGGAGTTGCTTGGGGTTGGGGTGGGGAGCAGGGGACAGCTCTGGGAGGAAGGAGAGGTGGCCCTCAGCACTGTCCTGCACGCTGGCCCCTGGCCTCAGAGACCACGTTGTGGGGGCGGGGGGCCTCGACCGTCTGCTCTTCTGGCCAGGTGCTTTTCTGTCAATTTTTATGGAATGCAAAAGGAGTTTTTTGTTTTATTTTGTTTTTTTGTAAAGCTTAAAAAAAAATCTACATCTTATACTTGAGCTTCCATACTTAAAAAAAAAAAAAGGAAAAAAAGAACAAAAAAATAAATAAAAAGAAACTGGGACGCAGCACTGGCCTCGTGTTGTTTCTCACCTGCCTCACTTTGCCAGCACGCGTGGCCTTGGTCCCGAGGGCTGACCCCAGGTGGGCGAGTAGCAGGCCGGGCAGCGTGTCGGGTGGAGGAAGTGTGGACTTGCCTTTTGCAGACAAATCAAAACAAGAAGCTCTTGTTTGATTGGCGAGAAGAAAAGGGGTCTTTGCAGAGCCCAGAGCTGCTTCTCGACCCCTCCCTCCCAGAGTCCCCAGCCCCACCCGCCCCGCAGGGCTGGGGCTGCTTGAAGTCACACCAGTCATGAAGTGGGTGGTCCGGGGCTTTCGTCTCTGCTCCCCACTTCCCTTCCATCTTAGCCAGCACCTACTTTGTGAGGGTCAGCACACACTATCTTCATTCACCACAGCCTGGAGGAAGCTGAGGGAAGGCACCTAAGGCCTCACAGCAGCAGAGGCCGTGGCCTGCAGTAGGGTCCACACCCCGGCTGTCCCCTGGTTTGAGGTGCCTGGAACTGTGACACCTCTGACCCGCTCTGCTTGTTCTGATGAGAAGGTTCAGATGGGGCATCTTCATTGCGATAGAAATAGGAGCAGGAGAGACCCCCACACGGTTCCTTCCAAGTGCAGGTGCGGAGGACAAGCTGGAGAGGAGGCCCTGGCCCTACAGCTCCCACGCGGCCGCTGGGGACCCTCGGTGCGTGGCCCAGAGGTACTGCCTGTGTGGGACTGGGGACAGCCTCATGGGGTGAGGGCAGCAGTGCCTGGCACACAGAGTGGTGAATAAATGCTTTTCCTTTTGATAGGTATTCAATCATGTGACCAGAAATAACACTTGAAACCCAGAAATTGTGACTGTCATGTATGCCAGGCCTGATCTTACTCTGCCTTCCAGAATCTTCCATGGGAGCCGTCACTGCCCATGTTTTGATGCTAAGTCAGGCTGGTGAGATTGGGAGCAGTGGGCTCTGACAGCAGGTTTCTTAGGTGAAGGAAAAAGCAAAAGGGGTTTGTAGTTTGACTCAGGGCCACCTTCCAGCCACTCCTTTCTCTGCACGGAGGCTAGCACGGTGGCTGCAGGGCCCCTCACGCATGCCAAGGAGCCTTGGGTGGTTGACTAGCCCTCTGGGTCCACAAGCTGCAGGTGGCAGACTCGGGGTTGGGCAGCATTAGGGCGGCCCCTCCACCCCCACGGGCTCACTAGATGCTTCCCGAAGCTGCCCTTTGGTGCCTGATAACAGGAGGCAGCCTTGGTGAGGTGGGGTGGCAGGAGCCAGCCTTTTGGGCTGGGCTGCATGAACCCCAGGTACCCTGGGACGGAGGTCTCCATCTCTCCAAGTGTGAGGGCTCAGGTGGGTAACCCTGCATTCCCCGTTTCCCCAAGGCCCTCCCACCTGTCCCCTTGCTGTCATCCTGACAGGTCGGCTTCTAGGGGTCTTCTGGGGCCGCAGGTCCCAAGATTCCCTGTCCATTCACGTCACTGACCAAGCAGCTGCTGGGTGGCAGGCCTGTGGGACCCTCCTCCGCTGGCGGGGTGGGCGGGCATTGCGGACTTGGCCTCCAGGCCCTTCTCTTTGGTGCCACTCCCTCCATGGAGCCTGGTGCCCTGCAGTCATGGCCTTCTCTCCTCCCCCTGGCATGACCCACTAAGTCAGTTAAGATGGTCTCTCTTGAGAGACCGATACTGAAGTTGGACAGTTTCACTCCCAGTTCGAAGGCGCTGTCCTAGGTGGCGATGGTTCATCTTTTCCTTCTCTCCTGCGTCCGCCGCAGCCAGCCTATCGCTGACTGAGTGCACTTCTGCTCCAGGAACCAGTGGACACTCAAGGGGCTGGAGGAGAGAGGGAACCTGTGGTACCTACTTGGGGCCAGTCGCTGGGCCGGGGACCCTCATCACAAGCCACAGGCAGACCCGTCTCCTCCACTTAACAGTAAGCAGGGGGCCAAGGGAGAACCTTTTGCTTGTGTTTGTCAGCCTGTATAGCAAAATCTTAAGTATGTCTCATTCCAAACACTTTAAGTAAACGTTATAAATTATATGTTCTAGAATTTAAATGTTAAAAATCTCATTTTATAATTTTCTCAATATAACTAAAATTTGTAAAACCTTCAGTCGGAAAACCAAGGTTACTTAACACCCTGTCATGTTGTTACTTCGCTCAGAACATCTGCTTCCTACAAATACTTTGAGTTTGTTAGTGATTTTGCAATTCACTTTCTGGCCCCATAGGAAACAGGTGGGTTATTCAACAGGTACTTTTTTTTTTTTAAATATGTTTTATTGATTTTTTACAGAGAGGAAGGGAGGATAGAAAGTCAGAAACATCGATGAGAGAGGAACATCGATCAGCTGCCTCCTGCACATCCCCTTAATGGGGATGTGCCTGCAACCAAAGTACATGCCCTTGACCGGAACTGAACCTGGGACCCTTCGGTCCACAGGCCGACGCTCTATCCACTGAGCCAAACCGGTTAGGGCAACAGGTACTTTTTTTTATAACTAGTTGGTGCTATTTTTTTCTTGTTTCATTATAATTTGTATCACTTCTCAGATAGTTCAAGCAACTTTTTAAATGACAAAATTGAGACTATAGACATTTTATTTTTAAAAATATATTTTTATTGATTTCAGAGAGGAAGAGGGAGATAGAAACATCGATGATGAGACTCACTGATTGGCTGCCTCCTTCAGTACCCTCCCCACCCTTCCCAAAGGTGATCAAGCCCACAACCCAGGCAAGTGCCTGATCAGGAATTGAACTGTTACCTCCTGGTTCATATGTTGATGTTCAACCACTGAGCCATGCCGGTTGGGCGAGGCTATAAACATTTTATATCTATAACCTCATAATTTAAAGAAATCAAGTCTCTGAAATATATTTAAATGTGGTATAATATTTTAAGTTCTTTTTTCTATTCTTAGATATTTCCTATTATCTTTAAAACTTTTACTACATAGACATACTCATCCCTGTTGCTACTTTGTGAAACTTTTCAACTTGGAGTAAGTGCTCAGTAAATGTTCTGAGGAATGAACAGACATATATATATATATATATATATATATATATATATATATACACACACACACACACACACACACATATACACTGATGTCTCTATTTCTTTGGTCTAGTGCAGAGATAGTCAACCGGTGTGCTGCAGGGATTTTTAAAACATGCAATGCCTGTTTAGTCAGGGGCACTGACCTCTTTTCCCTTAGACTGTCGAATAAAAACATGGCAACAGCCAACACAAGAGCCATCTGGTGTTAAGGAATCAAAATTTACCTATTCTTTTTGTCAGATCAGCAAAAAATGTATTTTTCGGTATGCTACAGAATTTTAGCAATTAGTTTGTGTGCCAAGAGGGGAAAAAGGTTAAAAATCACTGCTCTAGTGAATGAAATTCTTTACTCCTCTCTCACCTGACCACCAGTTCTTCATGCATAGTAGGCCTTCAGGTGACTGTGTAATGACTACATGAGTAGGAATGTTGTAAGACAGTAATAGGTTCTCCTTACCTACAACTTCCCATTCAAGTTTTAATAATAGCCAATTCTCTATTTTTTCAAAGAGCTTTATTGAGTGACGATGCACATGCCTGCCAATGTACCATTTAAAGTGTACAAATTCAATAGTTTTGTGTTTGGGGGTTCCATGCCTGTCTCCTTTACTGACTGAGGGTCCCTTGGGGAACAGTGTTTCAGGCATTCACTTCACTCACTCAATTCATTCACCATTTATTGAGCACCTTCTGTGTACTGGGGATACCGTGGTGACCAAGAGAGAAGTCTCTGCCCATACCGTCTACTGTGGGTGGGGAAGTCCTTATTAATTACATGTGCTGGTGGGTGGCTGTGTCCTCAGGGCTGTCACAGGGCCGAGGAACTCATCAGTCGATACTAGTTGAACTGAGTTAATCTGAAGCAAAAGGCCACCCCCCTCCCGGTCATAGGGCTGACACTAACCTGGTCCGGTTAGTGCCGGGACATCTGGGACTCAGCACCCGGCTGTATAGCAGGGACCTCTGGGGTCCCACCATCCAGCTCCGGTAAAAGCCAAGTCCACAGGAGAAGGCGTGAGGAGAGGGCTGAGTTGTGGATTTCTCCACTTTCTCAGCTTTGGGGACTGAAGGCCAGGTTGTCCAAGATGTGGCTTCGAAAGTCCCAGGTTTGAGGAATAACCAAGGGAACCCCGGGCTGGGAGGGCCTGGGGTCGGGCCCTGGGTTGGGTAGTTCCTTCTGCTTTCTGCAGAATGCCACCTGCCTGCCAGCCAGCTGTTCCTGTCCCCCCCCACCCCCCCGCCCCCATCCTCAGGTGTGGGGACCACGGGGGCCAGGCATTTTCATATACAGCATGTCAATCGATAGGCCACACCTAACCACCCTTGCCTGCAGCAAGAAGCAACAGGTGTGAGCCCAGGGGAGAAAGGAAATCTACCTTCCACCCAGAGGTCCCACCCCAGCAAGCATGGCCCAGTCCTGCAATGGAACCCGTCCGACTGGCCCTTCCGTCTGACTGGCCCTTCCACTCTAGGGAGGAGATAACCTTCCCAGAGGACCTCTACTGAGCAGACATGAGGCTTGTGCTGGGTGGTGGATAAGCTCCAGCAGCCACCATTTATTTGCCAGGCACCTCCCACATGCCAGGTGCTGGGGCACGAGCCTGCAAGCCCATCTTATTCAGCCACCACAACCCCGTTCTCCATCAGACAGGGCACTCCCAGGGCAGGGGCCCTGTCTCCCCATCAGACTGGGGCTTCCTGAGGTGGAAGGGGTGATACCACCCCATCAGAGAAGGGTTTCCAGGGCGGGGCTGTGATATTTCATCTTTCTTCCCCACCCAGCTCTAGTTCAGGGGTTCACTGCCATACTGAGCCCCGTCTTCAGGCTGGGAGGTGCCTCCTGGCCCCAGGTGAGCAGCAATCACCCAGCCAGGTCACAGCCCTGAGGGAGGGGGGCGGGGGGTGGGCGCAGAGCCAGCTGGCTGTGGAAGTCACTGCTCAGAATGGTGGGAAAGGGGTCTGAGCCCAGCAGGGTTGGCTGCCCCCCCGCCGCCAGGGCAAGGCTGAGGCTGGACCCCCGAGGCCCTAGCCAGGGAGAGGGAAGGCGCCAGGTGTGGGATGACCCCTGTAGCTGAGGGACCTAATGTGGTTCAAACAGCTGCCAGGCCTAGCTGGGCGACCTCGGGCAAGTTGCTTAATTCCTCAAAGGCTGGTTCTGTTAAATGGCCATCATAATTCGAGAGGCCCCCCCACAGCAAGTGCTCAATAAACGGCAGCCGCATGCCAGGTTACACACAGGGCTTCGCAGGCCTGCCCCAGGACAGGGCTGGGGAGACTGGCCCTCACTGCCCACCTGAACCTCAGAGGTGCCCTGTCCCTGGTCGCCCCAGCCCCCTCCTTCTCTTCCCCCAGCCAAACCCAGCCTCCTGCTGTAAGCCACTCCACTGCCTGCCCCCACAACCCCACCTAGGGAGCAGCCCAGACTCCCACTCCAGGCCTTTGCCCACTCCCTTCCCTCTGCCTTCAACATTCAGCTCCAGGCCACTCTGCCATGAAGCCTTCCCTGGTTGAGTCTCCTCATTCCTATGGCACTTTGTACCTTCTGGTAACACCCCTTCCCGCCAGGGAGGGCCTGGCAAGTTCTGCCCTTTTAACTGGCAGGGACCAGAGGTGGTTCACCCCATCCCAGACTTCGACCACAGAAAGGGCTGAGGGTGGAGAACTGCTGCACAAATATCTGTAGCACCAGATTGGGCCATGGCACCCCCCCACCCCCTACCCCAGGAGCCTGTGCCCCCTTGCTCAGCTCCTTGCTTCCTTTGGGGCTGGAAGAGGAAGATTCCAAAAGAAAGGCCGAGGGACGGCCTCCATCCCAGCCCACCCGGATGGTTCCCAGGTTGTGGCAGGATGTGAGAGCAAGAGCAGAGGGAAGCTGGCCTGTTCTCAGGTGCCCACCGGGCCGCTGCCAACAAGGAAGTGGACTCAGAACAGAATCTGGGAGACAAACTGAGCCCTGCCTCCCTCTCCTCCCTTCCCACCCGCTCTTGCACTTTCTTTTCCTCTGGCCAGCAACACTCCCACCTTTCCCCGTGTGGATACTCATTCTTCTGCCATGCCGCCTCCTCCAGGAAGGTCTCCCGGATCTCCGGGGAGGTCTGGTTGTCCCTCTCCTCCAACTAAACATGATCAAAGCTAACCTGTACTGAACTCTTACTACGCGCCCGACTTTGGGCTAACCTCCCTAATGACACCATCTCATAAGGACGTACGAAGCGGTAATACTGTCATCCCATTTCACAGTTCAAAGTCACCGAGGCACAGAAAAGCTAAGATGCAGAACCAAGATCTGAACCTTGACTGTTGTGCTTCCTCCTGAGCCCTGAGGTCAGGGACCCTGTTGCTGGTCCCCACCCCCAGGCATGGAGCCTGTCACTGAGAAGCAGGTTGAAGAAACGAGAGGCCACCGGGAAGCGAGCCGGCAGACTCGATCCCCTCCTGCTTGGCTCCCCCACAGCTGATCCTCTGGCCCTGGAAGATGGGGCCCAGATCTCCCTCCACTGCTGTTCACAGCAGCCCCGACCCCAGCATCTTGGGAAGGAGCAACAGAACAGGCCTCGCTGGGAAGCACGGTTTACTGGGCTGGCTGCAGGCCGCAGGACAGTCTGGGTACACCAGGCCACGGCGGGGCACTCCCCGGGGGGGGGCACACAATGAGGTAGGTGAGCGAGGGGCAGCTGCCCTGCTTTTTCAGGGGTGAGCTCCGCTGCAGCCCCTCCACCAAAGCTCCCAGGGCAGCTGCCTCAGGCCCTGGGGGATGAGCTCCCAGTGGCCTCTGCCCACCCATCCCTGATTCTCCACCTTCTTCCCCTTGGGGCCGTCTGGCTCCTGGAAGAGTCAGCCCAGGAGGCATGGGGGTAGGCAGCTGGGTCAGGAGGACCAGGCCCCCCCGACCCTGGCTTCCTCCACAGCCTCGTCCAGGGTCCTCGGCACTGACTGAGTGGTAGCTGGCAGTCCTGGTCATCTGGGCTCGGCCTGGGTCCTGGTCAGCCGGGGAGGAGGGGCTGGTGCTCTGTGGACGTGGCGGCGTTCCTGTACACCAGGAACTGTATGGAGATCTGGAGGGTCCACGTTAAGGCCTGACCAAGCACAGATGGGCTGGGCCTGCCCCTGGGGACCTGTGGCTCCACCCAGAGCTCCCTCTTCCCTCCCCCTCAGCCCCACTCTGGCTGGCGGAAGGGCCGGCAATGACCTCCCAGCTTCTGCTCTCACTGCACCTTCCACTCTGAATGCCCTCCCACCCCTCAACCAACTTCCTCCTCCAGGTCCAGCGCCAGGGTCTTCCTCCCTCAGGCAGTCCTCCCTGCCTCCAGCCCCAGGAGCTTGCCTTCCTCCCCCCCTATACCATCCTGGGAGTTTCACCCAGTGGCTGGGGCCATTTGAAGGCACTAAGAGCTTACACTTTGCTTTTGTTGACATTCAGTATCATTTTATATTGGCTCCAGGTGAGGTAAACGTCTCTCAGGGCAGCCAGCAGGGACTCGGCAGGTGTGCAAACAAGGGCCATGCTTACTTTCTGCCAAATGCGATCCAAACTAGGCCCCGTTCCGCCGTTCAGCAAACATTTACTGAGCATTCGCTGTGCTGGGCCGCGCAGCCTTCCGGACACCTTGCCTTACGCATGGCCCCTGATCTCGGTGAGACAGTGACGGTCGCCGCCCCCATGCAGATGCAGACACCGAAGCACAGAGAGGTTAGGGTGTCCCGTGTCACACAGCTATGGAGGAACAGAGCCAGAACTTGCGCCCGTTACTGTGACGAACTCACGTGTCTCCACGTTCCAGCTTGCGCTCCCCGGCCCGCACGGCCCGATCTCCCCGTTCCTCGGGGCCTTCGCACACGCTGAGCTGGGCACATCCCTCTTGCCTTTGCCCGACTAACCTCTCCTTCAGGGCAGTTTAAATGGCACCCGGGAGGCCTCTGCGGAGCCTTTAACCCTTTTCGGTCCAACGTGGAGGCTGACTCGACGGACCAGGCGCTAGGAGCAGGTCCAACGTCGAGGCTGAGACACAGCAAACCGGTTCAACATTCAACCCCGTCAATTAATTTGGACCAGACTGTTTGAATTCCAAAAATAAAATTGGACCGCAAAGGGTTAAATCAGGGCAGCCCCCTGGTCACACACTCTTGCAGTTTTTCTCTGGGGCCCTCAGTGTCACTGCAACGAAGTAATGACTTCTAATCAGTGCATCCTGTCTGCCTCCTCAGAGCTGGAAGCTCCCGGGGGCAAGGCCACCCAGTTCTTGCTCATGACTGGGCCAGTGCCTGGCGGGGTGCATGGCAGACAGGGCTGACCCTGGGTGGATGTGGAAGCCCCGAGCAGGCAGGGGCTGCTGTGCCCACCCCGCCCCACCTGCACGCCCGGAAGGATACGATGGCGTCGAGCAGCAGCACGCCCAGGCTGCCCACGAGCCAGGGCAGGTGGTGCAGCAGGTAGCTGCCCTCGCTCTGGCCCTCCTCGGGGTTCTTGAGCAGCACACTCAGCCCGTACAGCGTGTTCCCCAGCATCACCAAGGCGAACAGCGAGTAGGAGATCCCCTGGGTCGACTTCCGCAGGAACTGGAGGTGAGGGGGTTGGGGTCAGAGACCTCAAACAGGGCTCCTTGTCACCCTGGGTTGTGACTGTCCATGTATCCATCTGGCCCGTCACAGTGTGCGTGTAATCAAAATCTGACTTTACACTGTGTGCCCAGTGTCCAACGCCGACAGCCCGCTCCAGGGCCCGACTCCTCCTCCTCACTCCTGCCACCTCTCCAGGCCCCCTGCCCAGGTCCACAGGAGACTGTGGCTGCGCTATGCCTGCTGCCGTGACGCCCTGCTCTCCAGCCCCACGCTGACTCTCGTTGCCTCTGCCCACCCATCCCTGATTCTCCACCTTCTCTCCTCTCAGGCCTCTAAGCGCAGCCCCTCGCTGGCACCTGACTTCCTACTTGAGAGTCACACAGGTCACACGGATGCCTGGATGGCAGGCATCACCATGCCCATTTTCCAGAGGCACAAACCGAGGCTTGGAGAATTGGACTAAGTTGCCCAAGCCAACAGTGAGTGTAGACCCAGACCTTCTGCTCTGTGCTACTCCTGAACCCAGAGGCCCGCCCGCGCTGCCAGGCCGGCTCTTCTCTTCCACTCGGCCCCACCCCGCTCAAGGCTCACGTTGGTGTGGATCTGAGGCAGCCGGGAGAACAGGTACAGTACGCTGGAGATGGAACCGATGACAAAACCAATGATCTCCTGCCGAGTGAAGGGCTGAGAAAGCAGAAGGGAGTGCTCAGTGCCTGGCAGGGAGAGCCCCAAGCTCCCTCCTAGGGGGCAACCCCCCGCCCAGGTGGCCCTGCAGGGAGGGCCCTTGAGGCCAGCCTCCCCCCTCCGCCCTCCCACTCCGTACCCACACCTCACCTTATTGCCTGGCTCCACAGACAGGAGCTTCCGGCCCTGGAAGCCCTCCCTCGGGGCAGCCATAGAGGCAGTGCTGCTCAGCAGCGGGGTGGCACACACCAGTCCCAGGGTGAACAAGAGCAAGGAGTTGATGGGGGCAGACACTGGACATGAGGCAGGAGGGAAGCCGAAGTTAGATATCTGAGTGGCAGCAAACGGATCGGAGTCATGGCCTTGCCCCTCGGTGGCTGTGTGACCTTGGGCAAGTGACCTAACCCCTCTGAGCTTTAACTCCTCATCTGTAGAATTAAGGGGTATCAAAAGCAATGCCTCGGGCCGCATCTCACAGCCCTCGCTCTGACCTAGCTATGGCCTCCTCTGAGTCCTCAGAGGCAGCGATGGCCTGTGAGCCCTGTGCCTGTTTCCCCGGCTCCAAGCCCAGGGCCAGGCACAGAGGAGAAGCTGAAGCCATGTTCGTTGAATAGGAGTTTGAGTGAAGGGGAGCCCTGTGGTCCTGCCGGATGTGCTCACTGCCCTTGGCCCCTATCTTGGCCGATCAGGGCTCGGGCTTTCAGATAAGGCCTGAGGAAGCCTTTCGGAGGGTTATCACCGGCAATAGGACAGCTGCTTCCTCTCACACTCCCGGCTGCCCCTAGCGTGCCCGACAGGGAGGGACCACCATACTCACACGGAGAGGGGCGATTCTTAAACTTGTAGTGAAAGTAAAGGGACAGCATCACCAGGTCTGCCAGGACGTAATACACCGCCGTGTAGGTCTGCAAGAGAAGCAGGGGCGCTGGCTCAGTCCCAGGCTCTGGGGCCCGCACCCCGACACTGGGCAGCACTCTCATACCCCAGCCGGGTGACCCTGAGCAAGTCGCGTCACCTCCCTGAGCTCTGGCTGCTCACCTGGAAAGCGGGAGCGCAGTTCCTACCTGGCACCACTAGAGAGCAGGTGGGCTAAGTGATGGACCCGGGCAGATGGAGGGACGGGGGGGCTCGCTCCCCTTGTCAGGACCAAGTGATGGCTCCTGGGCCTCTCCGGGGAAAACTTTCCTCCTCCAGTCCCACCCCTCACCCCCCCACCCCCAGCTCCATCAGGATCAGAGCATCCCAGAGGTTCAAGGCTCTGGTGACCCTCTGGTTTGATGTGGTCATTTTACAGATGGGGAAACTGAGGCCCAGAGAAGGACAGTGACCAGCCCATTGCCATACTGCGTGGCAGGGCCCAGGGCTGTCTCTGCAGCACGGGGCCCTCATAAGATGGAACAACAGGTCAGGATTCTGGAGCTCGGGCCTCTCCTGTGGGTGCCCCCAACGCCTCTGCCATGCTATCCTAGGCAGCCCACCCTGCCCAGGGCCGGCCCACCTGCAGGGGCAGCTGGTCAGCAAGGAAAGAGCCGATGAGGTTGCAGGAGTCTCCACCGATCCAGCCCAGGAGAAACCATAGGGACAGGGCCTGGTCCATGTTGCCCGTCTTGCAGGCCTTGATGTACTGCCTGTGGCAGAGAAGGAGACGCACGCTCAGGGGCCGAGGGCTGTGACATCGCCTCGGAGGGCCAACCAGGGAACGGCCCCCAGATGAGACCACCACAGGGTGGGGGGCAGGGGTGGCAGAGGCAAAGGTCACTGGGAGCCCCGTTTTGCCCATTTGGGGGTTTTTACTGGGGAGAATCCCTGCCCACCCAGGGACTCAATGGGATGTGCATCTTCTCGGACAGACCACGGCATTACTCACGCTCCTCCAAGCACCCTGGGGACCTACAATCTTTCTTCTACGAAGCGGGTAGGGAGTTTGGAAAAAGGATAGTGGTGGTGGCAGCAAGCCCACGGCCCGGGCACGGCCGCTGCCCTATCTCCAGGACGGGCGGCGATAAGATGATGGGCAACCACAGCCCACTATCTTCCAGGGGCAGGGCTGTGGCTTCTGCTCTCCAGTACAAACACTGGGGCAGTCAGCACCTTGGTTCTTTCCCAGGGGTCCCTGGGACTTGCGACCCTTTCTTTGGACCTCTGGCCAGGTATCAGGCACGGTTCTGAGCCCTTCGTGTGTACAGACTCACTCGGTCCTCACAGTCCCCCAGGTCCAGGTGTATTTTGAGGACCCTCCTCACTGCGGGCTGAGGAGGTGCGCAGCTGGGAGTCTGGGAGTAGGATTCACACCCAGACCCCGGGGCTCCCGTCTCGCTCCACCGGCACTGCTTTCTCCTTTGCGTTCTTCGTTTGCAGATGGCTCGCCCACCTCCTTATCTGTCACTGCTCAGGACATAGTTCCTCTTCGGGGCCTTCCTTGGCCTGAGCTCGCCAGCACCCTTGTAACACGTGGCACCCTGGTGCCTTCTGGACTCAAGCTTCCTGAGGGCAAGGACAGGGCCCAGCACAGGCCTGGCTGAGAAGGCCCTTAATTAAGGTTTATGCCGTGTCCCGTTTAGCTCCTTCAGGATACTGTGACCTGACCTATCTCCAGAAATCGCAGGTCACACCCAGGAGAGGCCAGGGCCTAAGGAGGAGCAGGAAGGTGGCTGCCCTTCCCGCCGTCACATGGGGCTCCCCCAGGCCTTCGACCCCCCTCAGTGGATAATCAGCCAGACCCAGGCAGAGCCAGCATTACGCCAGGGCCGGAAGGGGAAGCCTCAGCCAGCTCCTCTGATAGTTCTGGGGAAGCTCTGTCCTCACTACAGGGCGTCTCTCTCCCTCGGCCTCCATCAGTCACCCAGACCCGTCCACTCTGCCTCCTGAGGGCCTCTCCAGTGGGCCCTGACATCACCGCTTGCTGGGTGGCCTACTCCCCCCAGCCCTCCCCTGTGACTCCCAGGGTGTCTTCTAAAGGGAAGCCCTGCAAAACCAGGGCAGTCTCTATTTTATTTTCTTGTGTCATACCTAGTGCAGAACTTCTGTGCTTCAAACCACAGAATGGGAGAAAATATTTGCAAGTCACATGAAAGTGGATGGAAAAGGGGTTCTACGGGAAGTAATCGGCCAGGGTGACCTGATCATAGTCCTTTAACTGGGCAGGTCATGGTGGGTGTTATGCGCCAGGCATATGAATTCTTAAGTAAAAAGTTTACCTTTGCCTGAAGCAAGCCGTGTGTGTGTGTGTGTGTGTGTGTACGTGTGTGTGTACGTGTGTACGGTAGGTTAACATACCTTTGAAATAACCACCCTCATCAGAGCACAATCACGTTAACCATCTGTATTCCAATCCCCGGGGCTGCTTTCTCCCACCTTCTTATAGTCTTCCTTCCACCCCCCCCCCCCCCTTAATTTCAAATGCTTAAAAAACCCGGAAAACTGCCATTCTGCGGAGCCTCTGAGATCTTGTTTCCCGGCAATTATCATCAGTTTGGCTCAATAAACTCCTATAAAAATTCTCTACAGGTTTGGACATTCTTATGTCGACATAGACAATATAAAGAACTCTTACAACTCAACAATAAAAAGACAAAAATCCAATGATAAATGAGCAAAAGAGCTGAACAGACCTCTTACCAAAGAAGATAATCAGCTGCCAATAAGACATGAAAGCCACTTAACATCACCAGCCACCAGGAAAATACAAATCAAAACTACCACTTCCCACCCACTGGGAGGGCTACAATAGATCGGAAATACCGAGTGTGGATGAGGATTTGGAGAAATTGGAACCTTCACGCACTGCTGGTGGGACTGTGAAATGGCGTGAGGGCTTTGGAAAGCAGCCTGGTAGTTCTCAAGGGATTAAACCCGGTCCTGCCACCCTGGCGCTACTCACGGGAAAGTGGACGCTGCGAAGCAGAGAATGGAGATCAAGCCCAGGCCCACACTGGCCTCGTCCCAGCCGTCCTGGGCACATTCACCAAACACGTCCCATATCCACTGGGAGCCATTGGGGCAGCTGGAGAAGTTGCCGGAGCCCAGTTTCTTCCAGACCATGCTGCGAGGGCGGGAGGGAGGGTGCTGGTGCGCTGAGGCAGGCGAGGGCTCTACAGGGAGAGAGAGGGGGCTTTAGCCTTGGAAGGTTGGGGTGCTGGTCATGGTACCCCCAACCTAAGCCCATCCCAGCTTATCACCTGACACCGACTGAGCCCCTGGACCACAGGACACCATCAGCCTAAGCCCGTGGTCGGCAAACCCACCAAAATACCACGTGCGGGCGCACACGTACAGTGCGACTGACACTTCGTGGCCCATGCGCAGAAGTCGGTATTTTGTGGAAGAGCCACATTCAAGGGGCCAAAGAGCCGCATGTGGCTCGTGAGCCGCGGTTTGCCGACCAGTGGCCTAAGCAAACCCGCGTCAACCACGTGTGCAGGGAGCGCTGGACCCACAGTCAGGGCAAGTAGGTGCCTTCACATCCCACCGTCACCCTCATTAATGCTGCAACGTGCCTCAGTTCCCTCAGCTGTACACTGGGTGATAACGGCGCCTCCCGCATACATGGTGAGGCCCAGTGAGCTCACAAATAGTGTGGAGAGCTTGGCCCCCAGCAGGCCACTTTGGTTGTAACTCCTGAACGTTCAGACTGTTTCCAATCTTCTGTTATTGTAAATTGCGCTGTGAGGGTCACTGAGACCGGGCCCATGGACTAGGCTTGTCACCGGCATTGGTCTGTGGGCGAAATGAAAGGGGTTTCTGTGGAAAGTAACCTCACAGAAGTACCTCGCTGTGAGGGTGATCTGATCATAAATTCCTAACTGGGCAGGTCACGGTGGGTAGGTAGTCAGCCCAGGCATATCACTTCTCTAGTGAAAGGTTTTAAGCCCTGTCCATTGTTCTTGGGTTAAAATGCCACTGAAATGCTGGAAATAATAACACTCCAGGCATAACCACCCTCAAGAAAGCACAGAATCCTATAATCTACTTTCTCCCCTCCTTAATCTCCAATGCATGAAACAAGCTGCCAAACTGTCCTTCTCCAGAGCGTTTGAGCTCTTGCTCTCAGGCACATGCTGTCAGTTTGGTTCAAGTAAACGCTTTAGAAACATTCTCTGCAGGCTGGCACGCTTCTTCCATCACAGGTCAGATGAGGCAGGTGAACCGCGAGGTTGCACAGGTGGCTGGGATGCAAGCCATCTTCTCCCAGGAGCTCACCTGTGCGGAGTGCCTGCTGGCAAGGCGCCCATGCCACCTCCCCATTCTCACCACTGCCAATGCCAGAAGATGGCTGGCTCCGGGGCAGGCCCCTCCCGGTGCCTGGGCACCCAGCACAGTGACGAGAGCAGTCCCTGCTTGTGTGACAACCTCAGGGAAAGGGGAGCAGGCGGAGCCAGGTGGCGCCATCCCCACCAGGGAGAGTCGCCACAGCGCCACTGCCGAGCTCTTTGCCAGCTCTGTGCTGATTGCCTGCCTGCATATATGCCTCTTGTCCTCCTCGCAGCGCTATGAAGTAGAGGAGCCAGGGAAGTGGCTTGCCAGGGCCTCCCAGCCAAGAAGTGGCAGAGCCATGAGTCAAAGCCAGGAGGAGCAGGACCCAAACCCCTGCCCAGAGCCACCGTGCCACACAGCCTCAGGCTCTGTCCCTGGGCGGGGCGGAACCGCCTGTGGCCTGGCTCCCCTGCCCGCTTCTGCGCAGACGCCAGGCACGCTTCCCCTTTTCTCCCTGCTGGGAGGGGTTTTCCCCACGAGTGGGCGCGAGGCTCCTCCAGCTCCCTCTAGTTCCTAGTCCTGTCAGGAGGCCTGGGCTCCTCCTCAAGCGATGCCCCGTGCCACAGACTGAACACTGATGTCTTCTAAAATTCAACCGACTCCCCAGTGTGATGGCATTAAGAAGTGGGGCCTTCGGGAAGTGCTCAGGTCAGCAGGGCGGAGCCCTTATGCATGGGATTACTGCCTTCTGAGAGAGAGAGGAGAGAACTCTCTCTTCCTCTCTGCCACGTGAGGACACGCTGAGAAGACAGCCATCTATGACTGGGAAGCGGACCCTCAACAGACATTGGATCTGCTGGCACCAAATGGACCTGTGTTGTTATAAGCCACGGCAGCCCCAATGGACTGTCATCGGGACTGGACCCTGGAACTGCTGAGGTCACAGCTGAGAAGGCACAGGAAGCGAGTCAGCTTCTCTAGGAAGCTCTAGGCTCTCAGCCCTAATGTGACCAGCAGTGGGCAGAGGCCCCGGAGCCGGGACAGGGGCACCTCAGGCCACTGTCTGCCCAGCTCACTGCAGCATCGCCAGGGCCCAGCGGGCATGGCTGAAAGCTTCTTCCTGTACCCTGGTGACCCACCTGGATGACCTTTAGCACAGCTGATGCTGCTGGCGTTTACCTGATGTCCTGCCCCCAGCACCAAAGGCGTTTCAAATCAAGTCCTTTTGCTCCCCAGCCACCCCCGAACTGGACTGCCCCCACCCTCCTCTTATAGATCCCAAACATGCCATTGCTGTTCATCACGTTAGGACATTGCCATCCTCGGCACTTACCTGAGAGGTGGGGAGTGCTGTCCCCATTTAAGGGCGAGTGGCTTTGGACAAGCACGTAACCTGTTCGAGCCTGTTCAGAACAGGATAAGAGCGGCCCTCCTTGGGCTGTTGTGCAGATGAGATGCACATGCAGGCTAAGCCAGGGCCTGACAGTGCCGGCGGTGACTGTTCTATGGGTGAGAGTCCAGTATCTCAGCGACCCTGAGGCCACTCTCTCACTCCCTCTTTTCATCAGGTTGGGAAGAAATGAGGTGGACACATGCCCAGTGAGGGAGGAAGGGGTCCTGAGGAATGTATCTGGCTCACAGGGCCCAGGGCATAGGTGGGTGGTCCCCAGCCCATGCACAAGAGCCCTGAACAGAAAGGGCCTTCCTCTGAGGACTGCTGTGCAGAGGGCCTGTCACCCCTAGGTTCTGACTCAAGCAGGGAACCAGTGTGGCCCAGGCCTGGTCACGCAGCACCGAGGGAACGGATGTGCAGAGTTGCAAACAAGCTTGACGGCATCCGTAGGATCGACAAGGACCACAGCTGGGGTGCCTTAGGATCAAGGAGGGCACATGATCAAAATTTAGGATCAGTATGTCTGGGTTGTGGATCAGGGACCTTGGGTTTAAGAAGCTCCCCCAGCTGATTCTGATGCCTGTGGCCACAGAGGAAGGCTGTGCTGGAGAAGGCATCTCCTGCCACACCCAGCTCCTCTCCCAGCTCGTAGCTGAGTCAAGGAAATGCTTTCCACTGAAGCTGCTCAAGGGACCTTCACCTACCAAATTAAGTCCACATCCCAAGGTACTTTGAGAACTGCCCTCCCCTTACCTCCTGTCCGTGCCCAGGTCTTCAATAGTCATTCTCCAGGCTTATTTCTGCACATGCTGTCCCATCCCCTAGGGCTGTCCTCCCCATGAAGGGCCTGGTAGGGATACTAAGATCAAGCTATCAATTGTCCTGTCCAAGGGCCGGCTGGACAACACCCGCCACCTCTTCCTCTCCCCTCATCCACAAACCTGCAGAATGCTTCCAACACGCCTCAGCGATCATGACTCTTTAAGCCCAATCCTCCCCTCCCACCTAACTGTAAACTTAGGAGTCCACACATCCCAGCTGCGCAGTCAAAATATGGAGAGAGGATGGGAGGAAGAGAAACAAGAAAAGATCTTGTTACGAGCTCAGATGGCCTAAGGATGAGGAGAAGGCACTCCACTCTAGAACTGACCCGTCCGATGCCTACAATACAGACTCTTGGGCAGGTGATGCAGCCTTAGAGTTCCAACCTGAGAACCTGGAACGTGCAAGTACCCACCTCCCTGGCTGCCTGCAGTTACCTGGGGTAACCCAGGCCACGCGAGGAGAACGGTGCCTGGCACTGGTTAAACACTCAGTGGTAATAGCCATGGATGGTGACTATTACTCTGTTCTGGCTGCAGTGCTCGCCCAAGCCCCCTACAGGGCCCCTGGCACACGGCAGCCTTCAGCAAGGGCTGAATGGACAAGACTGGCGCCAACCCTCACACTTTGAAATCCAGCCTCCCACTCCAAAACCTGCCCTGGGCATGGAGTGGGGAGCGCGCAATCAGTGCTCCCTGCAGACCTGGGGAGTACGGAGAGGGGAGGAGCGTCCCGGCCGTGGATACCACCCACTCCAGGCCGCCTGGTTCTGGGCCAACTCGTGACTCAGCCCAGCGCTGGCCGCCTGTTTGGCGGGGATAATGACAGCGCACCCGCTGGGGTCAGCGCTCCATCGCCGCGAGGCCCCCTCCCCTGGCCCGCCCAGGGGAAAACGAAGCTATCAGAATCCGGGACCCAGGCCCCAAACCCTGGCCAGGCCCGTCCGAGAGGCCACGCTGGTCGCCCCAATGGAGGGGGACACGGCCCCCGAGGGCCACCCAGTGCCGGCTGAGATCCTCACCTGGGATCTTGCGCTCCAAAGGAGAAGACGGGGGCTCCGGGCCGGCCCGGCGGCTGGAGGGGGCGCCGTGAAGATGTGGCAGGGAGGCACCAGAGCCTCGACCCGCAGCCTTCGTCCCTGCCCCCGGCGCCAAACCGGCTCCCCTCGTCCCGATCCGGCTCCCCTCGTCCCGATCCGCCGCCCCGCCGGGTTTCTGGGCTTCTGGGTTCTGCCTCCACTGCCTGGTCAGCTGACCCGAGGCGCCGCCCCGCCCCCGAGCCCAGGCCCCGCCCCCGAGCCCAGGCCCCGCCCCTCGCGCCGCGCGCCTTCGGACGGTCCCCAGGGCGACGCCGGCGGACACAGCGTGCGCGGCGGGACGCGACGCTCCTGGTCCCAGGTCCCTCGTCCCGGCGCCCGCGCCGCCGCCTCCTCCGGCTCCTCCCCGCTGCGGCGGGCGGGGTCCCAGGCGCCCCAGCGCGCAGGCGCGCACCCCATGTTGCGGGCGGTATCTCGCGCTGTGACTCGCGCCGCGGTTCGCTGCGCTCGGAGCCGCGGGTCCCCGCAGCCCCGCAGCGTCAGCAGCGCCGCCGCTATGTCCCGGCCGCCGCGGCCCGCCTCGGGCGCCCCGGCCCGGCCGGCCACCGTGCTGGGCACCATGGAGATGGGACGCCGCATGGACGCGCCCGCCAGCGCCGCGGCTGTGCGCGCCTTCCTGGAGCGCGGCCACACGGAGCTGGACACGGCCTTCATGTACAGCGACGGCCAGTCCGAGAGCATCCTGGGCGGCCTGGGGCTCGGGCTGGGCGGCGGCGACTGCAAAGGTAACGCTAGTGCCTGCGCCCGGCCCCCCTGACTGCCCCCTGCCCCGTGCCGGACGCTGGCCAGACCCGGGCCACTGTGCACCGACCGCGGTCGGGACCGACAGCTTCGTCCTCTCCCCTGGCCGCCTTGCAAGTCTGTGAATTGAATCCCAGTTCCTCGGGCCCGGTGCACTATAGCCCCGGCAGCTGGGCAGTGCTTTGTCCTGAACTCCTTCCCCTTCCCTTCTTTAGGGGTTGCAACTCGGGAACCCCCAAATCTGGTCTAGCCCTTAGCTTTCTACCCTTGTGCTTTCTTGGGGTACCTCTCCGAGGCATTGGCCTCCAGAGCTGTGTCGTCCACACCAGCAGTCATGCCAGGTGCCCATAACCAGGCCCCAGGCGCTTTGCCATGCTCCTCTCCCCATTGCCCTCAGCGCCCTGGCGCTCCCCAGCACCCTTTTCTCATCCTAGACTTTGCACAGTTCGGTTGGCAGCCCCTAGACTTTGCTCAGTTCGGTTGGCAGTCCCCTTGGCGCTCTCAGGGAGAGCTGTAGCGATGCAGTTGCAGGCTGGGCTGGGGGAGCAGAGATGGAGGTGTGGGGCGGGGTGGGTGTGGGGGTGGGGGGTGGTAATATAGCCCAGGCCAGGCTTTGTTACGGGTAATAGGAGGGAAAGTGACTCTAACACCTCCAGGGAGCTCAGTGTAGTGGTGAAGATTGAAGGGAGTGATTACTGGGGAACCCAGAAGGGGCAGCACCGTGGGGAAAGGAGGGGAGGGGACCACCAGAACAGGGAGCGGCACTAGGGAAAGCAAAGAGGACACTGGGGCTGGGCCTTAAGGGGTCAGTAGTGGTTTGCTGGGCAGAGAATGGCAGAAAGGGGCATTAGAGCTGAGGGCACAGCACAAAGACTAGGATTGGAAATGCAAAGTGCCTGGTGTGAGGAGGTGTTACAGGATTCCAGGCCAGAGAGAGGGATAGGGAATCAGACAGGAAAGTTAAAACAAGGCCAAACTGTGGGCAGTTTGTAGCCAGCTTGTAACTAACAAACCATTATCTTTCCCAGCCAAGGACACGGAGCAAATGATTTAAAAAACCTCCTTAATGAGAGAATGCAGAAAGGGAGGGGGAAAGGGGGAAGGGAAAAAGGGCAGTTTTACTCCCTAAGCAGAGAAGCCAGCAATCTCAAGGCTTGGCAAGATTACATTGCCAGGTGCTTTCCATGAATTCTGGGAAGGCCACAACAAAGTAAAAAAAGGGACCTCGAGAATTAATCTCTATCAAAATAGTCAGCAGAGGAATTTTGCAGCCTGTAGACGGGAGGGTGTATAATGCCTCGGACCCCCACCCAACTTGCTCTTCAGATTAACTGAGAGGCTGTCTGTGCTTCATAAGCCAAATGTATAGGTTTGCTTACTTTCCTTTTGCTTTTTTCAATAAGGATACTGCCTTAATTACTTTAATAAATTGGCTTTTCACAACACAGTCAGGGTTTTTCATATCAATTCATCTCTATGAAAAGACAAGAATCAAGGTTGGGGGCAGTCCTCTCCCCCTAGTCAGGGGGCTGTCAGGTACCGGGAACACCTCTCTCATGCTGGTAAGAGGTGCCTATAGCAGAAGGATGGCCAGCAGGCAGGTGTAGCTTGAAAGGGGGAAGTGTGTGTCTGTGGAGGGACAGACTGTCCCTCATTAGCCCAATGCCATTAAAAGTAACTAGTAGAGCCGGACCGGTTTGGCTCAGTGGATAGAGCGTCTGCCTGCGGACTGGAGGGTCCCAGGTTCGATTCCGGTCGAGGGCATGTGCTTTGGTTGCGGGCGCGTCCCCAGTGGGAGGCGTGCGGGAGGCAGCTGATCAATCTCTCTCATCGATGTTTCTAACTCTGTCCTTCTCCCTTCTTCTCTATAAAAAAATCAATAAAATATTAAAAAAATATATACCTTAAAAAAAAAAAGTGACTAGTACAATGCCTGGCATATAGTGGGGCCCGGTAAACGCTAGCTAATATTGCTGTAACCGGACAACTAAGGGGTCCGGGCTGCCTGTCACTACTTGAGCCAATTCAGCAGAGACAGGGTTGAATCATATGAGCATTTATTCCAATACTGCGCACAGTATGGGTGAGCAGTAGGTCGTCCATAAAAATCTTCTCTGCAACCCCTTATAAGCCAGCTGCTTATATTGGGTAGGACAAAGATTACATGGGGAAGTAGAAGTTACAGGCATGGGGAAGTAGGTAATGAGGGCTGGGGTGGGACTCTCTTGTTTAGGCAACAAGGTTGTTCATCTTTCTATGATAATAGGCAGTTCTTGAATGAGAATGGCCCAAATTCCAAAGTTGACTCCCAGGTCCAAGGGTGACTGTGACTCCTGGGTCCCAGGGGTATACAACTACCAGCCAGGTTAGAATGTGCTTTCTTTAATCTGGTTAACAGAGTATGACTACTCTAATCTAATAATAGACAAACATGGTAATTGACCATACCTCTGCTACGCTTCCCATTGGCTAATCAGCAGGATATGCAAATTAACCCAACCAAGATGGCGGCCGGCAGCCATGCAGCTGAAGCGAGCAGGAAGCTTGCTTGCTCCAGTGATGGAGGAAGCCAAGCTTCCCCGCCTGCCGCAGCCTGGCTCTGAGCTCCACTATAAGCAACAAAGTTGCAATTATAGAACCTAAACAAACCCCATATACCTGCTTTCAGCAGGCCGTGGCCTCTGAGCTGGAGCAGCAACAAAGTTTCAATTATAGAAGGTAAATAAATCCCAGAATAATAAAAAAAAAGAAATAAAGGAGAAGCTGGGAGCTTCAGGCCAGCTTGGCCAGCCTGAAAATAGCCATCATCCCCTCATCCAGGCTGGCCAGGCACCCCATTGGGGACCCCCACCTTGAAGGGGGTGTGACCAGCAGCAAACAGCCATTAGCCCCTCACCCAGGCTGGCCAGGCACCCCAGCGGGACTTCCACCCTAATCCGGGACATCCTTCAGGGCAAACCAGCCGGCCCCCACCTGTGCACCAGGCCTCTATCCTATATAGTAAAAGGGTAATATGCAAACTGACCCTAACAGCAGAAAGACTGGGAATGACTAGTCACTATGACACACACTGCCCACCAGGGGGCAGACGCTCAATGCAGGAGCTGCCCTCTGGTGGTCAGGGTGCTCTCACATGGAGGAGCTCTGTTCAGCCACAAGCTAGGCTGATGGCTGCCAGTACAGCGGTGGTGGTGGGAGCCTCTCCTGCCTCCTCAGCAGTGCTAAGGATGTCCGACTGCAGCTTAGGTCTGCTCCCCGCTGGCAAGTGGACATCCCCCAAGGGCTGCAGGGCTGCCAGAGGGATGTCTGATTGCCATCTTAGGCCCAATCCCCTGGGGAGCAGGCCTAAGCCAGCAGGTGGTCATCCCCCAAGGGGTCCCAGACTGCGAGAGGGCACAGGCCGGGCTGAGGGACCCCCCCTCCCCGAGTGCACAAATTTTTGTGCACCGGGCCTCTAATATTTCTATTTTTTTCCTTAGAGAAACTTAATTTTCATTTAAAAAATAATTATTATTATTATACTAGAGGCCCGGTGCACAAAAATTTGTGCACTTGGGGGGGAGGGGGCGTCCCTCAGCCCGGCCTGTGCCCTCTCGCAGTCTGGGACCCCTCCCTGGGGGATTGGGCCTACGATGGCAATCAGACATCCCTCTGGCAGCCCTCGGGGGATGTCCACTTGCCAGAGGGGAGCAGACCTAAACTGCAGTCGGACATCCTTAGTGCTGCTGAGGAGTCAGGAGAGGCTCCCACCACCACTACTGTACTGGCAGCCATCAGCCTGGCTTGTGGCTGAGCAGAACTCCTCCCATGTGAGAGCAACCTGACCACCAGAGGGCAGCTCCTGCATTGAGAGTCTGCCCCCTGGTGGGCAGTGTGTGTCATAGTGACCAGTCATTCCCAGTTCTTCTGCTGTTAGGGTCAGTTTGCATATTACCCTTTTACTATATAGGATAGAGGCCTGGTGCATGGGTGGGGGCCGGCTGGTTTGCCCTGAAGGGTGTCCCGGATCAGGGTAGGGGTCCTGCTTGGGTGCCTGGCCAGCCTGGATGAGGGGATGAGGCTGCCCACACCCCCTTTAGGGTGGGGTCCCCACTGGGGTGCCTGGCCAGTCTGGGTGAGGGGCTGAGGGCCTTTTTCAGGCTGGCAGGTGACTGAAGCTCCCAATCTTTCCTTTTTTTCTTTTTTTTTTTTTAATTCTGGGATTTATTTACCTTCTATGGCTGTCACTGGAACTGAGAGCTGGCTTTAGCTCTGAGGCTCAGCTCCAGCTCTGAGACCTTGGTTGATGAAAGCAGGGATCTGGGTTTGTTTGGGTTCTATAATTGTAACACTGTTGCGGTCCTGCTCGCTCCAGCTCTGACGGCTGAAAGGTTTCTGGGGTTTGTTTAGGTTCTATAATTGCAACATTGTTTCAGAGTGCAAGCTCAGAGGCCGGCAGTGGCAGGCGAGGAACCTTGGCTTCCTCCATCACCGGAGCAAGCAAGCCTCCTGTTTTCTTCAGCTGCCTGGCTGCCGGCCGCCATCTTGGTTGGCAGTTAATTTGCATATCTTGCTGATTAGCCAATGGGAAGGGTAGCAAAGTTACGGTTAATTACCACATTTCTCTATTATTAGATAGGATAGTGTTATGCTGGGGTCCAGCCCCAGCAGGTCCAGGGGTTCCCAAAGGTGTGGACGGAGTCGGCGAAGAAGGAATGACACGGATACAGGGTTTAGTTGATCAGCATGGTTGGGTTCTCTCTAGCCAGGTTCTACAGCCAGGTTCTCTCTCTAGGTTCTCCAGCCAGATTCTCTAGCCAGGATCTCCAGCCAAGTTCTTGCCATGTTCTCTTGCCATGTTCTCTCGCTAGGTTCTTGAGCCAGGTTCTGTCTCTAGTATTTCTTATGACAATGTAAACACATTCAAACCTGTAAAGAATTTTTGTGAGTTTGAGCCAAACTGTTGACAGTTGCTGGGAAGCAGAATCTCAGCGGGTTGGGATAATGCTCTGGAGAATGGTGTTTTTTCCCCTTGTTTTTATACATTACATTCAGAGGAGGAGACGTACGTGGGTTCCATGAAGTCCATTGGTGATAGATTAGAGAGGTGGGAGAAAGCAAAGGGGGCGGAGGGCGGGGTGTGTGTGGGGGGGGACGACAACTCTGGGACTGAATAAAAAGTAAAATGATAAGACAGTACTTCTTTTACTTAGGTGGGTACAGGATAGTTAACAGGCAACAATGAATATGATAATAACGATGAAGGAATTTGTGGCATCTGTCTTGGCGCTCAGGGCATTTGGTTGTGCCCTGAGGGGTCTGGGAAAAAGGGAAGTTACAAGTTACCCAGACATTTCAAGGGTATGTTATCCTAGATGCAAAAAGACGATAGGCTCAGTTAAGGTAAAGATTGACCTTGTCAGGGAAGATACCAGCCTACGACGGAACCACCTACCATAACTGCTTTTAGTTACAGTTTAATTTCAGACCATCCTTGTGGTTACTTTAGGCCTTAGAGTTTGCAAGACCGCCATGCAGGCCTTCCCGGAGCTTGTCGGGTTAGCATGTGGCCCCTTTTGTCCACATAACTATATCTAGTCACCAATATTCTGTTTTTGCCCCTAACACTGCCACACTTTGCCTTCTTACCCCCACCCCCACCCCCCTGCAGGCTCTTCTTTCCCAGCCCTTGTGGGGCTTTTTTCTGGGTCCTTAGATTCATGGCTTGGTGGGTCTGGAGCAGCGGTTCTCAACCTGTGGGTCGCGACCCTTTTGGCGGTCGAACGACCCTTTCACAGGGGTCGCCTAGGACCATCCTGCATATCAGATATTTACATTACGATTCATAACAGTAGCAACATTACAGTTATGAAGTAGCAACGAAAATAATTTTATGGTTGGGTCACAACATGAGGAACTGTATTTAAAGGGCCAGAAGGTTGAGAACCACTGGTCTGGAGGAACCGAATGAGAACGTGTCGCAGGCCCGCACTTTCTAGTTCACCTGGCTGCCTCTCACTGATAATGAAGGTTTTGTTTCTGAATTGGTGTTTCTCTTCCAATCCTTCTCTGCTCCTTCTTTGAGGCCAGGCTCACTGGACCAAAGTCCTCAGGTTGGATCTGAGGCAAAGTTCACACTACACTTGCAGGGGAATGGAGAATTGGGACTTGTTGCCTCATGCGCAGTGGTCTGATGACTTCCCTCTGAACTGCTGAGTTGCCTTTGGCAAGTATGAAAAGTGCAGACTGCATCCACTCACCAGTCCAGACAGCCAGCATTCTTCATAGCATCTCCACGCTGCTTGCGTGGCAGAGCACTATCTCGTTCTCACGGGGACTGTGTCTCTATAGTGGGTGTGGGGTGTGCCTGCGTCCATGAGTCTGGAAGGGGAAGGGAAACTATAATTGCCTTCTGCTCATTTTGCCTTCTACCTGTCTCTCAAATTGATCTCTGCCAGCGCTCATGTTCAGGCAGATGCATCTCTTCCCTGAATTCTCCCAGCAGCCTCTTTACCTGTCTTCATATTTCCAGGGCTGCCCCCTTGAGTTTTTTCTCTTTACTGCAGCCAGAGTGCAGAACACACACCGACTTTGGATGATGGTATCTGAGAAAACCCTTTGGGATTAGGCCCGTGCCCTTTCTCTTCTCTCTTGTCCCATTGCTCCATGCCTGGAGTTTATGTTCTTGTAACTCAGAATTGCCAAGGATGGCCCTTCACATACTGTATTGCCTTGTGTTTGATTTTGCCTGTGTTCCCACCTTCTGGAATGTGCTTCCCAGCCCTTGTTGACTGTGACTCATCCTGGGAGACTCAGCTTGGGTGTTAGCCCCCGGGGAAGCCTTCCCTGGCAGTCCCAGGCTGACCACATACCCCTTCTCTGGGCTCCTTGGGCACTGGTGCTTTTCTGTGTATTTACCGTATTGTAATCTCACCTTCTAGACCAGCGGTTCTCAACCTGTGGGTCGCGACCCCTTTGGTGGTCACATGACCCTTTCACAGGGGTCGCCTAAGACCATCGGAAAACACATATATAATTACATATTGTTTTTGTGATTAATCACTATGCTTTAATTATGTTCAATTTGTAACAATAAAATTGGGGGTCATCACAACATGAGGAACTGTATTAAAGGGTCGCGGCATTAGGAAGGTTGAGAACCACTGTTCTAGACTCTGAGCTCCTTGAGGGTAGAGATCGAGTGTGTTTAGTTCATCTCTGTGCACTCAGCCTCCAGTGCCAGGCTTGGCACAGCCAGCAGTTTGATGTCTAATAATCTATATATACAAAAGCCTAAGTGACTGAAGGACCGCACTGACCACCAAGGGGCAGAAGCTCAATGCAGGAGCTGCCCCCTGGTGGTCAGTGCGCTCCCACAGCCAACCCCCTGCAGCAGGCCAACCTCCCATGGTCCCTCCTGGCCCCAATCAGGACTGGTTAGATGGCCCCAATTGGCCCTGATCGCCCACCAGCCCAAGGGACCCCACCCGTGCACGAATTCGGGCACCGGGCCTCTAGTAGTTATTATAGCAGCAGTGAACATTGAGAACTTACATGTAAGATCATGTAGTTCATCCTCATGATCTCCCAATGAAGACAGCGCCATTATCATGACTATTTTACAGATTATAGAATCGAGGCTCAGGGAACTTAAATAATTTAGCCAGGGTCACATGGCTAGTAAGTGGTTATAATAAGTCTCTCAACTATTCTCCCCCAAAGTGAAAATTGCCACTAAGGCCAATCCCTGGGATGGGAAGTCCCTGAAGCCTGACAGTCTCCGGTCCCAGCTGGAGACATCACTGAAGCGATTGCAATGCTCCCAGGTGGACCTCTTCTACCTGCATGCGCCTGACCATGGCACTCCCGTGGAAGAAACGCTACGTGCCTGCCACCAGCTTCACCAGGAGGTGAGGGTGGCACCCCGAGCTCCGGGAGGAGGTCTGCTGCTCCCTCTTTGGCCTGTCATTACCCAGGAGAGTGGAGGCTCCAGGGCTGTCCCAAAGGGTCACTCCTAGGGTCTTCACTGTGGTCTTCTCTTCCTGGTCTCCTGGAATGTGTTGGGTTCTGACCACCACCTCTCCCCTGCAGGGCAAGTTTGTGGAGCTTGGCCTCTCCAACTATGCAGCCTGGGAGGTGGCTGAGATCTGTACCCTCTGCAAGAGCAACGGCTGGATCCTTCCCACTGTGTACCAGGTGCGGGGCAGGTCTGCAGAGGCCTCGGTCTCCAGAGCTCCTGCTGATCCCGACTTCTCTTGGCCCCTCTGACTGACCCCATGCCCTCTCCATAGCATCCATTCCCCTGCTCACAGCCTGCATATGAACCCCAGGTGCCCTCAGGATGACGTGCAAGCTCCTCAGCCTGGCCAGCCGGTACCTGCTCGCTCTGGCCCTGGCTCCCCTTTCTGCCTACGTGAATACCTTGGTCCCATCCTTCCTGCTTCCTCGCTCTGCACGTCAGCCCGGAACACTCCTCCCCCTTCGCCCTGGTAGAAGTGCTCTTTCCTGATGCCCCCGAGGGGCCTCTAATCTCCAGACCTAATCATCATACGTTCAGTGAGCACCTGCCATAATCATGGAATCCGCCTTTGTTGTGATCATCTGTCTCCTCTCTGTGTCTTTAACTCGCCTCTAACATCTCTTGGGGACAGAGATTTGCTGGACTTACTCGTGTTTGGAAGCCCAGTGTCCCTCCCAAAGTTGGTGCCCACAGATATTTATGGAATGATAGCTCTAGTCTAGTTTCCATTCCTGGGGCCGAACACTGTCTCCCCATCCCCTACCACCACTCATGATCTGGGAAATCATTGCTGAAGTCCTGGGCAGGTTTTTATTTTTTTTATTTTTTTTTATTTTTATTGATTTTTTACAGAGAGGAAGGGATAGAGATAGAGAGTTAGAAACATCGATGAGAGAGAAACATCGATCAGCTGCCTCCTGCGCATCTCCTACTGGGGATGTGCCCGAAACCCAGGTACATGCCCTTGCCCAGAATCGAACCTGGGACCCTTCAGTCCGCAGGCCGACGCTCTATCCACTGAGCCAAACCGGTTTCGGCCTGGGCAGGTTTTGACTGAAGGTTTTAAAAGATGGTTGCTGGGGTCCCTTCCCTTGACATGTGCACCCTCTCCAGCCGGCCCTTCTCCCTGCAGGGCATGTACAACGCCACCACCCGGCAGGTGGAAACGGAGCTCTTCCCCTGCCTCAGGCACTTTGGACTGAGGTTCTACGCCTACAACCCTTTGGCAGGTACGGGCTGTTGTGGGGACAAGGCTCCTCCTGGGGTGGGTGGGCATTCCTGGTGCTGGGGGGCAGGGAGGTGTTTGACAAGAGGCTGGGCTGTGTCTTCCATCCTTCCTGGTGTCCCTACCCCAGTCCAGTCCAGAAGAGCCTCTGGGAACAAGGCAGGTCAGGGGATCTGACTGCAGCCTTCCCACAGGGGGCCTGCTGACCGGCAAGTACAAGTATGAGGACAAGGACGGGAAACAGCCTGTGGGCCGCTTCTTTGGAAATAGCTGGTCTGAGATCTACAGGGATCGGTGAGCTGGAGAAGTCTGTGTCAGGGGTTTGGGGGTGGGGCTGTTGTCCTGATATGTGAGTGGAGAAGTTCTAGGTTGCTTTCCTGTGGGCTCCAGGCCATCCCTTGCCTGGACCTATGTGTCTGGATTCCTGCAGGAATTACCAAACCCTCTGTGGGGCTTCTTGTTTTCTTGGGACCTCTGCGAGGAAATGAGGATCCCTGGCCTTAATACCAGGTGGTCTTACAAGCCACAGCTGTTCCTGGGAAATGCTCATCACCTGCCAAGAGGGAAGGAAAGAGCCCTGGATTGAGGCTCAGGAGGCCTGGGGCCTGCCCTTTGCACCGGCTACCTTTGCTCCACTGGGAAAGTGTGGGCAGGCTTTGTGTTCTTAGAAATAAAGACGTTGTGAAGGTCTCTGGTGAGGGAGCCACATCCTGAGTGGTTCTGCTGTCTAATAAGGCAGGAGACCCACTGCTAAAAAGGACACTGCCCCCTTCCCCCCCAGACCCCATGTTGTGGGGTTGGGGTGAGCACAGCTGCCCTGGTTGGCTCTTTGCCTGTGGCCCCCAGTGTGACTGACCCCATGCTACTGACCTCTGTGCCACCCCTCTCACCTGCCCAGCTTCTGGAAGGAGCACCACTTCAAGGCCATTGCCCTGGTGGAGAAGGCCCTGCAGGCTGCATATGGCAGCAGTGCCCCTAGCATGACTTCAGCTGCCTTGCAATGGATGTACCACCACTCACAGCTCCAGGTAACCCAGCCATCCCAGGAGGCTCTGCTTCTGTTTTCCCTTTGTTGGAGGGGTGGGGGAGGGGGGAGGGATGGAAGAAGGGAGAGGGCGACACAGTTATTTGGTGACTTATTACTCCTTTGCTTCCTCTGAAATTTCTCCATGGCCCAGTTCTTTTGGGTGGTAATCTTGTTCTTAAGTTCCTTTAGTGCCCTGTCACGAATACTGTTGGCCTCATTAGGTATAATCCTAATTTTATTTTTACTTTTTAATCCTCACTCGAAGACTGATTTTTTTTTTTTTCTTTTAAGAGAGGAAGGGAGATGGGTGGAGTGGAGAGAGAAAAACATTGATTTGAGAAACATTGATTGGTTGCCTCTGGTATGTGACTGGGCATCAAACCTGCAACCTAGGTATGTGCCCTGGCCAGGAATTGAACCTGCAGCCCTTTCGTGTACTGGATGATGCTCCAATCTATTGAGCCACTCAGGCAGGGCAACAGGGCAACATAATCCCAATTTTATTGAGGAAACTGGCTCAGAGGCTATTTCACTTGACCAGGGTCCCACGGCTACACATGACTGGACATGAACATCTGAGACCTACCTTTCTTAACCATTAGCATTTATTCCATCCTTGGCTGTCGGCTCTGCAGCGTCCAGCTCTGTCCCTGGTGGGGTTGTCCTCTCCCTGCTGTTTCCCCTCCCCCAGCTGGGGCATTGCCTGGCTCCCTTTACTGAGCACCTGTTAAGTGCCAGGCCTGAAGCAAAGTACTTCACAAACTTTTAATTCCCACAATCATTCTGCGAAGTTCAGGAAGCCTGAAGTCCAGAGAGGTCAAGTAAGTAACCCAGGTTTACCCAGCTGCTGAGTGCAGAGGCTCTGAACTTAGGTCTGTCTGCTGAGGCTGGAGGCAGGGCTTCCGAACTGTTTGAAGGCAAGGTAAGTTTTTTCTGGAGTAACAGAAGGTACAAACAGACATCAGACCCAAATCCAGCAGGGGCAGGGCTGGCGGTGTGCATGACTGCAGCATGGTGTACCAGTGTGTTGATGTCTGTCCATCTCCCCTTCCAGGGTACGCACAGGGATGCGGTCATCCTGGGCATGTCCAGCCTGGAGCAGCTGGAACAGAACCTGGCAGCCACCGAACAAGGGCCCCTGGAGCCAGCTGTTGTGCAGGCCTTTGATCAAGCCTGGCACCTGGTTGCCCATGAATGTCCCAACTACTTCCGTTAGGCCTTGTCCTGGCTGGAGGTGGCGGAGGGTCCACGACGCCTGTCACCTTTCGTTCTCTCACCCTGGCCTTAAGCTGCCTATTTAGCCGGTTCTTTTCTCAGCATCTGTTCACAAATGTCTATTTTCTTGGAATCCTCCCAGTTGCCTTCACAAAGTGTAAAGGCTGGGGCCATGAGTTGCTCCAGCGTTTCCTATCGGAATAAAGCAGGCACTTGACGGGTAGCCCAGGCCCGAAAAAACCTGTGAGCTTGTTTCTTCTGCTGCCAGCGGCCCTTCCTGTCTTCCCAAGGGCTGGGGAGAAGGGCGCAGGAGTAGGGACTCTCCATTGAAGGGCAGCGGCAGTGGGAAGGCCTCCCCAGCCTCCTGCGCTGACTGTAGCCTGACCTCTCTCAGGAGGGACTGGAGGTGGCCCTTCCACACACAATAAATGGCCATTGAACCTGAAGTAGGTTTTCTCTCATTCAGAAATGGCCTCACGGAGTCATTTACAAATAGAACAATTTGGGCAAAACCCTATCGTTAGAGTCACCACCAAGAAGACCTCCCAGGAAGCTGTGGAACATTAACACTCTCGATTTCCCCAGGGGCTTTACTCTGGTCCTAGCTAAAGCCTGTCATCTGGTCCTCCAGAAGCTGTCAGCTCTGGTTTGGGAGAGTGTGTGTAGGGGTAGGAAGAGTGGCCAAGGTGCCTGCTTTTCTTTTTATAAAACGTTTTTATTGATTTTAGAGGAAGGGGCATGGAGAGAAACATCAATGAGAAACAGATCAGCTGCCTCTTGCCTGCCCCCTACTGGGGACTGAGCCGACGACCTGGGCATGTGCCCTGACTGGGAATGGAACCAGCAACCTCTCGGTGCATGGGACGATGCTCAACTAACTGAGCCATGCCAGCGTGGGCCAAGGTGCCCCATTTTCTCAGCAAACCCGTTTCAGGCAAGGGCACTGAGGGCCAGGGAAGAGAAGCCCCAAGGCTGCTCTCCTGTGCCCAGAAGTCTCGCAGGAACTAGTGCTGGAAGCTGACTCAGGTGATGAACAAAAGGAACCCTAGGAATCCGAACAAAAGTCCAAACCCAAAGGCCTGTTTTTCTGAGAAAAGTTCCTTTGCCATCTACAGGGAGACACCCTGCAGACAGTTACTCTTTGTAGGGAAACAGTCTGTCCCTATTGCCCTCTCATCTTCATCACAGCAAAACAAACAGCTGCTCCCCCAAGAGGGGCGGCGCCAGTCCAGTGTGGTCAAGATGACACCTGGCACGGCTGGGAGGCCCTCAGTCCCACGTGCCCATCAGCAGTCGTCATCTTCCTCTGATTCTTCTGCCGACTCGGACGCGCTCTCTGGCAAGTCATCTCCCATCTGTTGGAACCTTCCGGACTGTGCATCCCACATGTATTTGATGGTCACCTTGAATTCAGCCATCTCATACCCGAAAAGCTTCTGCAGGAGACAAAGGAACCGAGTCAGGAGGAGCGGGTGTGATCAGGAATCTCTCTGGTCCCTCCCGCCATGGTCTGCAGGCTGCTGGGCGGGCCAGGCCGGACTCACCAGGACGCGGGCCTGCTCTGGGGTCAGCACGTCGCCCTCCTTGCACACCTCGTAGTCGGACAGCAGGGTCACCACACCTGCAGAGGGGGGGCAAGCAGTTACTTCTGGCAGAGCTTTCTGTCTGCTGCCCAGAGTTGGGAGGAAATCTGCATGGCCACCTGTCCCCCCACCAATGCAGCACCCACAGGGGCACGGATTAATCGGTGTTCAGCAGCTTTTAGGGAGAAGTGACTGCCTCCCCCATTGTCTCCTGAGTGCTGTGTACTGGCTGTAAGTTCCTGTCCACATCCACCTCAACCCGGAGGCAGACACTCAGCCCCACTTTCTCACGAGAAAATGGAAGCTGGTAGGAATAACCGGCTCAGCCAGGAAGGGGAGGAGCGGGCGCCTGTCAGGTTTGGGGGCCTGTGCTCTTGGCCACTCAGCTGTGACCCTTCAGCTCCAGGGGCCTCCCGTACCCTTCTTGAGGGCGGTGGGCAGGCCGAGCTGCCTCAGCTGTGGCTCCATGGAGTGCGGGAACTGCTCCAGGGGCCCCGGGTCCAGGCTCACGGTGAACGTCGCTTTGTTTCCAGCTCGGGCATAGTCCATTTCCGCAAATTTCGTGAACCACCTTAGGGGAGTGAAAAGGGTTGGAGGGGAGGTTCCTGACTGGCCCACCCGCCCACCTGAAGTCAGTGCTAGGAATAAAGACTTGGTAATGGCTTCCAGGAACCAGCTGCTGTCTCCCCTGTACAAAGTCCCTGGATTATTCCTTCCCCAGAGTCCTCACCAACCTTTCTCGTCCCCACCACGCCTCAAAAACACTCACTCATTCACTTCCTCCTTAGTGCGATTGGTGAAAAGGAGACCAACTTCACCCCTCAACTTCTTGCTGACCTAAAGAACAAAAGGGGGTAGGTCGGGTCACATTAGAGCAGTGGTTTTAGACGGGACAATTTTCACCCCTGCTCCCCACATTTGGCAATATCTGGAGGCATTTTTGATGGTCACAGCTGGATCGAGGTTAAAGGAAGCCAGAGCTTTAAGCCAGACCTTGCTTTCCTGAGCCAGCCGGCTGGGATGCATTTCATGTGAGAGCAGCAGGAGAGATGCCAGCTTTGGCCCCTCCGGGTGAGGGCCTGAGACTCACCTGATGTAGGTTGTCTTTGTACTCATCAGCTGGGCTTCGACCTAAGGCCACCATCATCACTTTGTTTTTGCCAAAGAACATCCTACAGAGAGAGGAGGTCTGTGAAGGAAGTGGCCTGCCCAACCCTCCCCTCAGTTAAGTGCAAACCAGCTCTACCCCTGCTTTGTAGCTGGAGGTATGGTCAGAGTCCCACTTCTTCCATGGAGCCCTGCCACTGTCTCCAGTTCACTGTTTCCTGCCTATCGGCCCGACATTCACAATATGCCCACCAGCCTACTCTGAATATTATTTATGTGGATATCTGCCCTCCCCGTCTGAATGTATGGAAGAGGCCCGTTAATGGTCTGAACCAGTGCTGGTGCAGCAACAGAAGACCAGAATCATCAATCGCACTGTCATCATTCCAGCCCAAGGACAGGTACTCGCCACATGGCTTGTACAGCCTACTGTTGGGTCCTGTGGCATCCCAGAGCACATCCTGACCCAAAACTGACAGGGTGTTCCTAAAAAGACTAGACCCCAGGGGTAAGGGAGCCCCTTTTCCTGGAGGGGGTCAATGCTCAAACATTCCCTGAGCAATGACCAAGTCCAGCCCCCCAAGAAGTTCAGTGCAAAACCAGCTATCACAGTTAACATTGTTTGCGGGTAGTTTTTATCGCGCGCTAACAGGTGGCGTGGGCCATTTTTGCTAATTTTTTGCGCAAATGGCAATGTTCAGTAAAATTACGATAACTTTAGTTTACGTATTTATACGTTACCCGCATTCTACCGCTAGTCTATAAAAAACATATTAATACGTGTCCCGTGCTCTACTACACTGGTAGAACGGATAAATACGTAAAACGTATAAATACGTTTCCCGCATACAATGTGTTAAAAAGTGCCCTCCAGTGGCGGCATGGCACTTTGTCCTTCAGATGCCATCTGTGTCACTCGGTAACCAAGAGTCAGTAACTGCCTCTGGGCTTTGACTGAGCAGCGTGGCCCTTTCCACACTCAAACAGGCCTGCCCGCTGCCTGCTCACCGGCTGTGCTTCCAGGCGTTCCGGATGTCCTTCAACTTGCTGTTCCTCATGTTGGCCACGGAGAAGATGAACAGGTACTTGTACGTGTCCACACATTTCCGAAGCTGTGGAATAATTCATGGGGCTCTGACGTTCAAGGGGCACCACGGGTTGGGCAACACTCCGGCCTCCGATGGGGAAGAATATGCTCCAGGTCCCTTACGACCGGAAGTTCAGAACCGGAGGCCTCGGAGCCAGGGTCCCTGAGCAGAGCAGGCGTGACCTCAAAGTGTCGGGGAAGCTGAGCCATGGGCCAAGATCCCACGGTCTTCCCAGGTTTCTGACTTACCTGTGGCCACTTCCCTCACCACCCTGCTCTCTCCACATTGCTGGCCGCAGCTAAGTAGACACCCCTTTGACCCTGCCTGCAGCCCCGGAGCAGTGCACAGTGAGTTGGTGCATTTACCCACGCCTGACAACTCCCAGTTTTTTGACATCAGGCAGGCTAACAAATCTCTGTAAGCTTCAGTTACACAAGCGCAAAACAGTGACAGCGTCAACTCCTATGAAGGATGAAGTGGAATGATACAGGTGGAACACAGCCCCATGCAGGGCAGAGTAAGAGCTCAGTCAAAGCTGGAAATCATCACTCTGAGATTTTTATTGGTGCTGCCACTGGAGCAAAAGGGCGGGACCAGCCTTTCCTTTCCTCCTTTTAAACAGAACGTTTCCTCAATGTACCGTCCTATACCCACATTTCTAAACCAAACACAAGGTCTGGAAAAATAAAAAGAACAAGGTCTTACCTCTTCTATCAGGTTCTGTTTGAGTTCCAAGCCTTTCTTAGCAGTTTTGGTTAAGGAAACTAATACAAAAAAGA
The DNA here is from genome assembly GCF_014108235.1 of Myotis myotis. NCBI lineage: Eukaryota > Metazoa > Chordata > Mammalia > Chiroptera > Vespertilionidae > Myotis > Myotis myotis. The sequence goes on along the minus strand of NW_023416324.1, from coordinate 10,044,513 downwards.
AAAAGGAGACACGATGAGAGACAAGCTGGGTGTCCCGGAGACTCATTTTTTCTCACCTCCAGTATCGTCTGGACCAAACCAGTCTGGGGAGAGGCAGCCAGGCTATTCCCAGGGTCCTCAGAGCGCTGCTTTCTGTCGTTCCGGACCCTGGAGACCCGCTGATACATTTCCTGTTCTGCAGACAAACTAGATATTCCTTCACTCCTCTTAGTTTAACCTAGAATTCCGTACTGCGGTGTGGGTGGGTCTTCTTCCTGCTCACGGAGTGCTTTCAGTGGCAGACCCAGCCTGCTGGCTGAGGCAGGTCCCTTTTGGCTCTTGGCCATGGTGCAGAGAGACCATCTATGGCTGGCCTCTGCTGTGGAATGAATTAAGTCCGGGAGCTCATCACTGACCTCCTCTGCTACATCTTTTGCAGTCTGAACCCATGGATGTAGCAATGCCACTTTGGGGAGAGGAAAGCACCCCTATTGTAGCAACAGCTGCGCCCCAAATGGTCGCTTACCAGGAAGGGTTTGGCATTTGCCAGGTCTCATCGTGGCTCCCCTCACAGAACCCACAAACACTTAGAAGACATCAGATGCGAAGCCCAGGGTGCCTCTTGTTGATCCTGCCTGGGACTTAGTGCCTCTTCACAAGGCATACACACAGAAAGGCAACCCCACCGGCCAGGGCAAGTGCAGCACAGGAGGGCAAACAGCACAACGATCCATTTTCTATCACCTCCGCTGCTACAGCTGTGGACGAAGCCAACCTCATCCTGTCTTGGATTACTGCTGGTCTTGCAGCTTCCATCCTTGCCTCCAACTACCCAGTCCATTCTCAACAAGGCAACTAGGGTAGCCTTTTAAAAGTAAAGTTAAACTACGTCATTTCTCTGTTCGGGCTCTCTCTCAAACGGCTGCACATTTCATCCGGATTTGAAAGGCAATTCCTTGCAAAGGTCTAAGAAGCCCTGCTCACTGTGCCCACTCCTCCTACCCCCTCTGCTCCAGCCACACTGGCCTCTTGTCCCAGGACATGTCGAACACGCCCTCCTGTCAGTCAGTGTTTGACTGTTGTTTCCTCTCCTTGGAAAGCCATTATCCAGGTAACTCCGTGGGTAGTTCTCTTCCTTTCTTCAGGTTTCTGCTCATTTGCCACCTCATCAGAGACCTTCTCTGGTCACCGTACACAAAACTACATCACCTGTTTCTCTCACTTTTACTCCACGGGACTCATCACTATCTGACATTAGTTATTCGGTTTTTGGTATAATGGGGAGAGACATACTTCCCATGACTATAATGCTAAGCTCAATGAGGGCTGTAGGCCTTCCTTGCTGTATCCTATGCCTACAGAGTGCCAGGCCCCTAAATATCTGTTGAGTGAATGTGCCAAACAGCCGGGGTGAGAGAGGCCCCCATGGTCGGGATGCTCGCTTAGGAGGTGCCATATGAACTGACAAGTGAGAACGTCAGCCGTAGGAAGACTGGGTCATAAGCAGGCCGGGCCATAGGAGCTGCCAGTACAGAACCAGATGCGAGGGCAAGTAACGTGCTGAAGGAAGGGAGAGGCGGCCAGGGTGGGGACAGCGCGGACAACGAAGGGAGGTGGGCTGCGGTGGAAAAGGTGGACCAGGGAGAGACCGGGCGCAGCTGGGCGCTCAGAAGCCGTTTCCCGGCGCTCGAGCCGGTAACACGGTCTCCGCTCCGCTGCCCCAGCCAGGCTCCAGCGCCCTGGGAGGCTCCCCGTCCCCAAGTGCTCCCGCGCCACCAGCAGCGAAGCTCCCTGAGAAGGCCTGGGTGTCCCACTCCGCGCCCCCACAGGTCCTCCAGCCCCCATCGCAGCCGGCACCCAGCCAGCGGGGCTCCCCTGCGTCCCCACGCCCCTTTGCCCACCTTTCTTGTCGCGCTTGGACTTGGGCATCTCTCCGCAGGCACGTGCAGCGGAAGGCGGTGCGGCCGGTTAGGACCCCGGCGGCGCGGGGGCCTCTGGGACGGCCCTCGGGGGCTGCCCTCACAAGTGCCTGACCCAATCTGCGCTGCAGTCAGCCTCTCCTCCGGCCGCCACCTGCGCCCGTCCTCACGTCTCCAGGGCTACTCTCCGCGCGTCCCGGGACCTCCGAGTCCTGGGCGCCCCACCGACGGCTTCGCGTGTGGCCCCAACTCTACGGTTCGCGGCGAGGGCGCCTGCGCGCGGTGCATGCCGGGCCGGCGGCGGGCGGGGCCGGCTCCCATCATGGCGGCGGCGGCGGCGGCTTGTCGGTTCTGGCTCTGGGCTGCCCTGCTTATCCCTGCGGCTGCAGTCTACGAAGACCAAGTGGGCAAGTTTGATTGGTGCGTGCGTGCGGGGCCCCTTCGGGGAATATGCGGCTGTTTTTCCAGTACCTGTCTCCTGCCTGCCAAAGCGAGGCGGGTTACAGGCAGCAGGACCGGCTAGGTTTCATGACGTGCCGGGCCCAGTGCAATAAAAAACGTGGGACCCTTGTTCGGAAGTGAAGTTTTAAGGTGGCAACAGCAGAGCCTTAAACCAAACGTGGGGGCGCTTCTAGGCCGCCCCGCGAGACGGTGCAGGTCGCAGCCCAGGACGCCGGGTGACGTCCCGCAGGCTCGGGGTCTGGTCGGCGCACGGCTCCCGCCGCCCCGTCGGGCCGCTTCTCGGTGACGTCAGGTTCTGACCTGCGCGCCAGAGGCCGACAGCCCTCCGGGGACTCTCATGCTCCCGAATGGGCATCTCGCGGGCGTGTGCGCAGGACCTTGGGTGTTACACGTCCTAAATAGAGGCCTCTTTCCTTTCGCCTCCCTTCCCGCCCCACCCAGCTGTGGCCTCAGATCAGGTCCGCGCAAGCTTTATATGGCCGGAGGTGCCATTCACTCACTTACCCCCCGCCCCGCCCCCCCAATCCCTCCCCTTCTTCCTTGAGGCCCTGGAGCTCGCTTGCTTTTGTTTGAATCTCAGTTTTGCCATTTAAGGGTTGTGTGATCTTGGGAAGGTGACTTGCCCATTCTGTGCCGTGTTTTCATGATCTGTAACGTGGTTCACTAATAGCAATACTGGTACATGACCTCTTTCAGTGGTTGTAAGGATGATCGAGATACTTCCCATAAATGAGCACAGTGCCTGGCTCATGGAGTGCAGTCAGTAAATGTTACCATTATTGTTGCTGTTCAGGGGGCATTTCCACCTTCAGGTCCCCACTCAGATATCTCCGCTGCGAAGTCTTTTCTGAATCAGGCAAGTTAATTCACGTTTTTGTGGAGTGCCTGTAGTGGTCAGTGGTTCTTCCAGGTGCTGTGGAGTCAGAGATGTGAAGGAGCTTGTGGGGCAGGTATACAGCAAGTCCTCACTTACTGCCATTCAGTACGTTCTGCAATTTTAAACAAAATCACATACATCAAAACCAGTTTTCCCATAGGCTAATTGATATAAGCAAGAGTTAAGTCCCCACGCAGATGGTTACAATGAAACAACATTATTCCAGGACCTCCTGTATAAGTGTGTGATATAAGACGGGGTGACAAATGCAACATGTCACATTTTTAATGATGGGGTAAATGCTCACAATATAACATGTATGATTCCAATGTAGCAAATACTAGGCCTATGCAATTTACAAGCTGAAGAATAAATGGAAGGAAATACACCAACATGTTCATACACCACCATGTTAATATGTTTATGGCGGTGGTATTTGGGACATTTTTTATTTTCTTTGTTATACTTTTGTATATTTTTCACATTTCTACAATGAGCAGGCATTACTTTATAGTCCAGGTAACAATATTTTAAAAGAGAGCATGGGTTAGAGTCAGAAGATCTTAATTTTACATTCTGGTTCTGACAGTAATTAGATGACTTCAGTGGACTCTGCTTTACTTACCTGTAAAATGGGTAATAATCATCCTGTGTACTTCATGGCGTGTTCATTGGATACAGTGAGAGTCAAGTATGTGAAAATCCTGGCAGAAACTGTCAAATGTAATATAAGCCTGTCTCTCCACTACCAGCTTAGTTTCTTCTTAAAAAAAAAAAAAAAAAAAAAAATCAGACCAAACAACGTTATGACGAGGAATTCAGTGTAAGCATCATTGCCGGGAGCCGGTCCATGCTTGCTGTTTCAAGGGACCTGGCATATATGGCATACTGTTCTTAATATGTTTGCTCACCTTCTTGGCACTATGTGTTTTAACCAAGGTCACCTCTCTGAGAAAGGGTGTTTCCCCAGGTAGGGATTTTCCCCTGAAGTTAGGGAGGGAATAAAACCCCTCAACTAAGTGCCAGGCGGGTAATTAATCACTTTAACTACGAACAATCATGCTTAAGCTACATAATCTTTACTCCCTGGAATGGAGATAAGAAACGCCCTAACCTTTGGAATAGAGATTGATAGGATTGGAATCAACTGGTATAAATACAGATGTAACAAGACAACAGGACACAGAACCTAGACACAGAACCTAGACACAGAACCTAGACACAGAACCTAGACACAGAACCTACACAGAACCTAGAGACAGAAGAACTTCGCTGTAGAGAACATGGCAAAAGATCCTGGACAGAAACTGGAGACAGAACCTAGAGACAGAACCTAGCGAGAGAACCTGGCTGTACAACCTAGAGACAGAACCTGGATAGAACATGGCAAGAGAACCTGACTAGAACCTGGTCACTGAACCTGGCTGGAGAACCTGGACAGAACCTGGCTGGAGAACCTAGCAAGGGAACATGGCTACAGAACCTGGCTGGAGAACCTGGAAAACCTGACTGGAGAACCTAGCAAGAGAACATGGACACAGAACCTGGCTGGAGATCCTCACCAGAACTTCGCTGGAGATCCTGACCAGAACTTGGCTGGAGATCCTGGCTAGGCTGCTGATCAACTGAACGCTGTTTCCGTGTCATTCCTTCTTCGCCGACTCCGTCCACACCTTTGGGGACCCCTGGACCTGCTGGGGTTGGACCCCGGCACATCATGTGTGACTAATTTGCTAGAGAATGCAGTACTTTTTCTTTTTTATTGTTGACACTATTACAGATGTCCCCCGTTGCCCCCCTCTTTGCCCACATCCACCCAGCCCCTGGCATCCCTCCCCTGGCCTTCACCACTCTGTTGGAGAATGTAGCACTTTTTCATTAATAGCAATGTGCAAAAACACCTCCTATGTACTTGGTAGTCTGCCATACGAAGCTAATTGCATTCTCTAATTGATGAGATCTCTATAGTCCCAAGAAAGCATGAGTAATGGGTCAAATGGATCCTGAACATGGTGTGGGCTAGAAAAGGTTGTAGAGAGCAAAGCCTGACCCGGTCTATGGAGTTTTGTTGTAAAAATTGCATAATTTTTTTCTCCAGAGGTCAGTGAAAATAGAAGGAAAAGTTGGACAACAGGGTTTGTGCCTCTTTCCTCGTGTGCCCTATGAGTGCCCGTCCCGCTTTAATGACTGCAGAGAGAGCCGTAATGCTCGTTCTGGTGGCATGTAGGCCAGGTGCTCTTTGGGTGGCACTGATCTTGAGATAAACATGTGCTTACATGTGGAAGGAAGGCTTGTATTTTTCATCTGTTAGGGCTATTCTTGTTCCGTTTGCTTCAGACTACATTGTATAGAAAGCTGGCTTTGGGTCAGGTCTCCTCATTAACAAACATTTCTCCCATGTCCTAGGATAGGTATGATGCGGATAGCCTGTGTTTGTGCCGTTGTCTTTTTCCAGAGCATTTTGTGCAGTGATGGATTTGGCCCCTCACGTTTCCCTTTTTTCCAGGAGACAGCAGTATATTGGGAAGCTCAAATTTGCCTCCTTAGAATTTTCCCCGGGATCCAAGAAGTTGGTTGTGGCCACGGAGAAGAACGTGATTGCGGCCTTAAATTCCCGGACTGGGGACATCTGTGAGTGAATTTTGTAGGCATTAGCTCGGGATGGAATGGGTGACCATCATGAACCCACAGTGGTCTGTGGCTTGCGAAGTCTGCCTGGCTGTTTCCAAGTTAGGGACAAGTTGGCCAAAAGATGCATCTCTTACTGGATTCTGACAACTTATTTTTATTTTTTTAGTCTTGTCATTTAATATATTCCTATTACAGGCCTTTGTAGTTTATTCCCTCAGACCAAGTCCTAACTATTCTTAAAGCAGATATTGCTGCAAAAAACACATTACCCTATTTTGCATTAAAGATCTGGATTGCCACCTTCCCAATTACTTATACTGCTTTTAGGGATTTTTTAGGCACTAAAATCATGGATCTGTAATTTATAATCACTGTTTTTCTTGTGAATCATATAGGTTTTGTTAATCATGTCATTGTTCATTTACATGCTTGATGAGGTGGTAATGGAGGTGGGAGTGCAGAGACCTCCCCTTGTTACCCAGTGAGTGCGAGTGGGTCATCGCCAGTTCTCTGTAGTCCTTCCCTCCCTTGAAATAAAATTGGGCACCGCTGTGCAAGCAAAGACCTCTCTCGTTTTCTCCCACCTGTCTTCTTGGACGCCCCTCTATTTCGTAGTAATGTCTGACTCTCCTGTCTCTCAGTGTGGCGCCATGTTGACAAGGGCACGGCGGAAGGGGCAGTGGACGCCATGCTGCTGTACGGACAGGGTAAGCGGAGTCCTGCTTTGCTTCTCTCATGGTGTTGGCTGCCTCTCCTCGTTCCTTGCACTGAGTCTGGGATGGAAAGGAGAAGGGTATTCCCAAATAGCTCTTACTTGCACCCATAGCAGAGCGAGGTGGCCGCTAACAGGCCCTCAGAGGCTACAGAGCTCCCAGTCTGGGAGAGGATGTCACCATGGTTTTTTCTCTTCCAGATGCCGTCACTGTGTCCAATGGTGGGCGGATCATGCGTTCCTGGGAGACTAACATCGGGGGCCTGAATTGGGAGATTACCTTGGACAGTGGCAGGTAGAGGGGAAGAAGCTGTATTTCATCCGGGTGTGGTTCAGGGCTTTGCTGGAGCACAGATCTGTGTGGGTAGCAACTCTGGGTCTTTTGGCTTTTTCCCCAGGAACCACTACAGAGCCAAAGAGCATTAAATGCCCAGTTTTTGATGTGTTTTTTTTGTTGTTGTTGTTGTTGTTTTAATCCTCACTCAAGGATATGTTTTTTATTGATTTTAGAGAGAGAGAGAAAGAGAGAGAAACATTGATATGAGAGAGAAACATCAGTCAACCGGTCGCCTCCTATGTGTGCCCAACCGGGATTGAACCCACAACCTAGATATGTGCCCTGACCTTGCATCGAACCTACCACCTTTCGGTGCTCTAACCAGCTGAGCCACACTGGCCAGGACTTGATGTTTTTGAGGTTATGGAACATGTGTTTACTCAGCCAGCATTTATTAAGCACCTCTTAGGTGCAGAGCTCTGAGCTAGGTGCAGTGTTTATTGTACTTAACTGCTTTTTCTAATCTTACCATGACTTGAGAACTTTGCAGTGTTGTAGGTACAAGAACATAATATAAAACTTTCAATGTCTTAATTTTGTGTTTAGAGAACAGCTCGAACTACTGTTATATCTTTATATATCTAAAGTTGTTTAACTAATTAGATCATGTGCATTAGCTTATGCATCCAATAGTCATTTGTTTGGTAAACATTTGGGGAGCCCCCAGGCAGCGGGAACACACATGTGAATGTGAGTTAGTTTCTGTCATCAAGGAACTCGTTATCAGTTGGGGGAGGCAGGCAGGTAGCCCAGTAATGACAATACTGTCTGAGGGGTGCCATGGTGGGGGGTTGGCCTGGTTGCTGTGAAGTCCCCCGGGAAGGTGGGAACAACCCTTAGCAGATTCGGGGGGCTTGAGGGAAGTAGTATGGCCTAGTGGTTCAAAGAGGCAGAGCCAGGCTAGCATCCAGATGCATTGGAGCCCAAAATCTATTTTCTTGCCTACCCAGCTACAGTGGTAGTGTGCCAGATTGTCTCCTGTAGCCTGAGGCTCTGGAGGCGCTGGGCTTGCTCACCCTGTAGCTTGAGGCGCTGGGCGTGCTCACCGTGTACCTGTGCTCAGTTTCCAGGCACTTGGGCTGGTAGGCCTGCAGGAGTCAGTGCGGTACGTTGCGGTCCTGAAGAAGACCACTCTTGCCCTCCATCAGCTCTCCAGTGGGCACCTAAAGTGGGTGGAACATCTCCCAGAAAGGTAAGGCTGCCCTCCCACCAGATGATGGCTACCTGGTCCTGCTCTCTACAAGCCCCTCTTTCTCCTTTAGGGCTGAAGCATTTGCTTTGGCCCAGGCTGACCTTATTTTGGGGTCATGTGTAGCGTGTTGGGCTCACTAGATCTAGGCCTGAACTCAGAGGCTGTGCTACCTCTGCAGTTGCCATTGCAGCGAGGAGAAACTCTCAAACTAGGCAGGAGAGCCAGTCAAGCAAGGGGTGTGGCTCTCTCGCTCATGGTCCTACTGCTACTGGCTTTTTGGCTTCTAGTTCAAGTCAGACTTGTAACAACTCAAGAAGGCCCAGGGTAGGAGCTTAGTGAGATTTGAGATGGTTTCCAGAGGTCCTGGTGGTGGGAAGCACTGAAGCTGAGAAGGAATAGGAGGGAGGGAGGAAAATTCTACTTAGACCACCGCAGGCAGGGACCAAAAGTCAGATTCCTGTAGGACCAACTGCATAGGCAGCAGGCTCTGGGGGATTCTTGGGAGCTGCGGTGAGCCTGGCCTACCTCAAGGGGGCAGCCTTACTCAGCTGATAAGTGCCCCATAGGATGCAGTGTTGGGTAATGTTGCCACATCTTTTTAAGAAAAGCTAGAAATCTGGTTTTTATGTGTAAAATCTCAGTTCTGAATGTGGACAACTGAATTATTTATTAATTGAAATAATAAAAAAGACTGTGTGAGACAAACAAAACCTATTTGGGGACTGAGAGTAGGTGACCTCTGGCTGAAGGCCTGGCAGCCTAGTCTTGGAGGACCCCTGCCTGTGGCTGAAGCTGTTGCTCCCTGTTTTTCTTCCCTCTCTTAGTGACAGCATCCATTACCAGACGGTGTATTCCTACGGCTCTGGGGTGGTGTGGGCCCTCGGCATTGTTCCCTTCAGCCACGTGAACATTGTCAAGTTTAATGTGGAAGATGGAGAGATTGTGCAGCAGGTACGGTCAGGCATCTTCCCGAGGAGCCTTGTGAACTGAGGAGGGACTAGACAGAGCCCTTCCTCGCACTAGGACCAGAGAACTCAGCTGGCAAAAGCCATTGAAGTTCCCTGTTCCTGTCACTTGGAGGCCGCCTCCTCCTCCTCACCGGGTATTTATTTAAGCCCTGGCACTCGCCCAGAGTGCTCCCCTGTGGTGGCTAAAAGAGTTGCATAGATCCGTTTGTTGCCTACGAGAGTCTTGCAAACTAATATTGTAAAATAATGATAGAGAAACCCCAAATGACAGATACAGTAAATAAATGCTTATCTGAAGTATCAGGTATTAAAAAGTAATCTGGCATATTTTTCTAGCATCCAGGTAGAAAATTGGGATTTTTCTCTGGCTTTGGAGCTTTCGGGAGGCTGGGGGACAGGAAGAACTTTGGAACCAACCGTGAAGAACCTTGTGGTTAGGCCCTGGTGGGAACTGGTGGTGACACTGCTGAAGAGCTGAGTGGGAAGTGTAAACATCCTCCCTGGCCTCCTGCTACGTGTCTTTCCCATAGGTCAGGGTTTCGACTCCCTGGCTGCAGAGTCTCACCGGAGCCTGCGGTGTGGTGGATGAGGCTGTCCTGGTGTGCCCTGATCCGAGCTCACGGTCCCTCCAAACCTTGGCCCTGGAGACGGAGTGGGAGTTGAGGCAGATCCCACTGCAGGTGAGAGGCCAGCACTGTTCCACTGGCCGGAGGCACAGTCTTCGCCGCTTAGAAAAGTCTCTCCCAGTGTCACTGCTTCCTTCCTGGCCTTGGCAGCTGTGGAGAGAAGGCCGGGCCTCTGGCTGAACGGTGAAAGGGGAAGTGGGCCACTCTCTTTGGAGAACCTGAATGGGAACTTCAGAGCCACATGCCACGGCCTAGTTACTGTCATTGGCAAAGTGGGGCAGAGGATGCAGGCCTGGATGGAAACCTGACTTCTCGGCTTCTAACCCTAACCCTCCGCCCTCTTGTCTTCTAGTCTCTCGACTTAGAGTATGCAAGTGGATTCCAACCCCGGGTCCTGTCCACACAGCCCAACCCAGTGGATCCTTCTCGGGCCCAGTTCTTCCTGCAGTTGTCCCCAAGCCACTATGCTCTCCTGCACTACCATCACGGGGTCCTGAGTCTGCTCAAAAACCTCCCACAGGTAACTGCAGGCCTCATGGTGTGCTAGGATTCAGACCATCCAGCCAAGACATGGATGTTGGAATCCCTGCCTTTGAAGCTGCAGGCATTTGCTCAGGATAGAAGACATCTTTTCAAAAGTGGCTTGAGAGGGTTTAGCCTTAGAGCAGAAATGGGATAATTTTTCTTCTAAGAATTATATAGTATCTTTAGAGTAAAACTGGCACCTTCCTCTGAGTCCTTAGGAAAATGGGGACAGTAATTACAGCTTCCCACAGATGCTGAAAGCTGCGTAGGATTGAGGATTGACTGTGCCTGTGCCCGTTTTCAGCTGTAGATGCAGCTAGCCCTTCCTCTGCTCTCCCATGCCCTGGCCATTATACTCTCAAGTTGGGAGAACTTTCAATTCCATGGCCAAGGGGTCTCGCTGTAGAGGTGGCCCTCTGGAAGTCTGCTGGCTAGTAAAGGCCCATTTAGGAACTGACACCCTGCTTTCCCTCCAGACTGCCCTAGTGAGCTTTGCCACCACCGGGGAGAAGACAGTGGCTGCAGTCATGACCTGTCGGAATGAAGCGGTGAGTATTGAGAGTAAAGTCAGAACTGGGGGTTTCCTTCGTGTGTCTGCCAGGAGCCCAGGGAACCAAAAGTCTGGGCATAGTCTCCTGGTCACCTTGAGCCCAGGGGGCAGCAAGCTGTTGAGAACTAAGTTCTATAGAGCTTTTTGTACACCCCCTTGGTCCCCAGGAGTGGACCCTAACGTGATGCTTCACTTTCATCTGGGACTATCAAGGGTGGCATAGGTTTTGTGGTTAGGAATGAGAAACTGCGATTTGCCTTCTTCCAAGTGTTGAGGAGACAGGTGAAAGCTTCATTTTGGTAACTGGGAAGTGACACTTCGGCTCAATTTCCTCCTTCTGTCCTTTTTTCTCTAGCAGAAATCTAGCAGTTCTGAAGATGGGTCGCTGGGGAGCTTTTCGGAGAAGTCTAGTCCGCAGGTAGGGTGTGGCATTGGGCACTGTGCCAGACCTAGACCCAGGGGGTCACCCCATGAAGTTGGGGGTGCAGCTTAGGCCATGAGCTGGTCTGGAGTTCCAGTCTCAAATGGGGTTTCCTGAATTGTGTAAATGATAGTTCTCTTGCTCCTTTTCAGTTGGGAAGGAAGGAAGTAGAAACTCTAGAATCTGTTCTTACCCACTTTCTCCTCTGGGCCTTAGTTTCCCCATTTCTTCTGGGCTCCCAGCTGGTAGAATTGGTTTAATCTGTGCATTTGCACTGGAGCAGAGCATGGGACGCTGGCTGGGGCACAGGTTCCTGCTGTGGCTTTCTCATCAGCTTTTCCGAAGGTTCTGTCACTTCCCCGCTGACGGTTTTACCTCTTGGGGAAGTCTCTACTACACTGCACTGGCTTCCTCCTGGACAAGTACAGTGGTTGTAATTTTATTTACTCAGGTGTCTTAGTTCTGCCTTAGGATTTAGCTTTCTCTTCTCTTTCCTTTGCATGTATTTCCTGTCTTGGCCTGGGTTCTTTTCTAGGGTATTGCCCCCCAGTTAGACTTCCTTTGGGGGACTTTGCTTTGGGGGAATCCCTCAAGTTGACCTGTGCTGTCTGTTCCCTTAGGACACGCTGGCTTGCTTCAACCAGACCTACACCATCAATCTCTACTTAGTGGAGACAGGTCGGCGGCTGCTCGACACCACAATCACCTTTAGCCTGGAACAGAACGGCACTCGGCCGGAGCGGGTGAGTGGGAGCCTTTGTCTTCAGGCTCCGTCCTGTGGGCATCTCAGTGTGGGGTTCCCTTTCCTCAGGGCCGGGTCACAGCCACGGGTCCTGGATTAGAGCTCTCTGGGTTCTAGTCCTTCCTGACCCACTGACCAGCCACAATTCCTGTGAATAACAGTAAAAGTGGTACCATTCATTCCAGGTTATCGCTGTGCCAGATAACCTGAGCTTTTCATGATGCACTAATTGATCTAACCCTCCCATCAGTCTTGTGAGGTGGTTATTACAAACGAGGAAACTGTCCAGAGATTCAGGGCCCTGTCCCGAGGCACCGAGCTAGCAAGAGGTCGCTAGCCCTGCAGCTGGCGTTCTTCGTTGCTGCCTGTGTTGTCTTTGTGCATGTTAAGTTGTGTTCCTCAGCCTCTCTGGGCTGGGCTTTTGTTTCTGAAATGGGAGGTGTATGCCCTAGCTGGTGTACTCAGCAGTTAGTGCATCGGCCCTAGCACCAAAGGGTCTCAGGTTCAATTTCTGGCCAAGGGCTTGTACCTGGGTTGCAGATTAGCTCCCTGGCTCTGGTCAGGTGTGTGTGGGAGGCAACCAGTGAGACACATTGATGTTTCTCTTTCCTTCTCTTCCTCTCTTCCACTCTCTAAAAATCAATGGAAAAAAATATCCTCAATCCTTGGGTGAGGATTAAAAAATAAAATAAAATGGGAAGTGTAATCCTGGCCTCCTGTTTACTTAGTGGGCTGTGGTTGGCACATGGTGAATGATATGGGACTTCTTGGGTTTCCTCCATAACAAGGTCTGAGGGCGAGCCTAGCAACATTGTGTTGACTCCTAAGAACATGTGTTACCTTATTGGAGTCCAGGTAATAACTATTATTTAGACATCTGATAATGCCATGACCTAGACCTCTGACCTGAATGGTGCTCTGTGAGGCATTTGAATTCTCGCTGACTGCAGTGGTCCTGACTCTTTGGCTTATAGCTGTACATCCAGGTGTTCTTGAAGAAGGACGACTCCGTGGGCTACCGGGCCTTGGTGCAGACAGAGGACCATCTGCTCCTTTTCCTGCAGCAGCTGGGTAAGCGACCTCATTCAGCCATTTATTTTCGGCCTGCCCGGGAGCTCCAGTCAGACTGTTTGGGGCTGTGGACAGGCTTGTGGAAGAGTCCCGCAGAGCGTACCCTGATGTTTTTTCCAGAGCATGTCACCTGCTTTTGAGGAATTCCTTAACCTTCTTGGCTGGGGCATGGAACTTTCTTCCCTTGAGTTACAGAATCCAGCCCCTTGCTCTGGCTTCTCTTGGTCACACAAGAGCTGCAGGGCATCCCTGAGCCACCGAGGAGAGTCTCTTCAGGAGGCGAGGGGCCTAGCGTTGTGCCCATGCTCTTTCCAGCAGGGAAGGCGGTGCTGTGGAGCCGGGAGGAGTCTCTGGCAGAAGTGGTGTGCCTAGAGATGGTGGACCTCCCCCTGACTGGGGCGCAGGCTGAGCTGGAAGGAGAATTTGGCAAGAAGGCAGGTATGAACCCAAGAGGTTGGCCAGCAGAGTCGATGCAGGGGATGCTTTGGGAATGTGTCTGTTAGTTGGACCACTGGCAATGCTGTCTCACAGCATCTCTGGCTTCCAGGGTGCAGCCGGGTGCCAGTCTGATCTGAACAGGCTCTGAGACCAGTTTGTAGTGCTCTGTGGCCATATGGTTTATGTGCCCATTCTTTTCTATGAAAGGTGTCACCTGCGACTTCCTCTAGGGAAGGGCCTTGAGGAAAAGAAACTTAGTTTGGTATAGTAAGAGCTACCATTGTCTGATCACCGAAAATTTGCCAGGCACTGTACACCCATTGTCCCCAAAGCAGCAGCCATACCTTTCTAGAGACATGACTGGGTTGACTGACCTAGTTGTTGAGGCCAGTGCCCTCTGAGCCTGGCCACATCCCACCCCCCAGGATGGACTCAGTTCCCTCTACTCTGAGCCACTCCTACCCTAACCTTTGTCCCTTCCATCCATTCATATCGCTGTCCAACAGGTATTTACTGAGGGCCTACTCTGGGCCAGGTACCCTGGTAGGCATTGCCATTTTCTTAAGCTGAGGATTAATTTGACTTTACTATTTATTTTTGCTGCCTGGATCCAGCGATTCAAGGTAAAATCTGCTTTCTGCCACCTTGTTGCTCATTGCTTGTCCACATGACTAGCTTTTGATTAATTCTTTGTTTTTCCTGACTTGCATCAACAAGGTCTATACTGTGTGTGCGTGGACTGCTATGGCTGTGACTGGTCCTGTTTGCCTCTCACTGCTCTTCCTTGACCTGAATAAACATTACATAAGAAAGGGCACCCCTCCTTTTCAGTGAGCACTTAACGTGTATCCCACACTGTGCGAAACCCTGTATGTACATCATGTGTCATCTTGCAGTAGCCCAGTCAGTGGATTACATGCCATTTAATGATGAGGAACCAGAGGCCAGAAGATCAAATACATTTCCCAAGGTCACTAAGTTAGTAAGCAGTGGAGTTGGGATTTTAACCCAGGTCTGCCAGACGCCAGAGGCCATGCTCTTTACTGTGCAACCTGCTTCAGTGACCAAATCTGCCCTGAGGAGGAGATTTGAGGGTCGTGGTGTCATTGATGGAGTCGGGAGAGTGAGCGATAGCCCCGGGAGTTGGTTGCAAGTAGGTCTGTTGGGCCTGGTCAAACAGTTGACAGAATAGGGGTGAAGCAGTGGGAAATGGAAGTACCCGTTCATGATACACATACATATGCACCCCTGCACCCCACATCCCTCCCTCTTTTGGTTTCATGGCACCCAGAGCCTTCCTCTGGCCATTCTGGATGTGGGGCTGTGGTGGAGACGTTCACAGCATGGCTGCATCCTGCATGGCTGATCCCTGACCCCTTAGTCTCCTATTCCAAGGTCCAGGCAGGTGCGGTACTATGAGCCAGGTGAGTAGGTTTGGAAGTTCCTGCCTGGCTGTCCCTGAGTGTGAGACTGTTGGCATCAGACACAGGACCACTCCTTGGACGTGCAGCCTGAGGTGTCGAGCCACAGGGGAGAGAGCGACCCCTCGTTAGGAAAAGCAAGTACCCCCTTGCTGGACACACCTAGTCTGGTGGGGAGGGAGCCTCAGCTGTATTAATTACCTTTTCCTTGACACCAGACGGCTTGCTGGGGATGTTCCTGAAACGCCTCTCGTCCCAGCTCATCCTGCTGCAGGCGTGGACCTCCCACCTCTGGAAAATGTTTTATGATGCTCGGAAGCCCCGAAGTCAGATTAAGAATGAGATCAGCATTGACACCCTGGCCAGAGATGAGTTCAACCTCCAGAAGATGGTGGTGACGGTGACAGCCTCAGGCAAGGTGCGGGGGTGAGCCCAGGTCCCAAACCCCCAGAGGCTCCGGGGTGGTGGGGAGCATGCGCTCTAGTTTTCATGGATAGAATCAGTTCTTTGGTTTGTCTTTCTAGTAGTGAGCCAGTTACTTGTTTATCTTGCAGCTTTTTGGCATTGAGAGCAGCTCTGGCACCATCCTGTGGAAACAATATCTCCCCAATGTCAAGCCAGACTCCTCCTTTAAACTGATGGTGCAGAGAACCACTGCTCACTTCCCCCACCCCCCACAGTGCACCCTCCTGGTAAAGGACAAGGTGAGGCCAAAGTGGTGGGGCTTTTTGGTGTTTTGTAACGTAAATTTCTCCTAAGCCTTTAGAATTGTATGAGTGTTAAAGATCAGTATTCAGGGGTTAGAGCTCGGTTTCTTCCAGTTTTTTCCTGAGTGGAGGAACCATCCAGGACTGAGGTGGGAGTGACTGGAAAGTGGGGGTGACTTTACCAGATGTGTAGTAAGCCAGCTCGTCTTCTTCCCAAGCATAGGCGGCTGGTGGTAGCTGAGTGACTGTTTGCTCGTCTGTAGATGAGAGACAGCAGGACACAAAGCTGCTAGTATTTGTATCCCTGCTTTCCAGAATTAGATGGATTTTTGTCGGTTCATTCTGGAACTATCAGAAGGGAGCTGGGAGGCGTTCTGCTGGAATGGCTGCCCTGGGGTTGCTGATTTGGTTAGCATTTTATTTGCCCCTCAGCCTGCCCAGTTCTTGGTTAGCTTTGGAGTCAAGAGGAAGTTTATTTTCCTTTTGACACATTAGCCTTGGGGATCATTCACCTTCAGCCAAGACTAAGGAAAGACTAAGGGATGCAGCACAGTTGAGCTCCAGTCCCAGATTGACTCCTAGGATGTGCATTCTTTCCATGGTGGAATCTGACAGTCTGCCCGTTTCAGGAGACAGGAATGAGTTCTCTCTATGTCTTCAATCCCATTTTTGGGAAGTGGAGTCAGGTGGCTCCCCCAGTGCTGAAGCGCCCCATCTTGCAGTCTTTGCTTCTGCCCATCATGGATCAAGACTATGCCAAGGTGCTACTGTTGATAGACGATGAGTACAAGGTATGACATCTTTAGAGTGGCGGGGGACATCCATGTAGAGTTGGGTGTGGGGCAGGGGAGGTCAGACAGCAGCCAGTGGACCAGAGCTGGGGCTGTCTGCCGTCAGCACACATTTGGGCTTGTGGGGCATCTCTAAGCGACTTGATTACTCTTTCTGCACTGGTGAAAATTCAGGGTCTTAACAGATCCAAATTTAAGCCCTAATTGAGTTCAGTAGACTAGTTCTTTAAGGTTTGCTGTTTTATTAAGGCTCTCTTTGATGGGAAATAGTAATAGTAATTGAGAAAGTGCTTAGAGCATCCTGACCCTTCCTTTAACCCTTTTCTTGGGCTCTGGATGTTCAAGGTCACGGCTTTCCCAGCCACTCGGAATGTCTTGCGACAGCTTCATGAGCTAGCCCCTTCCATCTTCTTCTACTTGGTGGATGCAGAACAGGGACGGCTGTGTGGATATCGACTTCGGAAGGTAGGGAAGGGGCATCCTGGCAGGACCCTTCAGGGAGCGACGTGGGTGTTTTCTGGTTATTTGGCTAAGAAGTCCATTATGCTATTCATTCTATTGAAAATTTTGATCAGCATAGTCCTGATGTCTGACTCAAAGTAATTTTCATATTTATTGAGAGGCTACCACATGGCAGGCATGGTTCTAAGTGCTGGGGAAAAAGCAATCAACAACAGACAAAGTCTGCTCCCATGGAGTTCTCATTCTGCATTCCTTTTCTATGGCAGTGAGAAGGGACACTGTTCTCCATTTGGGGGAAGGTAGGAAGTGGGAATGGGGGTTGAGTAATAGTACTTTCTATATGAATATGGTGTTACTAACTCACTCTTTTTTTTTTTTAAACATGAGCATTTTTTTAAAATATATTTTATTGATTTTTTACAGAGAGGAAGGGAGAGAGATAGTTAGAAACATCGATGAGAGAGAAACATTGGTCAGCTGCCTTCTGCACACTCTCTACTGGGGATGTGCCTGCAACCAAGGTACATGCCCTTGACCGGAATCGAACCTGGGACCTTTCAGATCGCAGGCCGACGCTCTGTCCACAGAGCCAAACCAGTTAGGGCACTAACTCACTCTTGACAGAATGTGTGCTTTGAGTTTTACTCCAGAAATGGGATAGATTTGCTCTGACCCTGACATACTTGAGTCCAATTCTTACAAACAGTGATACACAGTGGCTTTGAGGTCCAGCTCGGAGGTTCACAAGGGCCTGGTCTTGGTCTCGCTAGCAGGGCTGCATAGAAGAGTAATTTGTGGCCTCACCAGACGGTCCTTCAGTCCTGTCCCTTAGGGCCTTTGGAGAGGTACTATAATATAGAGATTAGGAGCTTGGACCCAACTGCCTATGTGTGAAAACTCACTAACTGTGACCTTGGGCGTAGGATTTCTCTGCCTCTGCTTTCTTGTCTATGAAATAAGATGATAATGGCACCTACCTCATAGGGTTAGTGTGAGGAGCAGGGACTTAATACATATAAATCACGTAAAGCAGTGCCTGGCACATGGTAAATGCCATCTAAATGTATTATCTGTTGTTTTAAAATGCAGTGCCCTTTTCTGACATTTTGTAACAGCCAACCTTTCACATAAACAGCATAGAAAATGGTCTACCCAGAAAATACATTCTGTACCCTTGTGAGTGAAAATAAATTTCCCTTCCAAGTTGATAAAAAGGAGACCCCGAAAGAGACAGTTCTTTGTGGATACAGGGGAGCAAACTGGAGTGTGGGTGTCATGAATCAGTGGAATCCTGAGGATGTCATCGGAGTAAGTGGTGGCCAAGGGCAGACAAAGGAGGCAACGCTGCATGGGGAGCAGACCAAGGGTGTCTTACAGTCTGACCTCTGAGTGAGTTGACTGGTGACCTTGCTCTCTGGGGATGTTTTTCGTTGTAAAAGATTAAATTGACGCAGAAGCGCAGAAGCAAAATGTGAGCAGACCCTTTCCACCGTGCTCCCAGCTGCTTTCCCAGATGGAAGGCCTGTTAGGAGTCGGCTGTGCATCTTTCACGGTCCTTCTGTGTATTCACAACACTGTGTAAGCAGCTGTGTGGGCCATATAGATACGTGATTCATAGATGTTTCTTCTTGGTGAAATGGAATTGACCTGCATTTATTAATAGGATTTTTTATTTTTCATCTCTTATTACTTTGTTAAACCCATGTTTAAATGAAAGTATAATGCTAAGAAAAATCCAGAATTCTGAGGTTCTAGCTCAGTGACCTTTCAGAAGGGAACATTTGCGTACATGGCAGTCAGATCAGGAAGCAGAACGTCACCAGCACCCCACCCAGGTGGCCCTTGTGTGCCTTTCCCCTCCCCCTATAGTATCATTTAACCATACAGATTTGCTTATAGTTTCCTGTGACTCTAAAGAACTTTTTCTATAGTACTTCGAGGTCCCTGCCAGCTCAGTCATTCGCTGCTGGCCCAGGATACGGATTCTTTGATTTTAGTAATAAGTGGTAAACTTTCTTTGGATATTGCCTATTCAGATAAACAATGGGGAGCTATTGAATAAGTTTTCTGCTTTTTTAATGGTATATTTTTAAGTATATTTTTAAGTCAAACTGTGAGTTCTAAAACTTCTTTCATAAACCAGAACCTTCTTCCAGCACAAAGGCTGCAGGTAATGAACTGTAGGGCGTGTCTAGCTACTGCAGTCTCCAGTCTAGGCATAGTCTCCTGACTATAAGCACCGGCTTTGTTGCCTTTGCTCCAGGATCTCACCACTGAGCTGAGTTGGGAGCTGACCATTCCCCCAGAAGTACAGCGTATCGTCAAGGTGAAGGGGAAGCGCAGCAGCGAGCACGTTCATTCCCAGGGCCGTGTGATGGGGGACCGCAGCGTGCTCTACAAGGTACGACACAGCAGCCTGGTATAGAGTAGGAGAGCAAGGGTTTCAATTCTGGCTCTAGAATTTGTAGGTCCATGATCTCCAGTGAGTCATTTAATCCTTTGAGCCTAAAGTATTATCTGTGAAATGGGTACACTGTGCCCTTCTAGGGTGGTTGTGATGATCCCCTGAGAGACTCATGCTTAGCCTAGGGCTTGGCTTATGGCCATTGCCCAGTCGATGTTAGCTATTATATTTAGTGACTAGAGGCTTGGTGCATGGATGGGGTCCCTCGGCCTGGCCAGTGATCAAGGCCTATCAGGGCCAGCCAGCCGGGAGGAGGGACCCCGGGAGGTTGGCTGGCCAGCCAGCCCCCCCCACCATTGGGGCCGATGGGGAGGCCGGCTGGCTGGGGGAAGAGGCTGCAGGAGGTTGGCAGGCTGGCAGGGGTGAGGGGCCTTGGGAAGTTGGCTGGCCAGGGGGAGGGGCCGTGGGAGGATGGCCAGCTTGGGGAAGGTCCACAGGAGGATGGCCAGCTGCAGGAGGTTGGCTGTGGGAGCACACTGTCCACCAGGAGGCAGCTCCTTTGTTGAGCATCTGCCCCCTGGTTGTCAGTGTGCATCATAGCAACTGGTCGATCGGTCGTTCTGGTCATTCAGTTGTTACAGTCACTTAGGCTTTTATATATATAGATAGTACTGATAGAACTGTCTGGGGTTAAACCTCAGTTGATTCATCAGGAAGCCCGTCTCTATGATCCAGCACTCTAGTTAGTAGTAAAGGATGGGAGATGGAGAAATGACTAGTGGGCTGCAGAACTGTCCTATGAGAGCATGTAGTCACTGTAGTAATAGACATTAATTCCACCCCCCAGCACAGCAGAGACTGAGCTCGGGGGAGATGTCATAGAGCAGAGTACCACGACCAGAACTTGATGGGAAGCTCATTCGCCAAGCGTGAGGCAGAGCGCAAGCCTCCGGTTGGGCTGTCCAGGTTCAGACTAGGCTCGGCCGCAGACTGACTGTTCATTGTGGGTCATTCGCTTAGGCTTCCTGACTTCTGTTCTCACTGATGTAATGGAGATTGTAGCCTGTGTCAGAGGATTACTGTGAAGATTAATGATAACATATAACATGATTAGAATGGTGTCCTCCACACAGCATTATCAGTGCTGCCAGCTTGAAACCTTTACTGATGGATGCCTTCCATGTGACCGCAGTGTTTTGCTTGTTCAGAATGACCAAAATAATACATATTCTGAAGTACATTTTGACTTGTACTAGAAAAAATTTACTGTGTAATTTCATTCGTACGAGATAAAATATGCTAGAATACTTGTGCTTTCATATGTTGAAGGCATAATAAGAATAGGACTTTTTGGATTCATATTCATTATGCAAGTTTTTAGGTTAGTCTCTTTTTTAAATAAGCTTTTTTTTTTTGGCTTAATTTTAGACTTACAGAAAGGATGCAGTACTACATAGAATCCCATAAGCCCCTTCTCTAGTTTCCCCTTGGAGACCATAGTACATCTGTCTAAACGAAGACATCAACATTGGGGCAAGACTGTTAACTAAACTCCAGTCTTTATTTGGGTTTCGTCAGCTTTTCTATTAATGTCCTTTTCTGCCCCAGGATCCAATCCAGGGCTCCACATTGCATTTAGTTGACAGTTTCGCATGACCTTGATCATTCTGAAGAGTATTAATCAGGTGTTTTGTAGAATGTCTCTCAGTTTTGGTTTGTGTGATGTTTTTCTCATGGTTAGACTATAGTTACGGAGGTGAAGTGGACTTATTATTTGAGTGCCAGGTACTCTAGACACTAAGATGAACAAAATAGACATTTCCCCTCCTTGTGAGGCTCTCATTGTATTTGGAAGAGGCCAACAAAGAAAGGTAACAGGTAAGTTAGAGAGTATGTTAGAGGACAACCAGTTTCATAGAAAAATCCGAAGCTACGAAGAGGGAAAGGGAGCGTAGAATTGAAGGGGGATACATTTAAAATAGGGTGGTTAAGGAGCGGGGGTGTCTCATTGAGAAAATGACACTTAAACTTGAAGGAGTGAGGAGTGGGGGAAAGCCTTCTGGACAGAAAAATCAGAGCATGCCTGGAGTGTTCTAGAAACAGCAAGGAGGCTAGCGGGACTAGAACGGGGTCTTTGAGGAGGGGAGTCTGGGTTGCTCAGGTCAGGAGGTGACAGAGCCAGATCACAGGCCATCACTCTGGCCTTTCGGCTGAGACAGAGCCACGGGGAAGTTTTGAGCAGAGAAGTGACAGAAGTGACTGAGGTGTAACAGGTTCCTTTGGCCTGCTGTGTCAAGATGAGTCTGTCGTGGGCCAAGGGGCAGAGCAAGCAGACAGTTAGGCTGTTGTAATAATCCAGGTGAGATGATGGGTTGGTGACAAAGGATCTGATTCTGGATACTTTTGAAGGTGGAGCAATAGGATATGTTGATGCATAGGATGTGTGTGTTAGAGAGAAGGAGTTGAGGATGACTTAGAGGTTCTAGACACGCATGGGGAGCTCTGAGAGGGAGCAGGTTTTAGCAGGGGTGGAACAGGAGTTCAGTTGGGGCAAGTCAAGTTTGAGATAAGACATCTAAGAAGATAATACTGAGCTGGCAGTCCGTTAGTCAAGTCTGGAGTTCAGGGAGAGGTCTGGCCCAGATACGTAAAGTTGGGCATTGCCAGCACCCATAGATGGTGTGAAAGCCATGAGATGGTGGTCACCATGAGAGCAATTATAGATGGAAACGTACAAGAGATCAGGAGATGAGGAGGAACCTGCCAGAGAGATGAGAAGGCGTGGCCAGTAAGGCAAAAAGAAAACCAGGGAGCATGTGTCCTGGACGCCAGGTGGAGAAAGTGCTTCAAGCAGGAGTGATCCCGTGTCATATGGTGCTAGTAGGTCATGTAAGGAGAGAACTGAGGCTTATCCGTTGACTCGGTGATAGGGAGGACACTGGTGGAGAGAAATAGCGTTGCTGGAGCAGTGTCCTTAGGCCAGCGAATGGGCAGACCTGGGTAGTATCTTGAGTTACCGATGTCTGTGACTTGAGCAGGTTGCTTAACTCCTGTAAGACATTGCTTTACTCCTGTAAGACATTGCTTTACTCCTGTAAGACATTGCATCTTGAAATGTGGGTAATAATAGTAGCTACTTTGCAAAGTTGTTTAGGGATTCAGTGAAATGAGTAGGCAAAGCACATGGCATGGCACTCAGCAGACACTAAACGAGTGCAGCGGTGACAAACTCTAAACAGGAAGCTCTTCTAACCAGGAAACCTGATTGCTCTGCCAGACCAGTGAACTCCAGGTTTGCCCCCCTCCAGGGCTCCCCGTGGTGTGGAGCCCATGATGTGCCACTGTGGTTCTGAGGAGCTTTTCTCTTCTCCCCAGAGCCTGAACCCCAACCTGCTGGCCGTGGTGACCGAGAGCACAGACGTACACCACGAGCGCACCTTCATCGGCATCTTCCTCGTGGACGGTGTCACTGGGCGCATCGTCCACTCCTCCGTGCAGAGGAAGGCCAAGGGCCCCGTCCACATCGTGCACTCAGAGAACTGGGTGGTGGTAAGGACTCGCAGATGAGCTCGTGTCACCATCAGGGACACTATACTCTATGTGTTGCATCATTTGTGAGACAGGGATAATAACAGTCACCTTTCGTCTAGCTTACAGCAGCGTCTGGCACATAGTAAGCACTCAGATGTTAGCTATTATAATTCCGATTTCCAAGAATCTGGAGAATGCTTTGTTTCCTGTGGTGAACTCTGGGTAGCCTAGAGACAACTACTCTGAAAGCTAGTAAACTTGTTAGCAAGGACGAAAACTGGGTGCTGGGTGGTTTCTCTCCTTCGTGGGCATGTAGCCAATCAGAAAGGTGTCTTCCCGTG
The DNA here is from genome assembly GCF_014108235.1 of Myotis myotis. Classification (NCBI taxonomy): domain Eukaryota; kingdom Metazoa; phylum Chordata; class Mammalia; order Chiroptera; family Vespertilionidae; genus Myotis; species Myotis myotis. The sequence goes on along the minus strand of NW_023416324.1, from coordinate 10,021,406 downwards.
TGATTTCCCCTGCCCCTCGCTGCCCCCGCTTCTCTCTGCAGTACCAGTACTGGAATACCAAGGCCCGGCGCAACGAGTTGACCGTGCTGGAGCTCTACGAGGGCACTGAGCAGTACAACGCCACCGCCTTCAGCTCCCTGGACCGTCCTCAGCTGCCCCAGGTCCTCCAGCAGTCCTACATCTTCCCCTCCTCCATCAGTGCCATGGAAGCCACCATCACAGAGCGGGGCATCACCAGCCGACACCTGCTTAGTGAGTGACGGGGGCTGGGGGGTCTCTGGTGACTGGGTCTCTTAGGCAGCCGCACTGAAGGACAGAGCCAGGGATGCATTGCTGGCAGAGCCACGTTTGATCATCATTAGGGATGGTCAGTGAGGAGGGCTTTATTTCAGCAGGAAAAGTTCCTCCTCTGGCTTTGCCATCCATAAAAGATGATACGTTTTTTAATTCTCATTTCTGATGAACCACTTTGTTCTGCATTTTTACTTCGCTCATAAAGGTGAGCCCTGATATCATTCCTAACAGATGGCCTGTGCTGACTGCAGACACTGGCACGGTTCGGTCTCGTCCTTACGTAGTTCAAGCTCAGGACTTAGTGATGGTTAGCCAGCTGCTCTGTCTAGTTGATTTTACCAAAGACATTTGGGACTCAGAGCTTATCAGGCACTCGGTACTACTATTTTATTCTCAAATATGAGGAGGACAGACCTTTTGGCAGTTTCCCGTTCAGCCCCACTGTTTCTGAACCAAACAGCGCTCATGTCCTGTGTCCTCCCTGGCCTTGCTACTGCACCGGCGCACGTGGCTTGTTAGGCTCATGGGAAGGAGACTCATTGGTCGGGCAGGTAGTATTGGAGGGAAAGGAGGAGATGAAGAGATCTGAGTGGCCTTCCGTGCTCCTCTCTCTCATCATTACCCATTTCTAATTCTAAAACTTTATCTCCTGATGTCTCAGGATATGTGAGGAAACCAATATTTTCAAAAGTGGGAACCTTCATTCAGACACATGCGTATTATTAGATTATGGTTTTTGGCCATTTAGGAGCCTCAATGACCCCCCCCCCCCCCTAACTCAATAGTAAATTTCTGTGATAGTGACATTTTTGTAGCTAGTCTTAATCTGGGGTTGATTGGTGTGAACATACACTTTGACTTCTTTCTGTGCAGTTGGACTACCTTCCGGAGCCATTCTTTCCCTCCCTAAGGCCTTGCTGGATCCCCGCCGTCCTGAGATCCCAACAGAACAAAGCAGGTGAGACCTCTGTGGCAGTGTGAAGGCTCTGACCGTAAGGAACTTAACCTGTAGGTCACCTTTGGCCCTCAGTCTGGTACATGCTGTCCTGCTGTGCTGGGACCTGGGGATGCAGCAGTGAACAAGTCTGACAAATATGTCTGCCCTCACGGAGTTACCTTCTGGTTGGGAGGCGGACAGTAAATAAGATGAAATGTTAGCTGCTCATAAACGCTGAGGAGGAAAAAGCAGAAAGGGGCCTGGGGCTGTGCAGGGTGAGGGGGTATGTGTGGTTGAACTTTTGCACGTGTGGCCAGGGGAAGCCCCTCTGAAATGGCGACTTGATTGAAGACCAGAAGGAGGAAAGAAGCTAGCCTTTTGGAGGCCTGGGGGCACTTTTCAGGTAGAGGGAAGAGCCAGTGCAAATGCCCTAAGATCATGTCAGTGAGTTAGAGGGAGGGTGGGAGGCCAGTGGGGCTAGAGTAGCTGGTGGTGGGGAGACGGAAAAAAGGTCAGGGAGGAAATGGGGGTTGGGTCCTGTAGGGAATAGAATAGCTTGCCACTGTTAGTATGTATTTGAATAATTCAGCCATCGTTTCTCGCACCCATCCTGAATTCTTTTCCCTTAGGGGTCTGAGAAACTGGGCAGCAGAAGGTACAGTAGATCTGTTTTTGCACAAAGAGAAAAGGAAAGAGGGGTATGGTTTAGAGCAGTGATGGCGAACCTATGACATGCGTGTCAGAGGTGACACGCGAACTCATTTTTTTGGTTGATTTTTCTTTGTTAAATGGCATTTAAATATATAAAATAAATATCAAAAATATAAGACTTTGTTTTACTATGGTTGCAAATATCAAAAAATTTCTATATGTGACACGGCACCAGAGTTAAGTGAGGGTTTTTCAAAATGCTGACACACCGAGCTCAAAAGGTTCGCCATCGCTGGTGTAGAGTGAAGAGAGAATAAGAGACTAGGGGGTGGGAGAGGGGAGGGTAAACCTGGGGAAGAGACATGGGGTGATGACAGGGTTTTCCAGAGGAGTGTAGACAGGCACTCTGGGTTGAAGGGCAGGAATTGGCCCAGTGGCTCAGTGTTTTAGTTTTAAAATGGCTTTGGCTTTCCTCCCCTGGTGTGAATACTGTTGTCTGCCTGTTATTTGTTTTTAGATTTGGAACAAGGTAGGAATCCGGACCTCAGTCTTAGTGTCCACGCAGCTTGCTTTCTTACAGCCTTCCTAACAGTCAGCTGCTACATTTTTAACTCCCTAGTAGACTTTGAAGGAAGATGTGAGGCTAGATATGTGGCCTGGAAAGCTCCCAGGACTCTGAAAGGGCAGCCAGAGGATCACCTTACAGCAGTTTGAATGCCGTTCCGACTGATGTTTTGCAGAGAGGAGAACCTAATCCCGTATTCTCCAGATGTACAGATACACGCAGAGCGATTCATCAACTATAACCAGACAGTTTCTCGAATGCGCGGTATTTACACTGCTCCCTCAGGCCTGGAGTCCACTTGTTTGGTGAGTAAAGCCCACAGCCACCCAGCTGCGACAGCCCTTGGGGACACAGCTGAGGGTTCCATTTCCTTTCCTACCTGAGGTTGAGGTTGTGCGGATCACCGGCTGCCTTTCTTATCCATTTCTCTTTCCCTCTGCCTTCCAGGTTGTGGCCTATGGCCTGGACATTTACCAAACTCGAGTCTACCCGTCCAAACAGTTTGATGTCCTGAAGGATGACTATGACTATGTGTTAATCAGCAGTGTCCTCTTTGGCCTGGTGTTTGCCACCATGATCACGAAGAGACTGGCACAGGTGAAACTCCTGAATCGCGCCTGGCGGTAAAGACCAAGACCTGCCCGAGCAGAGAGCCGAGGGAGAGTCAGCACAGCTCCAGCTGCAGTTGGACAGGGAGATGGAGGGCGTGTGGGCGCTCATCTTAGCTAAGAGTTGTGGGGAGAAGACGGACTCTCACGGAGACTCCTTTTGGGATATGTCTGGTGCCATCAGTGGATGGAGGGTGAACTCTCTCAGCCGAGAATCTCAAAGCATCTTGATGGACTTTGCCCTGAAGTCCAAAGGCCATTGCCCTATTTCCTCTTTGCCCATCTATGAATGTTCTGTCTTTTTTTTATAAGAGCTCCCAACAGAGTTCTCTCTTTTATGAGGCCTGTTCAAATTGATTTTGGTTTGCCTCCTGTTTCCCAGGTTAAATTAGAAATCTTTCTGTGTCCCTGCTTCTTGCTTGGGTGGGAAGGGAACTCTTACTGACCACTCCACCTTTACTGTTTACATTGGGAGGAAGAAGATCCGTCCTTCGCTAAAGTTTGAGCACTGATCCAGCCTCTCGTGGCTTCTCTGCACAAGAACTCCTGGTTGAGGAATCTATATTTGGTGTCAGACTTATTTTAATGAAGCCTCTAGTTTCATGTTCTCATTCAGGTTGGGCCACGTAGTCTTTGTTTCAGTTTATTAAAAGCCAAGTGTGTAAGTAGCATCTTGGTCTGTGGATCACTGCCCAGGTCTTTCACCTAAGGCACGTGCAGGCTGAGGCCTTTTAATACTACTGAACTGTCTGAACCTTGAAGAGATTTCAGGGGAGGGAGGAGCTAACCCGCCTGTCTGCAGTACCTCTTGGTCTCTCATCTCACCCACAGCCTGGGCTCGCCATCTGATAACCTTGTTAGAGAAAGTCGTCCTGTTTAAGAACCTCATTATTTATTTTTAGTTTTATATAAATTGACCTGTGTGGGTCACTAGATTGCTCTTAAAATGAGATTTCAAATCTTATGGATCTTTAAGGAATGGAGGAAAAAAAGGCAGAGGTAGGAAATTGGCATTTTGTGGGTGAGGCATTGCCGATTGGCTGTTGTCTCTGCTGCAAAAGAAAGATGTCCTAAAAATGTTCCCTTGTTCCCGATTTGGGGAATGATGCGGCTTTTCTTTACTGTGAAGAATGAAATGTACAGAGGAGACCTCTAGCCCTGTGGGGGGAGAGGTACATTCAAGCGTCTGAATAAAGTGAGTGACGAACGGCACTGTTTAAGTCCTTTTTTTGTGGTTTAGGAACACTTTGAGGCTACTCTTGTATTAGATGGGACAAAAAGCAATGCAGAAAAGGTTTTTAGAAAACTTTAAAAATATATATTTTTTTGTTGATTTCAGAGAGAAAGGGAGAGGGAGAGAGAGAAACATCAATGATGAGAGAGAATCATTGATCTGCTGTCTCCTGAACGCCCCCTACTGGGGATCGAGCCTGCAACCGGGCATGTGCCCTATCGGGACTTGAACCTTGACCTCCTGGTTCACATGCTGAGGCTCAACTAATGAGCCCCACTGGCCAGGCTTCTCAGTATTTCTGAACCTTGAAGCAGCACTCACTTCTGACCAGCTATGCTCAGCCTCTACCTGTGGCTTTTAACTCTCTCTGATGGGGTTTTCTCCGCCTCCTCTTTTTCTGTGCATCTGCCCCGTCTCTTTATTAACTAGGTTGACTTTGGGGCCACCTGCAATGAATGTTTCACTTAAAGGAGAGTCCTTAGTATTTTGGATGTCATTATTTTTTTTAGTTTGGTCAACATACATGATCTCTTGGTGTAAAGTTTACAGCTAAATTCAGTGATTTTCAGTCCCTGTTGGGAATAATGTAAAATGGTTTATGGCTTTTGTTAATGTTTCCTTAACCTTTGACTCTGAACAGTAATTAGTTATTGGTGAATGTGCATGAATTAAACACAGAATTATAGTTTTAAATTTTGGGGGAGGAGGAGAGGGGTTAAATAGTAATGTATTTTACCCCACCCACCCTCTTCTTAAAACTATAGCTTATTGATTTAATGCCACTTTTGCAAGGGGCTGATATTTGCTCCCCTTCCCCGACCCCCAACAATGAAGGGTGAGCATGCTCTTATGCAGATAATACAGTTTTATCATTGACCCTCAATTTGATAAGTACCAAAACAAGTTATAGAGTTTAAACTTTTCTGAAACCCAAGTAATTTTTGTTAGCATTCCTCCAATAATTATTTTGCTTAGAGTCTACAATTCTAAATTGGGAGTCGACTCATTCTGCCTTTCTCTATGGAATAGAATTCTGGGCCTTTACTATTTTGTGTGCCCTGGAGCAGACGTGAAACTTCTTTAATCACTCCTTTGGCCTCTGATTAGCCATAAATCTTTGTCAGGCTCTTTCATTTTAAAAAGAGGATGTTACTCCTCTCCTCTGCTTTAAAGAGTGCAGAAGTGTATAGCTCCATGCTTCTTGAGCACAAACAGAAGATATGCCCCAGGAAGTTTAATGTAGACCTCCTTGGCCAGTATCTCACCTCCTTACAAAAAGCACTTGGTTGAAACAGACACACAGACACTGAGAGCGGACTGGTGGTTGCCAGAGGGGAGGGGGATGAAGGCGGGGGTTGGGGCGGGGAGGGGAAGGGCTGGGAGAAAGAAGTGAAGCAGTTTATAAGTACAGATTGGTACTACAAAATAGTCATAGGGATGTAAAGTACAGCATAGGGGATATGGTCTATAATAGTGCACTAACTATGTATAGTGGCAGTTGGGTACTGGAAATATTGAAGGGGAAATACTATGTAAAGTATATGATTATTTAACCACTATGCTGTACACCTGAAACCAATACAAAACAATACTGAAAGTAAACTGTAATTGAAGAATAAAAATAAAAATGATTTTTTAAAAAAGCTCTTGGTACAGCTTACACACCATAAATGATACACAATAAAATAAAATGAAAATTAAAGTGAAGAAGAGTGTCCACCTCAGGTAATTGGGGAGACTGAGCCACTGGGCCCTATAGGACACTTAGCACAGAAAGCCACTCTATCGACACAGTGAAGCATAAAAAATGCCGAGACAAAGAAACAGGACACAAATGACAGAAATGGAGGAAAGCAAACTACTGGATATAGAGTTCAAAACCACACTTTTAAGGTTTTTCAAGAATTTTCTAGAAACCGCTGATAAACTTAATGAGACCCTCAAGAAATCTAGTGAGACCCTCGACGTTGTGATAAAGGACCAACTAGAAATTAAGCATACACTTACTGAAATAAAGAATATTATACAGACTCCCAACAGCAGACCAGAGGAGCGCAAGAATTAAGTCAATGATTTGAAATATGAAGAAGCAAAAACAATCCAACTGGAAAAGCAAAATGAAAAAAGAATCCAAAAATACGAAGGTAGTGTAAGGAGCCTCTGGGACAGCTTCAAATGTACCAACATCTGAATTATAGGGGTGCCATAAGAAGAGAGAAAGCAAGATATTGAAAACCAAATTATTTGAAGAAATAATGACAGAAAACTTCCCCAACCTGGTGAAAGAAATAGACAAGTCCAGGAAGCGCAGAGAACCCCAAACAAAAGGAATCCAAAGAGGACCACATAAAGACACATCATAATTAAAATGCCAAGAGCAAAATACAAAAACTCTTAAAAGCAGTAAGAGAAAGACAGTCAATTACCTACAAGGGAGTACCCATACGACTGTCAGCTGATCTCTCAACAGAAACTTTGCAGGCCAGAAGGGAGTGGCAAGAAATATTCAAAGTCATGAATAGCAAGAACCTACAACCAAGATTACTTTATCCAGCAAAGCTATCATTCAGAATTGAAGGTCAGATAAAGAGCTTCACAGATAAGGAAAAGCTAAAGGGGTTCATTACCACTAAACCAGTATTATATGAAATGCTGAAAAGTATCCTTTAAGAAGAGGAAGAAGAAGAAAAAGGTAAAGATACAAATTATGAACAATAAATACACATCTATCAACAAGTGAATCTAAAAATCAAGTGAATAATCTGATGAACAGAATAAACGTGATTATAATAGAATCAGGGGCATTGAAAGGGAGTGGACTCACTATTCTTGGGGGGGGGAAAGGGGTGTGGGGGATGCGGGAAGAGACTGGACAAAAATCGTGCACCTATGAATGAGGACAGTGGGGCGGGGGGTGAGGGCGGAGGGTGGGAGGGGAGCCAGGGGGAGGGGAGCTATGGGGGGAAAAAAGAGGAACAACTGTAATAATCTGAACAATAAAGATTTAATTAAAAAAAAAAGTGGGCACGGACCTAAATAGACACTTTTTGAAAGTGGACATACAGAAGGCGGAGAGACATATGAAAACATGCTCAAAGTCACTAATCATCCAAGAGATGCAAATCAAAATAGCAATGAGGTACCATTTTACACCTGTCAGAATGGCTATCATCAACAAATCAACAAACGACAAGTGCTGGAGAGGTTGTGGAGAAAAAGGAACCCTCGTGCACTGCTGGTGGGAATGCAGACTGGTGCAGCCACTATGGAAAACAGTATGGAGTTTTCTCAAAAAGTTAAAAATGGAACTCCCATTTGACCCAGTGATCCCACTTCTAGGAATATATCCCAAGAAACTAGAAACACCAATCAGAAAGGATATATGCACCCCATGTTCATAGCAGCACAATTTACAATAGCTAAGATTTGGAAACAGCCTAAGTGCCCATCAGCAGATGGGTGGATTAGAAAACTGTGGTACGGAGCAACTAAGATGGCGGCATAGGTAAACACCGGGAAATTATTGACTCACACAACAATTGAAAATTACCGCAAAGGACTGAGCAAACAAAATCCAGAACAACAGGAAGGCTGGCTGAGTGTAAATTCCACAACTAGAAGGAAAGAAAAGCACGCTGAGAGCCAGAGGCGCTGCGGAGGTGAAGTGCAGAGGTACGGCGGCGCGAGGAAAGGGGGTGGCGCCGGAGGACGCGGCTGTCTTTTTGAATCACAAACTCCCGACGGCTCTGAACTCCGGTTCCGGGGAGTCTCTGGGGACCCAGGTCTCATACGGGGAGAAGCTGGTCTGTCCGGCAGCGAGCGAACTTGAGGGCGGCTTTCCCTCAGAGGTGCTTGCAGCCGTTACCGGAACACTGAGACGCGCGACTCCGGGCGGAGAATCAGCCATGGCCGCTTTCTCCGCCCTCTGACTCCCTGAGACCCCGCCCCACCCAGGCTGCGGCAGAGGCTTTTGCATGTGAATGTACCTAACTGCAGCCGAACCAGGCAGACCTGGAACTTCCAAGAGAAGGCCCAAGGCCCCGCAGCGGCTTGCATTGCTTCACAGCTGAGCCTCTTCGTGGCTCCTGCTGTGTGGCCTCAGGCAGAGGCTGAATTAGCACCTCCTTAGATCCAGGAGCCACTGTACCCAGTGGTCAGAGGGGGTCCATCCAGACTGCAACTCCTCAGATCCATAAGGGACGCACTCAGGGAGCAGACTCAGTGAGCACCAAAGCCCCACTGAAGCAAGTCTTGCCCCAGAAGGGTGTCTTCAGCACAGAAGTTCTCCCACTTTAGACACAGCTGATTCTCACAGCCAATTGGCCTGGAGGTCAATTCCTCCCAGTGATTCTACAACAACCAAGGCACCAAGAGTGCACCAAGAGTGTCCACCCCAGGTAACTGGGGAGGCTGAGCTACTGGGCCCTACAGGACACCTGGCGCACAGGGCCACTCTATCAACACAGGGAAGCTGCCAAAATGCGGAGACAAAGAAACAGGTCACAAATGGCAGAAATGGAGGAAAGCAAACGATTGGATATAGAGTTTAAGGCCACGGTTATAAGGTTTTTCAAAAATTTTATGGAAACCGCCGATAAATTTAATGAATCCCTCAATAAGTATAGGGAGACCATGGAGGACATGAAAAAGGACCAACTAGAAATTAAGCATACACTGACTGAAATAAAGAATAATTTACAGAGATCCAGCAGCAGACAAGAGGATCCCAAGAATCAAGTCAAAGATTTGAAATACAAAGAAACAAAAAATACCCAACCGAAAAAGAAAAAAGAAAAGAGATTCCAAAAATATGAAGATAGTGTAAGGAACCTCTGGGACAACTTCAAGCGTACCAACATCAGAATTATAGGGGTACCAGAAGGAGAGAGAGGGCAAGATATTGAAAACCTTTTTGAAGAAATAATGACAGAAAACTTCCCCTACCTGGTGAAAGAAATGGACTTACAAGTCCAGGAAGCGCAGAGAACCCCAAACAAAAGGAATCCAAGGAGGACCACACCAAGACACATCATAATTAAAATGCCAAGAGCAAAAGATAAAGAGAGAATCTTAAAAGCAGCAAGAGAAAGACAGTCAGTTACCTACAAGGGAGTACCCATACGACTGTCAGCTGATTTCTCAACAGAAACCATGCAGGCCAGAAGAGACTGGCAAGAAATATTCAAAGTGATGAATAGCAAGAACCTGCAACCAAGATTACTTTATCCAGCAAAGCTATCATTCAGAATAGAAGGTCAGATAAAGAGCTTCACGGATAAGAAAAAGCTAAAGGAGTTCATCACCACCAAACCAGCATTATATGAAATGCTGAAAGGTATTCTTTAAGAAGAGGAAGAAGAAAAAGGAACTCTTACCATTTGCCACAGCATGGATGGAACTTGAGAGCGGATAAATACCACAGGATCTCACTCATTTGTGGAATATAATGAACAACATAAGCTGATGAACAAGGACTGATCCAGAGACGGAGAGGCATTGATTGGACTGTCGGGACTTGGAGGGAAGGTAGGGGAGGGTGGGGGTAAGGGGGAAAGATCAACCAAAGGACTTATATGCAAGCATATAGGCCTAACCAATGGTCATGGACAACGGGGGGGTGAGGACATGAGCGGGGGTGGGGGGGGGTGGGGGGTAGAGGGTAACGTGGGGACAAGGACACATATGTAATATCTTAATCAATAAAAAATATATTAAAAAAAAAAAAAGAAAACTGTGGTACATCTACACAATGGAATACTATGCCACTATAAAAAGGAAGGAACTTTTACCATTTGCAACAGCACGGATGGAACTGGAGAGCATTATGCTAAGCGAAATAAGCCAGTCGGAGAAAGATAAATATCACATGATCTCACTCATATGTGGGATATAATGATCAACATAATTTGATGAGCAAGAATAGATCCAGAGACAAATGGTAGGGGAGGAGGGAGGTCAGAGAGCAACCAATGGACTTGTACGCATGCATATTAGCATAACCAATGGACACAGACACTGGGGAGGTGGGGGCTTGCCCAGGGTGGGAATGACTGGGAGGAGGGCAATTGGGGGAAAAGGAGACATATGTAAAACTTTAGACAATAAAAAATGAAATAAAATATGAGTTTGAGGTTTAAAAAAAATAGAAAAAAAAATTAAGGTGAAAACAGCAACGAGTGAAAAACACAACTCAAAGGAGAGTGGTTCAGACACAGTGTGTTGGGTCCCCGACCCCCAGTGTATATATAATCTGTCTTTTCTTCAAGCTAAAGCCAGTTCCTAGCTTAAGCCAGACCAGCAGGGACCTAGCTGTGCATCTAGATGGAATTTTTGGGACAGCATTTTGTCGTAGCCTACCTTCAGGAATGGATTTTAGAACTTGGTGTTGGATTTATTCTAGAGATGTTAAGGATGTTGTTTAGCGTATGTAGAGGAACAAGGAGGAATTTCCCTATGGGCTCAGTATCAGAATAGTTGTCTCTTTTAAATCACTCATAAATACACTGGCCAGATTATTATGTCCAGCCAGATTATTATGACCACCCCATCAGTACTTCATTGACACTTCCAAAAATACTGAATATTGAAAACTTCCTAAGCAAATACTCTCAATCTCAAGGTTTTTTTATTTGTATAACTAATTCACTTCATTGTACTGATGGGGTGGTCATAATAATCTGGCCACTCAGTGTATATTTTCCCTTGATTTTATTATTTTTTAAAATATATTTTTATTGATTTCAGAGAGGTAGGGTGAGGGAGAGAGAAATAGAAACATGAATGATGAGAGAATCATTGATCGGCTGCCTTCTGCATGCCCTGTACTGCCTGAAACCCAGGCATATGCCCTTGACTGGAATCGAACCCAGGACCTTTCAGCCCACAGGCCGACGCTCTATCCACTGGGCCAAACCAGCTAGGGCTCCCTTGATTTTAAATAGAACATGCATGTTGTAGAAAAAAAAATTTCAATGCAAAAATTACTGTGGACTGCCCTAACCAGTTTGGCTCAGTGGATAGAGCATCGGCCGGCCTGCAGACTGAAGGATCCCAGGTTCGATTCCGGTCAAGGGCATGTACCTTGGTTGCAGGCACATCCCCAGTAGGGGGTGTGCAGGAGGCAGCTGATCGATATTTCTCTCTCATCGATGTTTCTCTCTATACCTCTCCCTTCCTCTCTGTAAACAATAAAATATATTTTTAAAAAAATTACTGTGGACTAATACTAAAAATTAATCATATTGTAGCCAGTTTAGTGTCCTTGTGTTACAGGTTCTTTCTTAATGGAATCATGCTATTTAATTCTATTTGTTTTTTCAACTACTGCATCTTAAACATCATGCTTTCATGAAAGAGGCCTTAAATTCTTTCTGGAACAAAATATGATAGAAATTCTAGATTTGTAATTTGACTACCCTTATGAACTGATATTCTTTTTTTAAAGCTTGTTACATAAGCTACAATGATCAGAATTATTCCAAGACTATTTACTGACTTCTGCTCATTTAAAATTTTGTTTTTAAGTAATGAATTATTGTTTCTCTACATTCCTTAGTTGGAATGCTTTTTTCCCTTCTCAAAATATGGCTTGTCTCAAATCTAAAATCCTCCCTAAAACTTTCCCTGTTGATTTTGGCTCCCCAAAACCTTCGAGTTTCATGGCTGTTCACCACACAATTTCCCCAGTGGTGCATCCCAGCATTTTATTACTTGAGTCATTTTGTGTCTCCCAGGGATCGGTAAACTGTTTTCTGAATTCCCCACTATCTTAAGCATGAAGCTGCTATTTTGAGTAACACCTTAATAGGAGACAGGATATTTGTCGTTAGTTTCTTAAATTTACAGTGCCTTATGGTGACTTAATAAGGAATTCTTACATTGAAATGCCAAGAGGTAGTCCTACTCACCTTTTCTGGTATGCCCTGGCACACAGGCTCTGCAAACCCTATTATGCTACATTAAAAAAATGCTCACAAGATCAATATGGGACATGAGCTTTGTGGTACCATAATTTCTATCTAAAAAGGAATGAGATCTCAGTATATTTATGTGTACTTACATAAACAAAATAAAGAGAACTGTGATTACCTAGACTCAAAGTCCAAATAGGCTTTGAAAAACAATATTCTTTATAACTATCTTAATATTCAAAATTTGATAATTATCATTCCATAATCAAAACAAGGTAGACAATACTTTGTCGCATTTATTTATTTATTTTTGGTAAAATGCAAGCAGAGGGACCATCTACCTTTCAATAATGGAGACACTTGTACTTCGTATGAAGGAACTGCTTCATATTTTGTTGCCAAGTTATTTATATTAAAAGACTACATACGTTACCATCATGTTCTGCTCTCAATGGATGTTTCCCTCATCCTTCCTCTCTCAAAACCAATAAAAGTATTCTTTTAAAAGACGACATACATTATTAAACAATACAAAAAAAAATAATGGTTGAGTCTCCCCTTCAAAACCTTCCCCAACCCTCTATGTCCAAGATAACCACTGAACAATTTGGTATGTATCTCTCCAGACCACATAATGTTCTGCAACTTGATTATATCAATACTAGAGGCCCAATGCACAAAATTCGTATAAGAGTAGGCCTTCCTTCCCCCAGCTGCTGGCACCAGCTTCTCTCTGGCACCAGGGACCTGGGCTTCCATTGCAGGCCTGGCTTCATCTGGAAGGATGTCTGGTCTAATTAGCATACTACGCTTTTATTATTATAGATATCACAGACAGCTTCCCATATTAGCAATAAGGATCTCCCATACCCCATTTTATGGTCACAAGGTTGAAATTCTTCAGTGTTATTCCATTAGAGATTGTTGTTAGATCAATTAAGTACTCTTTCAGGGAAGTCTTTTTTGATTTACTTAGACCAGCGGTCGCCAACAGTTGGTCTGCGGGCCACTGGTGGTCCGTGAGGTCTGAAAGGTTGGCGACCACTGACTTAGACCATCTTTCCTGTAAGGATTTATAACATAAAGGATGTGTACACCCTACCTCTTCATTTTTCAAGGAGTCTGAGTGTAATGTCAGTTGAGACTGACCAACCAAAATCCCCTTTTCCCACCAGCACTAGGATTATATACATGTCTAATCCATGGTACTGAGATGGTACTGTTTTCAATATAGAGACTGAGGTTATTTAGAAGGCATCTTTATAAAATAGCTACACATTTATACTGAAGAACACTTATGTCTACTATTGCCTAAACATGCAATCTGAAAGAATAAAAGTTAAGCAGAAATACATTTAAAAGTCATATTTACTCATGTAAGTTTCACTGTACTTCTTATGGTTTTGGTGAAGCAATTGATAAGGGATAAGGGGGGCTCCATGATCACCCCAAAGAGGGAGGCCTAGGCCACCCTCTGCGCGGGGATCAATCAGGAGCCCTGGCCCGGTGGGCGGGGCCTCCCTCTGCTGGGTGATTGATCAGGGGCCCCTACAATTGATTGCTCTGCAGAGGGAGGCCCAGGCCATCTGGCTGGTGGCACTGCGGGTGTGGGGGTGTGGGCGGGGCCTCCCTCTGTGGGGCCATGGATCAGAGGGCCCGGCAATGGATGGCCCCACAGAGGGAGGGCCAGGCCAGCCAAGCAATCGCACCCCATGCCTGTTGCCCACAGAGGGAGGTGACCAGTGGCAGGAGATTGGGGGCAGCGCCACACAGATGGCAATCAGTGGCAGCCACGGGGGCGGGGCCAGCTGCTGGCAGCCGGGAGAAGGAAAGCCCTGATAGGCCCTGATTATTGGCCAGGCCTAGGGACCCTACCTGAGGGGTCCTGGATTGCGAGAGGGCGCCGGCTGGACTGAGGGACACCCTCACCCAGCTGCACAAATTTTGTGCACTGAGCCTCTAGTACAGTGATGGCGAACCTTTTGAGCTCAGCGTGTCAGCATTTTGAAAAACCCTAACTTAACTCTGGTGCCGTGTCACATATAGAAATTTTTTGATATTTGCAACCATAGTAAAACAAAGATTTATATTTTTGATATTTATTTTATATATTTAAATGCCATTTAACAAAGAAAAATCAACCAAAAAAATGAGTTCGCGTGTCACCTCTGACACGCGTGTCATAGGTTCGCCATCACTGCTCTAGTATATGCATAAGAGACCAGAATATTCACTTCTGCTGACCAGAATACCCCCTCCTCATCCCAAAGGATACATTATAATCATTTTACTCCACTTTTCCTAGACTAAGTATACTACTTCTGTTAAGTGCCTGCCAAGTGTCTTTATACTCTAATCAGAAAGCAAAGTATTTACAAAGTTTTTAAAAAACTTTTTATTCTGATACAATTTCCGACTTACAGAAAAGTTACAATAGTACAAAGAATTTTCAGATACCCTTCACCAGATTCCCCAAATGTTAAATTTAACATTTTCATTTTATCCTTTTTCCTCTTTTCTCTTTCAATCCGACGGTCCAAAATTTCGAGTATAAATTCAAAAACACAGCAATAACAGAACTGAGGAATATAAAAACATTTCACAAAAAAACTATTCTGATTTTCAATTTTATGTGCTATTTGTTTAAAGCTGAATAAATATATCCAAGTTTCATCTAGTAGAAGAATTTGTCAGTCAAGTAATTAATTCACATTGGCTATTACTCAACACTTAAAAGTTGAATGTTTACCTTATTATAATTTTAATAATTTCAATTGTGTTCTTTCCTTCTCCAGTTTCCTATAAGTCCTGCTTCCTGCTGTTCTGTAAAACTGACATTGTATTCTAGTCCTGCACAATTGCCAAAATTATTTGTCTCAAAGCAAGACGACTGCAAGGCACATTTTCTTCTTTGTTTTAAAATTCTACCATACAAAATGCACTATTATGGGGAAAATAATATTTGTGGGTTACAAATGACTATCCTATTACTAAATTGAATCAGGTTTCCAATCTATTTCGTTATATTCTTTCCTTTAAAAATATATTTTTGATATCACAGAGGAAGGGAGAGGGAGATAGAAACATCAATGATGAGAGAGAATCATTGGGGCTGCTCCCTGCATGCGCCCCAGTGGGGACTGAGATAGCAACCCAGGCATGTGCCCTTGACCAGAACTGAACCTGAGACCCTTCAGTGCGCAGGCCGATGCTCTATACACTGACCCAAACCGGCCAGGGCTATTTCCTTATATTCTTGGTATTAAAAACAATTTTTATTCATTGTGAATTACCAAAATTGAGCTACTCTCCATTTGTAGTATTCAATGCTGCATTAGGAGGTTCCACAAAGTATGCGCTGACTATTGGTTCCTGTAACTTTGTAAAAGCTTGAGAGCAGATTGACTTCTTTTGGCTCCTGGGAGCCAACAGTAGCCATGGTTTATTCACCTAATTGTTTCTAAACACAAAGAATCTATTAGCGTTTACTTCAAGTGACTCTGTATCAGATGGAATATTTTTGGAAAAACAAAAAAGAAAGCCAAAATATCTTGCCTTTGGAGATCCTGCAGAGACATGGACCTCTTGTTGTTGTTATTGCTAGATTGAGGCAGAATTTATAACCACTACAGTGTACACATCAAGTACATAGCTCAATAAATAGCATTGTGCATCTGTACACCTAACCACCACTTGTGTCAAGATACAGAACTTTCCCAGCTCCCTCCTGGTCTGTACTCCCCCATTAAACCATACCGCGCAGCTATAGCTGCTTAATTCTGAAGCCATGGTTTCCTCTAAGACTGGCCTTCACTGAATTTATTTCTGAATTTTATTTCGACCACCACGTACCAATTTATTATTCATCCGCATTACACCGGTAACAAAAGCTCTTTCCAAACATGGGCTATTTTGGGCTTCAGGATTTTCATAGTCTCCACGGTTCTTGCAAAAGTTCTTCCATTCAGGCGGATTGTGGTCCACAGGCCTAGTGCTTGACGTCGTCCGCCAAGATCTCGGGTGCACAAGAATGCCCTTAATGCACGCATACCTTTCCTGGAGTCAACGGCCTTTTCCTCCTAAACCTGGTGTCCAGGTCATTCCCTCCCAATAAAATCTAGACATTATGCCCTGTGAATAAAAGCTTACATTCTTTCTTTGCTCGTAGAAAAACAGGGAAAATGGGACCTTATGCGGCAACTGGAAAGAGCGATGCAACTACGAGCTGGTAAAATTACTAACGAGGAAAATCAACACGTAAAGGGGATGTGGGTGCGAAGGCAGTAAGGACTAGTGATACCATAATAGCGGAGGTGGTGCGGAAGGGGACGCTTTGTAAACTGCAAGGCGCTGCAGTATTATTATTATAGGGAGCACTGGGGGGTGAGAGGTGCGTGAGTGACCAGGCTTCGGCCTCCTGGTCTGGTCCTTAGCGGTCTCGGGCCGGAGCCGTTATATTCGCGATTCATAATGTACTTCCGCTGCCCTGGTCTTGTCACCCGAAACCAAGCGCTCAACTCACCTTTCCGGGGAAGCGCAGCCACTCGGTTCCCACCTTCACGAACGACTCCCAGGGCGCAGGCGCGGAGGTTCATGCGCACCCGCCCTCCCCGAAGCGCTGCGTTCTGCGCAGGCGCAGCAAGCCCGGCCTCTCCGCCCGGGCGCCGCGCTCCGCCTGTGAGGGCGGAGGCAGGCCGTCCCCGCGCGTCGCGTGTTTTGGCCGGCGACGGCGGCGCGCAGTCTGACGCGCCGATTGCGTCACTTCCGCCCCCTCCCGGGAGGCGGCGCTGGGCCGGTGGCAATCCCCCGGAGGGAGCCGCAGGAGTACGACGGAAGATGGCGACGAGTGGCGGCGAAGAGGCAGCGGCAGCAACGCCAGCGCCCGGGGACCCGGCGACGGCGGTGGACACGACCCCGGGCTGGGAGGTGGCGGTGCGGCCCCTGCTGTCCGCGTCCTATTCCGCCTTCGAGATGAAGGAGTTGCCGCAGCTGGTGGCCTCAGTCATCGAGAGGTACCGGGCGGCGGCCCCGGCTGGGCGGCGGAGCGAGGGGGGAGGGGAGGTCGTGCGGGACCGTCTGGACCCGCTTCCCGGGCCGCCTGCTGCCTCGCGGGGACCTCCGCCCCAGCCACGGCTTCGGGGCTCTGCGGCCGTGGTAGACGTGGGCTTGTCCGGGGTGCCTTCTACCAGCCTATGAAAATCATCCGTGCCTCAGTTTCCCTCCCGAGCAGGACTTCGGAGGGCGGCCTCTCGGGAGGGAGCGGTCTCCCCGGTTCGTGAGTGAGTGACCCCGCGATGCACCTGGCCCGGAGGGGAGTGTCCCCCGGGCTGCCCCCTGCGCTGAGGTCAAAGCGCTGATGAGTTTGCATTTCTCGCCGACACTCAGGCCCCTCGCCTAGGCCCCAGCGGAGCCCGGGGCTGAAGTTGGGGGCCCGCCGCCCAATTGGATAACGGTCTCCCCGAGGGGCTGTAGTCACCGGGGCACGTGCTGTTTCTGCGCCTGAAGCCACTGGGGACCGTGGGTGGCTTTCGTCGAGGGCTGCCCTTACTGTGTGTGTATGTGTGTGTGTCTGCCGTAACGGTCTGGGGTCGAGAGCATTTCCGTATGTGCGTCTGAGAGGTCATCTCCCCAAAGGCTCTGTGTTCTCGTTCTCTCTCAATAACGTGGCTTCAGGCTCCTTTCCAGGCGGGGAGGACCCCGTCGATGGGTTGGCCCTTGTGTGCAGAGAGTCTGAGACGCGAGGGTTGTGTTCGCGGGAGGGCGGTGCTCGCCTCTGCCGGACTTACCTTGCTCGGAGCAGTCTTTGATCAGCGCAATGGTAGACGTGCTTTTAAAGGCCAGTCTCCTTTTCATTTTTCTAGCCAACCCCTCCTTACTTCAGCAGCTCCCCGCAGTCGCTAACTGGGTCATTTTAGCTTCGTGCCAACAAGGGTATATCTAATTGTTACCCAGAAGGTTAGAAATTGCTATTTATTGCTAAAGGAAAGGCCATGATTTGAAATATTTTATTACAGTGCTTATTGTTAGGTTTGTGTTGCGTTGGATGCACTTTTTAAAAAGAAATTATAATGAAATAATAGTTGGGTTTGGTAACAGTTTTGTTCACAGTTAACTTTACAGACTGGATCTCTCTATATAATTATTAAGCCAAGAATGTTCTGGAGATGTAAACAAGTATCAAAAATACTGCTCTGAAATTATGTAGCCACTTTTTAACTGTTTGAAACGTTTGGATTAGTGGTATTTTTTTCTGAATTATACTCGTCAGTCATGTTACTTATAATGGACAATGCTATACTTTTAAAAGAATATTTGCTTTTATGTTTTTGTGGCAGTGAGCCGAGTAGGTTATAAGTCATTTGTTGACACCCTCCCATACATCTGCTATTCTGGGCCCATGCCTTTTATTGTTACTATTTGCTATTGATTTTTTTTTTTCAGAGAGAGTGGAAGAGAGAGGGGAGGGAGAGAGAGAAAAAAATTGATGTGAGAGAGAGACATTGATTGGTTGTCTCCCACTCCCACCCGGACCCGGCCAGGGATCAAATGAACAAACCTGCAGCCTAGGTATGTGCCCTTGACCAGGAATCGATCCCGAGACCCTTCAGTCCTTGGGCCGATGCTCTAACCACTGAGCAACTGGCCAGGGATGGGCCCATGCCTTTTAAAACTATAATAGTTAAGCAGCTTCCTCCAACCTGTAGAAGGAGCCAAAACCAAATGCATCAAACTGGGTTTGAATTTCACCACATAAGTAATGGCGCCCCCTCCTACATTCTGTGTTAGCAAAGATAATCAGAACTGCCTGAGTTTGTGGACACTCATAAGACCTCTCTTCATGGTTTAGAAAAGAGGTCCAAACTGATGGAAGGCAAGAGCCTCAAAGTCTTTGTTCTGATTTTTGTGGCTCAGTTAACTTTGAAAGCCTGTGTGTCCTCTTCAGACTTTATGAGAAGAATGTGATCTTAAGAAAAATTTCCAAAAGAAACATCTAGCTTACAAGTTCTTGTAGTTAAAAACAACTAACCATATTCAGTGTTAAGTTTGGTGCAGAGCAGAGGTTGGCACACTTTTTCTTAAGGAGTCAGACATTTGCAGGCCATATAGTCTCCTTGTAGACTAGTCAACTTGGCCCCCCAATGGGCGGCGTGGCCGTGTTCCCAAATCTTACTTGTGGTCACCACAGTGTGAGTTTCATGTTACAAAATGTTATTCTTTTGATTTTCTTCAGCCATTAATAAATGTCAGAACCATGCTTTAAAAAAATTTTGGATTGAGCTTATTGGGGTGACATTGATTAATAAAGTTATATAGATTTCAAGTGTACGATTTTATAAAACATCATCTGTATACTGTAGTGTGTGTTCACTACCAAAGTCAAGTCTCCTTCCATCACCATTTGTCCCTCCTTTACCCTCTTCTATTTCCCCTCACCTCCCATTCCCTCTGGTAATCACCACACTCTTGTCTGTGTCTGTGAGTATTGTTGTTGTATTTTGCTTAATCCCCTCATCTTTTTCACCCAGCTCCCCACCTCGCCTCCTCTCTGACAGCTGTTAGTCTGTTCTCTATATTTATTAGTCTGTTTCTATTTTTTTGTTAGTTTATTTTGCTCATTAGATTCCACAAAAACCATTCCTTTTATGTATATACTAGAGGCCCGGTGGCTGGGGGGTGGGGTCCCTCAGCCCGGCCTGTGCCCTCTTGCAGTCTGGGAGTCCTCAGGGGATGTCCAACTGAGGGCTTAGGTCCCCTCTCCACAGGCCTAAGCTGGCAGTTGGACATCCTTAGCACTGCCATGGAGAGGCTCTGGCCACCAGCACTGCACTCGCCAGCCTTGAGCCTGGCTTCTGGCTGAGTGGCGATCCCCCTGTGGGAGCGCACTGACCACCAGGGGGCAGCTCCTGCGTTGAGTGTCTGCCTCCTGGTAGTTAGTGCACGTCATAGCAACCCCTCATTCTGTTCCCCTGTTTGGTTGATTTGCATATTACCCTTTTATTACATAGGATGTATATTATTGATTTCAGAGAGGAAGGGAGAGGGAGAGAGAAACATCAATGATAAGAGAATCATTGATCAGCTGCTTCCTGCATGCCCCCTACTGGGGTTTGAGCCCGCAACCGAGGCATATGTCCTTGAGTGGAATTGAGCCTGGGACCCTTCAGTCCACAGGCTGATGCTCTATCCACTGAGCTAAACTGGCTAGGGCCACAAAAACCATGCTTAAATGTGGACTGTATAAACAGGCTATTGGCTGGATTTGGCCTGCAGGCCATAGTTTGTCAACCCCTGATTTGGAACACAAAAATTAGTACTGTGCTGTCAGTATTGTGTTTCTCAAGTTTTATTTGCCTTTCAAAAAAATGAAATGAGGGTGTCAGAACGATGGAAGTATTTCTTGAATATCAAGTTGTGGCCACTGAGTATAGGACCAGATCGGAGCCTGTGCTGTGCAGGTGCTGTGGGGGGCTTGCTTAGGTGCCCAGGCTGCTGCTTTACTTCTGTGGTTCCGCTTTCATCTTCTGCAGCTCCTGTGGGTTTTTTCCTGGTCTGCCTGCTATGCTTTTCTTCCTTGCCTCCAGGGATCTTCTATTTTTCTGTTGCAACCTGGCTACTTTCTGTTTCCCTTTCCGATGTCCTGGTTCCATCATGCCAGCTCTTACTTTCTATCTGGCAGCCTATTAACCCATTGAATTCCTCCTCTTCTGACTATTGGGGATGATGACAAATGTCTTAAGAGACTGCTCAGTACCCTACTATTCTGCTTTCTGCCCCTGTTCTTTCATACGTTTATAGTTGGAATTGACCTTTGGATTAGAAGAAAAGGTAGTTTAAAAAAAATTCCTAGGTCTAGACCCTGTTATATTTGGCTTGGTAACCAAACTAAGGAGACAAAGGAGGAATGGATTAGCATGAATAAACTGGGAAGGTACTTTCGAAAGTGTCATTGGATTTTTTAAAGAAAAAGGTAATCTGAGTTTACTTTAAAGGGGAGTTATTTTTAATATCTTTTTAAAAAAATTATTTATATTTTACAGAAAGGAAGGGAGAGCAAGAGAGAGTTAGAAACATCCATGAGAGAGAAACATCTATCAGCTCAGCTGCCTCCTGCACACCCCCTACTGGGGATGTGCCCACAACCAAGGTACATGCCCTTGACCGGAATCGAACCTAGGACCCTTCAGTCCGCAGGCCGACGCTCTAGCCACTGAGCCAAACCGGTTAGGGCTATTTTTAATATCTTTATGGTTGAAAGTATTACAGATGTTCCCCTTTATCCCCCATTGACCCCTTCTAGCTTGCACCCGCTCCCCCAGAAAGGGGAGTTATACTGTCTGTGGCTAGCATGTCTTTTAGTAGTAAAGACTGAAAGTATTTAAAATTTTTTTTTATATGTATTTTATTGAGTTTTTACAGAGAGGAAGGGAGAGAGATAGAGAGTCAGAAACATCGATGAGAGAGAAACATCGATCAGCTGCCTCCTGCACATCTCCCACTGAGGATGTGCCCGCAACCCAGGCACACGCCCTTGACCGGAATCGAACCTGGGACCCCTCAGTCCGCAGGCCGACGCTCCATCCACTAAGCCAAACCGGTTTCGGCTGAAAGTATTTTAAACACCATTACTTTTCCAGACCAGAAATAGAGCTAGAACTAGCTTAATGGAGCACATGTTACCCGTGGAATTAATATAATTGCTGAATGTAGCCTTATGTTTTAAGGTACTATAAAAAACTATTCTTTCTTAACTTTGCACAAGATATGGTGGTGAGCATGGCTGTCTCTGAACAATTTGATGGACTCTTTGTTGATTACAAAAAGAAATTGCCTCTTTCCTCTGAGCCAGTCCTTCTTAGGCTGTCCTGGCCTCCCTAGTGATAAGCCTCTTTGAGTCTCTGCCTCCCAGTTATTTGATAAAATTTAAGCCAGAGAGACCTACTTGGGAAGGCAGAAGCTGTTGCAACAGCCTCATTAGATAATGCAGAGTCATTTCCTAAAAATCTTTTTTTAATGTATTTTTATTGATTTCAGAGAGGAAGGGAGAGGGTGAGAGAGATAGAGACACCAATAATGAGAGAGAATCATTTATCAGCTGCTTCCTGCACGCCCCCTACTGGGAATTGAGCCTGCAACCCGGGCATGTGCCCTTAACCGGAACCCAGGACCCTTCAGTCTGCAGGCCGACGCTCTATCCACTGAGCCAAACCAGCTAGGGCCATTTCCTAAAGATCTTGAAAGGGAGAGAGGGATGCTAATGCCATGCTCTTTTGCATTTATATGCTATCGGACATATGTTTGTGATTAACTATAGAAAAAAGCCCACCACCAACTGATAGAGTATCACTGTGAAATTAGTTCTGGTACTAGTTAATGTTCCCTGTCTTAGTGTCACATTCACCCCAGGTTTGTCAAGAATGTGAGGGACATATCTGAAAGCTTGCAGTTCTTTGGTTAATATGTATTAAATGTGGCATAGAGCAGATGTTCAATAAACATATGCTATTTTAAAATATAATTCATTAATGGATTCATTATGCTTATTTGTTTCATGATTGTATCATGAAACAAGTAAACAACGGATTCTATACTTGGAGTTTATGATTCTGATGAGGTAAAAGGGGTTAGTCGAGTTTCCAAAGTTCCCCCAAAAGATTTGAGAAGTATGTAATCTAAGAGGGCGAAGGGAGGCGAATCCTTCATCTTTTATTTTGCCCTCTCAGATTTCTACCTCTTCCTAAAAAAAAAGCTAGACATACCCAGACCCTTCCAGTTCTTTTTATTTACATGTCGAAGTGGATTTCTCTGACCTGGTGCTTAGCTGCTGCTCCCCTTTGTACTCTGCATCACATTTATTTTGTGTGGCCTATGAACACCCCCTCTCGCAGCAGTGTGTCAGTGGTGCTGTTGCAAAGTTAGAAGAAGCAGATCAGATGTTTGAGGAAAATAGCCTGACTGCCCAGAGGAAAGAATTTTGAAGTCTCTTTATTTTTCTCCTTCTGTGTTAGATCTGTCTTCAATTTCTTCATCCTTTCCCTTCCTACCTAACTTCTTGTCCCTTATTCCATTTTTTTTTTTTTTTTCATTTCTTTCCATTCTCTGATATCCATCAGGCTCTTAGGGAATGCGGATGGGGTCAGGAAGTGTGGCAGCACATCTTTATTAGGTGACTCATACATACTTGTTTCTTTAAAGTCAAGAGATATGACATTGTTATTGACCACATGTCTATTCCCTCCTTCAAGTGGTTTGAAAACTAATTTCCTCAGGTTTATCTTTAATTTGCCCTAAGCAAATTATAAGTGGAGCTCAGACTGCTCCATTTCCCCCCTCCTATGCTAGTGCCCATCCTTCCCCCAAAGTGCATTCTTATTTATTTATTTATTTATTTATTTATTTATTTTAAAAAAAGTGCTCCAGGCATGAAACAGCTCGGCCACCAACACAGGCATCAAGCTAGGATGAACTAAGGACTGTATGTCTGCTTAGCCTCTGACGGATATAAGAGCAACACCGCCAGTCAGGGGTCTTCTTGCCCACTGGTAGGAGGCCCAAAGCGCATTCTTGTTTCTTTATTGGAATAAGGCAATTGTGTTTTCTAGGGCAGGAATAGGGTTTGTTAAATCATACTGGGGCAACATTGAACCAGGTAATTAAATGAGTTTATTCATATATTTTGCATCTGTTTCATTGACTGGGAATGAAAACAGAGTAAGTTCATCCTTTGGGTGGCTGGGTTTTTTTGTTTTTTTTTTGTAGTTTTGATAAACTTATTCAACAGAAAACATGGGGGTAAGCAACTCTGAAGTTTTGAAATAAAGCAGAGAAGATTAACAACTCAGTAAAATACACCAAATTATGGGGTGGAAAAATTTTAGAACAATGAATAAGAAAGCATAAGGATGGAAGTGAAGGAACAACTAAGTAAATGCAGAAGTAAGGGGATTTAGTAGGGAGTTTTCTGCTGAATGTGGTATGTCCCTTATTAACGTGATGGTCACTAGGAACTTTGCTACTTGGTTTAAAGGTTTTTGTTTCCTCCTTTTTGTTAACCTGACAAATAAGGAGAAATGATCGTTGGTGGGCAGGAAGGCCCTTGTACATCGTGTGTTCCATAAATATTTTTTCTTGGTGAAGGAGTTGTTACAAGATAAGTAACTGATCTTTGATAAGTGCCCATTTATCCATGATAAATCCCCAAATAGCAAAATGTTTGCAATGCCAGACTCTTAAGTGCTATTTGAGGTAGTTCATCATTCACATTGGCACCTTCTGAATCTTGAGCTTGGCTTTTTGGCTTCTGTGTTGCTTTGGCATGTGGGCAGAATCCTTACTGTTTACATTTCCCTTCCTAGGCTGATACGTGCGGTTAGAGAATTGACTCATTGAGGAAACTATGTAACCACATTGCTCTGCTTGTTAATAAAATACAGTTTAGTCTTTTGCTTTCTTGTTTCATGGATTGTGGATTAGCATCTGATTTGAAAGAGAGAATGACACAAATGTATCCAGCCTTTAGACCTAGTTGGGCTCTAGACTTTCACTGAAGAGGGCATTTCTTCAGCCAAAGATCAGGGATGTGATTAAAAATCACCGAATCTGTGCCCTGGCCAGGTGGCTTAGTAGCTTGGAACATCATTCATCCACCAAAGGATTGTGGATTCAATTCCCCGGCAGGGCACATACCTAAGGTTGTGGGTTCGATCCCTGGTTGAGGCACGTACAGGAGGTAACCAGTCGATATTTCTCTCTCACATAGATGTTTCTTTCTCTCAAAATCAGTAAAAAGCATATCCTCAGGTGAGGATTAAAAAAAAAAAAATCACCGAATTTGTTGTGATCTAGCTGTATTCTACCAGGAGAGGAGTGGGGTCAAGGAGAACTCGGGTACCTAGTGAATTTTAGGTTTGGGCAACAATGAGATTATTTCCTC
Source organism: Myotis myotis (assembly GCF_014108235.1). Taxonomy (NCBI): domain Eukaryota; kingdom Metazoa; phylum Chordata; class Mammalia; order Chiroptera; family Vespertilionidae; genus Myotis; species Myotis myotis. Next base: position 9,996,276 of record NW_023416324.1, on the reverse strand, counting down.
CCTTGAGTTACTGATTGTTTATAAAGTTATTGTATATGGACTAGTCTTGTTTGGTCTTCATAAGGGATCACTGTAATCTGTATTACCATGAACAGTATTTTAAGGGCTTTGGGCTACCCCTTTTGGCAACTACACCATATTAGATTTTGGTCTTTGCCAATCAGTAATATAGGACAAAATGGTATCCTGTTATGTTTTTACTTGAATTTCCTTTAGCCTTTGCCATTCACTAAACCAGATACCTTGAACAGGTACTTAATTTTAATTCTCTAAGCTTCACATTCTCAGTCTTGAATGTAGGGATGATAACAGTGCCTTCCAAGTAAGGTTGCTATAAGAATTAAGTAAGATAATACCTATAAATGAATGGGTAGGGTATCTGGCATATGGTAAGCACTAAATACATCTTGGCCAAATTATTTTCTTTGTAGTGAATCAGAAATCCTGCACCATGAGAAGCAGTATGAGCCATTCTACTCATCTTTTGTTGCACTTTCTACACACTATATTACAACAGTTTGCAGCCTCAGTAAGTATTCCACTCTTGTCACTCTCTCCTGAGGGCTTGTGAGTAGGGGGTTGTGTATCCTCCTGCGAGGGTGCCTGAACAAGTTTTAATGAAGCCTGTATTTTAGCACTTTTGGCCTGTTCACCCAAGAGTTCAGTACATGTGTTGTTTGATATATTGACTGCGAGGCTGAAGTGAGTTACAGAAGTTTGAGGTTAAGTAAAGCTTGCAACTGTCGGTGTGATCAGGCTCTGCAAGTTCTTTCCCTAGCCAACCAAGAGGGGTTTAAGAACTACTTCCTTTGGACACCTGTTCATATCCCATTAAGTTTGCCTTCTTTACCTTCGTAATCAGAAGCATTTTTTTGACATCATAAATGCACTTCCTAGTGTGTTCATTTCTGGGGTGGTGAGGGGGATAGGTGGGTCTCAACCTGGGGTTGGCAGCCAGTAACTAAGGCTCTATTCCTTACTTGGTTTTGGTGAGAAAGGGAATTCTCCTTTTGTGTCCTCTGGTATGTGAAAGATTTCTACTTCAAGTCTCTATCTTCTAAATTTTTCTACTCAAAAAGTGACCAAGCTCTTATTTTTCACTATTTCTGGATTTTTGCATTTTCAGATTTTTAATGAAAATTCTAACTCATATAGTTCTGAAAAATTGTAACGATTTGTTTACTTAAATAGATTCTAAGCAAGTAAAATGAAAGGAAGTTCCAGGGTTGCTGAATAATCTTTTAGTGTCCAATGCGGTTTATTATAGGCACTGGCTACTGGTGAAAAAATTACTTTTAACTTGAAGGAACTTTGTTAAGGGAGCCCCTTGCAAAAAGGCATTTAGAATCTATGGGGAAAAAGAGGTAGTATAGTTTTGTGGCTAGGGGCGTGAACTCTAGAGCCAGACTTCCTGAATTTGACTCTGGCTGTGTGACTGTGGGCAAGCCATTTAACCTCTCTATGGTTATCTGTTAAAAAAAAAAAGAGGGAGAGCGGATAACAATAATACCAACCTCAGAGAATTGGTTTAAGGACTGAGTTAATATACTTGCAGTTCTTGGTGCTTACAATGATGTATTTCTTATTATAATTATCTTCATTTCTAGTAAATATAAGGTAAGTTGATTTGTAAGCAATTGAGGGTTTTCAATGCCAAGATGCTCTTGTGCCCCCTTGGGTTGTTGGTTCTGAACAATTATTATCATGGAAATATTGGAAATGTTGGATATATGGAGCTCAATAAATGTTTTGTTTGATATATTGACTGTGAGGCTGAAGTGAGTTACAGAAATTTGAGGTTAAGTAAAGCTTATTACTTTCTCAGTTCCCCGGAACCAACTTCAGTCGGTGGCAGCAGCCTGTAAAGTCCTGATTGAGTTTTCTCTCCTACGCCTGGAGAATCCAGATGAGGCTTGTGCTGTGTCCCAGGTGAGAGTGATGGGCTCATCTCTGGCTCTTATTCTGAGGTAGGATTGTGATTGACTAGTGGAATGATGGAGAAGGGGTGGCATAGAGCAGGGGTTGATAAACTTTTTCTGTAATAGGCCAGATAGTAAATAATTTGTTGACCATCCAGTCCTTGTTGCAACTAGTCTCTGCCTTTCCAAGCTCTGCCTTTGTGGTGTGAAGGCAGACACAGACACTACGTAAATGCATGAGCGTCACTGTGGTCCAGTGAACTTTATTTACAGAAACAGGCAGTGGGCTGAACTGGGGCTGTGCTGTTCTAATCTGTGGTAAAAAGTGCTGCAGAGGCTTTTTCAAGGATTCCAGTTACATGTCTATAGGGCCAGGTAAGTAACATAAAATGAGTAAAGCGTGCTAGTCGAGATGGGTGCATGACCCAGCTATAAAGAGCCCAATCACTATTTGGCTCCAGCTCACTGTTGTTATGTAGTAATGGAGACTCAGAGGCTCATTGCTATATCTGTGAATTATTGAGAGAGAGAAGAAATCTGGATTTGTACGTTAAACCTTCCATGTTTTAAAAAGTTAGTATAAACTTCAAATTAAAAACCAGTAACATTGTGAGAAATGTAGGACAAACCTGCAAGCCAGATATAGTTAGAGGGCCATTAACTTGTGGTCTCTGCTTTAGTGTTTTTACCCAAGATTGCAGTTCTTGGTAGGAATCTAAATTTGGTCCCATGCCAGTTAGAAGTCTCAAAAGTGTAGGATCTTCTAAAAGACATATTTGAATTTGTTTTCTTTTCAGAAACACTTGATTCTCCTCATCAAGGGCCTGTGCACTGGCTGTAGCCGATTAGACAGAACTGAAATTATCACGTTTACAGCAATGATGAAATCTGCCAAACTGCCACAAACAGTGAAGACACTCTCAGATGGTGAGTGTTCCTTTGCCATGCCTGGTAACTTGGCCACTTCCCTGGCCTGCTTTTTCCTGTTTTTCTTTCTTTCTTTCTTTCTTTCTTTCTTTCTTTCTTTCTTTCTTTCTTTCTTTCTTTCTTTCTTTCTTTCATTGTTTTTTTTTAAATTAAATCTTTATTGTTCAGATTATTACATTTGTTCCTCTTTTTTCCCCCCCATAACTCCCCTCCTCCCAGTTCCCGCCCCACCCTCCTCCCTCACTCCCCACCCACTGTCCTCATCCATAGGTGCACGATTTTTGTCCAGTCTCTTCCCGCATCTCCCACACCCCTTTCCCCCCCAAGAATAGTCAGTCCATTCCCTTTCTATGTCCCTGATTCTATTATAATCACCAGTTCATTCTGTTCATCAGATTATTTATTCACTTGATTCTTAGATTCACTTGTTGATAGATGCATATTTGTTGTTCATAATTTGTATCTTTACCTTTTTCTTCCTCTTCCTCTTCTTAAAGGATACCTTTCAGCATATTTCATATAATCCTGGTTTGGTGGTGATGAACTCCTTTAGCTTTTCCTTATCTGTGAAGCTCTTTATCTGACTTTCAATTCTGAATGATAGCTTTGCTGGATAAAGTAATCTTGGTTGTAGGTTCTTGGTATTCATCACTTTGAATATTTCTTGCCACTCCCTTCTGGCCTGCAAAGTTTCTGTTGAGAAATCAGCTGACAGTCGTATGGGTATTCCCTTGTAGGTAACTGAGTTTCTTTCTCTTGCTGTTTTTAAGATTCTCTCTTTATCTTTTGCTCTTGGCATTTTAATTATGATGTGTCTTGGTGTGGTCCTCTTTGGATTCCTTTTGTTTGGGGTTCTCCGCGCTTCTTGGACCTGTAATTCCATTTCTTTCACCTGGTGGGGGAAGTTTTCTGTCATTATTTCTTCAAATAGGTTTTCAATATCTTGTTCTCTCTCATCTTCTGGCACCCCTATAATTCTGATGTTGGTACGCTTGAAGCTATCCCAGAGGCTCCTTACACTATCCTCGCATTTTTGGATTCTTTTTTCATTTTGCTTTTCCGGTTGGGTGTTTTTTGCTTCCTCGCATTTCAAATCATTGACTTGATTCTTGCGCTCCTCTGGTCTGCTGTTGGGAGTCTGTATAATATTCGTTATTTCAGTCCGTGTATGCTTAATTTCTGGTTGGTTCCCCAATATAACATCGAGGGTCTCATTAGTTTTCTTGTAGATCTCATTAAGTTTATCGGCGGCTTCTAAACAGTTCTTGAGAGACCTTAAAAGTGTGGTTCTGAACTCTATATCTTCCATTGACAATTTTTTCCTGTTTCTTTGTCTCCGCATTTAGTTATGCTTCCTTGGTGCATCCCCTAGTGGTCTTTGTGCGCAGTCTTGTAGTTAAGCCTTGATTGTTGTAGCTAATACCAGGGAGGGTTTGACCTCCAGGCCAAGTGGCTATGAGAATCAGCTGTGTCAGCAGTGAGAGAACTTCTGTCCTCTAGGGAGGTGCTAATCTAGCCTTTGCCTGAGGCTATCCGGCAAATGCCTGTGTGCAGGGCTTGGGCGGGGCGGGTCGCACAGGATCAACAGGGTGGGCCGGAGAGAGCAGTTATGGCGGCTCTCAGTCCTGTCCCCAGGGGCTCTGCCCCTCTGAGTCCCAGCACCCGCTGTAAACCTCGGAGAGAAAGCTGCACTCGCTCTGACCGAAGCCAGACAGTCCCGCTTCTCCCGTTTGAGTCTGGGTCCCTAAAGACTCGCCTGTATCTGGAGCTCAGAGTCTGCGACTCCCTCCCGATTGAAAACGCCAACCGAGCCCTCCGCCGCCAGCCCGCTCCGCGCACTCCGCACCTCAGAATTTGACTTCAGCACTGCGCCTCCTCTGAGTGTCCGTATGCGTTTCTCTTTCCTCCTAGTTATAGGACTTCCACTCAGCCAGCGTTCCTGTGGTTCTGGGTGATGTCCGTTCCGTTTTTTAGTTTCACTTTTGAAGTAGTTGTTCAAGGCAGCAAACTCCGGCGTTAACCTATGCTGCCATCTTGGTTCTCCCCTGTTTTGCTTTCTAAAGGCACTCTCCTCATCTCTCTTTTTGCTTTTGTATTTCACAGTGGAAGATCAGAAAGAGCTAGCCTCACCAGTAAGCCCAGAGCTGAGGCAGAAGGAGGTACAGATGAATTTTTTGAACCAGCTGACATCAGTTTTCAACCCTAGAACTATAGCATCACCGCCCGTAGGGCCACAGACTCCGGTGAGTTACTTCAGTCAAATGTTCTTATTAAGACAATAATACTAGAAAAATAAGTAACAAACATATTTTATATTTCTGATATAAAATGATATACATGCCTGTGGTAGAAAAAAATTGAAGAATACAAATCAAAAAGAAAAGTAAGGCCTGGCCAGTGTGCTAAATGGTTAGAGCACCTACCCACACTGAAGGGCCTGGGTTGCGGGTTCAATCCCTAGCATTGGTCTGGGCATGTGTAGGAGGCAACCAGTCGATGTGTCTCTCTCATATTGATGTTTCTCTCCCCCTCCCTCCCTTCCATTCTCTTTAAAAATCAATGGAAAAGGTATCCTCGGGTGAGGATTAACAACCACAAATAAAAACAAAAGTAAAACTCACCCCAACTTCTCTGTCCACAGTTATTATTTTTGTGACCATTTTCTAACATTTCTCAATGTGAATAAACAAATGTAAAGCATGTTCTCTGTGAAAGGCATCACTCTATAGTAGTTGCAGGATATATAAAATATATTAAAGCTATATATTTTCCCCCTCCTTTTTAGAAAATGACTTGTATTTTCCCCAATATTAGAGAGGAATCTCTTCTCATTAACTGGGAGTCTGAAGAGCGTCCATGAACTTGCTACTTAGTATGGACAGTTGGTTCAGTTCTGAACTCCAGGGCAACAGTCAACAGATGATCATAGGCTTTTCTCATCCTTTGTTTCTCTTCAGGTGGAAGGAGAAAACGATGAGCAGTCATCCACAGACCAAGCCTCTGCAATCAAAACCAAGAATGTGTTCATAGCTCAGAATGTGGCTAGTCTTCAAGAGCTTGGTAAGACACTTAATTGGTTCCTCTGCTGGCTTCTCTGCTTTCAAATATTCCTTGAGTGGAAAATAATCCAACAGCAGACAGAAGCTGGTTTGTAAGGTCGAGCCTTTTCATTCATTCAGGTGGCTCAGAGAAACTGCTGCGTGTCTGTCTGAACCTGCCGTATTTCCTACGCTACATCAACCGGTTTCAAGATGCAGTGCTGGCAAATTCCTTCTTTATCATGCCTGCAACAGTAGCAGATGCCACTGCTGTTCGTAATGGGTAAGGTGCTCCAGGGGACATGTACTTTACAGTCGAATGCTGTTCTTAAAAAGAGAGAAACTGGGTAGTTTTTATGGCATGCCTACTTTTAGATTATAGAAGCAAGTGATTCAAAGAGACACTTTTGTTCATCTTTTCTGTTACATTCCAGTTTTCATTCACTGGTGATCGATGTAACCATGGCATTGGATACCCTTTCTCTACCTGTGTTGGAACCTCTCAATCCTTCTCGTCTGCAAGATGTGACAGTCCTCAGCCTAAGTTGTCTATATGCAGGTGAGAAGTTATGTCTGATCTCACTTTCTTAGTCAAACACAGGTATACTTTCCAGAAACCATGAGATTTTTCTAAGTACACTCTCCCCCTTTACCTTTGCTTCCTTCCTTCCCTAATAAAGATATTAGGGATCATCTAATATCTTTTCTACGTGAAATGAGGTCTCAGTAGGAATCTTGTAGGTTGTCCTATTAACTAACAGCTAGCATTGTGTTATGTGCATATTTGGTTTTATAGTGTGTGCAGATAATGTCTACTGTATGAAAAGCAATATGCCAGTGCTATTGGGATATTGAGGTAAGTAATCTGTAATTCCTGCCCTCAAGGAACCTATACCCAAGAGTGGAGAGCAGATAGAACCACATAGCATAATATAAAATAGGAGATGCTAAAGGCAATAAGAGAAGTATAGTGTATTAGGGACACCCAAAGAAGGGAGCGATTGAGTGTTGCTGTGGGAGCAGGTTTGAGGAAGGCTTTGTAGAACAGGTGGTATCTGTTTATATTGGTAAATATGATGAATGTTATTCTTCATGCTTCCACAAAATCCCCTTCCTCTTGATCACACTGCCTTGAGAGTGGGGCCTGACAGCTGGTTTACTCTCTTAAGTTATTGTTACCATGACTATTTAACTATCATAATCCTGGAATGTCTTGGAAGGTATAACCGTTTCTGATGTTTACTTGGTGCTGTAAGTGAGGATTTGAACAGTCTAGGAAGTCTGACTTTGGGGGCACAAAGAAATTACTGAAGTTGGTCACCTTTCTACATTCTTGGAACAGCTTATGTTGAACATCTCTGTTCAAATAGGAATCTAACGTTAAATGCACTTCCACCAAGGAAGGCAGTAGTCATGAAGGAATTAAGTTCTGTTGATGCATCTTGTAGGGCACGCAGGATTTTGGCTTGGCTATCCCTAGACAGAGATAAAAGCAGGACCAATAGTATGCTAGACCTTGGGGAACATACTGGGGTGTGTGTGTGTGTGTGTGTGTGTGTGTGTGTGTGTGTGTGTGTTGATTAGTGAATGTTACAGCTTCCAAGAAAGTAGGCCCCAATCCCAGAGGGCTTAGGAATGCAGTCTAAGTCATTTGGACCACATCCTCTAACAGTAGAGACCATTAAAGATTTTGAAAGGTGCTATGATCTGAGCTATATTTTAGGAAGAACATTCAAGCACTAATATGCAGGATATTTTTGGTGTGGGGAAATAGTAGAGGCAGGAGGATCTGTTAGAGGGAATTTGCAGTCACTCAGGTAAGAACACACTAATGGCCTGAGCTAGAGCAGCAGCAGTGGGAGTAGAAAGCTAAGGAAGCATGTGATCGTGCAGTCTCTCCAAGCCCACTTCCAGTATTTATATGCTAGTCCTCTACCGCTGATCTTTGCAGTTTTAAATTTGGGGTTTATTAATTTCAATTTTCAGGAAATTTCTTGAATATCACATGGATCTCAGTGTGTTTAGTAAGTAAGGATTAAAGATTCTTTAAAAATTCTAGTTGGATGAAAAATCCCAGATTTGGTTTGTTGTTGAAGTTTGATCACTTTGAGTTAGATTTAAAGAAATAAATTTGTCCTTGATGCCTTCCAGAAAAACAATGTGGGATTTTTTTCCCGGGATCTTAAAAAAATAATAAAAATCATTAAAAATATATTTTAAGCCCTAACCAGTTTGGCTCAGTTGATAGAGCGTCGGCCTGTGGACTCAAGGGTCCCAGGTTCGATTCCGGTCGAGGGCATATACCTTGATTGCGGGCACATACCCAGTAGGGAGTGTGCAGGAGGCAGCTGATCGATGTTTCTCTCTCATCGATGTTTCTAACTCTCTATCCCTCTCCCGTCCTCTCTGTAAAAAATCAATAAAATATATATATATAAAAAATTTAAAATTAACATTTTATTTATTTTTTAAAATATTTTTTAAATTGATTTTTAGAAAGTAAGGGAGAGGGAGAGAGAGAGAAACATCAGTGTGAGAGCAAAATGTTGATTGACTGCCTCTTGCACCCCCCTACCAGGGATTAAGCCTACAACCTGGGCATGTGTCCTCTGTTGCTCGAACCAGCAACATTTTGATGCACAGGATAATGACCAACTAACTGAGCCACACCGGCCAGGGCAGTAAATTCTATTTTTAAAGCAGTTTCAGGTTTATAGAAAAATTGAGCAGATTGTATAGTTTCCATATACCTTCACTTCCCCACATACTTTCTCTTATTAACATTGCATTAATATGATACACTTGTTATGATTGAGGCACCAGTATTGATATATTATTATTAACTGAAGTTCATAGTTTAGATTAGGGTTCCCTTTTGTGTTGTACAGCTATGTGTGTTTTTACAGATGCATAATATTATGTATTCATAATCATTGTATCATATAGAATAGTTTCATTGTTCTAAAAATCCCCCATACTTCACCTAGTATACTGTTGCCTCTTCCTTATCCTCATCCCTCACCTCTAGTAACCACTGATGTTTTTATTGTCTTCTTAGTTTTACCTTTTCCAGATTGTCATATAGTTAGAATCATGTAGTATGTAATCTTTTCAGATTGTTTTTTTTTTTCCCCTTAGAATATGCATTTCAGTTTCTTCCATGTCTTTTTGTGGTTTTATAGCTCATCTCTTTATTGCTGAATAATATTCCTTATATATGTACCACACTTTGTTTATTCATTCACCCTCTGAAGGACATCTTGATTGCTTCTATTTCTTGGTGATTATGAGTAAAAGATACAATAAATTTACGTATGCAGGTTTTTGTGTGGACAGTTTTTCCGCTCATTTAGGTAAATACCCTTGGAGTATGATTGCCTCCTTTTTGTCTAATGACCCTGCAGTCTATTCTGCACAACGAAGCTGGATTCTCAGATCACTAACAATTACTTTCAGTAATCAAATCACTGAATTGCTTGTGAGTGGGTTTTTTGTTTCAGCTTTGGTAGATTCTTCGGACCATGCCATGATTGAAATCTGTGCATCTTTCTTTTTTCAGGTGTGAGTGTGGCAACCTGTATGGCCATCCTTCACGTGGGCAGTGCTCAGCAAGTGCGGACAGGGTCCACGAGCTCCAAAGAAGACGACTATGAGAGTGATGCAGCTACGATTGTCCAGAAATGTGTAAGTCACCCTCTGGGGATACGGGTGCCTTGACTGTTCAAATGAGAGACTATGGCCAGTTCCTTTCTTCCTTGGTAGAGGAAAAGCCATGGGGTACTCTAGGTCTGAGAGGTAGGCATTCAGTTTGTTTGTTTGGCAGACTGGGTGACCCTGTAGAAAACACTGCCATGTTGTGGTGGCAGTGGACCTTAAAAGATGAGTCATCCAGTCAGCGTATATATCTGAGGGCTTACTATGTGTCAGTGGACTTTTAGTGGAGACATAAATACACAAGATAATTTCCAATAATGATAAGTGTATAGGATGAATAAATGTGTTAGAAAGCAATCTGGGTATGTTGGGCCTGGGTGTGTTGCTTTAGATTGGGTAGAGGGAACACCTCTGAGGTGATGTGAGCTCAGGGAGCCAGTGCCGTGTGAAGATGAAGGAAGGTGTGATGCAATTGTATCATTGGAAAGTGACTTGAGGGTATTTAACTCTCGAAGCTGAATTAATCGAGATAGGATTTAGCATGTATAATGAAATATGTCAGCTTGCTCAAATTTTTGTGTATATTTGATATTGGACAGCTTGAAATTTATGACATGATTGGACAAGCAATCTGCAATTCTCGCCGGGCTGGTGGTGAGGTAAGAAGCACATCTGTGCTACATTCCACTCTTGTAGCGTCTAAGAAGTGTTCCTGTCTTGTAGCCTATAAGAAGTCAATGTTCATATCTTTCTTTTCTGCCTTTTTCTTATTTATTTATTTACAATTACCTTTTATACCCTTTTCAACAGCACTATCAGAACTTCCAGTTGCTCGGTGCCTGGTGCTTGTTAAACAGCCTTTTCCTCATATTGAACCTCAGTCCTACTGCCTTGGCTGATAAGGGGAAAGAGAAAGACCCACTGGCTGCCCTCCGAGTCAGAGACATCCTTTCTCGTACCAAAGAGGGCGTGGGCTCTCCTAAACTGGGGCCTGGAAAAGGGTATGTGTCACTCCTGCCTTGTTTTGTTTTGTTTCCCTGACGTTTTCTGTTGATGAGGGCTAGTTTAACTCTTCTAATCTCCACATCAGTAGAAAAATTTGCCTCCATACCAGTTGAATTTAACAACTAAGCTAATGATCATAATCTACTATCTCTACGTCATAGCTGTATGATTTTGGTGGCAGTGGACTCATTTTTCTCTGATCTTGTTTCCTCATCTGTAAGGAGAAAATATCTATGTAATATATATTTAGGATTTTTCGAGGTTCAAATCAGGAAAGAAGTGCTTTTGTATGATGGGTTTGGTTGATTTGAAGGTGATGACTCAACTTGCATGTTTACCTATAAAAGCGAGGATTTTGTCACGTCCTTCTGGCTTGCTTCCTAAAATACTTGCTACTGTTTTGAAGAAATCTGGGCATTAAGCCCTGCTTGGTAGGAAAGAAGAGATGGCTTCTGTGCTGTTCAGGGTTTTGTTTTCTAAGCCCAGGCATTTCTGGATTGTATTTCTTCATTCTGTCCCAACAATGTACTAGGTAGGTTCTATTCAGGCCTTGAGGCTGTAGCACAATCAAAGCAATGTCCTTGCCTTTGTGGAGTTTATTTCTTTTTTTTTGTGGTTGTTAATCCTCACCCTAGGATATTTTTTCCATTGAATTTTAGAGAGGTTGGAAGGGAGGGTGTGTGTGTGTGGGGGGGGGGGGGGAGCGGGCAGGAACATCAACGTGAGACACGTCGTTGATTGCCCCCTGCACATGCCCCGACTGGAGCTAGGATCAAACCTGCAACCCAGGTATGTGCCATTGACCAGCAATCGGATTTGAGACCCTTTGGTCCACAGGCTGATGTTCTAACCACTGAGAAGAACTGACCAGGGTAGAGTTTATTTTCTAACTGGAACGACAGAGAACAAATATACTAAGTTCATAATAGATTATTATATATGAATGTTGTGAAGAAAATAAGCCAGAGCAAGGTGACAGAGTGATGGGCTGTTATTTTAGTTAGAATGGCCAGGAAAGAGCTCTAAAGATGAGGTGTAGAGAACATAAGTGAAGTGACACAGTGAATGTTGCAAATATTTGGGATAGAATTGTACACATTTTGAGGTAAAAGTATGCGTTGGCATTTTTAAGGTTTAACAAGTTCAGTATGGCTAGAGTGGAGAAATTGAGGAGGGAGATTAGTAGAGAATTAGGTTAGAGAGATGACTAGGGGCCAAGTCACCTAGGGCCCAGTGTAATCTGTAGGTGTAAGAGGTTTTTGACACCTACAGAGTGATATGATCTGATTTATTAGTGACTTGATAATACAGCTTCTGTGTGGAAAATAGACTGTAGGGTCATTAGACAAGAAGGAGGCAGAACAGTTAGGAAGCTCATGCATTACTTCAAATGAGAAAGGAAGGGGATGTGGAGTAGGGTGGTGATGGTAAAGGCAGAGAAGAGGTCATATTGGGATATGTTTTGAAGGTATAGCTGATGGGATTTGCTCATGGCTTGAATGTTGAGTGTGAAGATATGACATCAGAATTTTTGGTGAACCCAGCCGGTGTGGGTCAGTATTTGAGTGTTGATCTATGAACCAGGAGGTCAAGGTTTGATTCCTTGTCATGGAACATGCTCAGGTTGCTGGCTCAATCCTGGCAGGGGACTTAGGGGGAGTGCAGGAGGCAGCTAATCGATGATTTTTATCATTGATGTTTCTATCTCTTTCTCCCGCTCCCTCACTCTCTGAAATCAATACAACTATATTGTGAGTCTATCTTCACTCTTGGTATTGTAAAGGGAAATGCCAAAAAAACACACCTATATTCTTAAAGTAGCAGTTACATTTTTAAAATGGCTGTTGTTTCGTGAGATTTAAAAAGAGTACATGTACATTTTATAAGCTATAAACCATAAGAAAGGGGGGAAAAATCACCCAAATTGGTAAACATTCTACCAGACATCAGACATTTTTCTGTACACATATATATGTTTTACAAGATTAGGATCACTGTTATGAAATATTGTTGACATCTTTTCAGTGAACAAACTATGTAAGTTTTTAATGGCTGACAGTATTCCACTATATAATTACATCATAGTTAATTATCTTATTAAACACTGAAGTTGTTTCAAGCTTATTTTGATAAACAATACTCTATTAAAACTTCTAAAACACAAATCTTTGTGAACTTGTTTAATGATCCCCTTGGAGTAAATCCCTAGAAGTGTAATTGTTAGGAGAAAGGGCACACACTTATTGAAACATTTGCAATGTTTTGCCAAGTTCCTCTTGTCTGCATTTCCACCAACTGTGTGCATATGCTCATTCTCCCAGGTCCGCTGTGACGTGGTTATCGTTAGGCCTCATGGTTGCTAACAGAAGTGAAAGATGTTCTTATATTGCTCTTATTTGTATATCTTTGGTTACTAGTGTGATTGTGGTTTATTGCTCATCTTTGTTTCTTTTGTAAACTGCCTATGTCCTTTGCCTCAGTTTTTCCTCTTTGGTGTTTGTCCTTTTTTACTTATTGATTTACATGAGCTCATTGTAAATTGGATATGCAAACTTTGTCATGTCACTCAGACAAAAGTTTTATAGAAGTTGGTACTTTTTAACGCTTTCTTCTCAAAAGAATGACTTTTAGAAAGTTCAAACACCATTTAAATGTCAGCATCTTCACATGACTCAGTGGCTGGGTAGCTCAGTTCATTACAGTGTCATCCTGATATGCCAAGGTTGCAGGTTCGGTCCACACTCAGAGCATGAATATAAGTGGAACACTAAAAATTAATGTTTCTCTCTCTCTCTCAAAAAAAAAAAAAAAAATCAATAAAATTCCATGGGCTTGGAAGTTTCTTCCAGTCCTGGAATTCTTAACCTGAAGCCTGTGGATCCTTAGGCAGTCTGTGGGTGGCCTCCAGGGAGACTGTGCACTTCTGAAATTACATGCAGATTGTGTGTGTGTGTGTGTGTGTGTGTGTGTGTGTGTGTGTACTGTTTTCTCCCCTGGGGAAAGGTCCATAGATTCTGAAAGGGGTCTAGGACCCCAAAATGACAAGATCCACTGTTTTTATGGTTGTAATTTATTGTGAGTTCTCTAAGATTTGTGTTTTCCTTTTGCTTCGTGTAGGCATCAGGGATTTGGGGTGCTCTCGGTAATTTTGGCAAACCATGCTGTCAAGCTGTTAACATCCCTCTTTCAAGACCTGCAAGTGGAGGCTCTGCACAAGGTGAGCGGATTGTACTCAGGGAATCAGTATATCGATGGCTGGATCTACTGGATAAGCTAGTGGGAGCTAGCAGATCAGGTTATTTCCTGATGATTCATAACATTAATTATCTTCTGATGTTTACCTTCAGGGCTGGGAGACAGATGGTCCCCCTGCAGTCCTAAGCATCATGGCTCAGAGCACCTCCATACAGAGAATTCAACGGCTGATTGACTCTGTTCCACTGACGAACTTGCTGTTGACATTACTCTCAACTTCCTACAGAAAGGTGGGTGGGTCATGCCATTGGTAATTGGAAGATCTTATATAGCATAACCTTCTCAGACTACGTTCTTACTGTGACCTTTATAAATGCCAAATTTGTGGTAATAGTTTTAAAGATTAGAGGAACTCTTAAATTATTCTAAACATTTGAATCAGCTATTGGCTGTTAGCGTTGTGACACATTTGGCTACTTGGTGATTTGTGACAATTGGCATGCTGAAGGAAAAACACAGTACACTATGGAAACACCGTTTTTAATTCTTGTCCGTATTTCTGGTTTTGGAGTGCTTTTGTAGGGTAAAGCAGAGAGTCATGAAGGGGGCTGTTAGGAGAGCTACTCCTTGGATCTAGAAAGAAGAGTAAGACACAGAAAAGACTTTCCAAGTGGTGATGGGATGAAGTAGGATGGCTCCAATTTTGTGGTTGTCAGTTACACAAGCCTCACTGTTTGCCTAGGCATGTGTCCTGCAGCGTCAGAGGAAGGGCTCCATGAGCAGCGATGCCAGTGCCTCTACTGACTCGAACACCTACTACGAGGATGATTTCAGCAGCACGGAGGAGGACAGCAGCCAAGGTAGAGTCTCTCTTTTCTGTCTCCCAGGAGATCAGCTCCAGAGTGCAGTGGGACGTTTCCCAGTGGTTCCTGTAGTTTCCTATTTGCCATTTTCTCTCAGCTGCCTAGCCTGGATCTTGATTTTATGTGTACTCAATAGTGACATGTTATTTAAGAGTAAGTTGAGCTGTTGAAGACCAAACGATAGAAACTGCTATAAGTAAAGCCCAGATCGCTTTTCATTCCTTTTCCTCCAAGAATCAAAATACATCTCAGTTCATGTTTCTTTTCATGTTAACCCATTTTGTGAACTCTGCTCTGAGCTTGCCCACTGGAACTGAAAAGGTTGTGAGGTGCTTGGTTTGGCTGTTGCCATAGATGTGTGGCTTGGGGAAGCTTTGGGAGAGACTGTTGCCGTGAACTACAGGCAAAACTAGCATTTCCTCCTGCCTCAGTTTGGAGAAAGATTGTAAAAGATAAGTATCTCAGATTCTTTATAATCAGGCCTGAGGGACCAATGTACGGTATTGCGAAAGGTACGAATCTTATCTTGGGGTTTACAACTATAGGCAAGTAAAAATTTGCTCTGGAAAATATTTGCTTTGTGGCCAGTAAAATAAAGTGAGATTGGTTTTCTTCCTCTGTTGGGCTCCTTTAAAAAAAAATCAGTTGTTAACAAAGGGAAAAAAAAATCCGTTTTATTGAGGTATAATTTACATAAAGTGCTCCCATCTTTTGTATATGTTTAGATGTTTTAAAATTTTCAATTACAGTTGATGTACAATATTATATTAGTTTCAGGTGTAAAAACATAGATGAGTTTTGACAAATGTATGCAGTTGTGTAACTACCGCCACAATCAAGATATCCTTGTGTTCCTTTTGACTTAGGTACTTTTTTTTACGAAGTATCTATATGATATACTAACAGTTTAAATTTAAAAAATGTATTATGTTTGTTGGTGTTTTTCTCTCTGTTCAGATGATGACAGTGAGCCTATTTTGGGGCAATGGTTTGAAGAGACCATCTCCCCCAGTAAAGAGAAAGTGGCACCTCCACCTCCTCCTCCACCCCCTCCTCTGGAGAGCTCTCCAAGAGTTAAAAGCCCCAGTAAGCAGGCCCCTGGTGAGAAGGGCAACATTTTGGCCAGCCGCAAAGATCCTGAGTTGGTAAGAGTGGATTTCTGAGATTTAGGGGAAGGAAAAATGGGAGAAAGGGCATGAAAAGCAGATAATTTAACTAAAGCATTTTGTAGGATGGGTAATTGTAATATTTAAAAGTATTTTATCTTAGGACTTAAATGTATCAATTATGCTTGATGGAATAACTTATACTCTTGGTGGTGTTTCTGTGATTGAGGGTTAGTATCATGGTCTTGGAGTTAGAAGTGATTTTTTCAATTATATGTCTCTTACTGCTCTGTTAGTTTGGGCAAGAGTCTGAACTCCTCCTTGCCTCAATTTTGGTTTTATCATATGGGAGTGATTGTACCTGCTTTTAAGGGTGTTGTAAAGACCTCTTAGCATAGGTCTGGTACATAGTAAGTTCTTGCTAACTCTTTTTCCAACCAGTATTTATAGATGATGTACTCTGCGTCAGCCCCTATTCTGAAGCTGTATTAGCAAACAAGTCAGATACAATCTTTGCTTTCATACAGCTTAGTCTAGTCAAGGATCTGGAATAAAGCATTTATACAATAATTCAATTTAATTGTAATAGAGCAGGAAAAGAACTAAGAATTCTATAATGATGATATAGGCCTCAGAATTGAATATATCAATAATACCCTAGAACTGGACAAATATAGATTGTAGCAGAGAAAGAAGTGAGTCAGTCTATTTGGAAAATCCCTGTCTTCATACAATATTTTGTGAAG
The DNA here is from genome assembly GCF_014108235.1 of Myotis myotis. Taxonomy (NCBI): domain Eukaryota; kingdom Metazoa; phylum Chordata; class Mammalia; order Chiroptera; family Vespertilionidae; genus Myotis; species Myotis myotis. The sequence continues at coordinate 9,979,823 of NW_023416324.1, read as the reverse complement.
TCTGTTATACTAAACTGGCATACTGTTTTGTGTAATTGGTAGAATTACATGGGAAGGACTATCATAATTAAACTTAGTCCTGATGTAGGAATTTAAAATCTGACTTTTTAAATTCATTGTTTATTATAAGCATGAGGCCCATGGGCATATTTTACTTGTCTTTGTATTCAGGATTTGTAGGGGCTCTGGGCTCAGAACCTGATATGAGCTTTTTTGCTTTTGTTCTTTTTAGTTCTTAGGTCTGGCTTCCAACATTTTGAACTTCATCACCTCTTCCATGCTGAACTCTCGGAACAATTTTATCCGAAACTATCTGAGTGTATCTCTTTCAGAACACCATATGGCCACCCTGGCCAGTATCATTAAGGAGGTGGACAAAGATGGATTCAAGGGTCAGTAGACAGGATATCTTTTTCTAGGGGAGTTTGGCTGTCGGCAGGGTGGTGTGATGCATCAAGTAGCTGCTTGAATAAATTGGTTTTCCCATTTGTCTCCAAGGTTCATCAGATGAAGAGTTCGCTGCTGCTCTCTATCACTTCAACCACTCTTTGGTGACTTCTGACCTTCAGTCACCTAACCTGCAGGTTTGTGTGCACTATGACTGGTCAGGCCAAGAGCTCTTCATCAGTTCTCGGCAGGCTGCAGTTGTTCTATTGCTAAGGAATGCAGTTTGTCATGGAATCCCCACACTGGGAAGAGTTTCTGAGAAGGATTCTAGTATGTCCCTCTGCCTCAATTAGGATCATTTTAGGGAAAAGAAAATGTCACTCAGGAACAACTACATAATTCCCAATGACTGTCCTAGTAGAAAAGTGGGCAAAATAAACAAGAGAGCAGTTTATTTAAAAAATAGAAATGGCCAACAAACAGGAAATGTTCGTCATTAGTAATCTTCAGAAATACAAATTAAAAGGTGTGTTTTAAAGGAATCAGATGACAGGAGATAGATGCTCTCTTATACACTCCTGCTTGCAAACCCACCACCAAAATGAAGTCTAGGTTCTTGATCGTGGATTTCTAAATCTTAAAATTTTCTCTCCCTACTGAAGTACCTGATGTTCCGAATTCTAAATCTGAAATTTCTCATTTCATTAGTTTCATATATGTATTTATTTTTGCATTTATTGTTCTTAAATGTTAAAATTACTGTTTTTAGTTTTTATAGCAAATGACATCGTGATCTGTGGAATCTTTTTAGGCTTTTTTCACTTAATATTATTTAGTAATAAACTGCCAAGATCCATCTATACTTTTGCAGTTCTTGTTTTGACTGCTATATAATATTCCACTCTCTTTGTGACTATACCAGTTTATTTCCCATCTACTCCCACTGACAGACCTTTGGGTAGTGTCAGGTTTAATTGAAATTCCAGGTGTTGCTATGGTCTTCTTGTACATCTCCCTGTTCTCTTGGGACTATAACTAGGAGTAGAGTTGATAGGTTATGGAGTTTGTGTGGCCTTAAGCAGATAATGCCAGACTACCCTTCTAAGCAGCTGTACTAAATTTTACTCCCACCAGCAATGTGTCAGAGGCATGTGGATTCGCATTCTCTCCCAACATTTGGCAATGTCATATTTTCAAAACTTTCTTAACATGGTCACAGTGGTTCTCAATCTTATTGTGCATAAGGATGCCTGAGGATTTTGTTTAAAATACTGATTCCTAGTTACTGCAACACTGCCGTCGCCCAGTGGAATTTGGTAGATCTCCAATAACTTGCCCTACTATTTTGAAAAGTTTTTTGTTACTCTTAAGATTCATTCAGTAGATTCTCAGAATCAAGACACAAGTCAAGGATTTGAACTTGCCCCCAAAGGGACAAAATCCAGGAAGCTATTTCAAGAGGTTAAAATTGATTCTCATAATCCCAACCTGTTTAAGAAATTCTTAAAATTTTTCTTTTGTTGAAAAAAATAATTATAAAAGCTATTTATACTTACCTACTGTTACATGAAAACGTTTATTTTTTGGAGGGGCAGGAAAGAGGATATAAATTGAGTAGAAAAGTTGTTGACCTATCTAAGATGAAGGGAAGGAAATGCTTCAGTTAGTAGATGGCCAGCAGTACTTCTCAGATTGTATAGGGTCAGGGTGTCTTCCAAAGTTACCAGTTCCTTGTCCAGATCTGAGTTTATATAGGAAAGTTTCAGAGTTCATAGACTTGGTCTTTTCTTGCCTAAACTTGTCCAAATAATAGGGAAGAAACATTTTTCTCTAGAGAATAGTTCTTAAGATTCCAATAATGATGTTGTCCTCTTAGCATTTTAAAAACAATTACAGACCTTGTGTTGACATGCAATCAGATTGCCCGCAGCTACTGAAGAAATCCTTAAACTTCCCTTTTAATTTGATCTCCAAACGTCGGACTTTAAATTTCCCCCCCGAATTTCATAGCTATGATGGAAGAAAGTACAGGGTGGTCAGTGCAATCTAACAATCTTCTATTGAGTTCCCTACCTCAGATATTGTTTCTTTGGAGTAATGTACAAAGCCACGTTACCTAAGGTGCCGTGAAGGGCAACCAGTTAGGGGCGACCAGGCCGGCAGAGGGAGGCAGTTGGGGGCGACCAGGCTGACAAGGGGGGCAGTAAGGGGTGATCAGGCCGGCAGGGAGGGGACAGTTGGGGGCGACCTGGCCAGCAGTGGGGGCAGTTAGGGGTGATCAGGCCTGCACGCAGAGTCAGTGAGGGGCGATCAGGCTGGCGGTGGAGGGGGCAGTTAGGGGCAACCAGGCAGGCAGGCAGGTGAACAATTAGGAGCCAGCAGTCCAGGATTCTGAGAGGGATGTCCGACTGCCACTGCCGGTTTATGCCTGATCCCCGGGATTGGGCCTAAACCGGCAGTCAGACATCCCCCAAGGGGTCCCGGATTGGAGAGGTTGCAGGCTGGGCTGAGGGAAGCCCCCCACCCCACCCTTGTGCACGAATTTCATGCACTAGGCCTCTAGTATTGTATAAAATTAAAGGAATATATATTAATCATAATCCTTTCACCAAATTCATGATTTTAATTTGTGCATGTCTTCTTCTAGTCCCCATCCATATAGTTTGCATTGTTTTACAGTTGTAATGAGAACATTGATACATCTTGATTTTTGCCTTTTCAAATTATATATATATTTTTTATGTTTACCTTGCCACCGTGTGGCTGCATATTAAACATTTAGATATTTTTCCTAGTTTTTTATTATAATAGTGCTCCAGTGTCTATTTTTTATATAGCTCAGACATGTTTATTTTTTTTTGAATCATTACCTCGAGTCAGGGATTGAGAAGTCGTTCATATGTGTGTTGAGCGTAGCGATTAAGAGTGTAGGTTTTAGAAGTAAACTTGGCTTTGTTACTTGGTAATCTTGTGGCTTTGGTTGAAACCACTCTGAGCTGTTTCCCTCATCAATAAAATGGAGCACATACCTACCCAACGTTACAGCTCTGAGCATTTAGTGTGATAGTGTATGTAGAGCGTTTAGCCTACGGTAACTGCCTAGTACGCGTCAACTACTTGTGATATCTTTAATGTTTTGAATAATTATTTCCAAGGAATGAGCTCCTCTAGAATGTTTTTTAAGAATATAATTTAATGTGGCAGACTTAGAAGTTTATCCTGTGTCCTGAGGTAACCATGATTTGTGTTTTCTGAAGCCAAGTGAGAAAGCAGGCTTTTGTCTGCTTTTCCATTGCATCCTGCTCAGTTTGTGTGTGTGTTTGGGAAGATAACTTGCAGCTTAGATAACTGAGCTGAACGTAAAGCTCATTTGAATGACATGCCTCAACTGGAGGCAGACAGCCCTGATTAATTCTAGATGCCTTGACATCTTCCAGGCAAGTTTCCCTGCTAATACTGTTAATGTAAGTTGTTAGACCTATAACGTGTTGTATCTTCCCCTTTTGAGTGTTATTTGTAGCATGTAACTGATTATGGAAGAAAAAAATGTTAGCTATTTCAGTTCAAGTTATCTTTGGAAAGTACAGACTTCATGTTCTATCTATTTAGAATATTTCCCTGATTCTACCGTCTCAATGCATTTCTCCTTTTTCAGGACCTCATTTCTGACACTAATTAATGATAATTGTTAATGGGGTTAGGTTAGTAATTTTTTCCTTTATATTTTTGTCATTTGTTGAATGAAATGATCTTTTTCAAAACTACTTCTAAGTCTGAATTTTTGCAACCTCTTTTATTTAAATTACTCCTTTCAGTGTTAAAAAGTAACATTAGAGAGCATGAGTAGCCTTTTGGCCTCATTTGCTGTCGTTTTCCTAATGGTCTCTTGTATGTCTTCCATGTCAGAACACACTATTGCAGCAGCTGGGAGTTGCTCCTTTTTCTGAGGGCCCGTGGCCCTTGTACATCCACCCTCAAAGCCTCTCTGTACTGTCACGCCTCCTGCTCATCTGGCAACATAAAGCCGCTGCTCAAGGTGACCCTGATGTCCCTGAATGCCTTAAAGTTTGGGACAGGTAAGAAAATGCCAGAGGAGCCCTGTGGAGAAGGTTATTTACTTTTTCTTTGTAGTGAATCTGTACCTCTGAGGATGTTCTCTGATGATAGTGTTGAAAGTGGTGAAGGTGGAGGAGTGTGTTTCTGAGGGAGAGGGTTGGGGGAAGATGTGCTGTTTAAAAGACAGAAGTACATAAACTGTGGTCTAGAAACAGAATTCCTTCAGCCAGGAAGGGATTTGGTTGCAGTTATGAGATAGAACCTAAATCATGAACGTAACCAATTTTATCCTGACCTGGTTTTTTGAGAGGGAACAGGGAAGCCAACTCTGTCTGTGGTTGTATTGCTTTCAGCAAGAAACCACTGAGAGTGACTTGCAGTCTTTTTTGGACAACTTTTAAAGAATTTTTTTACTTGGGGGAAGCTCAGACTAATTATCTAAATCCTCTTTAGATGGACCTATATTTGCATTTTTGTTTACGTGGTTAGAAGTCTTCAAAGCAGTTTATTTTCCTAAAAGGCTTTGCTTTTCCTCTTTTTACGATCAAATAATTCTAATGTTGGATTGAAGAAATCATAAACCCCTCAAATGCCAAAGACCCTACATTTTTCCTGGTGGAATCTTGCAAAAAGGCCAGGAGGTAGTGAGGGGAATGTGTGGGGGAAGCCCTTATTAAAACACAAATCTCTATTCTGATAGCCAAAGGCAGCAGAAACAGTTGGCTACGTTTATTCCTTTTTTGCATAAAAGCTCTTCCAACAAGTTCTGAATAGCAGAGGTTTGAGTTATTTTAGACTATTATTATGCATTGATTAAACCTGTACTATAAACTAAAAAAATTAAACTCTAAATCAAAGTATAGGGCAAAGTAATAATTGTTTTTACCTGACCAGATTTGTTAATTAAAAAAAAAATCACCACCTTTTGGGTGTTGGCAGTTCTTGCCATTGTCACAAATGGCTGGGCTGGTGTGAATATTCCTGTGGCCTCCCTAGACATTGCTGAAGGTTCTTGTGGATCCATCTGGCTTTTTTGTAGCCAAGATTTAGTTTTTTTTTTACATGTGGCTTTTTGTCTTCCTCAATTTGCTATCTTAATGCCTGGGTTTAACTCTTCGAGCAATTAACATTGTAACACTTTGGGGATGTTCTAATTTTTTTTCCAAATGGACATATTCTCCTTTTTCTCTGCTAGGTTTTTGTTGACAATGAAGCAGAATGCCTTGCAAGGGGTGGTGCCCAGTGAGACAGAAGACTTGAACGTAGAACACCTGCAGCTGCTCCTTCTCATTTTCCACAGCTTCACTGAGAAAGGCCGGCGGGCCATATTGGTCCTTTTTGTGCAGATCATCCAGGAGCTGAGTGCCAACATGGATGCCCAGAGGCGCTCTGTGCCTCTCATCCTGGCTCGCCTTCTTTTGATCTTTGATTATCTGCTTCACCAGTACTCCAAGGCCCCTATGTATCTGTTTGAGCAGGTATGATGGACATACTCTTTTTGCTTTACTAGCCGTTATTGAGAGTGTTTTCTTCTTGAGTTACATGATATAAGCCAAAATGACCTGCTCAGTTTAGGTTTAAGGTGTTCATTGTGGTAGGCATTTGAGTAGCCTTGGGAAGACCACTAGGACTTGTGTTTGTGCACTCCCACTTTATGTTTAGCCAGAAGCAATAAATGTAGCTGACTTGATTTGATGTGTTTGTTAAAAGTGGATTATAGGCTCTGTTCACAGGTGTCCTTCTTTGACTTAACCTTGCTTTGTCTAGCAAGCACAGTACCCTGAGCATCAGCCCTTAGTGAATATCTGTTAGTGGTTGAATAATGGTCAAGGAGTAAATTTTATGGTTCAGTGAATTCTTCTGTAGGAATCCAAAATGAGGATGGAAGGGCCAGTTAAGAATTATTATACTCAGCATTTCTTTTTTTTTTTTTTTTTAAATATATTTTATTGAGTTTTTACAGAGAGGAAAGGAGAGAGATAGAGAGCTAGAAACATCAATGAGAGAGAAACATCGACCAGCTGCCTCCTGCACACTCCCCACTGGGGATGTGCCCGCAACCAAGGTACATGCCCTTGACCAGAATCGAACCTGGGACCTTTCAGTCCGCAGGCCGATGCTCTATCCACTGAGCCAAACCGGTCTTGGCAGCATTTCTTAAAATGTTTCATTTTACTCCAGCAAAAAGATGCCCCCCAAAAGAAGTCACTGAAAAATCTGAAGATTTTATTTTAGTTATGAATTCCTTAAACTTTGATGCATCAGTGTACATCATGCCTGGAGTGAGAAGCAGATGGCAACTGTGCATTCTTCTTACTTTGAGTATTTGTTTTAAAAGGTGCAGCATAACCTGCTCAGTCCTCCTTTTGGTTGGGCAAGTGGATCCCAAGACAGCAACAGCCGCCGGGTGACCACCCCCCTCTATCATGGTTTCAAAGAAGTAGAAGAAAACTGGTCCAAGCATTTTTCATCAGGTCAGACAAAAGACTGTCAATAAGAAACTGAGTTATTGGTTCTCATGGGCAGGAGACTCCTTGAGGATCTTTGCTCATTAGTTTGTCTACTGCCTTGGGTGACAAGTACCTATAGATTCAAAACATTTTCAGAAATAGACGCTCACATCTCCAGCATTTATTTTAAAACAACAAAAACATACACATTGAGACACAAGAATTAGAGTCCTTTTGTCTGCCACTCTAGATGATTAAATTTAATTTCTCTTTGGATGTGGTTCTGACTCATAGGCTAAATTCCTTTTGGGTCAATATTCAGAAAATAATGGGAGTCATGACATTCTGTGTGGTATTCCTAGTTGCCCATTCTTTTGATGAGGTGCCTCTTGTGTGCATTTTTTAGTATGAGTTTGCTCTTATCATGAGGATTGTGAGATGTTTAGAGTATTCTGTGGAAATGTTCAAGTGTTCGTATGAATTTACTATCATTTGGATCTCTTATTAGTCCCTTTGGTATTGGGGAAATAGTATTTAACTTTAAGGTAGTCAGTCTAATGATACAATTTTGTTGATGAGCTTGGTAATAGAGCATGTTAGTTAACTCGTAAGTAGTAGTTCTTATCTGGGGGTGATTGTGCCCCCACTGCCAAAGGAGATATTGGTCAGTGTCTACAGACATACTTAGTTGTCACAACTGGGAGACTGCTCCTGGTATTCAGTGGATAGGAGCCAGGATGGTGCCAAACATTCTACAGTCTGCAGAACAGCCTCCTATAGTGGAGTTATTTGGCCCAAAATGTCAGTAGTGCCACGGTTGGGAAACCCTGTTCCAAAGTGTTTCTTGGTTTTTACATTTTACACTTATTAAACAGAGTTGAGAATAAAATACTTTTTTTAATAAGCACATTATTTTTCAGATGCTGTGCCACAGCCCAGATTCTACTGTGTCCTGTCCCCAGAAGCCTCAGAGGATGATTTGAACCGACTCGATTCTGTGGTACCAGGAATTTTAAAACCCCATTGTACATGCGGGTCAGATGGTTTCCACCAAAAGCAGTCTGTCAGTGGGAAAGGGAATGACTGTATGTAATGAGGGAATTTGGTCTGTGTCAAGGTTTGAGGTTATTCTAAAAGGACAATGCTATTTTGAGGTTTATTGGCTGGGCTCCAGTTTTGCTATAGGGGTTGTCCTTCTTGGTGGTTGACACCTCTGACACGTGATCCCTGAAGATTTTTAGCATTTTCACATGCCAATATTTTAATGGATAAACATAGTTGCCTTATTCTAAAGCCTGCACTGTGGGCTGACAATGGTTTATATGAGGGCCCTGAGTGGGAATCTATAATAAGAAGTTATTAATCAGAATTAGATGAACTCTTTTGTCAATCATGAGGTTAAACGATAGTGTAAGTAGTAGGAAAAAAATATTTCCAAAAATAATAAATGATTATCTTTCTTGGTATTAGGCATGTGATGTTCTCTTCTCCAAGCTTGTCAGTTATGATGAGCTTTATACTGCCCTGACATCCCTGCTTGCAGCTGGTTCCCAGCTTGACACGGTCAGGAGAAAGGAAAACAAGAATGTTACAGCGCTGGTAAGACCATGGAAGCCTCGGCTAGTTATGAAGTTTGGCCTTTGTTTGATAATTGGTAGCAGTTCTACCAGAAATTTCCTTCAGTATTTCTATGTCATTATTCATCTTAGAGATAACGGCATCCTAAGTATTACATATCCTGAGAGTGCTTAATGGGTGATACCGAAAGCCTCACACTTGAACTTTTTCTGTGGTCACAGCAAGGTGTCTCTCTCCCTCTCTCTCTCTCTCTCTCTCTCTCTCTCTCTCTCTCTCTCTCAGCCTTAACAGCAGTCAGGCCACAGAAAAGGCCAGCTGATTGTGGGCCTGCCAAGGAGAATGTCCTGCTTTCTTTTAGTTACTTGTTAAATTGTTTGGAGAGCCCAAGTTGTCTCAGAGCAGCTTTTTTGGCCTGTGAAGTGTGCAGAATAAGGTGCAAATTACTTGTATGTGCTTTCACATTTTCTGCTTTATTATTAGATATATTCTCTAGAACGACTTGAGAGCCAAATCTCAATTGAAAATCAGGACTATTCTGCTTTGAGAGTTGTGTTTGGAGCAGTTCTTACCATTAAGGAGACCTTGAGGCAGTGCTACTACCTTATTGACTGCTCTTTTTGCTTCTTCCAGGAGGCCTGTGCCCTTCAATATTACTTTTTGATACTGTGGAGGATCCTAGGAATTTTACCACCATCAAAGACCTACATGAACCAGCTGGCCATGAACTCACCTGAGATGAGTGAATGTGACATCTTACACACTCTGCGGTGGTCTTCTCGCCTGCGGATCAGCTCCTATGTCAACTGGATAAAGGTACCACAGTGGAATGTAGAGCTTGCTGCTAAGAAATAATATTCAAAGCCAGTGTTCTCTGTGCTGTTGGGAACTTTTAAATGTAAAAGTAATGAAAACTTCAGACTCTGTCTATATTGATCTCCTGAACACTTTTTTCTTGCTGTCCAAATAGGATCACCTTATCAAACAGGGAATGAAGGCTGAACATGCTGGTTCTCTCCTAGAACTGGCTTCCACTAAGTGCAGTTCGGTGAAGTACGACGTTGAAATTGTAGAGGAATACTTTGCTCGACAGGTATGTGTATTTTGGATTCATAGTGACTGAATTTGGCTTTTGCCACACAGCCTTTGCCACAACTAATTAATATCTTGTTATTTTTAAAGATCTCATCATTCTGTAGCATCGACTGTACCACCATCTTGCAGCTCCATGAAATTCCTAGTCTGCAGTCCATCTACACCCTTGATGCTGCTATCTCGAAGGTCCAGGTCTCCTTGGATGAGCACTTTTCCAAGATGGCTGCTGAGACTGATCCTCATAAGTCATCTGAAATCACCAAGAATCTACTCCCGGCTACACTACAGCTCATTGATACCTATGCGTCATTCACTAGGTGTGATGGGCTGCCTGCCCGGAGGTGGCAGAAAGGGAGAATTTAGATCCTTGGGTGGTTTACTAGTACTTTCTTCAGGAGCCTGAAAATTCCAAAAATTGAACTTTGTAGTTCTAAGTACTATTCACTCTTCAGATCCTCAATGATTCAGAATTTTGTTGGGTTTGTTTTTATCAACTTAGATTTTTTTCTTTTCTTTCTTCTCTAATATGAAGGGGTATCTGATGAGGGAATTTTTGAATAGTTCAGTAAGAATCAAGAGAAAGTTTAATTCTTATAAATCTTTAAATGTTTTCTAGCATTTTACTTGTAAGATACAAAGAAAGATAATGTAATTTTTCCAAGCATGGTCATTTCTTCCATTATTTACTAAGATGAAGCTCTTCAAATGCTCTTTAAATTTTATGGTATGTAGTTAGAGAAACAAATTTTTAATGAGTTAGAGTATATTAAAATCCAACGCTTTCTAATAAGCATGGAAAATCACATGCCATGTAGATTTGTTTGTTCTTCATGATGTCTAAATATTTTGGAATTCATTTTCAGTGTATAAAAATTAGGAGTTTATTCACAAATCAAAATTTCTGGCCTTTTACGTTGAAAGAGCTGGCAGAACTGGGCCTGACTTGCCACGGATCAGTAACAAACCAGAGCTGAGGAGTGACCACTCTTGTAGCGTGCTCACTGGGCACACAGGGGTTTTAAGCTTATTCCCTTTTTCTGGTCCCTCTAGGATTTCATTATTCAGCTCCTATTCTATCGTTTTGTTTTTTTGTTGTTGTTTTTTTTAATATATTTTATTGATTTTTTTACAGAGAGGAAGGGAGAGAGATAGTTAGAAACATCGATGAGAGAGAAACATCGATCAGCTGCCTCCTGCACATCTCCTACTGGGGATGTGCCCGCAACCCAGGTACATGCCCTTGACCGGAATCGAACCTGAGACCCCTCAGTCCGCAGGCCGACGCTCTATCCACTGAGCCAAACCGGTTTCGGCTCTATTGGGCTTTTATGTTAAAAGGGACTTGGGTCTTTGTAAAACTTAACTAATGTCTTTTAATGTGAATGCCTTCCAGTAGAGGACTGTTGCTTGAGGCAAATTTTTGGACAAATAAATATGAAGTAAACATAAATAATAAATATGAAAGCGTGCTATGTGACAAGTGGCTTTCTAGGTGCTGGTGTATAGCAGTAGCAGAGCTAGGGGTCTGCCTTCTGAGAACTTATGGTCTTTAATCTGGCCCATTAGGCCAATAATTTCAAAATGGAACTGTTAGTAGATGTTCCTGGGCAAGTGAGTTTGGGAAGTGCTGGGTAAATCATATTTAACAGTTTTTAAAACTTCTCAGAGACTTTATATATTTCCAATCTTCCAAGGCCAGGGGGAGAGGGGTTGATATAGTATTCACTATTTCCTGAACTCATTTATACTGGAATTGTGCTTTGGGAACATTTGAGAGGATGGGATGTTCTTTGGGAAAGTTACCCATTGGAATTCTTATGAAACCAGAAAGGGGCAAGAGCTGTCCACTATATTTAACAGATTAGGAAACGGGTACAGGTTGTCCAGAGTTAGTTTCTCCTAACTACAATGGGAGTAGATTCCTTCGGCTTTTACATATCCCCCATTTTCTCTTCAGAGCCTACTTGCTACAGAACTTTAATGAAGAAGGATCCACTGAGAAACCTTCCCAGGAGAAATTGCACGGCTTTGCTGCTGTTCTGGCTATTGGCTCTAGTAGGTGCAAGGCAAACACTCTGGGTAAGTGTGCTTTTGTATAATACTGTTATTACAACCAGCACTGCCACTTCCTTCCCTCTTGACCTGTCTACTGGCATTTTCCATTTATTGGAATCTTTCTGTGCATCAAGCACTGACAGGTTTATTGGTTTAGATCTTCACAGTAGCCCTATAAGTGTTGGTATCATCCCCTTCTACTCATAAGGAAACTGAGGCTTAGAGAAGTTATTTGCCCCTAAACCTATATCTTTGCAAGGGTTAGAGCTGGAATCCAAACCAAGATAAGTTGGTTCTAAAGCATCAGGCTATTTTGTGAGCACAGATCTTTGTTCTTTTTTTCAGTTATAGAAATTAGGAAGACGAGCAGACTATTGTTTCATGCTTGGGAAAACCTTCCCCGACCTAGGAATGATCTGGTAGAAATTTAGGATGGGGAATCAAAAGAACTGGAGTTAAGTACAGTAGTTACCCTTTAAAATTTCCAGCCATTTGTCCCTGGCCAGTTTGGCTCAGTGGTTAGAGCGTCGGCCTGCAGACTCAGAGGTCCTGGGTTCGATTCTGGTCAAGGGCACATGCCTGGGTTGCAGGCTCGGTCCCCAGTGGGGGCGTGTAGAAGGCAGACAATCAATGATTCCCTCTCATGATTGATGTTTCTATCTCTTCCTTTCCCTTCCTCTCTGAAATCAATAAAAATATATTTTAAAAACAACAACTTCCAGCCATTTGTATTTTCCTGAATTTCAAACTTTAAATGCTTTGGATGTTCAAATATTCTCACTTTAGAAATTAAATTTTACTACTTCCTTGAATGCTGTTCTTTATGATTTATGCTGTTCTTTATGATTAAAAGGGATCAAAGCAACACTTATTTGTAGAAGGTGCAGCAGAAGTTTAATAGCGATTTTAGTCTAACTTTTAATGACCTACCTTTACTTTGCATCTTGTTTCCAGTTTTCTGCTTTACTTACACGATTAGAAAGTGAATATGGTGGGAAATAAAAACCTTACAATTGAGATTAAGCAGTTAGGTAGTTCTTGGACATAATATCGCTATTGAACTATCCATCTAAGCCAGCGGTTCTCAACCTGTGGGTCGCGAACAATGAAAATACATCTTGCATATCAGATATTTACATTACGATTCATAACAGTAGCAAAATTACAGTTATGAAGTAGCAACGAAAATAATTCTATGGTTGGGGGTCACCACAACATGAGGAACTGTATTAAAGGGTCGCGGCATTAGGAACGTTAAGAACCACTGAAAGCTATCTTAGGAATTATTTTGACAGCTTGAGCTGTGATGGTCCTTTTCTGCCTTTGGGCCTGGCTTTTAAGATGCTGTGCCCTATTCTTTTTCTCTAGTGATGATTCCTTGTCCTTTTTGTGGCCACCAGGTCCAACACTGGTTCAGAATTTGCCATCATCAGTACAGAGTGTGTGTGAGTCCTGGAACAACATCAGCACCAATGAATTTCCCAATATCGGATCCTGGGTGAGTGTCTGTCTTTCCAGGAAGCACTAGCCCGTCTGTGTTCTGTTCTTATTCTTTAGGCTGAAAGTAGCTACCAAGGGATCTTAGTATGCTCCAATAGTATTTGCTGTGGCTAAATCACTAATCAAAGCCTTGAATTATCCATATGGGACCCATGTGGTCTTTTGCTAAGAAGTGTGTGTCCTTGTGTTACAGGACAGGTATTCTGTTCCTCTGAGCCTCAGTTTCTTCATCTGTTAAATACAAGATGTGAAATTAAGAATATTAAATGTAAAGTGCCTTGCACATGATCTAGCATGAATTCTCTGTAAATGTTAATTCTGTTTCCTTTCCTTTTTAGCTTATGTCAAAACCATGCTACTCTTGTTATAATTTTATGGGGTAGCTTTTAGGTTCTCTCGGCTTTTAGAAGACTGTTTACTCTTCTGTCAGTTTACTTGAACTTTGTGTATTCTCTACTCAGATTACCTCTTAACAGATTATTACAGTTCTTTGGAAAAGCCAACTATTATAATCTTATTATCCCTGCTTTGTAATTGTGTCTTCAGTCTACATTACCTAGAGCTTGTAGTACAAGGATAATTAAGATATTTGTAATGGAGATCCAGATGCATTGCAAAATCTAGATCCTTCTCAGGTATTCAAGACCACAGTTTTCATGTTTTCATGTTGTGAATATACAGTTGACCCTTGAACAACTAGCTTGAAATGTGTGGGTCCACTTATAGGAGGATTTTTCAGTTGGCCTGTACAGTTCAATTTGGCATTGTTCAAGGATCAATCCTGGTGTATGAGGAGGACTTGACTATAGTTATATGCAGATTTTGGAATGCATGGGAGATCGGTGCCCCTAACCTCCAAGTTCATCAGGGCCAACTGCAGTATATTCCGGTTATTTGGAAAGTGATATTGGGCATTTTAACTTTTTATTCACTAAATTTTAACTTTTAAAATATTAAATTAATTTTGTACTAACAAGTTTGTACCTGCTCCCTCCACTCGACCAGCTTTCCTTCCCAGGATGTATAGTGTACACTGAAGAGAGCCATTGTCTGTAAACCTCAACAGCGCCTTAGTTTATGTCAGCTTGGCTTCTTTTTTTTCATGTGAGAATTTTATCCTGGGTAGGTAGATGGCCTGTCCATTCGTGTCTGTTTTGTCTCCATTCAGCGAAATGCCTTTGCCAATGACACCATCCCTTCAGAGAGTTACATCAGCGCTGTGCAGGCTGCTCACCTGGGAACTCTTTGTGGCCAAAGCCTGCCCTTGGCTGCTTCCCTGAAGCACACCCTCCTCTCTCTGGTCAGGTTGACTGGGGATCTTATTGTGTGAGTACTTACTATGTAGCCTGAAGTGCTCTCTATGCCTGTATTCTGTCATAGCTAAAAAAAGGCATGGGTGTTTTTTTAAAAAAATCTACATAATAATGCCTTATGCATGTTTCTGTAGCTGAAAGCCAGGAGGGTTAGAATCTGAGCTTTCATCTAGAATGATTTTTAACTTGGTTCTGAAGGGCAGCAGAGTACCTCCTCCCCTCTCTGTATAGTATTTCAGAAAAAGCATGCTGGCTTTAGATCATACTGTGATTTGGAGGTGCTTTGGGTTTATACTTTAAGGTGATAGTGATATATTTGAAATCAGATGTTTCTCCAGATCATTGTGGGAGGCACACACAGCCATTGGGGATTAGGAATGGCCATGGAGGGACTATTTTGTCTTCCTTTACATAGGTCACAGGTAAGGTCACATTGCCTTAAAAGTTAGCCAGATTCCTGACAGTTCTAGAAAAGTATCTGGGATGGGTTACTAGATTAGGTTTTAATTAATTTTCTTTTCTAAATATCAAAAAATACATCTTATTGTTTTAATAAATGAATTTTTCATATGGAAATAAGTTTTGCTTCTGATATAACAATGACAAAAATGATATGGCATCTCTGTAAAAAACAACTATCAAGGCCAAAAAGACTGGACTAAGAGTCCTTCCCCTTAGTAATGACTGAATTGCCCTATTTTGCCACCCCCCTTGCAGCATTTTGGAGAAGTGTACTCACTAACTTGGCTCCGTTTTCTTTGTTGAAGTTGGTCCGATGAGATGAACCCGCCACAGGTAATCCGGACCCTGCTTCCCCTGCTGTTGGAGTCGAGCACTGAGAGTGTCGCTGAGATCAGTAGCAACTCCCTGGAGCGCATCCTGGGCCCCGCGGAGTCGGACGAGTTCTTGGCTCGAGTGTATGAAAAGCTGATCACTGGTTGTTACAACATTCTGGCCAATCATGCGGATCCCAATAGGTGAGCCTGATTGAGGAGATCAGTCAGGTCCCTGTGACCTGCTTCTCTCAGTGAAATGTACCAATACAGGCTCCTTTATGCCATTAATTATTAGCTTTTTATTGTGCCTTTAAACAGAAATTTCTATACTTGTGTGCACTTTGTGTTGTTGGCATGGGCATGAAAGTTATTTGGAATCCTCTTTTGTGATTAATTCTTATTAAACATGAAAATGGAAGGTTTAAATGTTCAGATTTGAAAACTTGAAGTATTTCAACAGATGCTTATCAAGTGCTGTACTAGATGTGATGAAGTATACAAAGAAACTGATAACATTTCTAATATTTTATGACCAGGCTTCTGAGATGGGTGGTCAGTGGAATTAGGTAGTTTCATAGCATTGTTTGGCTTTGATAGTTTAGGCCATGTTGATGTGGGCGAGTCATAAAGAACAGTTGAGTAAGTTATAGTTTTACCCTACTGAGAACTATATAACTAAAGGGTCTAAGTATTGGGATTTCCTTACTTTATGTTGTTGAGACCAGGGTTTTTTTTTTTATCATGGGCTCTCCCCCACCCCCTTTCCCCCCATTTCACCTTCCTTCCTTCCTCCCTCCCTCCCTCCCTCCCTCCCTCCCTCCCTCCCTCCCTCCCTTCCTTCCTTCCCTCCTTCCCCACCTCCTTCCATAACATCAATGGTCCTTTGGACTCTAAGCCATCGACTACATCAGTTTTCTCAGATTTTAGGAATTTTTTTGTTTTATTTTAATTTATTAAATATTTATTGAGTACTTAATTGTGTGCTAGGCTTTTATGCTAAATTTTGACGAGACAAAATTGAATATTACCCTCAAGGTTTAGTCATAAACAAACTTTAGGCTTTTAAAAATCGATATTAGAAGGACATTGAAACAGACCTCCTTTTTGGTAGTTAATTTTTCTTTTTATCCACAGTGGACTGGATGAATCCATCTTGGAGGAATGTCTCCAATATTTGGAAAAGCAACTGGAAAGCAGCCAGGCTCGTAAAGCCATGGAAGAATTCTTCTCTGATAGGTGAGCTGAAGTTTGTTTTATTCAGTGAGCATTTTTTGAATGTCTCCTGAAAGCAAGGAGCTATCTGTGTTGATTTAGGTATTCTTTCTCAAGGAATACTTTAAGGACTGCTTAGGTGTGCAAACAGTATCTTGGGGAGGACTTAGGTTAATGGCTGACTCCTTGAGGTTATTGATGAGGAGTTGACTTCTTGAACACCCTGTGTGTTGACTCACAAATGACCAGTTCCCCTAGAGGAGATGAGATTGTGAAGAAATAGAAATGGATATTAATGTGCTTCTTTCCTTTTTTCCCTTTCTGCCTCCCAGTGGAGAACTTGTGCAGATCATGATGGCAACAGCCAATGAGAACCTCTCTGCTAAATTCTGTAACCGAGTTTTGAAATTCTTCACCAAACTCTTCCAGCTAAGTGAGTGACAGCTTTTAGTAATCTTCTTATGGGAACTTTGATGTCTGGCTAATACTGTGCATTTCTTCTGCCCGAGTGTCACTATAGCATTAAAATGATAACAAGTGGAGAGAATCCCTCAGAAAGTTCAGAAGGAAGTAGAAAGCTTGCTTAAAGCCTTTCCCCTTTCCTGGCTCACAATTTGCACCTTCCTTCCTTTCCCCTTGCCCTCCTTCACTGACCTTGGCCTCTCCATCTGTCCCCAGCTGAGAAGAGCCCTAACCCGAGTCTTCTGCACCTCTGTGGCTCTCTGGCACAGCTGGCTTGCGTGGAGCCTGTGCGTCTCCAGGCCTGGCTCACCCGCATGACCACATCGCCTCCCAAAGATTCTGATCAGCTGGATATGATTCAGGAGAACCGGCAGCTGTTGCAGTTACTGACTACATACATTGTTCGGGAAAACAGGTAGAACAATTGCATTTTTGTAACGTAGCCCTAACGACTCCAGAAATATGTTGAGAGATTTTGCAGTGATCTTTTTTTCAGGCATCAGCCAGTATTTTCAGTGACTCCAAAGCTCCCTTCACTAGAGTTAAGGAATCTAGTAGAGCTCCTTGCTTTTTGTCATGGAAAAACTTTTGCAATGACTTGACCTGTTGGTTGTAACATAGGTGAAAGTTTTCTGCTCTAGGAGCCCAAGTCCAAAGTATATATAGTCATGCATTTAATGTTTAATTTAAGACTTTCCTCAATTACTCTTACGAATTCAGAGGTAGATGGAGTCAGATTCCTGTTAATTACTCACCAATTTGCTGTTTCTTCCTCCCAGCCAAGTTGGGGAAGGTGTGTGTGCTGTGCTTCTGGGTACCCTGATCCCCATGGCAACAGAGATGCTGGCCAACGGTGATGGAACTGGTTTCCCTGAACTCATGGTTGTGATGGCCACCCTGGCCAGTGCAGGTCAAGGTGCTGGCCATCTTCAGCTTCATAATGCTGCTGTGGACTGGCTAAGTAGATGGTAAGGTGATGAAATTGGAGGAACCCATCCATACGTTACAACACTGCTTACTCTTAGATAAAAGGGGATAACTAATTGTAGGTTATTTTCTTTGTAGCTCAGAATGAGTATAAAAGAAACTTGAATCTCCCCCCCCCCCCTTTTTTTTTGTTAATCCTCGTCCAAGGCTATTTTTCCCATTGATTTTTAGAGATAATGGAATGGGGGAGGGGAGGTTGCAGAAAGAGAAACATTGGTGTAAACACATCTATTGGTTGCCTTCCTCATGCACCCCGATTGGGGCCGGGGATCAAACTTGCAACCCAGGTACATGCTCTTGACCAGGAATTGAACCCACAACACTTTGGTGCATGGGTCAGTGGTCCAACTATTGAGCCACACCAGCCAGGGCTTGAATCCCTGCCCTTTTTTTTTGAATCCCTGCCTTTTTATCAATAACTCTTTTCACATTAGACTTCATCTTCACTGTTTCTAAGTAGGGTTTTCTGTTCATTATTCCTAGGAGAAGTCTTGGGGGGAAGTGTACTAAGTGTCAGTGATAAGGCCAGAGCACCACAGACCTCTGATTATCTACATAGTTTTCTAAGGATGCCTTTGCTTCATAGTGTCCACAACTTGATGCAAGATTTATGAAGATGCTTCCTTTCTTTGGTTCATCTGATTTTGTGTCCTCTCCCCTTTTTCTTTCCTTGGGATAGCAAGAAGTACCTGTCACAGAAGAATGTGGTTGAAAAACTGAATGCCAATGTAATGCATGGAAAGGTAAGAAAACTGAGGAGTGACAACAGTCAGCGAGTGACGATTCTCTGTCTGTGTCAGGTGGAAGGCTCTCCTTTCTGTTGGCTCTGTCCCTGGCCAGCCTACAGAGGAAGCGGCTACAAGTTTCAAAGACCTAGAAAAATGTAATTGCAGACCGCATGCCCTTTAACACCTTTTGGGTGGCAGAATCCTTAAAACGTAGTGAACTCCAGCTATTTTTAGATACCGCCATGCTGTGGAACACTGTCTCCTGCTCCTGCATTGCCTCCATCTGCTCTGAGGAGGTGTTATGTGGGGTTACAGGCTATCTCTTCAGCTCCAGCCTAGGTACTAGGATGGTTTACTTTGCCTGAGGGTTCAGGTCACTGTGCTGAGAAAATGGTTTGAAACTGACAGAAATCTTACATTCAGGCATTCCCCAAACCCTCACCCCTCAATTCATGAACCTGGCATAGGAAGCTAATGGCCAACCACCACAACACCGTTCCTTTCTCCCTCTTTTCTTGCTAATCTTTATCCTTTCAGCTCTGAACTGTCTGTGCAGAGTGAGGAACTGAGAAATCTGAGGCTTTGATGCCAGACTGTTGGAGTTTTTTAGGCAAGAACTACCTGCAAAGGGTTGCTGGAAATTTTTCCACTTGACCTCTGAAGCTGTTTCTCCTCTACTGCATTGATTTAAAACCAGTAATTTAAGTGTCTTTTACTTATGGTTAAAAGATGCTAATGAGAACCTAGTTATACTTTTAATCTAGTCTTTTCTTGAATATTTGTCTTCATTTTTCTCCCTTTTCCTTATTTCAATTTTATTTCATTTTATATTTTGTAAAGACTCATCTTTGTGCTTAAGAATACACAGTAATTCAGTGCAATTTATTGACCAGCTATATGTGGTCGTAGTGCTAAGAGTTGGGGAAATGGATAATTAAAGTATTTTTTTTCTCTTATACCATTCCTCTGAAATTGAACTTTACAAAACATAGTTTTGTAAACTTGACAAAACATAGTTTACATTATAATGAAATATGGGGGACTAAGGCTTCTATGGTGTGGTGTTCTTTTCTTGTAGCATGTGGTCGTTCTGGAGTGCACATGCCATATTATGTCTTACTTGGCTGATGTCACCAATGCACTGAGCCAGAGTAATGGTCAAGGCCCAAGTCACCTCTCGATGGATGGGGAAGAACGGGCCATTGAGGTGGACTCAGACTGGGTGGAGGAGCTGGCAGTGGAAGAGGAAGACTCCCAGGCTGAGGATTCAGTAAGTACCAAGGGACCCATAGAGTAATTCCTGACTGGCACTTGCAGAGCTCACACTAACAGGCCCATACGGTTTCTCCCAGTTTATGTGATTAATGCCAGAATGCTTCTCCAGGCCTGCGGAGCAAGCTGTCGGGACCTAATTTCTTGGGGGAGAGGACTATTTAATAAACATATGCTGCCTTCCATCCAGAGTCAATAATTCTGCTATTCCTTAGTTTTTGCATCCAAAATGGAGTTTCTGGGATGAGTTCTTCATGGGAATGGTGTGAGCCCCCTAGTAGAGAAAGCATACGATTTCTCTTTTTCTTAACCACAAACTCTAAGGTCTCACCTGACATTGTAGCACATGTAGAGCCTGCAAGCCATTTCCTAGAGTCAACTATTTATATAGGCTGTGTTTTTCTGGGTGTCTGGAGGGATATAGGTCTGATTAAAAGGTCTTATTATCTTTGAAGGATGAAGATTCTCTTTGCAATAAACTCTGCACTTTTACCATCACTCAGAAAGAATTCATGAACCAGCATTGGTAAGAGTAGTTCTTTATAGGTGACGGTTTTCCAGGCTTTGATTGTTGGGACTTCTGAGCTCATTTGCTGGTTCTTGTTCTTTGTAGGTACCACTGCCACACCTGCAAAATGGTGGATGGGGTGGGGGTGTGCACAGTATGTGCCAAGGTATGCCACAAGGATCACGAGATTTCCTATGCCAAATACGGATCCTTCTTCTGTGACTGTGGAGCCAAGGAAGATGGCAGCTGTTTGGTGAGAGATTGGAGCATTCTCTGGGCTAAAAAGGGTGGCTTGTTAGTGACATGGGAATGCTTCAGCCAAACTGGGAAATTCTCATGTCACCTTCCTGGTGACCTGGGTCTAGGAGTAAAGTCTGTTCTGTCACTGATCATGGCTTAAGCACTTCACTTAGACTGTTAGAACTTCCAGGGTCATTTGAGATCTTGCAACTTTTTTCTAAGACCCTCTCCATAATTTCAGATGTTATAATTAAGACCAGTTGCTCTGCATAATTTTTATATAGATATTAGGTGAATACCATGAAGATCAGAATTCAGGCCTTTGGATTTCCCTCCAGGATCTTAGGCAGTATTTCATCTGTGCTTGTGGGAGAGCTTAGGGCCTCTGCTGTTTTCTGTCCCCAGGCGCTGGTGAAGCGAACACCTAGCAGTGGCATGAGTTCCACCATGAAGGAGTCAGCATTTCAGAGTGAACCCAGGGTTTCAGAGAGCCTGGTGCGCCATGCCAGCACATCCCCAGCTGACAAGGCCAAAGTCACCATCAGCGATGGCAAGGTTGCTGATGAGGAGAAGCCTAAGAAGAGCAGCCTGTGCCGCACAGTGGAGGGCTGCCGGGAGGAGCTGCAGAACCAGGTGGGCTCTGATGGCACCTGGCACCGTGGGCAGAGGGCGGAGCCTGGCAGGTGGTTCACTAGCAAACAATGGACAAGGCTGTTTTTACAGCTCCACTGGTGGGACTTGGAGCTCTTTCCTCTTTCTCTTATTTCCACAGTGTGAATAAATGGTATGTGTTGTCAGGCATACCTGTTAGGGAAGGATGTATCATTGAGTATTATGGGAGTTTGTGTGAGGGTAGTTTTTAGTTGTGTAATACACTAGAGCACCCCTTCTCGGCCAGAGTTCCTCATCTGAAGCATAGAATACAGAACATGATTTGAGTGATTATTTTGTCAATTTTCCTAAGGATTGTACATAACTAGAACCATTCTAGTTTCACAGGAGAGAAGTTAACTAATTATGCATGATGGACATGATCGAGCTTTAGGGTATCTACATGAGACTCCTGGTTTAGAAAGATTGCTCT
The DNA here is from genome assembly GCF_014108235.1 of Myotis myotis. NCBI lineage: Eukaryota > Metazoa > Chordata > Mammalia > Chiroptera > Vespertilionidae > Myotis > Myotis myotis. Next base: position 9,958,123 of record NW_023416324.1, on the reverse strand, counting down.
AGAGCAGTGGTTCTCAACCTTCCTAATGCCGCGACCCTTTAATACACTTCCTCATGTTGTGGTGACCCCCAATTTCATTGTTACAAATTGAACATAATTAAAGCATAGTAGTGATTAATCACAAAAACAATATGTAATTATATATGTGTTTTCCAATGGTCTTAGGCAACCCCTGTGAAAGGGTCGTTCGACCCCCAAAGGGGTCACGACCCACAGATTGAGAACCGCTGCTCTAGAGTTAATAGCATAGTAACATACGGATTGGAATCAAATCCAATATTATGGAGGGAATGAGATGATTCTCCGTAATGGATTCTGAGGGTAGATACTGGCAAGATTATTATGATGAGTATGACCCATTATTTTTCTGTCTTTTTTTTTTTCATTTGTGTATTTGGATTTTTCTCAGGCCAATTTCTCCTTCGCTCCTCTCGTGTTAGACATGCTCAATTTCCTCATGGATGCCATTCAGACCAACTTTCAGCAGGCTTCTGCCGTGGGGAGCAGCAGCCGGGCTCAGCAAGCCCTCCGAGAGCTGCATACAGTGGACAAGGTGGTTGAGATGACAGACCAGCTCATGGTGAGTGTCTCAGGGTCAGAAAACTTAGATGCCAAAGTGTGCTAGGTACTCTAAGAAATATCCTTAGAATAGTTGATCCCTGACCATTTAGAACTTAGAACCTAAGGTACCATGACATCCAGTGTGAAAATCAGCATGTGAGGTGTGTATGCTAAAGGAATCATTTGGAGTAAGTCCCCTTTTCAGTTCATATAAGTATATGAATTGCCACGATGTGAAGATCTTCATTTGGAGAGTTATAATATAAATTTCTTCCGTATATAAAATAGAGAACCTCCTTATTGTATCTTATCCCCTAAGGCTCATCTGGGTTGCAAAAATAATGTTTGTCCTCTTTTGCTTTAGGTAACTTTCCTTTAGTTCTTATGACATGGGTTTTAAGTTGTAAGTGAGTATCCACTTTAAAACCTGTGCTCAGAACTGACTATAGGACTTCCGGTGGGTCTGCCTGGCCTCTTTGGAAGCGCAAAAATAAATGACGGACACGACTAGGTCTCGAAAGGTGACTGTTTCTAAGGAAAAAATTCTCATTTAGAAATCCACACACATACTTACACACGTGTACTTTATTAAAAATCAGTTACAAGTTTACACAGTGGTTACACAGCAGTGTAAAAATGTTTCTGAATCCATGTCTTTAAGGTACCTGAATGTAAGACATACCTATGTGGTCCAGTATGTTTTTTTCACTCTCAAAATAAAAAAACAGTCACAGTTTTAGACCAGTGTTTTTGAACTTCTAGATATGAAAGATGAAGCTAAAAAAATATTGGGTGGTGTTGGTAACCCTAAAAGCTGCTGACTTTTCATTTTCCCTGCTTAGATCATTGAGAAAAATTTCATAGCACTATATTTTTTTTAAAAAAAAGCCTTATAACATTTTTAAGAGCCAATATTTTTTATTAAGTAAATGTAGCTTTATGAAACATTCACTACATTGTTGTTATTGCTGACAATAACTTTACAAACTTACCTGTGTCCATGGACAGAGATTGGCGTCCATTGCTCCTGAATGACCTAACTGCAGCATCTTAGTCACTTAAATCGTGTGTGAATCCAATTGATCTTGTTTGCCTCATTACTGCCTACTCTCTCTGCTTCTCTCTATGCCAGGTTCCCACCTTAGGCTCCCAGGAAGGTGCCTTTGAGAATGTTCGGATGAATTACAGCGGAGACCAGGGCCAGACTATTCGACAGCTAATCAGCGCCCATGTACTCAGGCGGGTGGCTATGTGTGTACTCTCCTCCCCCCATGGGCGTCGCCAACATTTGGCAGTCAGTCATGAGAAAGGCAAGGTGGGTACTCACATTTCCTTCCCACTCATTTTAGATTTTATTTATCTTAAGTGCTAAGTAAAACAGATAGATGACTATGCCCAGATTAGCCCTTTGGGAAAAATCTATTAGGTTCTGAGAATGCTTTAAGGACAGTGCTCAGTGAGCATTTCTACTGGAACACTTGGTGACTTGATTAGACTTAGACCCAGTATGACGAACAAAGGCTCTGTTTCTCATTAGTAAATCCCCACTTAAAGCATATCCTTCAAGCCCCAGGGAAAGGTAATGACCAGCAGTGACCTATGACAGAGTGGCTTCCAGTCTGCCCAGTTTGGTCACTCTGGAAGGCATAAGCCAAGAGACAAACAGCTTCATAGGAAAACTGAGTGTTCCTTATTTGGTTCCTCCCAGCCCTCAAAGGACACAGGGAAGTTTATATGTTGTGTTCTAGAACCCATGGAAGGTGAGAGAGTTGTGGGTATCTTCATGTTTTTCTGTATTCTGGCTTCTCCATCACCAGTTAAGTTGTTTTAACATTATCTTAAGTGAAAAGAACAAACTAGAGATATGAATAGTTCTTAAAAGAGCTGGAAAATACTCAAAAATATTTCGTAGTAAACTAGAAAGGATATAGTACATAGCAATTTCTTATTTTTATTAACTGATTATAGAAAGAGAAATTAGATTTATTGGTTCTCACTGGGTGGAGAAAATGAAGACGTTCCGTATCTTTTAGCCAGGAGAAATAGAGGCTGATATTGGGCTAGGGTTTTCCTCAGAGGCTTATCCACAATAAAAACCTGCAAACTAATATCCCTATTGAAGAAGCGTTTGTTATTGCTGTGTTCTCTGAGAAGACTAGGGTTAAGAATAAATTGGTAATTGTTCCTTTGCAGATCACTGTTCTGCAGCTCTCTGCACTCCTGAAGCAAGCAGATTCCAGCAAAAGGAAGTTGACGCTGACCCGCCTAGCATCTGCCCCAGTCCCCTTTACTGTGTTGAGCCTCACTGGGAATCCATGCAAGGAAGACTACCTGGCTGTGTGTGGGCTGAAGGTAACAGTCATGATCCAGGGTTGGTTACCTAGAGCTGTGGGTCCTAGTCACCTTCTCTCTCCTGTTCTTAGCACCACTTTCCTTACTGGCTGTTGAGGTTAAACTTAAAATCCATTGGAATGCAAAGGAAATATTTCTCTGAATTTCTTCTAGATTGTTTTTATGTTAGAATAATCTTTATATGTTCTTGAAACCTGAATATGTTCTAGATAGTCTGAATACTGTCTGAAGGCAGGGAATATTAGGGAAGAATAGGAAACATTAGAACTCTGAAATGAATTAGTCTATTTCCAAATCATCTTTCAACCATTCTGTTCTTTAACTGTGTCCAGGACTGCCATGTGCTGACCTTCAGTAGCTCAGGCTCCGTTTCGGATCACTTGGTGTTGCACCCCCAGTTGGCAACAGGAAACTTCATCATCAAAGCTGTGTGGTTACCTGGTTCACAGACTGAGTTAGCGATTGTCACCGCAGATTTTGTCAAGGTACAGTAACTGCTCTGATGATGTGGTCCTAGAATGGTTTTGCTTTTAAATCCAGAATGTCTGATCTCCATTGTGTGCTAGCTTTTCTCAGAAATAAAAAATAAAAAAATCCCAACATTTTGTTGCCTTTTGTTACATTGCCGAGCAGGAGCTTTCTGTGTGTAGGCAATGTAAAATTCCCCGGCATACCAAGTGCACAGATATTGCTGTACTTGTTGCAGAATTTGTTGATGTGTATCTCTCCCCTAGTCATTCCTTGAGAGAGAGTAACAGGTACTTTATTCATCTTTATTCATCAGTGCCTAGCACTTGCTCTCCAATTGCAGCTCTTGGGATTAACCAGGATAATTTGGGGGTGGAGCTGCAATAGATCTCCCTGATTTCATCTTTTTTCCTTTCATTCTGCAGATTTATGACCTGTCTGTTGATGCCTTGAGTCCAACCTTCTACTTTCTCCTGCCAAGCTCAAAGATACGTGATGTGACCTTCCTCTTTAACGAGGAGGGAAAGAACATCATTGTTATAATGTCTTCAGCTGGGTACATCTATACTCAGCTCATGGAAGAGGCCAGCAGTGCTCAGCAGGGACCCTTCTATGTCACTAATGTTCTGGAAATCAACCACGAGGACCTAAAGGTTAGAGCAAATGTTGCCGTTTCCTTCTATTCCCGATTTAGCTTAGCAAATCTTCTATTCTTGTTTTTTTTTCTTCTAACTTTTTACCTAATAGCAAAAACTATTGACCTTTAGGACTAAATTCAACATGATGTTTCTTTATTCTCACTTTTTAAAATTTAGCCCAGGGATCTCATGTTTTAAACTATGAGAGCTCAGAATCTTGATTTAAAACTAATAACCAGCAAAACGGGAAGCTGGTACCCAAGGCAGCATGAGAAGTTAATGCAGACGTCGTGTCTTTGTCCTGACAGGACAGTAACAGCCAGGTGGCAGGTGGTGGTGTGTCTGTCTACTACTCCCACGTGTTGCAGATGCTCTTCTTCAGCTATTGTCAAGGCAAGTCATTTGCGGCCACCATCAGCAGGACGACTCTGGAGGTGTTGCAGCTCTTCTCCATCAACATCAAAAGGTGGGAATGAGCCCTGCATGTTGGCTTCATAATGCCCACATTCACCAGGAGGGCTCACCTCCCCCCCAAGCACTGTGTCTGTTAGGAATTTGGTGACATGTACTTTCCTCCACCAGACAGCTCCTTTCCCTGCTGGGTATCTTCACAATCAAGCAGCATCCAGTGTTGGCAGGTTGGGCTTTCTGCATGGTTTGTCCCCACCATGGAGACTGTGGGGCCACTGTCATTCAGAAGGAAAAGCTGTAGTCAGGGCAGCAAAGCGGGTTTTAATGTGATTACTGAGTTTTGAGAAGGGAAAGTTTCTCCTGGACATGCATGTTGTCATAATGGCCTTTAAGTTGCCTCTTGGGGGACTCATTGGTCATAGAACATGGAATCGGTAGTGGGGGCATAGTTGGGGTTGGAGAGCTAGAAGGTTCCATTAGCTTTTTAGATAATAGAGATGTTTGTGAAGTAGTGACTGTTTTATTTAGGGAGGGGGAAGAGGTTTAGGATTTTTTCCTTATCTGCTGTTGAAGAGCCATTCTAGCACTTTCTGGCCTCTGTTTTGTGAATTACTGGTTTGGGATGAAATAAAATAGATGTCATTCACACATAACTTGAAGTGCTTGGAGACTCTTTTTTTTTTTTAAATCCTCACCCAAGGCTATTTTTCCATTGATTTTTAGAGAGTGAAAGAGAGAGAGAGAGAAAGATAGAAATATCAATGTGAGAGAGACATGTCGATTGGTTGCCTCCTGCATGACCCCTGACCAAGGCCCAGGCTGGGGAGGAGCCTGCAACCCAGGTACATACCGTTGACTAGAATTGAACCTGGGACCCTTTAGTCCACAGGCTAACGCTTTATCCACTGAGCCAAACTGGGTAGGACTGGAGATTCTTAATAGGAAATTGGGTCATCAGCCTTAGGCAGCTCCACAGCCCTATGTAGTGACAACCTCCTAGGCACATAGAGTCACCTATTCCCTCAGACAGTGGAGCCTAGCAGTGGAGATCCTAACCAGGACTCCTGCTGGGGCACACTTTGGGGCATATGAGAGTATATACATGGCTCAGAATAGAAATGAGACTCGTGGGTAATTGAGTCCCTGGACAAATAACTTGGTCTGAGAGTCAAGTGTTTAGTGAGGATGTCCTTTAGTTCAAGGACAGCTCCAGTAGATGATGGAGCTGTGACCCTGACCGTGGCCACTTTTGTTGTCTGCAGTTCCAATGGTGGCAGTAAAACGTCTCCTGCCCTTTGCCAGTGGTCTGAGGTGATGAACCACCCTGGTTTGGTGTGTTGTGTCCAGCAAACTACAGGTGTGCCACTGGTAGTTATGGTGAAACCAGACACTTTTCTTATTCAAGAAATAAAGACTCTTCCTGCTAAAGCAAAGGTCAGTGCCACATTCTCCCATCACTTGAATTGCTTGAACCTGCTCTAGTTTTATGTTGTATAGTCTACTTTCCCAGCTCTTTCAATGGAGCCGATATAAGAATTGGGATCCATTTTTTTCCGTGCCATCCTCTGTAGCCCCACAACTGACTATGAAACCAGCTGCTTCTCTGCGCCTCTCTGCCCCCCCCCCCCCCGCGCGCCGCCCCCCCCCCCCCCCCCCAGGTTCTGATCTGTAGGTGCGGGAACTAACACCCTCCTTTGTCCCCTTCTAGATCCAAGACATGGTCGCCATTAGGCACACGGCCTGCAACGAGCAGCAGCGGACAACCATGATCTTGCTGTGTGAGGATGGCAGCCTGCGCATTTACATGGCCAACGTGGAGAACACCTCCTACTGGCTTCAGCCGTCCCTGCAGCCCAGCAGTGTCATCAGCATAATGAAGCCTGTTCGAAAGCGCAAGGCAGCCACCATCAGTAAGGCCCCTCAAGTCGGGGGTAGGGGGTGGAGGGGTGGGGGGGCAGTCTTCTAGATGATGAGTAGACTGTTGTAAATATCCATAAAGAATCGGTGACTGTCTGACTTCCATGTTTTGTAAAGGTAGGGATATGTCTTAGCTAATTTCCAAAAATGGACTCAAGTTTCCTGAGGCCACCAATGCTCTGTGTGGCTTTTAGAGACACATTGTACTAATGGGAAGCACCCATTGGCTCTCCACTTAGGGTCATCCATCCTCAGGTGCCCAGTAAAGAATTATCTTTTGGACCTTGTTTGAGAGATTTTTCTCTGGGTTCAGGGAAAATTGCTTGCCTGGTGGGAAGTGCAAGAACTGAGGAGTAGGTTCTCCAGTTGCTGGTTAATTTCTCAGTGAGTAGTGAAGAGCCCCTCCGGGGTCTCCGAGCTGGGATCCTGCTCCTGACTGATGGAGGACTCTTCAGGGAGTGAAAGCTTGACTGTAGGAGTGAGTAAATCTGGCTAAGCACAGACCATTGTGGGGGTCCTCCCATTACCTGAAATTTGTCCCAGTCTGTGAGATAGTGATGCAGCTCATCTTCCAGTAAAGAAATCGTTCTACTTATTTTAAACAAACCAGCTATGAGAGGACCTATTGTTAGTAACTGTACACAACACCAGCGCCAGATTTCTTTGTCCTGCTAGGTGATATTGTGGTTATAGGGATAATAACTGTGGTACAGCTAACCACATGTAGGCATCATACTGATGCAAACATAATCCAGAGTTTGTCTAGAAAGCTTGGAGCATGTGTGTGTGTGGGCTGAGCTGGGAGGGTGCGACCTGTAGAGTGGGCGCAGAGGTGGGAGAGGCGACACTTACCAGTGCTCTCTGGCAATCTGTGCTGCTCTCCACAGCAACCCGCACATCCAGCCAGGTGACCTTCCCCATTGACTTCTTTGAACACAACCAGCAGCTGACAGATGTGGAGTTTGGTGGTAATGACCTTCTGCAGGTCTACAATGCACAACAGATAAAGCACCGGCTGAATTCCACTGGCATGTATGTGGCCAACACCAAGGTGAGGACTGGGTCAGGCTGGGTTCAGATTCAAGCAGTGTTGTTGTTGGAGAGCACATCTCTTGAGCGTGCAAGTATAAAGTATATACCCACAGCCACTGCCCCATGACACTAGTTAAATGGTCCCTGGGGTGAGTATTTGTTCTCACCCCATGCAGAAGGGCTTCTGTACAATGTTACCAACAGGTGTGCTGTGCAGAGGGCAGGTGGGTGGTAACTGCGAGGGAGAAGGAAGCCTGAAATTGAAGAGAGTCTGCTCCCTGTCTCAGTTTGCCTGGCTTTGGAAGGAAGGAAATTATTACTGGAGAGTTAAAAGGATGAAGGTGTGGGGACCACACTGAGACACTGTCAGAGGAAGGTTTACAGGTCTGCCCTTAAGAACTGTATTCGTTCTCTGATGTGAGCCTTTCTTTCCTGCAGCCCGGTGGCTTCACCATTGAGATTAGTAACAACAACAGCACAATGGTGATGACGGGCATGCGGATCCAGATTGGGACCCAGGCAATTGAACGGGCTCCGTCATATATCGAGATCTTTGGCAGAACGATGCAGCTTAACCTGAGTCGCTCCCGCTGGTTCGACTTCCCCTTCACCAGAGAAGAGGCCCTGCAGGCTGATAAGAAACTGAACCTCTTCAGTGAGTCTCCAGCCCCTGGCACAGATTGTATCCTTCCCACTGTGTTGCTGACTTGGGGGCCACTTCTCTGTGGCTCTTGAGTATTTGGGGACCCTCTATGCTGATACCTCTGTGGTCTCTACTGTCATGAAACTCTGAGCTTTATTTGAGATATGAAGGAGGCAAGGTGACAGGAAAGGGATATACTTGAGAATGGGAGGGGTGGAGATAGGGTCAAAATCTGCTTCAGTTCCACGTCTATAGGCTTGGGTCAGCCTTGCTGATGGGCTGCCTGCGTGTTTATGCAGAGAGGAGGCAAGATTAGCACGTGAAGTCACAAGGCTTCCTTAAAGCACAGAGACAGCCATAGGTCCACGGCACTGAGGTGTTTGACAGTGCCTTGCCTTGCCAGGCTATTAAAAACTTGAAACCCTGAATATAAATCCAGAGTCTTGCATAAGGCTGGCATCTTTCTATAGTGTTTACTGGCCACCTGTCTGATGCTGTTTGTGTGAATGATGAGGATCTGTGCTTTGAACAAAGGGAGTGCTCAGAGTTCTCTGTGCGAGGGGGTTGGCGATACAGTGCCCTGATAGTGCAGAGGGTCTGGTTCCTACAGTGATGGTCAGCGACTCTTCTTCCAAATAGTAGACCTCATAGGCTTTGATTGTGGGGCTGTTTCCTCATGTATTTAATATCTGTACAGACTAAGGTGCTGCTGAAGTTGCAGGAGATCAAGTTCTATGACTAAAAATGCATGTGATTTGCTACTTTCCTCAAACTTATTCTGGTCTTTGCTTTGAAGATGGTGGTGTTAGCCCTTCAGAGAATGTGCTTCTTAATAGCTTCTCTTGCTTATTACAGTTGGGGCCTCGGTGGATCCAGCAGGTGTCACCATGATCGATGCTGTAAAAATTTATGGCAAGACAAAGGAGCAATTTGGCTGGCCAGATGAGCCCCCGGAAGAATTCCCTTCTGCCTCTGTCAGCAACATCTGTCCTTCAAACCTGAACCAGAGCAATGGCACTGGAGAGAGCGACTCAGCCGCCCCCACCACAACCAGTGGAACTGTCCTGGAGAGGTACCAGCGCTGAAGGGGCTGGCTTCAGTATCACCATTTCTCACTGTCCCTGCAGAACCTGTGTCTTGAGAGAGTCAGTCCCTATTAACTATCTCAAATTGAGCTCGTGATTTTCAAGTGTTCACACAACTCCCAATACTCGCTGTCTTCTTAGTGTGCAGACAAAGCCTGAAAGTGTGCTGAGAGACATCTGTGCCTTCTCTTAATGCTCAGGCATCCTTTGGTATAGCCAGAGGCTGCTGACTAAGATGCTTATACGAGTGTTGTAGATTAGGATCCAGTCTTGCGGAAATTATAGGGGAAAATCTTCCCTTTCATTCCGATTTCATCATTTTCTCATCTTTCTCTGCAGCAGCAACTTATGTGGTGATAACTGCTGTAAGAGGCTGGCTGCTGCGTCTGTGGCAGAGTTCAGAGCCTCCTGGGCTCCCTCCAGAGGCCTCCTTAAGTACTGCGCTTGGCTTCTTTGCACTAGGTAGCTACTGGTTTGCCATGGCAGATGAAGTAACTCATGATGTAAGATGTTGAGATTCTTACATTGTAAGTCATAAGAATAGCCTGGCTTGAATCACTGCCTCCCACCAGCAGCCTCCCCCTCTCCCTTCTCTCTCTTTTTCTCTTCCCCTACCCTATTCTTATATTGTTTGCTTAGGATGTGTTTCCAGGTTTCTCCGAGCTTCACATTGTTTTCCTTTTTTTTTTCTTTGCTTCTTCCCCAAGTTCTGAAACTGAGTCCCTAACCAAGCTGGACCGGTTAGTATGCCCTCTTTCTTTTCTCTGCACGAGTGAGTGTGTGTCAGAGAGCAGTGTAACCCAATGGTGTGGCTTTGCGTTGAATCTGCTTCTGTGGAAGAGTCCTCCTGCTCCTCTCTGTTCTGGTCATTGCATGGCTGCAGAGCTGTCTGCCTCAAAGTGGAGAATGCGGAGGGTTGTACGTGCGCACTTGGTGTTGGCTGCTTCAGACTTTGTTGGCTTTCTCTTTTCCTTACCCCATTCCTCCCTGCGCCCTCTCTACAGTAGATGAGAAGGGCGGCCAGGGGCAGTGGGACAGTCAAGAAGCCCTACTACCTGAAAAGCCACTGGAGAGCTATTCCGTCCACCTGTGTTTTATGCCCCTGGTCTCTCTTCCCTGGCTCTTTGTCTTCCTCTACCCCTTGACCTTTCTTTCCAACTGCCTTCTCAATCCTTCCCTCTCTCCAGAGCATCGGTCCTCCGAGTATTGGTCTTTTTACTATGCCACATTAAACTCACAGGAGTCGGCCCTGGGCAGCATGTTACGGTTGGGTTTCCTGTTATTTCCTACAAGAAAATCGCTCAGGTTTCTAAAGGTGCTTTGTAGTATCCTTTAAATGTTGGCAAATGGCATGCTCCTGAAAATACAGTTTGCTCTCTTCCCCATACTTAGGGACGCATAGGAAGTGCCTTTGTGCATTTTCTAGGAGGTGTAAGTAAAATATAAACTAACCTTCCCCGTATAAGAACATGGCTTTAACCTTTCCCCTTGTGTATGTATCCCTCTGCCTGTGAACTGTGGGCATCTGAGCTTCAGGTCCCATTGCATCAGACTGTTAAGCCCATCTCAGTGATCCCTGCCACAGGCAGCAGAAGGAAGCACATTTATCCTCTTTAAGGAAGAAAAGCCCTGTCTTTGAGTTACGGATTATGAACATGGCCTCAGGTTGATCTCCAAGCAGGAGCCAGGTTTCTTCTGGCCTGTAACACGAGGAAAGGATATGCATGGTTGGTGCCTGTGGCAGGTCTTATGCTTTGATTTTGTATTTGGCATTCATTAGCTGTCCCCAAGGTCCTCATGATTAGAGTTTGCGCAGGCTAAAGCACAAGGCAGAGAGAAGGGTGGTTGTACTCAAGCCAGCTTTTCTGTCTCCCTAGGCTGGTTGTGAGTTCTTTAGAAGCTCTGGAAAGCTGCTTTGCTGTTGGCCCAATCATCGAAAAGGCAAGTTACTTTTTCAAAGTTCATGGGAGCCTTCTGGAGGGGCAGGAAGTCAGTGGAATTGTCAGAAGCCCCGGGGCCTCCCAGCTCTAAGGGACATTTATAGCTTTATCTTGATTTGCTGAGAAGTGCTAGAGAAGTCTTCCACTTAAGGCCTTCTGTCCTACTTTTGGGGGACCCTTTGTAACAGTGTTTCATAGAGCAGGGTGAGTGCTGGTAAAAGAACACTTCTGGAGTTATGAGTTTGGACTCTATTTCTACACCTGTATTGTGAGAGGATTATAATTTCTGAAATTCCTTGTTTGGCTTTTTGCAGTCCATGGAGCTCACCTTGCCCTGGGGGTCTGGAAGGGAGGAAAGAGGAGGGCAGGGTGTAGACAGTGCATTCCACATGGAAGCGTTAGGCTTAGTGCTACCCCTCCTGTCTTTCGCATCAGGAGAGAAACAAGAACGCAGCTCAGGAGCTGGCCACGTTGCTGCTGTCCCTGCCAGCACCTGCCAGTGTCCAGCAGCAGTCCAAGAGCCTCCTGGCCAGCCTGCACACCAGCCGCTCGGCCTATCACAGCCACAAGGTAATCGTTCCCTCTTGGGATGCCTTCCGTGGAGGTGGAAGTTGGGGCTACTGACAGGGAATCAAGTATGTTGGCTTTCGTATGTAAAGTAAGGGCAGAGTGAAGTACGGTGGGGAGGGATAGCATTGAGATTAGACCCACACAGTCTGAACATGTCTCCGGAGAAATTAATGGATATTCCTGGAAACAGGACAAGCCGGCAGTGGGCTACTGGTTTGCATTTGTTTTTTCTGTCACTCTAATAGGATCAGCAAGAGTTAAGAAAGAGGGACATTTGATGTGAGTCTCTGGCTGGAAGAGAGTGAAAAGGGGGACTCATTTGGGAGATCAGGGCTGTTGGTGTTTCCTCCGCCAGTTGTGGTACCAGCCTGTCAGTGTACTTGCTTGTGAGGAAATTGTTGAATGGTTGTTGGAGAGAGGGGAGAGAGGGTCTCACCTGTAAAAGTAAGTGGGGCCGAAGGCAGTAAGTTGGGCCAGTTTCCACAGATGGAAAAGCCAGCAGCCCAGATGCCTTGGTTAGTTTTTATGCCTCCAACCCAGAGAACTGAGAAATGTGAGTTTATCCTGCTGCACCGCTCAAGCGAAGGCAGTTTAGGAAACAACCTTTGGATGGTATGAACTTGCAAAAGAATGACCTTTTACTGTGGGAAAGAGATCTGGGATGTTGCAGTTCTGGAGAATTGGGTGGTTTCTAATTTTCTTCCCCATCATACTTTGGTAACGATTTTGTGACTTTTGATTTCCTTTTGTAGTACCTTTAATATTTTATGTATTAGAAAGTTTAACTTTGAAGATTTTTTTACTGTTAACTGGTGGTAATTAACCTGTTCTCTTGAGAGGAGGTAGCCATCCTGACCATCTGCCAGCTCTCCTCTGCTCTTTGCCATAGTACCAGCCCTGGCTTGTGGTTTATCCTTTGTGATCCTTCCATTATAGGATCAGGCCTTGCTGAGCAAAGCTGTGCAGTGTCTCAACACATCCAGCAAAGAAGGCAAGGACTTGGACCCTGAGGTCTTCCAGAGGCTGGTGATCACAGCTCGCTCCATTGCCATCATGCGCCCTAACAACCTTGTCCATTTTACGGAGTCAAAGCTGCCCCAGATGGAAACAGGTGAACTTAGCCTGGATGGACGTGGTCCTGAAATCTGCTTCATACACCTTCTACACCCTTTCACCCTTGTATTGTTCTCACTGGCCTCTGACTGACTTCATGCTCCGAACCAGGGATTTTGCTCTCTTGTCTTTATACCTTATGGAGGGTTTGTGACATTAAGATTGTACCATTTTTAAGCAAATAGTACTCTTTCCAGTGCTTTCTTCTTGTATTATCCTTGGGTTTATTCACTGCTCTGGGCATTGATATAATCTGTCACTACCTCTTATGATCTTGAGGGTAAAGTTAAGCTTGGGCCTGGTTGCTTTAAAGTAATAGGGTCATATCTTTTATGTTTATGCTGTTCTTTTGCCACTATTTTATTAATATGTGTAATGGACTTTCTTAGTGCTCAATTCTATTTCCTCCTCTCTCATTTTGTCTGGATACCAAACTTGTTTTGTCTTTATCTAATATAGTTTATTGATGCTTTTACAATTCTCTGTTATTTTCATGCACCCATATGCTGTCATCATGTTGTTCCTCCTTCAAATATTATAGTCTAGGAATCATTTTAGAAAATCTCAGACGGTCCTCCAGTTTTGATAAGTTTAACAGTTGGACCTGAGGTCTCTGAATCTGCTGTAAAGATCTTGACTGCTCCCCTTCTTCTTAATTCTAACATACAGTGTTTCTGTGATATTCCTTTCCCAGACTGTTTTTTTCCTAGATGTGCCTGCTGGAATCTAGGGATAGTTGGCATATTGATTGGGGCCCCACTTGAAACTCCCTCCCCAGGCAAGCTTCCTTGACCTGAGTTAACCTTAAAACAAATTAAATTCCATCTCCGATTTACAGTCGTTAATAATTTTCTTTCTCCCGCTCAGAAGGAGTGGAGGAGGGGAGAGAGCCGCAGAAGCAGCTGGAAGGAGATTGCTGCAGTTTCATCACCCAGCTGGTGAACCACTTCTGGAAGCTCCACGCATCCAAACCCAAGAATGCCTTCTTGGCACCTGCCTGCCTGCCAGGTATCATTTGAAAGGGAAACTTGAGTCTTATAAGTTTGTCTTTGAACAGAATGAAACCCCAGCCTTTAGGCATCCATTTATTCAGAACTAATGGTTAAGAAGTAGAAGTCTGTGAGATCATTACACTGTTCCTAAAACAGAAGTTCAGTGGAGGCGGAAGGAAGTGGAGTTTTCTTTTATCTCTTCATGTCGGGGTCAGTTTTTCACATGGAGGGGTATGTGTGTCCTTAGTCATGTTTATAATTGTTTAAAAAAATCTTTGAGAGCTTGATTCAAAGCCAGTTCAGAGGGTACAAGTTAAGTATCACCCTTGAGAATTATGTTATTTCCAAGCTGTCGTTGCCTCTGGTATCTAACTTCTCACACTATCCTGGGTGTAGGTGGATAGTCAGGATCTACTAGCAATCTAGAAAAGTAGAACAACCCCTAATGTTCGTTTATGTTTGGAGTTTTCTTGGGCAATAAACCTAGAAGGCATGTCAATGTCATGCTTATCACCTAAGATCTGGGGTTAGTGAGGAACATTTAGAATCTGCTCATCTTTTCACACTTCTCTGCCCTATTTTGATATCCAAAAGTGTAGACAATTACTTGATGCAAGATATCTGGTGAGGTTTTTGAGGACAGTTTGAGAGACTAGGAGAGTATTAATAAAACAAATCAAATAATGCTGACAGCCTACATTTCTGTGTGTGTATTTTGTTTATTTTGCTTTTTTTGTGCTAATTATTTTGTTGTTATCTTGACCTTTATGTGGGGATAAGAATTTCTCCTTTGCCTTAGACTTTCAGGTAGTTAGAAGTTTTTTCATTATATTTTTATCCCCTTTAGGCCTAACTCATATTGAAGCTACCGTCAATGCTCTAGTAGACATTATCCATGGCTACTGTACGTGTGAGCTGGACTGTATTAATACAGCATCCAAGATCTACATGCAGATGCTACTGTGTCCTGTACGTATCACTAAAACCCCACATAGCCTGGGAATGTCTGGAAAAATCACTTTTTGTATGTTTGTTAGTTAGTGAAATAAAAACAGGCTTAAAGGAGATAATGGGAAATGGAGCTCTGAATATCAATAAAAGCTTTAAGAGTTTACTTATTCCATGGAAAAAATGGTTGAAGAGGTGATGGACTTTGTCTTGTTCAGTGTTGGATCCCCAGGAATATCCTGGTTATTGCTGCTTGGTTAGTGTTAAGTATTAATATGAGTACATGAGAGACCATCATCAAGCTCTATCTCCAGTGACTGTCACAGAAGCTAAGTGTTTGAAGTACTGATTTGAGCACAGAGCTAAGATGAGCCTGATCATCTGGTGAAAAGCCAAAACCCATTTGTAGAGAGCCAGAGTGACTTCAGGAGCAAACGACCTGCCAGTCCATTACCAGCATGGATACAAGAATGTAGTGAATGGGTCTGACACAGCCAGGTCAGGAAATGGGTTAGCTGCTGAACCTGCTCAGAAGGGTTACCACGAGTTGGTAGGTCTTCCACACGCGTGTAAGGGATTGACCACGAGAGGAAAGTGTTTTGTAGGCAGTCTCATAAATGATTTAAAACCTAAGCATGACAGTTTCCTTTCAACCTCAGGATCCTGCCGTGAGCTTCTCTTGTAAACAAGCTCTAATTCGAGTCCTAAGGCCCAGGAACAAGCGGAGACATGTGACGTTGCCCTCCTCCCCTCGAAGCAACACTCCAATGGGTAATGTGAGGTCTGGGTTTAGGTTCACAGGGAGGTGGGAAGGGGGACGAGGGAGGACGTGCTGCCCATGTTGGCCAAGGTTCTGGAGACTTTTGTTTATGTGTCTTTTATTGTTACCCTACCTTACTCCATAAAGAATTTAAGATGACATATAATAGTGCATATAGTAAGTAGAATAAAAATAAAGAAAATCAAAGCCATGGGAAAATAAAGATACAATAGTAAAGTCAAGCCAAGGATACAAAAAAAACCCGACAGCATGAGTCCTGTATGGTTGTTAAGTGAAGATCTTATATTTGGCTGAAAGCGTCCCACAAGCCACAGCAAAAATAACAAAAGAAGAGTTATAAAATCACAGTGACTAAAGAAAAACCCCGCTATTTTTCAGGAAAAGGAGACTTCCTGGCATAAAAACTGTACATTAAGTAAGGATCCATTTTGTTGCCCAGGGGGTAGTATCCTCTCGTCTTGCCTGCAGTGTTTGACAGCAGATTTCACCAGAGATTTCCCTCATGGTACACTGGGACACAAGTCGAGGGCATGGCGTTTAACATTTTGTAAAGCATTTCTCAGAGTATCTTAGCATTAACATTATATTATGTAACACACTGGTTACTTGTTTCTCCCAGAAGTAAATTACCGATGAAAGGCACTTACATAATTGTAAATTTCTGTGTGCCGAATTATAAAGAGTAAAAAGAAGTATGTTGAAATTAATTTACTCATTAGTCTAATATATAAAAATATTTCAACATGTAGTCAATATAAATTATTAGTGAAATATTTTGCGTCCTTAAAAAGTATTTTTTGTGCAGTCTTCATCTAGTGTGTAGTAAGTACTAATGTCACATCCCCTTTCGGACCAGTGACATTCTAAATGCTCAGTGGCTGGTGGCTGCTCAGTGGTCCAGTGCCGGTCTGGAGGAATGCTTGTGACTTGGTGACCCTCCACCCTCCTTGACTATCATGTGTGTTATCTAAACTTTGGATGAGCTAGGCAACAGTTTGTGCATCTTTGGTGAGAAGCTAAAGTGCAGAGAGTGTATGTTTCCAATTAAGGCCACATTCACATGCTTTCCCAGCCATCGAGTGGGAGGCAAGGGGTCTAACTTATTAGAAGGCCTCTTCCCCCCAACAGGAGCTGGCTGGGCAGGACCTGTAGTGGTGTCCTCAGCCTCCATTTGATGATTTCACGTTTTTCCAATCCTCGTTCTCATAATGATTGTGTAGGGTGAAAATCTCACCGACCCAGTTGTTTTGGAAAAAAATAATAAAATAACACTCTAAGCTGCCATGACAGATAACAGACATTATTATATTATTTACTTTCTCTGTCTTGCCCAAGGCCTCCTGAGAGTTGGTGGGAGCTGGTCTTAGATTTCTCTGCTTTATGGAAATCCCCGCTCCCCCTTCATCAGCTGGAAAAAGTCTTTTCCTAAGGTGGGGCAAGCTGTCACTGCCAGTCCCATCTTCCCAGACCCTGCCAGGTCCAGGAAACATTAGAACAGGCTGGAGTTTACCTCTAAGGCACAGGTGCCAGCTGGTAGCTTGTCTGGGTTTTTGTTTGCTCTGTGACTCTTCATGCCACATGCTGAGGGTGGAGTACCTTCAGGTGACTGGGATTTCTTCGACTCAGGAGACAAGGATGATGATGACGATGATGATGCAGATGAGAAAATGCAGTCATCAGGGATCCCGAATGGTGGTCACATTCGTCAGGAAAGCCAGGAACAGAGTGAGGTGGACCATGGAGATTTTGAAATGGTGGTGAGTCGGGCCGGAGAGGGGAAGGGGGCCTCTAACTCTCTAGCTCTTATTCAGTGGACTTCCAAAAGCTGCCATTTACCGTGGGACACTGACATAGCTTTCTCTTTGCAGTCTGAGTCCATGGTGTTGGAGACAGCTGAAAATGTCAACAATGGCAACCCCTCTCCCCTGGAGGCCCTGCTGGCAGGCGCAGAGGGCTTCCCGCCCATGCTGGACATCCCGCCTGATGCAGATGATGAGACCATGGTTGAGCTGGCCATTGCCCTGAGCCTGCAGCAGGACCAACAAGGTAGAGGCAATGCCAGGAGCACAGCAGCCTAATTGCCTTGCACAGGAAAGAGGGCTTGGCAGTTACTGATGTGCAACTGACTTAGTTTGTCCCCAGATTTGGGGAGAGGTTGATCTGGGTGAGAGCTGATTGGAGATACAGGTGGAGAGTGAGAGGGATTGTGGTAACATTTTCAGTCTGGGAGCCAATCTCATAGTTTCTGTTAGTTGGATTGTCACTCCCAAATCTGTTAGATTCCTCCAGCCTGTGCCCTCCCTACCTGAGCTAAAGAAAGTCTTCCACCATCTCTGTAACGAAATGTGGTGGTTGGGTAGCTATAGCTCTTGATTAACTTCCTCTAGGCCAGAGGCATCTAACGCTGGAGAGTTTAGACTCCCGAGGGCAGCAGGTGGCCAAAGGAGCGTTGTGGTTGGGGTCTGGGGGGGATGTTGTGCTCACTCTCCACTTGTTTCCCAGGCAGCAGCAGCAGTGCCCTGGGCCTGCAGAGTCTGGGGCTGTCCGGCCAGGCACCCAGCTCTTCCTCTCTGGACGCAGGAACCCTCTCTGACACCACAGCATCAGGTAACTGTCCACAGCAAGGAGCATGGCTCAGGGCCCCAGGACCCTCAGGCCTCGTTTCCAATGCTGTGAGAGTGTAAGGGGCAGCTGCTTTGACAGGCCATTCTGGACTTCCCGCTTCTGCCTTGGCTTTGGAAATAGGAAACAGGAGTGGGGAAGGCATACCGATGCAGTTCTGCAAGGGCGCTCATGGCTTCGCTTCCTGGCTTTGCATGCTGCCTGGCTTCATTCAGCTCATTCCCCAAGGAAAGACCAGGAGACCAGCTTGCAGGTTGATCAGCTTTAGGGCTTAATCGACAGCTCTCAGGGTTCTTCATCAGCGTTCTGACATTTTAGACAACATTAAAAGAAAGACAAGAAATAGAGATGATACCTTTTAACTTTTTCTCTTCATTTGGAAATAAAAGTGAAGCTGCAAGAAGCCGAGTTAGCTGCAGGTTAAAGTAGCTAGCTATCAGGGATGTGCGTGCTCGGGAGGTAGGGATTTTGTGCACAATTCAAATGCATAGGAAATCTTCAGACCTAATTTTGTCTTCACTTTCAAACTCTTCTCATGTGTAAGAAAAGAAAAATTCCTTAGTAGAGAGTTGGACCAAAATAGAAGCGGGTAGGACATCTGAACAGCTGCTGGAAAAGCAACCCTGATTAATTTATGGGTTGACTTGGAGTTTTTCAGACTGATGCTTTCCTATATTTGTTTGTTTCTTTTTTATTTTCTTTTTGGAGGTTTTACCCTGGGTAGGTAAGAAAGAGATAAACTGGCTGCTCCTCTTCACCTGCTGCCATGGCTTGTTGCTTTCCTTGGTCCTTTTAGTTGCTGCCATTTCAGGCTTGGAGGTTGCTGCCGTGCTGTACCACATTCCTACTGTGCTCTGTGGCTGTCTTGGCTTCCCTTCTCCATGTACCTCATCCAGCATTTTCCTCCTGTCTCAGCTCAGCCCTGATCCTGGATGCTGTGGCTGTCTCTGGGGAATTTCCTTGCTTCATTTTAGCACCTGATGAGGAGGATTAGGAGGTGTGAAATTTCCCAGTGAGCTCCCCCGGACCACCTGATTAGAAAGAAAAACAAGCAGGGCTGATTCCAGAGCTCACATAGTGATTTCCTCTTATGAGCACTGATTACAAAACAAATCTCATTAAAATTCAGAGTCTGTGCTTCCGATATCAGGAGGAGTCAGTAACACCTACACAGTGGTGACTGGAGCATTGTAGCTAGAAAACAGTGTTCATGTCACAGATTCTCACTGAATCTCTGCACTGTTCTGTCTGCACTGTGATGCAGCATCAAAGGAAATGCCCGGTGAACTGGGTTTCCACTTCTGTCTCAGTACTGTTCGCAGTGCACCGTGTGCAGTGTGTGATCCTGTTAGTTACTAACCAGCAAAGCAAACCTTTCCCTTTTTTCTCTGGTGACAGGACAGATAAACTGCATTGTGTTTTCTGCACTATGTGGTTTGATGCTTTTGCTCCAAGGAGGGGTTTTTACCTGTAACAGCTCTTGTTACTCTCTCAGCTCCAGCCTCAGATGACGAGGGCAGCACAGCAGCGACTGATGGTTCCACCCTTCGGACCTCTCCCGCTGACCATGGTGGTAGTGTGGGCTCGGAGAGCGGGGGAAGTGCAGTGGACTCGGTGGCTGGCGAGCACAGTGGTAATGTGGCTGGGGTCCTGATCTCCTTGGGCAGAGGGTGGGGGCAAAATGGGAATCCCTCCCTGGGTCCTGGGATTGGTTTCAGCAGAGGGAAGCTTTGGGATCTCATGGAATTTATTTGACCTCACCCCTGGAGTTTCACGTGTTCAGTGATAATAGCTTAAGCTCAGTGAGGTTAATATTGAAATATTTTATAGGCAGCTTTTAATTATCTGTTAGTGGAAGAAAGCAATGGTACACCTAATCCCAAATCATGATTTAAAAATGTTTTTATTGATTTCAGAGAGAGGAAGAGAGAGGGAGAGAGGGATAGAAACATCAACAATGAGAGAGAATCACTGATGGGCTGCCTCCTGCACACCCCCCACTGGGGATTGAGCCCGCAACCCAGGCATATGCCCCGACCTGGAATCTAACTGTGACCTCCTGGTTTATGGGTTGTCGCTCAACCACCGAGCCACAAAAGTTGGGTGCAAATCATGATTAATCTAAAACAATTTTGGTGTGACCTTGAAGTCCATTGTTCTGGGTTTTACTCTTTCTGGGGAAGATATTTTGGGTAGCATTGTTAATGATCTGATGTGTTAATATAATAGGTCATCTTCACATAATTCTAGCTGATAGGCTGGAACTCTAGGATGAGGAAGCATGAGAAAGCCATTTTGGTTTGATCTTATAAATCAGTCTGTGGATGTGAAAAAAATTTTTTAAAAATATATTTTATTAATTTTTTTTTACAGAGAAGAAGGGATAGGGATAGAGAGTTAAAGACATCAATGAGAGAGAAATATCAATCAGCTGCCTCCTGCACACCTCCACTGGGGATGTGCCTGCAACCAAGGTACATGCCCTTGACCGGAATCGAACCTGGGACACTTCAGTCCGCAGGCCGACGCTCTATCCACTGAGCCAAACTAGTTATGGCTGAAAATTTTTTTTGTGGAGGAGAAGAGTAGCTGAGAATGTCCAGATTCCCAAATCAGTATATATTCTCTGGAACGTGAAGTGGAAATTTATCAGTAGCTGAGATTAAGATCATTCTTGTAGGTAGATATTGTATTCTGTAAAAGAATGAACGACTGTCTTGGGAGTCATTTAGCATAGTGTCATGGGGTCAAAATTGTGAATTTCATCCTTATATAGTTTCACATAGAAGAAAAATTTTCCAAAGCTACCAGTTATCTTCTAACTATTGCTGACTTGAGAATGCATTGGATTCCATCATGCTTTGGGAGTTGATTTGTGCTTTTAAATCATTTCCCTCCAGTATCTGGCCGGAGCAGTGCTTATGGTGATGCCACAGCAGAGGGGCATCCAGCTGGACCAGGAAGTGTCAGCTCAAGCACTGGCGCCATCAGTACCACCACTGGACATCAGGAAGGAGATGGCTCCGAGGGAGAAGGAGAAGGGGAAGGAGAAGGAGATGTCCACACCAGCAACAGGTCAGGACCTGGTCATTCTCAGTCAAGAGGCTTTCCTATGGGAAAATGTTTTAGGAATAGGATGATGAATCCATTGCAGGAAGTGGAGTGGGCGATAGCAGTATATTTCTTTGGAAATATACAGATAATAAACTCATGAAGCAATTTAAAATCTTTGCAAGTGTTCTAGATCTGTCTTTGTTGTCCTAATTGGAATTCTATCAAATCAAATGCAGAGAGCATAGAAATTAGTTTTTCCCTTAAGGCTTCCCTATATTCCTAAATAGCTGAGGAATATATCTTCCTCACTCAAATCTTTCATATATCTTCCTCACTCAAATCTTTCTTGTTTCATCAACAAGATGAAACTAATTTTGTAGCATTCTCTTTATAAATGGCATTGTTATAGGCTCAACAGTGATAGTTATTAAATATACACTAGAAATAGCTGCTTGCTCAGCATGTTTATAATGTAATGGAGAAGTAAGACAAAGCCAATGCATGTTTATGTCTAAAAAATACCAGTGGTTGAGCTCTTGGCAAATTGAAATTAGTCTGAAAATTCTAATCGGCTTCCCTCAAGACATTCTGGTGGTGTTTGTACTGGATTGGTGAAGTGAATGTGTTCTTAACCAAGAGGTGACTAGAGAAATAGGAAGAAAAACCTAAGAATTCACTCGTGATATAGTATTTGTTAAATTTGTTGAGGCCCACAGTTATCACATTAGTGTAGAAATAAAGAATCAATACTTAGAACTGAGTGATTTTTATCAGAAAAGCAGGTCACTGAAGCTGTCAGTCATCAGAGACATTGCAGAGGGCATCCAAGTGTCTCCTTTATTGTCCCTCCCATTCCACTCAGACCCTTGCAACAACTCTCATGGAGGTGACCTGGCTCAGTTTAACTGCTGATATCTTGATGGAATTCATTTTTTAACTTAACATAAAGGGGCTTTCTACTTAATCTTTTTATTTTCTCTTAATGTGATTTCTAGGTTAATTCCATGAGTTCAGATAATGTGGTCTTGCTAGGGGTTGCAATTTTATTTATAAAGAACCAACTTTTGTCCCCCCCCCTCCCCCCCATTGTAAGTCTGCTTTCTATTTTATTTTCAGTCTTTATCATTTTCTTTCTCTGCTTCCTTTTTTTAATACCTTATTTTTGGAGGTATAATTTTCTGTTCTTTTTTTCTAGCTTCATAAGATGGAAGCTTAAGTCATTGATTTAAAATCTTTGTTTTAAATACATATTTGAAGCTATATATTTCTCTCTAAAATTCCCTTTAAACATTGTTTTCGCTGGAGCCCACATATTTTGCTATGTTCTGTTTTCATTGCTGTTCAGGTAAATGTTTTCTAAATTCTGTTGTAATTTACTCTCTGGGCCCAGGTATTTCTAAACATTTGAGGATTTTCTAATTATTTTTCTGTTATTGATTTATAGTTTAATTTATAATGGTTGCAGAACATACTATGTGATTTCAGTCCTTTGAAATGTTTTGAAATTCATCATTGCTTCTAAAATGATGTTAGGTCTTTTTAGGATTTTTAGTTGTTTTTAGCAGGATGGTCAATTGAGGTAACCTAGCCATATTGGACATGGAGATCTCTAAAGTGGTTTTAAGTTAAACCCCCCCCCCCCCCCCGGAATAAGTTAATTAAACAATTAAGGTGGCTTATTGTTTTAAATAATATAATAACTGAATTGTTTTTACTTTTAAGTCATAAGGAAATTGTAATTTTTGTTAGTGTTTACTTTTTTGGTGAAGTTTCAAGAATAGTAAGTGTTTGAAAAGCCAATGATCTGGCATGATCTTGGTCCAGGTCCAGACCTGCTCATTTTGTTGACTTTTTCCTTCATGTGTGTATTCACTCAGATGCATATTCTTCAAATATGAAGATTTTAATCCATCTCAAAGCTTATGTTTTATCCTAAAAGTGCTGAATTGCTGCTGATATCTCTGCTTTCTTCACTTGTACCTCTTCCACTCCTGATCAGTTCTTACTCACTTGTAGTCCCCCATAGCTTGCCTAATTACTCATGAATGCAGGCAGGTATGGGCTTTTATGTGCTACAGAATTCTAAAGGACATTTAGCTCATTCCTTTGCGTTCTTTTTAGAATGATAATCATTATTCAAATAAGACACTGTACTTCCATTCAGACTTTTATTATTTTGAAAATATTCTGGATAACTGCCTACTAGGATATGTAATATATGGAAACCACACTTAAAAAAATATATAGGCATATGGTTTCTTACAAACAACGATTTGTAAGAAAAATGAACAACAATTTACTGTGAGAGCAAATCCATTAATTCATTCAGCAAAATGAACTTTTTAAAATGAACTTTTAAATTTATGTAAGATAGTGTGTCAAGCGAGGCTGCCAACCAACTTGTCAACAAAACCCTAATTAATTGATTTTTAATTGGTCCTTTTGAATCTGTATTCATCAGAGGTCCAGGAGCACACACTTAGTATGGAAATCTAGCTGTTTCTTTGCAGGTGAAGAAGGCGAGGTAGTGACCAGATGAGTATATGGGAAAACTCCTGGGTCCTGTATGGGAAGGGTGGTGTTGAAATGGAATTTCACACTAGGAAAAATGATGGACTGGCCCTTCTAAGGACTTGGGGAAGCATGAGAATGAAAGTGTTGGGTCATGCCCTGACCGGTTCGGCTCAGTGGATAGAGCGTCGGCCTGCGGACTGAAGGGTCCTGGGTTCGATTTCAGTCAAGGGCATGTACGTTGGTTGCGGGCACATCCCCAGTAGGGGGTGTGCAGGAGGCAGCTGATCGATGTTTCTCTCTCATCAATGTTTCTAACTCTCTATACTTCTCCCTCCCTCTCCGTAAAAAATCAAATATATATATATATATATATATATAAAAGAAAGTGTTGGGTCACTATGCAACTGGATGATTGAGAATTTATAGGTAAAAGAATGCCAGGAAAATAATGCCTGGAGGCAGAATAGGGCCATATGCTGGAAAAAACATAGTGCTTATTATTAAAGGTTTAAATTTTGATACTGAGAATGGCTAGGACAGTGATGGCGAACCTATGACACGCGTGTCAGAGGTGACACGCGAACTCATTTTTTTGGTTGATTTTTCTTTGTTAAATGGCATTTAAATATATAAAATAAATATCAAAAATATAAATCTTTGTTTTACTATGGTTGCAAATATCAAAAAATTTCTATATGTGACACGGCACCAGAGTTAAGTTAGGGTTTTTCAAAATGCTGACACGCCAAGCTTAAAAGGTTCGCCATCACTGGGCTAGGACCTGATTGCTTGACAAATATTTTAACTTTCATGTAGTAGGTTTTTAGTACCATTAATGGTATTTTGCAATAGTTTCGCTCCCTTTTAACAAAGTGAGATTTGTCCTATGTTGCTGGTTAATAAATAGGCATTTATTAATGTTAGGATTGTTCCTGAGCAGAAGGTACCCTGTTTACCTTGGGAACAAGAGGAAAGAACTATATTCAGCTAGTAAGTGGTTGTATATTAGCTCAGGTTTCATATATTTTCCTTGGTCTTTTAGGCTGCACATGGTCCGTCTGATGCTGTTGGAGAGGCTACTGCAAACCTTGCCCCAGTTAAGAAATGTTGGAGGTGTCCGGGCCATTCCATACATGCAGGTATCCATCTCTCAGTTCACTGGATCTATCACATTATAGGTGGACCATCCTAAGCATGCTGCCATCTCAAGGCATTGGTATTAAACAATGGAATTCAATTTATAGCCCTTCATTTTATAGATGAGAAGCCCAAGGGTCAGATAATTTTTTCAAAATGTCCACAGTCATCCAGCTAGTTATTAACAAAGCCAAGAGCAAAAGTCTGCTCCAGAGATTCCTAGTCTGCAGTGACTCTTCATTAATATTAGTGTATTAGAGTATGGTCTTGTGATAGCTATTCTCCCACTGGCTGCCTTCCTTTTGGGCAAAATTGTTCTTTAATTCTTAGTAGCACAGTGCCCTCTCTCAACCCAATTTGTTTGAACATAATATAGGTTAGTCATTTAGTTTTACAAACTTTATGCAGAACATTCTCTGTGATGCCAAGTACCAACATTTGACTCTTCTGACTCTGGACGCATAAACTGTGGATAACTTGGGATTTAGAAACTTTTCACAGATTATGAGTGACAGGGAAATCAGGAAGATTGGGATTTCTTCTGAAACACCTTGTGTTCGAGTTGTTTTCTCGGGAAGTGGCTTTCACGTTTTCTCTCTCTGGCTTCTAGGTCATTCTGATGCTCACTGCAGACCTGGATGGAGAAGACGAAAAAGACAAGGGGGCCCTGGACAACCTGCTCTCCCAACTTATTGCGGAACTGAGCATGGATAAGAAGGTAAAATTTGGGTCATAGTGAGCCCAAAGAAAAATGGGGCTCAGCTAAGATCAGTTCTCAGTTGTTTTTTCTTCTCTTAGAGAATTTCCCCTATTTTCAGGGGGTGACCATCCATTAAGGCTTCTAGTTCTGTGGATTCCACAAAAATGTTTTCACTGCCTACTTTGGCCCAGGCATACTCTTGGATCTGAGCATAGTTAAGGAATAAGACTAAGTCCCTACCCCTATGGTTCTATAAGGTGAAAACAGTGAATTGTTTCGGTCTTCATATGCCTTCCTAAGTGTATCAGGCTTTTGGTAATTCAGGCGTAGTCCATGGATACATGAGCTTGCTTTGTCTCCAGTTCCATCTGAGGCATACTTAGCACTGATCGGCTTGAGGGAATCTTGTTCAGAGGATGCCTCAAGCTTAAACGTGAGCCTGAGCCTCTGGGCTCTGTTTCTGCTGCAGGACGTCTCCAAGAAGAATGAGCGCAGTGCCCTGAACGAAGTCCATCTGGTCGTAATGAGACTCCTGAGCGTCTTCATGTCCCGGACCAAGTCTGGATCCAAGTCTTCCATATGTGAGGTATTTTTGCTTCAAGCTTATGGGTGTGGGGAAAGGTAAGAGGATTGTCTGGTTGGTACTAGGGCTGCGGGCAAAGGTGATAGTCCTGATAGTCAGAATAAGGCCATTGTTGCTTGAGAGGAGTTAGATTCTAAGCTGTCACCTCTTCAAGAACAGAGCTTCCACCTTTTTCAGAATCCCTTCCAAGTCCTGCTCTTTGCAACAATCCCTCCATTGGAGGGGTTAAAGGGTTTGGAAGTTTCATTATTAAAAGGCAGGGGACTGTTCTGCAAGGCGCGGAGTGGCTAAGAGGATTCCCCACTGTATGTTGCTATAAGGTATGGTAATAAAGCAGAGAAAGCAGTGTGTGTGGTGGAAAGGAGATTAACACAAAGCAGAGAAGGTAGAAATGAGGTTGAACTGCATCCGATCTTAATGAGCTTATGAGCTGTGGGGTTTGCTGGGATTTGCAAGGCTCTCCTAATGGTTTTATTTACAGTAGTTTTTCTCCTACTTTTTTATTCATGTGATTGCTTACCCCATCTCCTTTGGAAGCTGGTACTATGAGCAGAGCCCCTATTGGGAGGGTGGAGTTGCCCAAAAGTGCCTATAATGGCAAGTTCTCTCTCCTTGAAATGGTCTTTTTTTCTAGTTGCCCAAAGAAAAAGAGAAAACCATGCCCTCCAGGTGGAAAAGTTATCTGGCCCTTGCCTCTTGGCTTCTGGCATGTGTGTGTAGAGAGATTAGAGTTGAGAACTGGTGTTTGTTTCTTTTCTCTTACCATGCCGTTATTCAAAGGAATTGGGGAAATTTTGAACTAGTGGGAAACTTTTAACTCAAGAGATCAACTAGCTCTACTGTGAGTGTGTTTCCTCACTCCAACACCCAGCTGCATTTATAAGCCATTCTTACCTTCTCCCTCCCAGTCATCCTCCCTCATCTCCAGTGCCACCGCGGCAGCCCTGCTGAGCTCTGGGGCTGTGGACTACTGCCTGCACGTGCTCAAATCCCTGCTGGAGTATTGGAAGAGCCAACAGAATGATGAGGAGCCCGTGGCTGCGAGCCAGTTGCTGAAACCACATACTACTTCCTCCCCACCTGACATGAGCCCTTTCTTCCTCCGCCAGTATGTGAAGGTGAGGGCTTTCCCTGGACAAAGAGCCGCTCCTGTGCCTCATCCAGAGCGCACTCAGTGAGGAGAGTGAAGGAGCGGGGGCGAGGAGCTGCAGGAGGGAGCCTGCATTCCTTGGTGGGCTCCCTGCATCGCTTGGTGTGATTTAATAAATGCCCTTCTATTGGGATCCTGAGTCCTGCCGCTTTGTAAACCTTAGGAATTGAGTGAAATCAGACAGTCATGGCTCTTTCACATTAAGCTCCTTAGAAAAAGATGAGATGGTACAAGGTCGTGTTGTCAGTAGTGGGTTATGTTCTCATGTGTGTCACATGCTGTCATTAGAGGTCTTTTAACATGCTAGTTTAGAAGATGGGCTTCTGATCAGGTGAGCCTGGTAACAGTTGTTCTCACTTACTAGCCAAGAGGCTTGGAGAAGTTCTGTCTAACCCAGCCGTGGGCAAACTACGGCCCGCGGGCTGGATACGGCCCGTTTGAAATGAATAAAACTAAAAAAAAAAAAAAAAAAAAAAGACCGTACCCTTTTATGTAATGATGTTTACTTTGAATTTATATTAGTTCACACAAACACTCCATCCATGCTTTTGTTCCGGCCCTCCAGTCCAGTTTAAGAACCCATTGTGGCCCTCGAGTCAAAAAGTTTGCCCACCCCTGGTCTAACCTTACTTAGTAAGCCTTGTATACCTGGAAAAGGACGGTACACAGTGTCTTCTTTATAGGGTTGTCGTGAGCATTGAATGAGGTAAAGTGCAGTGCCTCGCACATACCGATGCTCAATAAATGTTCATTATTACCATTTCTATTCCGCTGAGTCCATATAGTGGAGCTAAATGGGTTGGGCTAGCTGTGCTGCTTACTGCGTACTCAGAACTGCTTTGAATATATAGGAGTATAACAAGCATAAAATAGGAATCTGATCATGTCCTTCTCTTTTTAATAACTCTTAGGTGGTTTTTTATTACTTTTCGGCTAAAAAGTTCTTTGAGGATCCAGCTATCTTACTCCCTAGCTTTCGTACCTACAGCACCCCTGCATGCAGCCGTACTGAAGTGTGCATTTTCCCACGTGGCATGTTGCTTTGTTCATGCTGTCACTTCAGAAATTCTTCTTCCTCTGCATCCCTGTGTTCCCTCATTTCTCGAATTCCTATTTCTTCTTCAAGACCCAGTTCCAGCATTGGATCCTAGGGAAAACCTTCCCTAAAACACACTTCCCTACTGTCAAGTCTGATTGAGACAGTGTTTACCTGGTCACGCATGTGGAGTCTCCCCTTCAAACTCACAGCAAAGATCATACTTACTCCCTTTTATACTCCCAGTGCTTGGCGTAGAACCGGTAAATAACTGGTGATTGAATAGGAGACACATGCAGGCTCTTCCTGGAAACCACACATCTTGCAGGATAGCTGTTGTTTCCACTGTCCTCAACTCTCCCTGTACTCCTGCCTGTCCGTGTGATGTGAACCCAGGATTTCGCCTGAGTTTAGTGATCCTGGCCCCCTTAGCTTATTTGAATATTTCTTGTTATTATGGAAGTTTTAGTTCTAGGAAATGAAATATATCTCACATAGAAAGTCAAATCTTTTCCTGCTACTGCTTTTTCAGTATTTTCTAATTCTAGGTTTTGTGTAAGTAGAATACAATCAATCCAGTGTTAAAAACCAGAGTGAACTTTTAAAAAAGAGCAGTGAGATCTATCTCCACTGCAACCTTTACATGTAATGAAATTGCCCAGGAGCCTGGGGCCTTGCTTGGTTTGTAAGCAAAACTGTCAGCCAGTGATGGTTCTGGCTTCAAAAGGAGCCATTGACCAGCTCTAGCTTAAGGTATGCCTAGTGAGCAGTAAACCAGCCTTTTTCTTAAGTGTGGTCATGGAAATTGCCAATCACAGGTTCTTACACAAATGTTCTTCTCCCAGGGTCATGCTGCTGATGTGTTTGAGGCCTATACTCAGCTTCTAACAGAGATGGTACTGAGGCTTCCATACCAAATAAAAAAGATCGCTGACACCAGTTCTCGAATCCCACCTCCTGTCTTTGATCATTCCTGGTTTTACTTTCTCTCAGAGGTAAGTGAAGGGGGCGGTGCCAATGGAGGAGAGCACATCAGCTGTGACTGCCTTTGTGGACCCCTAACCCTCATAGTGTTTCCCCTAGGTCTCACCCCTGTGCTGTAGACTACAGGGTGGGGCAAAGGCACGTTTACAGTTGTATGCAAAACAGTTTTTCTTGTATTATTATTTATTCATTATTGTGTTATTTTCCATACACACTACTGTAAACCTACTTGTGCCTTATCCTGTATATGGTGAAACTGGGAGATGTGCATCAAAGCAAGCTATCCACTTTAGTTTCTGATCTGTTCATTTAACTTTCCCCACACAATGATAATGGGCAAGTTTAATACTTCGGACTCTGTCTGGAAAACAGAACGTATACTAGTTAAATTAACAGAGATTTTAATATAGGGAACTGGTCAAATGGCCATTGAAATAGCAAAAAGATTGAAAGGGAATGCTGAGATACACAGAGATAGTAACTGCAAGCAGAGCTACCAGCAGCCTTGTGTGTGAAGAGGGAGGCCCAGTGGATCTCAGGAGGGTGCAGGAGCTCTGAGGAGAGGGGGAGTGTTGTGGTTGATTCTGGAAGTACTGAGAGAAGCTGGTGATTAACATTTGGTTTGCCCTTGAATACTGAAGAAATAACAGAGGCCTTCAGGGTGAGGGGCTGTTGCTAGGATAGCAGGCAAACAGGAAGAAGCAAGTCCCTTCTTTTCCTCCTGCTTTCCAGTGTCCCTCTAGTGCTCCCTATTGGCAGAACCTAAGAGGGAGCCAGTTGCAAAGAAACAATGCAGTTAGCATAATTCTGGACTGGACACCGCAGAGCAGCAGGGTATTATGGGGTGAGTTTGGAGCCAGCTGGGAGAGCATAGTTATTAACCACAGCAATTGTGAGATTAACTCTAGGATGAATAATCTGTTAGCAATCTCCAAATGACCATTTCAAGGTGTATATATGATCACCCTCACCTCTTTCCCCATCTCTTTCACCTGAGAGATTCGGAATGTTTTTTTTCCCTTGTATTTTCACTCGATGGGCCAGAGTGGAGGCCAGCTTCCCTATAGATTCCTAAGTATTCTGAGAAGGGGAGCAGTAATATTGCTGTATTTCCCTCTTTGACTTCTTTCTTTCTGTGCCTGTCTCCTGGCCCCTGTAAGGAATTCTAAAGTTCACCAGAGGCTAGCTTGGCCACAAGAAAATAGTTTGGTTTGTGTTTCTCACCAGTTTTTTTGATTTTGTTTCGTTAATTCTCACGAGGATATTTTTCCCATTGATTTTTAGAGAGAATGCAAGGGTAAGAGAAAGAGAAACATTGATTAGTTACTTCGCACATGTACTCTGACTGGGGCAGGAGAACCAGCAACCCAGGTACATGCCCTTGATAGGGAACTGAACCCGAGACCCTTCGGTGTGTGGGTCGATGCTCTATCCATTGGGTCACACCAGCCGGGGCCCTTACCAGTTTTTATTTTTACCTTTTTTTAAAAGAACTGCTATATTTTATTTATTTTTTTGTTAATCCTCACCTGAGGACATTCTTTCATTGATTTTTAGAGAGAGTAAAAGGGAAAAGACAGAGAGAAACATCAATGTGAGAGTGACACATTGATTGCATGCACCTGCAACCGAGGAATGTGCCCTTGACTGGAATCAAACCTGAGTCCGAGGGGCCGACACTCTATCCACTGGGTCAGACTGGCCAGGGCTATCACCAGTCTTCAATAACAGCTCATGGAAAGCCAGGGAGCTGAGGCTGGTACAGATATATAGTTCCAGAATCATTGACTGTGTTGTTTTTTCCCCTCAAGTACCTGATGATCCAGCAAACGCCATTTGTGCGCCGGCAAGTCCGCAAACTTCTGCTCTTCATCTGTGGATCAAAGGACAAGTACCGCCAGCTCCGAGATTTGCACACCTTGGACTCCCACGTGCGTGGGATCAAGAAGCTGCTAGAGGAACAGGGGATATTCCTCCGGGCAAGTGTGGTGACAGCCAGCTCAGGCTCCGCCTTGCAGTACGACACACTCATCAGCCTGGTAAGAGGAGGTGGAAGTGGATGGGTGGGGAGGCTATGTGATGAAGCTCAGCTGAGTAAGTAACCCAGATGGAGTTGTAGATAGGGCTTTTAGATATTTAGAGAACATCCTGGTCAGGGTTGGATCAGGGAAAATCTGTAATACCTGACTGGGTGCTACCCCACCATGTGTAGTTGGCTTCGGGGTCTGAGATTTTCCCCTTACATTCCCTCCCCTACCTGGCTGTGGTTCATCTCTTATGAGGAGGGGTGACTTGGATTTTTTACCTCTGTTATTTATTCATGTCATGGACAGGATCAACCTGAAATTTGTACATTTCTGATTTTTGTCCTTGAATGCTAAAGAAATGATGCCTTACTGCCTGAAGATAAATTGTTTGGACTTTGGGGAGTAAATTGAATATTTTTTATAGGAGCATCTAGAAGGAACAACTTCAGTATTAAAGACTCCTAATCTAATGTCCTTACTGTTGTGCTTTTAGTAAGAAAAAAGTAAACTTGTGTGGTTTTCCAAGTCATGGAAAAACATCTCTCCTGCTGCATTATTAAGCAGTCTGAAGGGTGCCTGGAAACAAAGGGCCGTTGTGTGGTGGGGAGTTGAACTTAGGAGGCGTGGCAAGAGCCTTGTGTGTGTGCCTTGGTCCCAGGTTCATCAGCGCACCAGATTAACTTTGCACAGAGGGCCGTGTTCTGTTTGCATCCAAACCAGATGATGACCCCTCAAGGCAGCAGGTGTGGTACCGGGTTGGCTGCTTGGCGGGGTTACTCATTTTTGGTGATTGGTTTCCATTTCAGATGGAGCACCTGAAAGCCTGTGCAGAGATTGCTGCCCAGCGAACCATCAACTGGCAGAAATTCTGCATCAAAGACGACTGTAAGCAGTGCTGCTCCTATTGATTGCATTATTCATTCATTCCTTCAGGAACTATTACTGAGGCTACTATATGCCAAGGACTAAGCTGTATGCTAGAGACATAAAGCCATGACCAAGATAGGTAGTCATGCACCACTTAACTTGGGCATTCTGGGAAGTGTGTCATTAGGCCAGTTCATTGTGCGAACATCATAGAATGTACTTATACAGATCTAGATGGTGTAGCCTTTACACACCTAGGCTCTGTGGTATATCACCGTCATATATGCAGTCCATTCTTGACCAAATCATTATGTGGCGCATGACAGTGTAGACAGAACTCTTGCCTAGCAAAGAAGACAAGTAAAAACTTAAAAGAGTGATAAGGGTCAGTAGATAAGATTTGGGGTGCTACAGGGGCACCAAGTAGGAGTATCTGACCTCTAGACTGATAGTAAAACTACAGAGGAGTGTATGGAGTCTACAGAATCATCTTATTCAAAGAAGTGTGGCTGGGAGCCATTCTCTACATAGTGTTACGATACTTGTCAGTATTTCCTCAGAGGATGTAAATTCTTCTTGGCAGCTCTCAGCAGAGAGAACTTAGAGAAGGAGCTGGTGGGAATAGGGCAGTCCTGACCATATGGAGAAGTTGCTCTAGTCCTTGCATGTAAGTTGAGTTGTCATCATCTTGGAGCTGAGCCCCTCTCCTCTGCCTGCAGCCGTCCTGTACTTCCTTCTCCAAGTCAGCTTCCTGGTGGATGAGGGGGTGTGTCCAGTGCTGCTGCAGCTGCTCTCCTGTGCTCTGTGCGGCAGCAGAGTGCTCGCCGCGCTGGCGGCCTCAACAGCATCCTCCAGTTCCTCCTCAGCCCCTGTGGCCTCCAGCTCTGGACAAGCCACGACACAGTCCAAGTCCTCCACTAAGAAGAGCAAGAAAGAAGAAAAGGAAAAGGAGAAAGAGGGTAAGAGACCAGGGTGATATATTCTAGTCTCTCCTGGAGCATAAGGTTTATTCTCTTCTGAAGTGTCTTTCATCCCGACTTAAAGGGGACCTAAAACCCAATGACCTCAGGGCTCTACTTTTGGTCTCATTTTCAGTTACATTGAAGGTGACACCTTGAACAGTGTGCCTTCTCATCCTAAGTGACTGTGATAGGAAAGGTCAAAGTAGACAACATTTTTACTAGGCCAAGTTCCTTTTTCTGTGAAATAATAACAATTGTTCTGTGGCAAGTTTGTCAAAGTGAAGTGAAATGTGCCCTGTAAACTGTTGAATGCTCTATAAATGTAACCTGTTTTACCTGACTTCTCACCATCAGAAATGCAAGTGCCTTTCTGCTTAACGCTTTTCATGGTCCTTGGTGACCCGAGACAGGTGATCAGGGGTGGAAAGCAAGGAATGTGTTCACATCCTCTCAATTAATTATTCAAATTTCTCTGTTCAAGTAGGTGTGTAGTAATATTGACTGTTTTTGGTAGCAAGCTTTCGAAAGGTTATTTCTCCTCCAGTGTAACTATGTTTGTTCAGTGCCAGGCGAATTATAGGCACTTTCTGCTTTTGGGGGGGTGCATTATTATATGTCTCTTTTGAGGTTGACCTTTTGTCTCCCAGGAAGCAACTGAAAGTTGTTTTCAAATTATAACCATTTAGCTCCAACATTTAGACGTGGACAGCCTCTCCTCCCTCTGTATATGCTAGTGCTGGCTGTGATACTCTAGACCACTTCCCCCTATTCTTCTTGCCTTGATCTTGCAGGTGAGAGCTCAGGCAGCCAGGAGGACCAGCTGTGCACAGCTCTGGTGAACCAACTGAACAAATTTGCAGATAAGGAAACCTTGGTCCAATTTCTGCGTTGCTTCCTGTTAGAGTCCAATTCTTCCTCGGTGCGCTGGCAGGCCCACTGCCTGACACTGCATATCTACAGGTAGGGTCCAGGGCGGTTTTAACAGTCTTCATGGATCTGGGACCAGAGTGGACGGTGTAGTTCTGGCTTGGTTTTATGTTACACGCTCACGGTCACAGTGTCAATATTTATACCAGCCTGAGCATCCTCTTAACTATTACAGATTTCTTCATTGAGTTATCTGATTTTTAGTATTAAACTGATGTTTTAAGCAAGAGATTATCTGTTTCCCACTAAGAAGGCTATGCTTCTAGAAATTTGTAAAATGATCAGGCTTGACTCGTTAGGCTAACAAAGCTTAGTTACTGCCATTGAGTAATGTTGGATGATGGGAATAGACCGCCTCCCGAAGACGGGAAAGGACTGTCCTACATCTGTTAGGATGGATTGTCAAAAGAGCAACAAAACCATTCAAACTTAACTCATAGTTATGGGGAAATAGCTACACCTAGAAAATAGTACCTGGGCCTTGTTGATAAAGAACCTCAGGGCTTTCTGCTGCTTGGTAATATGAACTGCCGTTTATCTACAGAAACTCTAGCAAATCTCAACAGGAGCTCCTGCTAGATCTGATGTGGTCCATATGGCCAGAACTCCCAGCCTATGGTCGTAAGGCTGCCCAGTTTGTGGATCTACTAGGATATTTCTCCTTGAAAACTCCACAAACAGAGAAAAAGGTAACAGTTGATTTATGATCAAAAGGGCTAACTTGTCATTTTAACCTTTTTTCCCTCTCTCTTTAAAAAACATATATATATATAGATTTCAGAGAGGAAGGGAGAGGGTGAGAAAGATAGAAACATCAGTGATGAGAGAGAATCATTGATCGGCTGCCTCCTGCACTCCCCTTACTGGGGACTGGGCCTGCAACCTGGGCATGTGTCGAACTGACCAGGAATCGAACTGTGACCTCCTGGTTCATAGGTCGACGTTCAACTGCTGAGCCACACCAGCCGGGCTAACCATTTTTCTCTTGAGTTAAGGACATTATGACCAACACCTAAAGGGGTGCATATATAAAACCTCTTGTAAAACACATACGCACTCCCAGTGTGTATACTATGTAGACAATATACACTAGCACATAAGCACAATCTGAAATTGGTGTAGCCAGTAGAAGTAGATCAAGCGGGAAGAAAATGCAACTCATTAAAATTGCTTGGGAAAGACAGTGCTTCTCTGGGTTTCTAACAGCTCTGATTACATTCCCCAGAGTGTTTCTGCAGTTTTATGACCTTTCAGTTTTTTAAAAAATATATTTTATTGAATTTTTACAGAGAGAAAGGGAGAGGGATAGAGAGTTAGAAACATTGATGAGAGAGAAACATCAATCAGCTGCCTCCTGCACACTTCCTATTAGGGATGTGCCCACAACCAAGGTACATGCCCTTGACCGGAGTAGAACCTGGGACCTTTCAGTCCGTAGGCCGACGCTCTATCCACTGAGCCAAACCGGTTAGGGCAGTTATATAACCTTTTCATGGCTTCTCCTTGAGAATCAAACTTGGTCTAAAAAGATGGACTATCATAAGATTGTGGGAACTTCTAAAGAAGATAGAATCCTTTAAACGATTAGGAATTAGGCCCAACTTTGTGTGATTCTGATGGAGGCTGAGAAGTCTGGTACTTCTGGGGCGGTATTATCTAGAAAGCAGAAGACAAGTCTTTTCCAGTCAGACTTCCCTGGGGCTTTAACTGTGGTCCTTTATTGACTTCTGTTTCAGTTGAAGGAATATTCACAGAAGGCTGTGGAGATTCTGCGGACTCAAAACCATATTCTGACCAACCATCCCAACTCCAACATTTACAAGTGAGCTCTGTTCTGCTTTCTCCCTATTGAAGCTCAGCCAAACTGCTCTCTCAACAGTGATTGGCTCTAACATGCGAATCAATGTGCCCCGTCTAGTTGGTCTTTGAATCCCTCCCTCGTAGCTGGGGCCTGGCACATAGAAGTTACTCAAAATATAATTGCTGAATTTGGGTTTGGTAAGCAGTCATTTTTTTAAAAAGATTTCTAGTTTCCAGAGTCTAAGTGTAAATAAAATAAGACAAGTTTACAGAAAATGGCTGCATTAAAAAAAACTTTTTGAAAGAGAACATTGGTTTAAACTGACAATTTATTGTTTCCAAGGTTTAATAGTGACTATTCTTTTTTTCCCTTATAACTTTATTGAGGTATAGTTTCCATAGGACAGAATTCACCTATTTTAAATATATAATTCAATGATGTTTACTATGTTTAATTGTGACTCTGAGTCAAACCGTAAACTTTTTAGGATTCCCCCTGACCTCGGGACAGCTCAGAAACAGGAAACTTCGATTTGAAATTTCCTTCCTATAACTTCTCAACCCTGTTGGCATTTCTCACATGTCTTTATGTTCTTACTAGGGTGGGGATTGCCTTGGGGAATATTGAGCCATGGCCTTTTCATGGCTTCTTTATGAAGCTCAGTGTTTCTAAGATGAAAATTTCCGTATATGCTGAGACTGGTTTCTTCTTTAGCACCTTGTCTGGCTTAGTGGAGTTTGATGGCTATTACCTGGAGAGTGATCCCTGCCTGGTGTGTAATAATCCAGAAGTGCCGTTTTGTGTAAGTGACATCTTCAACGTGGATGGTCCTGAGGCTCACAGAGCCAGTGGGTTTCTTACTTCCAGAGATTGGTTGTTACTGCATAGGTGTTCTCCTAATGCTTGGTCGCCAGGGGTATGAATCCTTACCTGCTACACTTGTTACCTTAAATAGAAATTTCATCCATGGATGAAGAGTGGGTTACAGTGATGAATTTTGAAGAAGACAGGATGAGCCGTTAGCCTTGAACTAATACAGTGTTTTGTGTGTCCTCTTGTGTTTAGTATATCAAGCTGTCTTCCATTAAAGTGGACACCCGGTACACCACCACCCAGCAGGTAGTGAAGCTCATTGGCAGCCACACCATCAGCAAAGTGACGGTGAAAATTGGAGACTTGAAGCGGACCAAGATGGTGCGAACTATCAACCTCTATTACAACAACCGAACTGTGCAGGCCATCGTGGAGCTGAAAAACAAGTACGGGCTCTTTGGACTTGGGGGTGGGGGGCGCTGGTAAGGCTTCCCACCTGTTGTTGCCTTTGATTGTTGGGATCCGGTAAAGTAGCGCATCCCTAGAGGTCCAGTATATCCTCTTATCCACTTCAGTCGTGACAGGGGGACAAAAGTAAAATGCCAGTTCCTAAGGATGTCAACAAAGGTTATTCTAAAATCATGTCCAGGGCGCCCTCGGGGTCAATGGAAGTTCATCAACAGCTTGCCTAGGGAGGGGAAGCTTAGTGAGGGGCACGCCAGGTTTCTCATACCCAGGTTAACCTAGAGCAGTTTCATTTTTATATAAAACGGTCCACATTGGGAAGCAGTTGTCATTTTTTGGATTTAGATGCTATTCTCTTGCTCACAGAGCAGGCAGTATTTCTCCAGAAGTTTTTCCAGTACACAGTCCTTCCCGTTTCTGCATGGTGCCTCCCTCTGTATGTGCTGACGTTGGGTCTTTCTAGCTCATCGATGCCAGTGTTTGAATCGGGGCAAGTCATACATGGGCTAAAGAAGGTACTAGCAGGTTACTAACAGTGCTGACTTTTACTGAGACAGATATCTTTTTTTTTTTTTTTTTTTAATATATTTTATTGATTTTTTTACAGAGAGGAAGGGAGAGGGATAGAGAGTTAGAAACATTGATGAGAGAGAAACATCGATCAGCTGCCTCCTACACCCCCCCCACTGGGAATGTGCCCGCAACCAAGGTACATGCCCTTGACTGGAATCAAACCTGGGACTTTTCAGTCTGCAGGCCGACGCTCTATCTACTGAGCCAAACCAGTCAGGGCCATATGGAACATCTTAAAGCACTTGTATGTTCTATCCTTTCTTATAGAGAAAGGGTAGTAGAAAGTATTTTAAAAATTAGGGTGCTATTATTTGCCAGATGTCCTGCTCTTAGAGTAACCACTTCATTGCCCTAGAAAAATATATAGGAACAATCTTTATCTCATCAGACCGTCATCACTGAGCCTTAAATGAGAGGCTGTCAGGTCTCTGTCCCTCTATCTGACACTGTCTCTCTTAGGCCTGCTCGCTGGCACAAAGCCAAGAAGGTTCAACTGACCCCTGGGCAGACAGAGGTGAAGATTGACCTGCCCTTGCCCATTGTGGCTTCCAATCTGATGATTGAGTTTGCAGACTTCTATGAAAACTACCAGGCTTCCACAGAGACCCTGCAGTGCCCACGCTGTAGTGCCTCCGTCCCTGCCAACCCAGGGGTGTGCGGCAACTGTGGAGAGAATGTCTACCAGTGTCACAAATGCAGGTAAATGAGTAGTTGTCGCCGGGCTAGGGCCATGAACATTCTTTGTATCTTTCTGTTAAGAGTCAGTGTGGGCAATTTCAGTGTCTGAGTTAGAGGATTATGGGTATGTAGAATGTGAAGTACAAAGGTAGAGAAGGAGGGAGACGGGGAAGAGTGGAGTGTGTGTGTGTGTGTGTGTGTGTGTGTGTGTGTGTGTGTATGTTTGCCCAACCTGTGATGGGTGGGGGGGGGGGGGTCTCTAAGTTTAGTTCTTGGTCTTCCTTTCTTGTTATCTGGTTGCTTAAGTCATAGAGAATAGACATGATAAAATCCGTTTCCTCCCTGGGTCATCCCTACACCACCAAACTTCTGCTGCT
Source organism: Myotis myotis (assembly GCF_014108235.1). Classification (NCBI taxonomy): domain Eukaryota; kingdom Metazoa; phylum Chordata; class Mammalia; order Chiroptera; family Vespertilionidae; genus Myotis; species Myotis myotis. Next base: position 9,919,402 of record NW_023416324.1, on the reverse strand, counting down.
CCCCTGACCCAGACACTTTGGTTCTTCAGATCCATCAATTATGATGAAAAGGATCCCTTCCTCTGCAATGCCTGTGGCTTCTGTAAATATGCTCGCTTCGACTTCATGCTCTATGCCAAGCCTTGCTGTGCAGTGGATCCCATTGAGAATGAAGAAGACCGGAAGAAGGTGAGGCCACTTCTGTCCTAGACTCAGGCTTTGATCTGAGCTTTCTCTACAGCTGGTGTAGGATGTGTGCTTTCCCTTCAAGCCCCAATCTTCCTCAACTCAGGACTATTTTCAGGGCCAAGCTTTTGGGTGGAAGCAAATAATGAAGTGAGATCTATTGAAACACATGGTTGGCCTAGGATTTTGGAGATACGTTGGTAATAAACTAGAATATCTCAAGGGGCAAATAACTTTAGATTTGGAAAGGTGGAAAGGAACCGGGTGGCTTGCCATGCATTTTTTCCATGGACTGCTTCATACTGCAGCTGTGGGTCTTCCCTCAGTATTAAGACTATTCAGGGGCCACTTCTCAGCCAGCATGATGTGATGGGATTGGATTTTAGAGGAGTGAAAAGGGGAGGGCTTTGGAGTCAAAGGACCAAAATTCCAATTCCAGCTGTACATTTTAATACTGTGTGACCTGCCATAAACCACTTTCCAGCATTGCATGTTTATATGTATGTGGTATTATATATGTACATAGAATTTTATTAAAAATAATTAGAAATAAGGTGCCTGCCCCACAGGATTATTCTGAAGAAGAGAAAGAATGTATGGAGCACAGTACCTGCCCTATAGGAAGTGTTTCAGTGAACAGATCCCTCAGGGAAAGCCATCACAATGGAAAGCCTTTGTGCGCTCATCCATGTCTTTTCCTGTCTAGGCTGTTTCCAACATCAATACACTTTTGGACAAAGCTGATCGAGTATATCATCAGCTGATGGGACATCGGCCACAGCTGGAGAACCTGCTCTGCAAAGTGAATGAGGCAGCTCCTGAGAAGCCGCAGGTAATCCCAGATTGCAAGGGGCATTTGAAGAGGGTCATGATCAGAAGACTGTCCCAGGTAAGACGATCTCTCAGTGGAAGGCTGACAGCTTCCCTCTTGGATTGCAGGATGACTCGGGCTCGGCTGGGGGCATCAGCTCCACTTCAGCCAGTGTGAATCGTTACATCCTGCAGTTGGCTCAGGAGTACTGTGGAGATTGCAAGAACTCTTTCGATGAACTCTCCAAAATCATTCAGGTAGAGAAATGGGAGCGCTTTTAGAGTGTGCTATTGGGAATTGCTTTCAAAGCAGCCCTACTGCTCTTGTCCAGCAGTTCAGATCCTTGATGATGAGTTTTAAAAAATCCAGTGCCAAGATTCTATTTCCTTTTTTGACATATGCCATTTTGGCAGGCTAGACAACTCCCTTCAACCAGGATGGGCCATATAATGGTGGAATATTGATCTCCGTGGAATGGGAGGCTGCCTGTAGACGAGAGCAGCTAGTATCCTTGCCACCGAGATTGCTGGTGTGCCTTCTTTGCCACATGTACCTGCGGTTCTGACCTTTGTCTTTGTTCTTTTTGAGAATCTGACAATGGAATTAAAAGCATCTGCCTGTGATCAGAGGCTATTCTGACTCTGCCCCTTACCTTGGTCAAGCCAATCCCTCTAAGCCTGTTTCCATCTCTCTAAAATGGGGATAAAGTATCTAACTGGTGGGATTATCAAGAAGGTTAAATTAGAAATACATGTAAAAGTTTTTTTTCCAAACCAAAGCTTTCTAGTTAACTTCCTCTTCCTCCTTATTTTAATTGCTAATTTCTTTTTCTTTTGTCTTTTTTTCCTTAGAAAGTATTTGCTTCACGCAAAGAGTTGTTGGAATATGACCTACAGCAGAGGGAAGCGGCCACCAAGTCCTCCCGGACGTCTGTGCAGCCCACCTTCACTGCCAGCCAGTACCGGGCCCTATCCGTCCTGAGCTGTGGCCACACGTCCTCTACCAAGTGCTATGGCTGTGCCTCGGCCGTCACTGAACATTGTATCACCCTGCTCCGGGCCCTGGCCTCCAATCCAGCCCTGAGGCACATCCTCGTCTCCCAAGGCCTAATCCGGGAGCTCTTTGATTACAATCTCCGCCGAGGCTCTGCGGCCATGCGGGAGGAGGTCCGCCAGCTCATGTGCCTCTTGACTCGGTCAGTCTGCCTGCATCGTGGTGGGGCTAGTGATTCCTGCTGACACCAGGGTTGATGGCAGCAGTGATGCTGGGAACACTAGAGGGTGCAGAGAGTATGCTTCTCATTGCCAGACAGTTTGGCTAGTTTATCATGGAGGAGAAAATGGGGAACTGTCCAGGGTGTAGATCAGTGGTTCTCAAACCTTCCTAATGCCACGACCCTTTAATACAGTTCCTCATGTTGTGGTGACCCCCAACCATAAAACTATTTTCATTGCTACTTCATAACTGTAATTTTGCTACTGTTATGAATCGTAATGTAAATATCTGATATGCAGGATGTATTTAGGCGACCCCTGTGAAAGGGTTATTCGACCCCCAAAGGGGTCGCGACCCGCAGGTTGAGAACCGCTGGTGTAGATGAATGAACTTACGGATGTTTGAAACCCTGTGTAAGTAGTGTAATTGGCTTATACTGGGCTTGTTGGTTTCAGTGGGGTTTCCTGAGGAAATGGTCTCTGAGTTCTGGTGAGGGGGAGAAGGGAGTGACTGGGCACTTGAACTTAAAACTCACCCAAAAGAGGACAGTGGAGCCTAGTGGTTAAGAACTTGGACTCTGGGTCAGAAAGACCCAGGCTTAGTATCTGGTATTTTGTACTGTGGGCCTTAGACAAATTACTTAACTCCTAGAGCCCAAGTTTTCTTCATCTGAAAAATACTGACAATAGTGAATACCTTCAAGATTCATGGTGAGATGAAATGGAAATAATTCGTGTAATAACTCCTGTTTGTTGAGTACTTAAAGAATGCCGATACAGTGCCCAGAGCTGGATGTGGATATATACTGAGTATATAACAAACTCTGGGAAGGGTTGGGTGGTTGGTAAATATTGTATTGTTTATTCACTCATTTAGCAAATATTTATTGACCATCTGCTGAAAGCCAGGCACTGTGCTAGACTCTGAGGTTACAATGGTAAATGAAATGAAGTCCCAGTCCTCATGGAGCCTACATTCTAGAGGGGAGAACTGCATTGGACAGATAATTCCACAGCACAGTGTCAGGAGGCTAGATTGTGAGGAGACGTAAAGCTGGGGTGGTGACCCTCATTGTGGAAGAGGTTGCTGTGTAGGATAGGGTGGTCCAGGGAGACCTCTGAGGGTGTCATACTTGAGTAAAGAGCTGTGTAAAGTAGGAGCAAGCTGTGCTACATGCATAGGAAACACATGTGGAAGACTGAGAGGCAGGGCTGTGTCAGGAATGGAGGAGGAACAACAGGGAGGCCCATGTAGCTGGAGGGAAGCACCGTGGGGGAAACGGGGGAGTGGGAATTAGTGAGGGGTCTCTAGGGGCCAGATCCTGAAGGATTTTGTAGGCCATTTTAAGGACTTTGGATTTTATTTAGAAAGTGTTGGAAAGCAAGAAAGTGATATGATACAACTTAGTTTTTTGTGTGATAGTTAATGTAGACATTATTACAAAGGGGCATGGATGCCTTGTGGGAAATGGAGGCAGTTGGAGAAGATAAGGAAAGAGTTGTGGCCAAGACTTGAGTATGAATGCCTAGATCTGGCGACTGTGATACACCACCTGGTACTTGAGCGCTCTGCAGCCTGGGACATGGGTGGGGACACAATCTCCCCTATGTTGGTGCTGCTCCTCCCCAGTCGGTCTCCCAGGAAAGGCTGCTGTGACATGTGCTTTTTACTACACACAAGGGTCTTGTGGGCTAACCCTGTAGTTGCCCCTGGGAAGGCCAGGTAGCCCTAGACATCAATTTCCTCTTATTTGGGCTCCTTCAGGTGGGAAGAAGGGGCACAGCCAGTGGTGAGTAACGAGACCCTGTTTTTTGCTTCTGCAGAGACAATCCAGAAGCCACCCAGCAAATGAACGATCTGATCATTGGCAAAGTCTCCACAGCCCTGAAGGGCCACTGGGCCAATCCTGATCTGGTGAGCAGGACAGGTGTCCCCTCTGACTCCTCCCTCACTTTCCTTCTTCGTTCCCTCGCTTCCTCCCTGCCAGTCCCATTGTCATGACTGAACAGCATGTTTGCTGGCAGAGCTCATGTCCCAGAGTGATTTTGCCAGGTTAGACCCAAATCCACACAGAAAAGAGAAGTGGGTGGTCTGCCATCTGGAGTACAAGGGCCTCCCTCTCTCCCTTCTCTCTCTGATGATGCCACTTATGACCAAAAATGTTAGTTCTTAGTGCCTGGGTCAGAGTTCGGCCGTAGCCAGTCCTGGGATTGACTCTCAGATCCTTCTCTACTCATGCCTCTTCCCGTTGGCCTCCTAGGCAAGTAGCCTTCAGTATGAAATGCTGCTGCTGACAGATTCTATCTCGAAGGAGGACAGCTGCTGGGAGCTCCGTTTGCGCTGTGGTGAGTTTGGGGAAATCTGGTTAGGAGCTTTTCAGAGAAAGGAAAGGAGGCCTCAGGTGCAGTCCCAGCCACAGAGAGGAAGGGGTGGGGGGCCTACACTTGGACAGCCTTGTGGAGCAGGTGCGAGGTGTTTTATGTTCCTGACTCTGCCTTCCTTCCTGACCCTAGCTCTCAGCCTTTTCCTCATGGCTGTGAACATTAAGACCCCCGTGGTTGTTGAGAACATTACCCTCATGTGCCTGCGGATCTTACAGAAGCTGATTAAACCACCTGCTCCAACCAGCAAGAAGAACAAGGTACTGGGTGGGGAGTCTCTGAGGGAAGGTTAGGGTGGAAGCCCTCACCATGCCCCAGCCAGCACTGTGCTCTGCCCTATCTGAGCTCCCCTGACCTGGGGGAGGGGGCACCATTGCTTCCTTTGCCGCAGTTCAGCAGAGATGGGTTGGGGTTTTTGAGAAGGTTTCTCAGAGGAAAGTCAAGGGTAAAATAAGCACAAAAATATAGCCCGGCCAGCGTGGCTCAGTGATTGAGCATCGACATATGAGCCAGGAGGTCACAGTTCTATTCCCAGTCAGGGTACATGCCTGGGTTGCGGGCTGGATTCCCATTTGGGGGCATGAAGGAGGCAGCCAATCAATGATTCTCTCTCAGCATTGATGTCTCTATCTCTCTCCTCCTCTCTGAAATCAATAAAAATATTTTAAAAATACACACACACACGTACAGAGAACAAAGTGGTTGACGTGGAGGACTACCTCTTTCTGCCTTCACGACAGGTGACTTGCAGCTCCCGGACAGCGTGGTGTTCTTCCCGCCTCTGTGCCTCTGCCATGCGGTGTGTGCAGGGATGTCTTCCATTTACCAGTATCTGACCTTGGGAAGTTATTTAACTTAGTTCCTCACTTTTTCCATCTGTAAAATGGGATAGAGTGTCCACCTTGAAATGTTGCAAAGAATAAATGACTTAATGAAGATCAAATTCTCAGAGCAGAGTCTGGCCCAAGTTAGTCCTTAATAAATGTTAGCTGTGGCTGTATATTGTCTTCTCTGCCTAGAATGCTCCTTTGATCCTTAGCTGCTCCTCAGAAGATCCACTTCTCTGCTAGGCTGGCTGCAAGTGCCTTGAATCCAGGGACTCTCTTACTAATAATTTTTTATGTCCAGTACATAGTGTGTATCCAGCATATAATAGCCACTCAGTAAATTATTGTTAAGTGAATGAATAAAGCCAAGTTCTTACCCTAAAATAACTAGCCAAGCCACAGATCGACTTGCCTGTACCTGCTGTACACACTGCCGGGGTCCAACCCCAGCAGGTCCAGGGGTCCCCAAAGGTGTGGACGGAGTTAGTGAAGAAGGAATGACACGGAGAGGGCGTTCAGATGATCATCATAGCAAGGTTCTCTAGCCACGTTCTGGTCAAGATCTCCAGTGAGGTTCTGGTTAGGATCTCCAGCCAGGTTCTTTGTCCATGTTGTCTTGCTAGGTTCTCCAGCCAGGTTCTCCAGCCAGGTTCTGTAGCCAAGTTCCCTCGCTAGGTTCTCCAGCCAGGTTCTGTCCAGGTTCTCCAGCCAGGTTCAGTCACCAGGTTCTAGTCAGGTTCTCTTGCCAATTTCTGTAGTCAGGTTCAGTCCAGGATCTTTTGCCATGTTCTCTCCAGCGAAGTTCTTCTGTCTCTAGAGAACGTTCTGTGTAGGTTCTGTGCCTAGGTTCTGTCTCTCTTGGTTCCGTATTCTAAGTTCTGTCTCTTGCTGTCTTACTACATCTGTATTTATACCAGTTGATTCAATCCTACCAATCTCTATTACAAAGGTTAGGGCGTTTCTTATCTCCATTCCAGGGAGTAAAGATTATGTAGCTTAAGCATGATTGTTCGTAGTTAAAGTGATTAATTACCCACCTGGCACTAGTTAAGAGGTTTTATTCCCTCCCTAACTTCAGGGGAAAATCCCTACCTGGGGAAACAACCTTTCTCAGAGACCTTGGTTAAAACACATAGTGCCAAGAAGGTGAGCAAACATATTAAGAACAGTATGCCATATATGCCAGGTCCCTTGAAACAGCAAGGATGGACCGGCTCCCGGCAACACACTATAATTTTTCTCTCAGCCATGCCTGAGGCTAGCTGCCTGTAACCCTTAGTTGTGGTTCTTGGGCCATTCCAAGACCTGCTCCATCATGATAGAGTCCCTTGATGGGAGACAGAGCCTTCATTGCAGGAAGGTTGCTTTCAGAGTGGCAAACAGTAGGGAGGAGGCTGCTGTTGAACAGTTTACTACATTTCCTTTGTCCTGGGCTGCCGAGACAGTCCTCAGGAAAGACGGGACTGAGATACCATCCTTCCTTCCCTGTGATGAAGGTTTATTTCCCCTCAGACCTGATTCCCAGCAAGTGAAATTGGTTCTTGTTGCATAGAAGAACCTCATTCGCACATAACTCATTTTATCCACAGTGTAAGGTGAAATATTTCTCCAGAGTTCTTACCCTCTAAGGCCTGATGCTTAGTTATAGCCCAGAGAGAGCAGCCCACAATTCCCAAGACATTCAAGAAATCTGCAGCCAACATTATTTTTATAATTACCCTAAGTCACAATTTGCCCTTTGCACTCCATGGATGTTTGTGCCCATGGTGCAGTCACTGCTGGTAAGACTGCTGGTGTCTTAGCAGAAGAGGCAGCAGCACCAGCTTCACGGGCTCTTCACTGCCATGCAGTTTCATTTCAGAGCTTCCTGATTAAATTAGTGAATCTCGACTCTTGAGTACTGATCTCCTTACTGTTCAGTGGGACAGTGGGAAGTACGCACAAAGCGCTTCTGCGTCACTCCAAAGTGCAAGGTTGTCTTGAGGAAACGTGTGTGTGATTGTTGGAGATGCCAGCTGAACCAGTGCCTTTTCCGGAACCATCTGTGCTTGCAAGGACAACTGACAGGCAAATGTGGTTGCTCAGAATTGGTGCCAGGCAGACATTTTCTTGACAAATGAATAAAGTGAGCCTGTCACTTGAAGAGGAATTGATGTATTTTCCAAATGACCAGTGCATGTTACAGAATCATGCATAGGTAAAAGACGAATTTTAGTGTGATGGAATATGAAAAGTTTATTGATTGGTTTTAGATTCCACATTGCAGTCAGTCTTTAAGAACCTATAATTTGTTGAATTTCGGTATAGTATCAAAGAAAAAAATTCAAAATTAATTGGAAAGCTATAAATATTTTCTTCTCTTTCCCAGCTATATATCTGTGTAGGGCTAGGTGTTTTTCATATACTTAACCCAAACAGCATGTCACTACTGTTTGGAAGCAGAAGCCGATATGAGACTCCAGCTGTCTTATTAAGGCAGTCATTAAATTATTTTTAAAAATAGAAAACTGTGCCATTCCTTTCTCTAGATTACTTTTGTTTTGAAAAATGTAAAAAACGTCATTTAGATTAATAGGTAATGGGTTTTTTTAAGAGAGTAATGAGATCCTGAAGCCAAAAAGTTTGAGAACCACTGGCTTCGAGTTCTGGTTAGTAGTGGCCCTTTAAATTCTGGAGGCTGCCCAGTGACCCCTTGAAGATTTATGTTGGGAAACTGCCAGTCAGCTTGGGGATAGGAATTAGTGTATGTGACTATAGAATTGTCTGTAGGAGGCAGCTACATCTTACCTTGCACAATCAAATCAGTGGCCTTAATCTCAGTGTGAAGATGCTACTGCTAAATTATTGGCTCAGAATGCTTTAACAGGAACACGTATTTGGGATAAAGATGTGACTGTTGATCCTTCTGATCTTCTTGCCTTTGCACATGTCCCCTTGGGGTGCCAATGCCACTGTCGGAGCTGTGGCTCAAGTTGGCCTCACGCTTTCCCTTTGTTCCACTCTCCTCCTGTAGGATGTCCCCGTGGAGGCCCTCACTACAGTCAAGCCTTACTGCAATGAGATCCATGCCCAGGCTCAGCTGTGGCTCAAGAGAGACCCCAAGGCATCCTATGAAGCCTGGAAGAAGTGTCTTCCTATCAGAGGTGTGCTTGTTTCTTCAAGACTGGGGAAATCAGTCCCTCCAACCCCTGTCCTGACAGCCCTAAATCCCCCCTCTTCTGTCACTTTCTTTTCCTTATTTCCCCCTGTACCCTTTTGCCTTCCAGGGGTAGATGGCAATGGGAAGTCCCCAAGCAAGTCGGAGCTCCACCATCTCTATCTGACTGAGAAGTACGTGTGGAGGTGGAAGCAGTTCCTGAGTCGTCGGGGAAAGAGGACCTCCCCCTTGGATCTCAAACTGGGCCACAACAACTGGCTCCGGCAAGTGAGTGACGCCGCCCCGCTGCCCGGCCCCAGCTATGAGCACCTCCCCACATTTACTCTGCTTCTGTTCTTTCTCTTGGCTTTCTTGTAAAGGAACCTGCGGCCAACATTATTTTTATAATTACCTTAAGTGACAGTTTGCCTTTCAAATAGGGAGTGGGTTGAGGGTCTTGGTTGCAGCCACTACTGGCCAGAGCAGAATTTCTCTGCCCTTCTCTTCAAGCTCGTCCTGCTCTCTGCTCCCTCCCTGATCACTTAATTGACAGAGCCGCAGCGCCCACAGTCCTCTTTCTCCTTCCATCTTTCCTATCTTCTGCTGACCTCTCCCTCTTCTTCCTAGCTAATGTTTTAAAGGATTAACGTAATTATTGTCTATTGATAGTAAAATGAAAAATACTTGACATAGAGGTGTTCCCGAAATAGAATTGTAGAAGTGTTTACTGGGGAAAATACCTGCTTGTCTTTTTCCCAGTTCAGTCATCTTAGGTATATTCTCCAAATTACTTGATGGAGAAAATCTCCATGAAGAAGAAGGCTCCTTAGCAGCCTCTTTCCCAGTCTGGCAGTCAGATCTCATGTTAGCGGGTGATTTTTGCCTTTAACCTTTTCTCAGACGACTTCTCGGGATGGGTGGTAGTTGACTGCCGTACTGGGGGCCTGGCGAGAGGCTGTCATCTGAGCCAGGCTTTCCTCTTGGGCCCTGCAGGTGCTCTTTACTCCAGCAACGCAGGCAGCACGGCAGGCAGCCTGTACCATTGTGGAAGCTCTAGCCACCATTCCCAGCCGCAAGCAGCAGGTCCTTGACCTCCTCACCAGGTACTATTTGAGGGTGGGATGGGGAGAGTGGTCAGACTTCATCTGCCTTTTCTGCTTTCCCAGGGGAATCCATAGATAGGCGTGATGGGAGGCACAGCTAAGACCACAGAAACAAAACAGTATTAAAAAGCTGAGTTTTAGTGGTAGTAGTAGTAGTAATAGAGCACCAGCACCAGCTTATGAGCACATAAAGAAAGCTTGGCATGCATCATCGTGTTTATCTTTGAAGCAACCTGGGCTTAAAGGGGTTAATTAACTTCTCCACCAGAGGGCAGCCTTTGAGTTCAGGCAGTCTAATTTCAAAGCCTTCATTATTGAAATTATGGTACACTTGCCCATTAAGTGATTCAGTCAAAAATAGTTTCGCTGCCCAAGTAATCCCTATTCATGTTTTGGTGCTTGTTTCAGATGAGTATCGTTTATTGCATCCCGCTCCCTGTTGTGTGCTCTGGGTTTTCCCAGTGGGAAGGTTGGGTTTTCTCAGGGGCCTTTCCTCCGACCTGGAAGGAAGAGGGAGCGAGGACAGCAGGAGACCAGAGAGATGGAAGGAGCGTGAGGGACTAGTTGACTGTTGGAGCTGTTTGCGTCTCTCAGTGCCGTGTCTGTCTCCATGGCAGTTACCTGGACGAACTGAGCGTAGCTGGCGAGTGTGCCGCCGAGTACTTGGCTCTCTACCAGAAGCTCATCACTTCCGCTCACTGGAAAGTCTACCTGGCAGCGCGGGGAGTCCTGCCCTATGTGGGCAACCTCATCACCAAGGTATCCCTTCCTGCAGCCAGGAGAGCTCTTCCCAATGTTTAAGCAATCCCTTAACATCAATGCAATTGCCCTTGGCTTCTTGGAAAGGAGTTTGGCAAAGATTCAGCTTGAGGGATCATTGGAATAAAACAGTGGTGACTACGGAGTGTCTTTGGTTGATGCTGAAAGCTCTGGACTGGTGGTGGAGGCGACGAGTGTTGGCAGTGCTGTCACACTAACTGTGCTTATCGTCCTGTTTAGGAAATAGCCCGCTTGCTGGCCCTGGAGGAGGCAACCCTGAGCACTGATCTGCAGCAGGGCTATGCCCTCAAGAGTCTCACAGGTAGAGAAAGCCTCCAGACCTTTCCTTTAGGGCACCCTGGGTGCAGTTTGGGGACTGACTCTTAGTTCCTTGGGTGCTGAGGTTGACCATATGCACATTTAAGCTCTGCATTTTTTCCTTCATCTATGGGTTTACTGTTTTGAGCTCCTGTTCTCTGTTGACTGATATACTCCTTGAGCACCTGCTCTGTGCCAACCACAAAGATAGTTTTTTTCTGCTTTTGAGTTGCTCGTTATCTTTTGAAGACACTGACCTTCCTTGCTTATATTCTCATTCAGAGCTTTTGCAGCAACTTTTTCCTGTCTCCACAGGCCTGCTTTCCTCGTTTGTCGAGGTGGAATCCATCAAGAGGCACTTTAAAAGTCGCTTGGTGGGTACTGTGCTGAATGGGTACCTGTGCCTGCGAAAGCTGGTGGTGCAGAGGACCAAGCTGATCGATGAGACCCAGGATATGCTGCTGGAGATGCTGGAGGACATGACCACAGGTAGCACTGCCAGGGGCCTGGAGCCCAAGACCCCCGTGTCCCTTCTGGGTCTGCCTGGGCACATTAGTCCAATTTCCCTGAGTTCTGCAGAGCCAGAGGAGGGGTACAAACATGTCCACGCATTCAAGTAGAAGAGGAGGAAAAACTTCTCTCAAGAGAAGACTGGTTCTTGGAGTAAAATTCCAGAGCTGGGCTCAGTCAATTTGGACTTTTTATATTGTTCTTAGAGCAGAAATAACCTGAAGCTTCTCAAGTTAGTGTCTTTCATTGGTTACGGAAAATCCTTAGCCATTATCCCTGGTCCCTGGGAACTCCCTCACTCTGTCATCCATATTTCTTCCCCTCTCTTTCATAGTGTTTGCCTCCCCATGTCTTTATGCTGATTTTGGATGATTTTCTCTATTCTATTGTTCAATTTATTAATTTTTTTCTATACTCCATGCTACCTTTTTAATCTACCCAGTGTGTTCTTACAGTTCTATGTAGATTTTATAACCTTCCGGCTTTTTATTGACATTTCCCATCCCTTTTATACTCTTTCAACACATCAAATATATTCCTGTGCCTGATAATTCTAAAATTTGAAATATTTATTGATCTGATTTGTCTGTGTGTTACTTTGGCTCTTATGGTACCTTAAACTTTTTTGTATTTTATGATTATTTATTTATTTATTTACTGTGGTTTGAGGATTTGTCTGTGGAAATTCTTCAAGACTGGAGTCTAAGAATTTTTTTTTTTTTTAATTTTAATAATATTTTTATTTAACCCAGTATATCCAAAAGACTATCACTTCCACATATAATCAATATAAAAATTATTAATGAAATATTTACATTCATTTTTTCCCATATGAAGCCAAATGTATTTTACATTTAAAGCACATCTTTTTTTTTTTTAATATATTTTTTATTGATTAAGATATTACATATGTGTCCTTGTCCCCACGTTACCCTCTACCCCCCACCCCCCCCCCACCCCCGCTCATGCCCTCACCACCCCCGTTGTCCATGACCATTGGTTAGGCCTATATGCTTGCATATAAGTCCTTTGGTTGATCTTTCCCCCTTACCCCCACCCTCCCCTACCTTCCCTCCAAGTCCCGACAGTCCAATCAATGCCTCTCCGTCTCTGGATCAGTCCTTGTTCATCAGCTTATGTTGTTCATTATATTCCACAAATGAGTGAGATCCTGTGGTATTTATCCGCTCTCAAGTTCCATCCATGCTGTGGCAAATGGTAAGAGTTCCTTTTTCTTCTTCCTCTTCTTAAAGAATACCTTTCAGCATTTCATATAATGCTGGTTTGGTGGTGATGAACTCCTTTAGCTTTTTCTTATCCGTGAAGCTCTTTATCTGACCTTCTATTCTGAATGATAGCTTTGCTGGATAAAGTAATCTTGGTTGCAGGTTCTTGCTATTCATCACTTTGAATATTTCTTGCCAGTCTCTTCTGGCCTGCATGGTTTCTGTTGAGAAATCAGCTGACAGTCGTATGGGTACTCCCTTGTAGGTCACTGACTGTCTTTCTCTTGCTGCTTTTAAGATTCTCTCTTTATCTTTTGCTCTTGGCATTTTAATTATGATGTGTCTTGGTGTGGTCCTCCTTGGATTCCTTTTGTTTGGGGTTCTCTGCGCTTCCTGGACTTGTAAGTCCATTTCTTTCACCAGGTAGGGGAAGTTTTCTGTCATTATTTCTTCAAAAAGGTTTTCAATATCTTGCCCTCTCTCTCCTTCTGGTACCCCTATAATTCTGATGTTGGTACGCTTGAAGTTGTCCCAGAGGTTCCTTACACTATCTTCATATTTTTGGAATCTCTTTTCTTTTTTCTTTTTCGGTTGGGTATTTTTTGTTTCTTTGTATTTCAAATCTTTGACTTGATTCTTGGGATCCTCTTGTCTGCTGCTGGATCTCTGTAAATTATTCTTTATTTCAGTCAGTGTATGCTTAATTTCTAGTTGGTCCTTTTTCATGTCCTCCATGGTCTCCCTATACTTATTGAGGGATTCATTAAATTTATCGGCGGTTTCCATAAAATTCTTGAAAAACCTTATAACCGTGGCCTTAAACTCTATATCCAATCGTTTGCTTTCCTCCATTTCTGCCATTTGTGACCTGTTTCTTTGTCTCCGCATTTTGGCAGCTTCCCTGTGTTGATAGAGTGGCCCTGTGCGCCAGGTGTCCTGTAGGGCCCAGTAGCTCAGCCTCCCCAGTTACCTGGGGTGGACACTCTTGGTGCACTCTTGGTGCCTTGGTTGTTGTAGAATCACTGGGAGGAATTGACCTCCAGGCCAATTGGCTGTGAGAATCAGCTGTGTCTAAAGTGGGAGAACTTCTGTGCTGAAGACACCCTTCTGGGGCAAGACTTGCTTCAGTGGGGCTTTGGTGCTCACTGAGTCTGCTCCCTGAGTGCGTCCCTTATGGATCTGAGGAGTTGCAGTCTGGATGGACCCCCTCTGACCACTGGGTACAGTGGCTCCTGGATCTAAGGAGGTGCTAATTCAGCCTCTGCCTGAGGCCACACAGCAGGAGCCACGAAGAGGCTCAGCTGTGAAGAGGCTCAGCTGTGAAGCAATGCAAGCCGCTGCGGGGCCTTGGGCCTTCTCTTGGAAGTTCCAGGTCTGCCTGGTTCGGCTGCAGTTAGGTACATTCAGAGCCGTAGGGAGTTTGTGATTCAAAAAGACAGCCGCGTCCTCAGGCGCCACCCCCTTTCCTCGCGCCGCCGTACCTCTGCACTTCACCTCCGCAGCGCCTCTGGCTCTCAGCGTGCTTTTCTTTCCTTCTAGTTGTGGAATTTACACTCAGCCAGCCTTCCTGTTGTTCTGGATGATGTTTGCTCAGTCCTTTGCGGTAATTTTCAATTGTTGTGTGAGGCGATAATTTCCCGGTGTTTACCTATGCCGCCATCTTAGTTGCCAAGAATTTTTTTTTTTAAGAGAGTATTTGTAACTGCTTCTGTGAGGCATCTCAGGGCACTGCCATCCCAGGGCTGCCTTCAGCAAAGTTCTAAACTTTGGGTTTTCAGACCTCTGAGGTAGTGTGAGTCACAAACCTTTGAATGGCTGAGTTAGCAGAGATTTTTTTTCCTCCCTCTACTCAATGATACATTTTAAGGGAAGACAATTTTCTGTCAGTTATTTGCCTGGGAGAAAAGGCGAGGCATTTCTAGTTGAACCTTAAACCAAGGTATAGCTCTTTTATGGCACCAGATTTATGTGTGCACAGGGCATTCCTGCTAGACTTTCCACCCTGGCAGATCTGGGGCTTTGTATCCGGCTCTCAGATCTTGGCAGGTTATGGAAACCAAAGTTCAAGGCAAAAGCAACCTCAGTATTTTGCTAACTTTCCTGGGTTCCTGATTTCTCTTAAATTTTGGCCTTTGATTATTTGCTAGTGTGACAGTTCACTGATACCTTCTTATTCAATATTTTAAGTTATTTTTAAGTGGTGAGAAGTGGGGAGTAGGTCAGGGGATATAGTCTGCTATATTACCAGACGCGGAGGTCCTTCTATTGCCATTTCATTATGCCATGCTTGGCTCATTTGTGGCCTTGTCACTTGGACTCTTTCCAACAGGTATTTCTTCTTTGTATGACTTGAAAGTATGTCTTCGGCTTATAGAAGGCAATCCAACTAATCATTGAGAATGAAGCTTATAACATCCCTTTGATTTGACTGAAATACAGTAGGATCATGTTAAAATGTCAAATATTTGACATTTTGCGGTACCTGTATTGGTCAAGCAATGCGAGGTTATAATTCTGAAAGGAAGACATGGACACAACTGATCATGATGTATGGTGTTGGCTTGGGTATTAAAGCTTTCAAACAGAATGTGGTGGAGAATAAAAATGAATCAGCTTCAAGTGTCCAGTTGAACTGTTGATATTGCCGTGTAGGGCATTTAAAAACTTACCAGGCAGAAAGACTCTGTCACTGATGATACTTCACTTAAAACATCGTCCTGGTTTCTGTGTGTGAATTGCTTTCCCTAACTGACTTGACTGTTTTGATTTCTGGCAGGTACAGAATCAGAAACCAAGGCCTTCATGGCTGTGTGCATTGAGACAGCCAAGCGCTACAATCTGGATGACTACCGGACTCCTGTCTTCATCTTTGAGAGGCTCTGCAGCATCATTTATCCCGTAAGCAGTGCTACTTCCCAGGGCCTCGGGCGTCTGCCGTGAAACCTCTGGGTGATCCATTGTAGTCATGGGCAGTCTTGCCGGCTGTGGGCCATCTAGTTAACATTTTAGAAACCACCACTGACATAAAACCAGAAGCAACCCCATAATTTGCCTGATCTTAATGATAGAAAATCCTTCCTTGAAAGACCTTCCTTGAGCTTATTTTCTAGATATAAGGTAAGATCAGCCTTTTAAAAAAACTAGGTCTAACCTCACACTGCATATCAATCCAATATGCTGTGAAAGAACAATATTGAGCTGGAGTATAAAGAAATGTTCACACCCTCTTCCCCCGTTTTGAGTACACATGCATGAATATTTGTTCCCTGGCCTGAGCTGTGGAGAAGCATAGTGTGACCCAAAGATCCTCTCTTGTTATCGAGAAAGGATGAAAAACACCAGTATCCTCAGTTATTGATGAGAGGTCATTGGGAGTGGGCATGCCTGATGCTCTGTAATATAAAGGAGACCCTTTTCTTGACTCGAGGGCCACCAGTAACAGAGTCACTGGCCCCAAATCGGTCAGCATCACATGAGACGAACAGGCGGGGAAAGCCCCCTCTTTCTCATTTCAGTAACACAGCTTTCATGTCACTCCTCACCTGCTTACTTAGGTTTCTCTCCTAGCCCACCCTTGAGTTTCAGAGGAGATGCTTGGTATTTATGATAGTTTGAATTGTATTTGGATTTTTGGAATCACCCCGAGCTTCCTATTTTTTATATCTTTAAATGTGTAGGGAACTGGATGAGTCTGGTGTGTTTCCCTTAGAGTGCTCATGGAACACTCAGGCAGTATGGTATAAACCTAAAAGGCTGCTGCCATCCCTCTACACATACCTTTATGCCATCCCTTCTGATGCCTCCTCTCTGCCCTTTAGGAGGAAAATGAAGTCACTGAGTTCTTTGTGACCCTGGAGAAGGACCCCCAACAAGAAGACTTCTTACAGGGCAGGATGCCTGGCAACCCGTACAGCAGCAACGAGCCAGGCATCGGGCCACTTATGAGGGATATAAAGAACAAGATTTGCCAGGACTGTGACTTGGTGGCTCTCCTGGAGGACGACAGTGGGATGGAGGTAACAAGCATGGGACAGAGCTGCCATGGCTAAGAACATGGGCTGACAGGAAATCCAAGTTCCTCCCTTTAGTGGCTGGTTAACGTTGGACAGCTAGCTTGCCTCAGCTTTCTCATCTATAACGGGGGCCAGTGACTCCCACTTACCTGATGTAAAGGTTAATTACCTGTAAAGGGCTCTGCCCCAGGCCTGGCATGAGGTAAGCAAAGGATTAGTGGCTGTCACTTGTCATGGGATAGACGTTTAGTACTCTTGTTGCTCTGGCAAAGGCTTCCCAGTGATTCCCAGTTAATTTCTCTGAACACTGGCACGTGAGCTCTGGTGCAGATTCCTGGCTCTGATCCTGGCACCTTCTGGCAGATAGCCTCTAGGGGTCTGGTGTTAATATATACATAGTGAAAGCAGGTTGGGTGAAATAGCGAACATGGCTTTTTCTGGTGCTGAGCCTGAAGGTCTTCAGGAGGGGTTTTTAGCTCAGAATTCCAATGGTTTGGGTTAAGGGTGTTTGCAACCCAAGAAATTGTGCATAAAATTTTGTGTTGTGCACACACGTGCATGTTTTAGAGAGGGAGAGTTGATCTTCAACACATAAAAGTTATGAATTAGGAACCATTGCTATAAAGTGCCCTTTGATCTTGAAATTGACTTGCCTTACAATTACCTGGAATAACAGCCTCATCTACTTCTCTGTTCAGCTTCTCGTGAACAATAAAATCATTAGTTTGGACCTTCCTGTGGCCGAAGTTTATAAGAAGGTCTGGTGTACCACGAATGAGGTATGTGCTTGTTTTCCTGCTTGGAGGTGTGATTTTATTTTCTGATGTGTGCAGACTTGTACCAGGAGGAGCCGCTTCGGCCATCACTTATCCAGCTTGTAGCAGCTCTTAAGAAGCTGCCCATCCTCTGACTGTGGTTGTGGAGAGAACCAGGCATCTTGCCCTCTGTTTGAAGCATTTGGCTAGTGAAGTGGAAGAGCTTCAGGAGAGGATGAGTGTTTTCTGCTGTGCAGCCAGGCTGGGCAAAGTCTGAGGAAGCACTGTGATGGGGAACGCCTGCTCTCATACTGTTCTGTGCAGGCACCTCATGACTGAAATGAATCCTCAGCTTTTGGGGGCCTGCTCAATTATCAGAACATTTTCCCAGTGGCTGTGTCAGGGGAGCATAATTTCTGTTCCACTAGTCGGGGCGTTGAGGAGGGAAAAGGAAATGAAGGAAGCATAGCTCTCTGGTCCTTTTGGCCACTGCAGTACTATCTGCTCATGCAAGTTGTAGATATTTTCCTCCCACCCTCCTCTTTTCTTAATCTCTCTGTTCCTTCCCCTTCATTTCTTTCTTGACTTCCCATTCCTTTTCATCTCTTGTCTCTCTTAGGGATTTTTAGTATAGGAATCAAATAGTTAATCCCAGCAACTAGTATCCCAGTGAAGCACCGCTTCACTAAGACTTTTCTAGACTTATTCCCACATACTTTTGTAGAATTTAAGAAACCAGGTTGATGGTGTGCCATTGGACATGTCGGCCTTTAACTTGTTGCATATTTTTGCTTCTCTCTCTCCCACTGTGCTGGGAGTCCTGGACACTGTTTACTGTTGGTCAGCTGCCAGCTGCGTAGATCTAGTGCCGTGGACTGCCCCACCCAGTGCATCTCTTGTCACTGACAACTCAAAACAGAATGATGCAGATGTAATCCCTGATGCACATAAAAAGTTATGGTCAAGCTTCTGTGGGTGCCTTTGTAAATGGTGGTATGGAACCCAAAGAATACACACAGGTATCTCCCCCTTTGAACCATGAGGCAAGACAGAAGTTGAGGATCATTTAGCCTTCACATTAGTGTGCTTAATCCACTGAGGGGTTGTTCTGACAAAGTCCAGAGTTTGTGGCAGCTTTTTATCTGGGCTTCATCGACTTCCCTTCTTCCCTCATAAACAGCCCATCGCTTTATTTTTATTTTTTGAAATTTATCTTTATTGTTGAAAGTATTACAGATGTCCCCCCCCCCCCCCCATGAGCCGCCCTCTCACCCCCTCCTATACCCTCCCCAGACCTTCCCCGCAACGGCCCATCTTTTAGCTACTGACTGGAGCCTGTCCTGTTTTCTAAGCCTCTTTCTGTCCATGATCTATGGCTGTTCTCTCTCTCAGCCTCCATAGCTGAGAAGTGGCCTTTGACAGCTTTTCTCTTCCAGGTTTTCTCTCCTGATGCTGAGCATGGCTTAGAGGCAGCCATCATTTCGTATAGTGTGACCTCAAGCCCCATTTCTCACCTCCAAAACGAGGATAATGTAAATGCTAGAGTGCTTAACTCTTTTACCTGGGGTGTAGCAAATGTTCATGACCCTCCAATTTACAGGATGCTACAGATCTGCCAGAGACTTACGCCTCATTATTCCATCAGGTTAGGGGTTTTAGTTTGAGGACTTGAGGATGTCCTTGCTGTCTGGTTAAATGAAGCCCGTAGGCTCTCCAAAGGCAAAGATTGATGCATTGTCTTTTCTTGCTTTTGGTGCCTGAGACTTGAACTAAAGCCCTTTGATCCTCTCTTGTCCTGACTCTCTGAGTGGTGGTCCTTATTAGAGTTTCTGCTCCTGAAGCAGGCACAGGCTTGGCCGTAGACCTGGGCTTACAGCGTGTAACTTAGAACAAGCTGTTTAACCGTGTACAGAAGGGTAATATAAAGTGCTTAACTAGCCCCAACCGGTTTGGCTCAGTGGATAGAGCGTCAGCCTGCGGACTGAAAGGTCCCGGGTTCTATTCCAGTCAGGGGCATGTACCTTGGTTGCCGGCACATCCCCAGTAGGGGTGTGCAGGAGGCAGCTGATGGGTGTTTCTCTCTCATCGATGTTACTCTCTATCCCTCTCCCTTCCTCTCTGTAAAAAGTCAATAAAATATATTTAAAAAAAATAAATAAATAAATAAAGTGCTTAACTAGCATAGGACTTAGCACAGACTAAAACAATAATACTTAGAGTTATTACATAGAGTTTAATGAAACTAAATGGGATAGTGTCTGTAAAATGCTTCATATAATTCCTGGTCTAAATAGACATTAAATGAGTTAGCTTCCTTCCCTTTAAGGGAGTGCAGTGCATTTGGATTCTAGATGCTGTGGTTCACATCACGTAGAGAAATAGAAGTTGTCCACACTGCTGAAGCATTACTTGAGACCAGGTATTCAGATCTTTGTATTTTCTGGGCCTATTTACAAGTGCCTTTCTTCAACTATCTCTGCTCAGGGAGAGCCCATGAGGATTGTTTATCGAATGCGGGGGCTGCTGGGTGATGCCACTGAGGAGTTCATCGAGTCCCTGGATTCCACCACAGGTGTGGCCCTTTTCACAGATACTGCTGCGTGTTGGGTTGAGGTTTGGGACCAATCAGAGGTTCACGCCCTGGGACTTAGAGGTATTCTGGGCAAATACTCTGATTAGAATTGAGGGGAGATTACTTCTCTGAGGAAAAATACAGGTATCTGTGGCCTGATTCAGATATCTCTGGGGTTGGGGAGAAAAACACATAACCGGCCTTGGGGAAAATAATGTAATTAGCAACAAATTTGAGTGTAGATTTATTTTTAGCTTAGTTTTTTTTTTCATTGATGGTTGTGGTACTTATATTTTCACATATTTGAGTAAATAATTTTAATGACTTGAATCTTTAAAAAGCTATTGAGAGTGAGGTGGTGTAGTTTAATATACAATATTGACCCCTTTTATTGGCTGTCTTTATTGGAGATACGAAAAAAGGGAAATAGTTACCAGCCCGGAAGAGGGCTGTCAGTTTTATGCCCATCTTCACCTTTTCCTCTGTGTCTGCTTGACTTCCCTTCTCCAGATGAAGAAGAAGATGAAGAAGAAGTGTATAAGATGGCTGGTGTGATGGCCCAGTGTGGGGGTCTGGAATGCATGCTTAACAGATTGGCAGGGATCAAAGATTTCAAGCAGGGACGACACCTTCTAACAGTGAGTTGGAGGCAGTGAGGTGGGACCAGCCTTCTGCTTTGGGAGAGACAGACCCCTATGGAAAGAAGCTTGTGGTCATTGTGCCATTTAACTCTAGAGGGCAGCACGGTGCCATGAACCAGTGCAAGCCAGTGA
Source organism: Myotis myotis (assembly GCF_014108235.1). NCBI lineage: Eukaryota > Metazoa > Chordata > Mammalia > Chiroptera > Vespertilionidae > Myotis > Myotis myotis. The sequence continues at coordinate 9,898,838 of NW_023416324.1, read as the reverse complement.
AGGCAACTTTCCTGGCCCACTCCCCGAAAACACCAGTGTGATGGCAGCCTTTGCTAAGTCCCTTTAGTCACTTATGGAACCAGTGTCTGTCTTTTTCTAAAAACAGTACTTGTGTCTGTTATTAGCTATTATTGCTTTTTAAATAAATTTTGTAAGTAATCCTTTCATTTCTTGTAGGATTTTTGTTTGATTACTCATTGGTCTCATTAGTAAGGAAAGAGGATTTCAAAGGCAGCACAGATATTACACTATGATTTTTACCTCCAGTGGCTGTGAGGTAATGTGCCCGTGTCTTAAATTACCTACATGGTTCTGAGCTGCCACAGGCCATGAGCTTTGGAATCTTCCTGTTGACTATTAAGAGTCTTGAGTTAGTACTAGAATTTTCCCCAAGGCAACAGAGCATCACCTGTTCCATTGGGGATTGGTGTCTCTGCCAGGGTTTTAGAGATGGTGGGGATCTACCCAGCCCACAAGAGCTACTGTTGGAGAACATTGCTGTTTAAATTGCCTACCTGGTATGGGAACTCAGCCCCCTTACCATGCCCCCTTAAGGATCACTTCTCTGCTGCCCTCTGGGTTTCAGGAGGAGTACCTGCTGATTGTACATGACCTCTCTTAAGCATTCCGCTCCTGCTTGTCCACACATCTTCACTCTCAGGTGGTTTCATGGGTTTTGACTGGCTTTTCTTGTCAGGTGCTGCTGAAATTGTTCAGTTACTGTGTGAAGGTGAAAGTCAACCGGCAGCAGCTGGTCAAGCTGGAAATGAACACTCTGAATGTCATGCTGGGAACTCTAAATTTGGTAAATAAAGAGTGTGGGCTGCAAAAGATAGTCCTAAAGTCCTGGGTGGTGGAAAGACAGCTCAGTTCTGGACTCAGATGAAATGGACTGTGGCCTTTTCAAGTGCTTCATCTGTCTGTCTGGATCATTCAGGTGTCCCTTGTCCTACTTGCTCACCCCATGTGTCACCATGACACCCAAGAGCTTCCTTGTCCCTTTCCAGAATTCAGATCAGAGACAAGAGGAAGTTAGTCGTTAAAACAGTCCAGACCACACACCAGTGGAGAAGTAGTGCCACACACCTCAGGGCAAGCAGAGATATGTGGAGCATCACATTTTCACTACCCACATGCTGTCCTCTCTGAGAACATGAACACACACAATCTCTGGGCAGTCAGGTCTTGAAGGACATCCTTGAGGAGCAGATCCCATCAATGAGTGGTTGTGTTGCTGTCCCCAGAGTGACTGTGTCTCCCCCTGCAGGCCCTGGTAGCTGAGCAGGAAAGCAAGGACAGTGGCGGTGCAGCTGTGGCCGAGCAGGTGCTTAGCATCATGGAGATCATTCTGGATGAGTCCAATGCTGAGCCCCTGAGTGAGGACAAGGTGAGTGAGCCCAGCCTGTGCTCTGCAGACACTGAGAACCTGCACTGTCTCATTGCCAGCAACAGGCTCACTGTGTGTGTCTCACTGTGTCACCCAAGAGTGACTGAACCCGCTCACCTATGGGAATGGCAAGGCTCAACTAATTAATGGTGACATCATTGCATTAAAGCCTGAAAGCTGTGGATTCAGAGGAAACGAAGCTGCTAGGGATATTCTTGCACTCAGAAGATACTCATTGAGCTCCAGTGGCGCAATCGGTTAGCGCGCGGTACTTATAAGAAGATACTCATTAATGGAATTCTACATGTTCTAGCTGATAGACAGGGACCTTAGTCCAAGCCTTCACCCCACAGTGGAGGAAACAGCCCAGAAAAATGAAGTGAGCTGTTCAGTCTAGAACCCGGGTCTCCAACTCCCAGTTCAGTTTCTCTTCATTTACTGCACCATTGCTGCCCTCCATTCTTATTGATGCGAATGTTTTGGCTAAAGATACGACGAATAAATGAGCATCAGGGAACCTACATTCTCTTGAGGGAGTGGAAATTGTACTTTGATCACCTGTGACTATTAACAAAGCCATTACAGAAATTCAAAAACTGATTTATCAAGTGGAACTCACACTGTTTATTCCCTCGGTAGTGCTGAGGCAGTTCTTTTAGGGCTGCTTCTGGTGGCTGATGGAAGTGCTACAGCCCAAGTCCTGACCCCATTAAGGGCCCTCCTATCCTCTTTCTGATTGCAGGGCAACCTCCTCCTAACCGGGGACAAAGATCAGTTGGTGATGCTCTTGGACCAGATCAACAGCACCTTCGTTCGCTCCAACCCAAGTGTGCTCCAGGGCCTGCTGCGCATCATCCCCTATCTTTCCTTCGGAGAGGTGGAGAAAATGCAGATCTTGGTGGAGCGGTTCAAACCATACTGCAGCTTTGAGAAGTATGTTGGTTGGACTTCATATGGCAAAGGGAGAGTCCCCACAAAAGCTTTGAACTAGTTCTGGGAATCTGAGGAACAATCACCTGAATTTTTATCAGATTTTTATGTGCCAGTCTGGCGGACCTTTAAGGGGCATAATCTAATCGCGGAATCCATAGTTAAAATATATTGTGTGAAATTGGCTCTGCAGAGAAGGCGAAGTGGATGTAAAATGGGAAGGGGGGGGGGGGTGACAAGCTGGGGAATGGAGGAGGTAAGAGGGAGAGTGGTAGGAACCAGATCAGCTTAAGGAGTTTAGACTTGATCGTATAGACTGTTGAAGGTTGTTAAGCTTATGCTAGTCCTTTCACACCTTCAGACTCTTGGTTCTTTCCACCTAGGTATGATGAAGATCACAGTGGCGATGATAAAGTCTTCCTGGACTGCTTCTGTAAAATAGCAGCTGGCATCAAGAACAACAGCAATGGGCACCAGCTAAAGGACCTGATTCTCCAGAAGGGAATCACCCAGAATGCACTTGACTACATGAAAAAGCACATTCCCAGTGCCAAAAAGTAAGAAGTGGCTTTGGCAAAGTGACTGCTTTCCTTCCTCTTGTCCTGGTTCCTTCCTCCTCCATCATCTTGGCATAATTATTCCCCTTTGCCCTCCTTAGGGGTCTCCCTCCTCTTCTGGAAATGACCAAGGTGACTCTCAGCCACTGCGGAGTCCTATGGAGCTCTGGGGAAAGGATGACAGCCCTTTGGTTTCTGTTTAGAGCACTCATCTCTCTCTCTGCTTCTCAGCTGAACTGGGTGGTCCTTTGTGATAATTTGTGGCACTCTTGGAGGGTCATGTTAAAACAAATCAGAATCAACAGCTGGATTCTAGGTAGCCTTTGCTTCTCTGGCCTGCTAAGAAGCCTTTCTTTGCTTTGCAGCTTGGATGCTGACATCTGGAAGAAGTTTCTGTCTCGCCCAGCCCTGCCGTTTATCTTGAGGCTTCTTCGGGGGTTGGCCATGCAGCACCCTGCCACCCAGGTGAGTAGCCAGCCTGCATGTATACCTTATTCTGAAGACAAGACAGGTAGAGCGAGGGAAACATACACTGTCTTCTCATCTCCCAGGACTGAGGAAGATAACTGCCTTGATAGCCTTGAGACATGACTTGCCCTGATAGGTGAGACTTCTAGAGTGGACGACACTCTCAGAGGTCATCTGGCTCAGCTCTCTGTGAGAAGGATTAAGTTCCATTTGTGATTTCCTCATTCAGCTCATTCCTATGTGGGGCTTCACAGGGCATCTGAGCAGCAGTTGGACTGTGAGTGTGACTGGCCCAAGTGTAAAACAGTTTTGTTTTCTGGCCACAGTCACTGGGACATTAGTAATATCATCACCCTGTTTTCTGCTCTGTGTCAGGCAGCTGAAAACTGTGCTTAGAGAGGCCCACCTGTTCCCCTCTAGCTCATTCCTGATCGCTGCCCACGGGCCGAGGCAGCTGTTATCACTCACAAATCCTAACTGGCCTGGGCGGGTGGCCAGGCTGGGGTTTTTAAAAATTGAACTTTTTATTTCAAGATAATTATGAATTGACATGAAGTTGTTAAAAATTAATACAGAGATGCCTGGCTGGTGTGACTCAGTGTTTGAGCGTCAACCTATGAACCAGGAGGTCATGGTTAGATTCCTGGTCAGGGCACATGCCTGGGTTGTGGGCTCGATCCCCAATGTGGGGCATGCAGGAGGCAGCTGATCCATGATTCTCTCTCATCATTGATGTTTCTATCTCTCTCTCTTCCTCTCTGAAATCAATAAAAAATATATTTTTACAAAAAGAAAGCACACAGAGAAATCATATCTATACCCATTATGTAGTTTCTCTCAATGGTAACATCTTGAAAAATGGTCATAAATATCACAGCCAGGATGCTGATCTTGATGCACGATTCAGGACAGTTTCAGCACCACAAGGATCCCTCCTGTTGCACTGTTATAGCCCCACCCACTTTCCTGCACCCCGACTCCTCTGACCCCCGGCAGCCACTGATCTGTTCTCCATTTCTATAGTTTTGTCATTTCAAGAACATCATATAAATGGAATCACACAGCATGTAACCTTTTGGGGACAGTGAATGGATTCAGCAGAGATGTAGGAGGTAGAATGAATGGAGTTGGAGGCTGATTGCACCTGGGGAGAAAAGAAGATAGATGAATCAAGAACTCTGCTCAGTTTTTGGATTGGGCGACAGGGTGAATGGTGGTTCCATGAAGGAGGTGAGCTTAGGACAGGTCTGCTGATAACCAGGCTTATTCTTAGTTACTAAACTGAATTACTTAGTTACTAAACTGGAGTTTGAAGTGAGGTGGGCAGAATTCATTAGGTTTGATTCTCAACATACAGTCTGTCCTCCTAACTAGAATGTAAGCTTCAGGAGGATACAGTCTTTGTTTCCCCAGCACCTAAAACACTGCCTCACACACAGTAAACACCAGAGTGTTGAGTGTGGGCTACCTCACCAGAGGCAGTTGAACTATGGGCTTGGTGTTTAGGAGCTTGAGACACAAGAGGCCCTGTAATTTTGTTGAGCTGCATATTTGAAGCCATGAGAATAGATTTATGAGCTAGTGAGTGATCTGATTGAGTGCTGAGCTTTCACATTGCAAGTTGGCTTCATTGTTTTCAACTTACCGTCAAATATGTAGTAATTGCCATCAATTCACTTGTGATGTGGGTGGTGCAGAGGTCAATGAAAGGCTGCTGTTCTCAGTGAGCTCACCTGGAGAGCTTTTTCAGACGACACCCGCCTTCGGTGTTCTGATGGTCTCCCCCAGTTCAGAGCGTGGTGCTAGAGCGCATTAATTGCCGACCTTCTCAAGCACAGGGCTTCTTGTTAATACATTTTAAGTGTTTTCTTAGCTCCAGTCCCACTTGTAGTTGTACCTCTAGTATCCAGAGGTTGAGAAAACTCCTGTGCTCCTAAGTTTGGTGGCCCCAGATGAAGACCTTAACACAGTCCCTCTGAACCTCAGGGGCCTGCTCTGCTTGGTAGTCACTGAGTTCACCACTCAGGACTCATCAGGTGCTGCTTCTCCAGGGAATCTTACCTGCACCCCTTTCCCTGTGCCTGGATGCTTTGCATGTTGTCTCATTTTAATCATCCCAGGAGCCCTGGCATTACCCCCTGCTTTATAGATAGAGATGCTGACGCTAAAGAGCATAGTGATGGGTCAGAGGCCCTTGGCAGAGCCGAACCCGCCCCCATTTGTCCAAATCTGTCAAAGTTTAGAACGAAAGGATCAGATTGAAACTTGAGCAGATAACACAAGGTTGTGTACATTCCATTGATTTTCTGAACCTTTAAGCTCCTGGGAAGAACACTTGTCTACATAACTGGAGGCCTGTGTCTCTCTGGCCCCTTCTTGGCAGGTTCTGATTGGAACTGACTCCATCACAAACCTGCATAAACTGGAGCAGGTGTCCAGCGACGAGGGCATTGGGACCCTGGCAGAGAACCTGCTGGAGGCACTGCGGGAGCATCCTGATGTCAACAAGAAGATTGACGCCGCCCGCAGGGAGACCCGGGCTGAGAAGAAGCGCATGGCCATGGCGATGAGGCAGAAGGCTCTGGGCACCCTGGGCATGACGGTAAAGCCAGTCCCTGAGTCCCCAGTTCTTGCCACCCTGCTGAGGAGGAGGCTGTGGCACAGTGATTTGTAATTTGGGACAGAGCTGGGGTTGGGCACGGTGAAGCTAAAGGCTGGATGGAGGAAGAGGGTGTGCTAGGCCCTTCACCTTGCTAATCTTCCCAACAACCCTCAGAGCTGTGACTATGACTGTTCTGTCCAGATGAGACTCAGTTGCTAAGGGATTTTAGTTCATAAAAACAGTCAAAATGGTGATAATAGCCATTGTTATTAAGGATTTACTATCTGCCAAGCATTGTGCTTATGCAACTTGTAAGATTTTATTTAAGCCTTTGTGTGGTTCTATAAGGTGGTATTATACCCATTTTCCAGATGAACTAATTGAGGCTGAGAGATGAAGTAAATAGGCCAAGACACAAAACTAATAAGTGGTTGACAGGACTTTGAACCCCGGTCTGTGCACACGAAGGGCTCTGTGCTGTTTTCACTGTCCTGAGGCCTTGGAGGAAGCAGTAGGCCTCTGAGAGCCTCCTCCAAGCCAGCAAACTGAGTGTCAGCAGTTTTAAAACTCCCATGGGAACAGTAAATGAATCATAACGCATCAGCCCTTGCCAGCTGAGAGCTGGTATTGCTGGCACAAAGAAGGGGCTGTTTTGGTGGCAAGTGGCGGCTTGCCAAGGTTCCAGCCGGATGGTTTCTCTGCTTCAGTGGTCCTGCAGGAAGGGAATAGCAGGGAATCTGGGTCTTTACCCTCATTAGAAGCCAACTGAAGAGATTCCTTTTGATGCAGCCATCCTTTTAGTGTATGTGGAGGGTCAGCCCTGTCCTTGAGTGTCCCCGAGTTAGGGTGTGTGTGTGTGTGTGTGTGTGTGTGTGTAAATCCCCTTCTGACATACCACCTGGGGTTCCCCCAACAGACAAATGAAAAGGGCCAGGTCGTGACCAAGACGACACTCCTGAAGCAGATGGAAGAGCTGATTGAGGAGCCGGGCCTCACGTGCTGCATCTGCAGGGAGGGGTACAAGTTCCAGGTACAGCTCTGGGCCTGGGCCTGGTGGCCAGCCTGCTCGCTTGCTCTGGTGGCAGCCCTTGCCTGCAGGCCTTTTGTTCTTAGACTGGCCAAGGCTTGCTTCTTGGCCACTCTTTAAAGGCAGGAAGGCACTGCCTTCATCATCGTCATGATCGTACACAACAAGCACTCACTGGATTCTGCCTTGCTAGGCCCCATGCCCAGAGCTTGATGTAATTTTATCCTTAAACTTGTAAAAAGTTCTGTTTGTGGCTGAGAGCAAAGGTCATGGGACAGAGCCAGAATTCTTGGCTTTTAAAAACATACCATGCTGTTTCCATTCAGGACACCTGGGAGATCAGGCTCCCCCTTACCTGAAAGGAGCAGAGCAGCAAGTGACGTGTTTGCTCCCCTAAAGGCCTAAAAGGGGTCCCCTTTCTCTCTAGCTTCAATTGACTACTGAGCACCCAAGCTATTGAAGGGCAGTACCCTGGACCACAGGCCTTTAAGTCCTGCTGTAACACAGGCTCTTTGGAGCTGCCCGATAATTTTTGAAAAGCAACCGACTTATCAAGAAGGCACTTTATTCATTTTAAAATAAATAAAACAAAGACAAAGGAAGGGCAGTTTAAACATACATTTCTGTCTTTCCACCTGCACAGCGTCTGCTTTAGTTTGGTTGCTTCCCTCACTCCCAGTCAAGTGCTTAACCACGAGCCTGGGTGCTGGCTGTCACCCCCTCTTCTGGACTGTCCCTGCCTAGGCGGGTAGGCATTCTGCTCTGCTTCACCTGCTTCCAAAGCCTGCGTGGAGTTTCTCCTCACCTCTCCTCCTTTTTCTGTTGTCTTGCAGCCCACAAAGGTCCTGGGCATTTATACCTTCACCAAGCGGGTAGCCCTGGAGGAGATGGAGAATAAGCCCCGGAAACAGCAGGGCTACAGCACTGTGTCCCACTTCAACATCGTGCACTACGATTGCCACCTGGCAGCCGTCAGGTAGGCCCTGGCTCTGGGGACGGGCTCCCTCAGTGGGCCCCTCCCTCATCTGAGCTTCAGCTCCAGACCTCTGTTACTTCCCAGGTGTGGGCAGCTGCCAACCCTGAAGTTTTAATGCTGTTCCTTAGTCTCTGGGGAGTGGGGTGTTCTACCTTTAACCATATAGGCTGAAGAGCCATTCTTGCCAGGAAAATACCCGTGGCTTTTGGCCCACGCTGGTGAAAGCAATGTTACTTACCTGAAGCAGTGAAGCCTGCACTTGCTATATCAGGGTTACACTTGGCTAATTCTGTGCGTGGAGTTAGGAGCATGGGCTAACTTCCTTCGTGTTAGCAAACCCTCGCCACTCCACTTGCCCAGGTGCCTGGTTGCCCAATTAATTCCAGCAGCTACTCATCCCTGCTCTCCTCACATCCAGGCTGGCTCGAGGCCGGGAAGAGTGGGAAAGTGCCGCCCTGCAGAACGCCAACACGAAGTGCAATGGGCTCCTTCCGGTCTGGGGACCCCACGTCCCTGAATCAGCTTTTGCCACTTGCTTGGCAAGGTGAGTGTTGAGCATTTTCACGGTAGGAAAAGGGATTCCCAGGAGTTGGGGGGAGTCATCTTTCAGCCCAGCCTGTGGTGAGACCATTTCCTGTTGCCTTCATTGGGAATCCCTGTCTCTTTACTTGCTGGCAAGGGGTTGTTCGGAACAGAGGGCACTCTGCTGAGACACCGGCACCCTCAGTGTCTGTGCACCATGGAGAATTTCTAGTTATTCACTACTCTCCACCTTTGTTGATCTAAGGACATCAGACCTGGAATGCCTGACTTGGTCTCTGAGGCCAACATTTCCCAGAATTCACTGGGTATACGCCTCTGAGGTATATGCCTCTGAGGGTTAAATAATAAAAATTAATAGCTCAGTGGCACGGGCTCCCTTGTCCTGAAATGCAGAGTAGCTGAAGCCCTTACCTCTGACTGCTGCCTTTTGGAGTGGTGCCCACCACAGGTCCTGGTTTTAAAGCTCAGGGATGAAAAGGTATTGATATAAAACTGGTACCTGGTAGTAATAATGATGGAAGTAACAACAGGCAGTAACAACAGGCAGTAGCACAATTACCATGTGCTATTGTTAGACACACTCTACAGATGAGAAATTGTGGCATAGAGAGATTGAGTAACTTACTTGAGGTCACATAGTTAATAAGGCATAATAGATTATAATGTAAATTGACATAGAAAAAGCCTTTATTTAGAGTTTGGGGACATGATTCTTAGAATAGATTTCCTGGTCAGTCAGAAGGGATAAGGTCTTCCTTTCTTATTCCAAAATGTACTTCTAGAAGTGGCCATAATATGTTCTATGACAGTGGTCTCTCAAGAAGTGGGTCCCTCAAAACCAGTGGGTTCTCACCAAAGCTTGGAAAGCATCACTTTTAGTCACAGCAGAAGTGAAACGTCCTCTTCCTGCTGGCTCAGTCCTTGCCTTCGACTCTCCCTTCATCCCGCTGGCCATTTGTGCAACCTGTGCAGCCAACAGGGAAGGGATCTCCACCAGAGACTTGCTTCTGTTCAGCGCTTGTTCTGTTCCCTCTCAGGCACAACACTTACCTCCAGGAATGCACAGGCCAGCGGGAGCCCACGTACCAGCTGAACATCCACGACATCAAGCTGCTGTTCCTGCGCTTCGCCATGGAGCAGTCGTTCAGCGCGGACACCGGCGGGGGTGGCCGCGAGAGCAACATCCACCTGATCCCGTACATCATTCACACTGTGCTTTACGTCCTGAACACGTTAGTATCTCGCATCCCACTGGGCAGCATCCAGCTGACCCAACACCTCCCGTGTGTCCATATTCGTCTTAGTTAGTTCCAGAGCCAGTGCCTAACCAACGGCAGCCTTTGCTGAAGTAGGAATGTTCATCCACAGCTTTTAGGTGACTCCCTTCTAAAACCGTCCCATCTCCCACTGTGGGCAGCCAAGGGCCTGACCTTCAGCTCAGAGAGGACGGAAACTGGGAGAAACCAGACCACCAAAACTTCTACTTCCATGTAGCCCCTACTTCTCCTTACAACACTCACTTCTCTTGGATGGGGAGGTGGTAGGTTGGAGGTGAGGGTTTCACATGTAGGGGATGTGGCAGAGCCAAGAGCCTGTTTCATAAATGGAAACTGGACTTGCTTCCCCTGTTTTCTCTCCAGTAAGTAATGCTTCTGGCAAGTGTGAGGAAAATGGAGGGAGTGTTAAGATTATCTGGGGAAGTCAACTGACAAGGAAGGCAGCCAGGGAAAATTAGATTGTATTTTTATCCAGATGTACATTAGGGGTAGTTTTGTAGCACCCCTACATCATAATCTGAAACAGCTCAATTAAGGATGCCATTGGAGGCTCAGTTGCTGATAGTTAGGTTGATATGTGAAAGTATAATTTTAAAGTAACACTCAGGGGTAGAGAATAATATTCTTTTATTCCACCCCAGATTTCAAAAGCAGATTTAATATACGTTAGCTCTTAGGTTTGATTTATTAAATGGTTTCATATTTGAGGCCCCAGATCTATTGGGCAGAGAACTGACAGGCTGTGTGCAGTCACACAGGCAGCTACAGTTCCGTTTAGGCAGCAGGACAATCTGTCTCTTGTTCTTGCTGGCCTTCTCTCTTCAACAATGTTATCTTCTGCTTCCCTCCTATTTTCTTGTGAGTTAAATGGCTGACCTCCAGACCACAGGTTTCATTGTTAAAAAGATGCACAGGTGGGTCTCCATCAGTGCATTACGTCACCCGCTAACCTGTTTAGACTGTCAGAAGAAACACCTGCATTGCTGACAGCACAAATGTTCCCATCCCCAAACTGCTGCAGGTCTGAGAGCTAATTGCGTGTTGGTAGCCTTTGAAAGAGCCCTTGGCCTTTGCAGAGACATGTCTCTGTTGGCAGCGAGGAGGTAGAGTGGACTGTTCCCCGGGGCGGAGAGCTGACCCAGGGCGGGGAGCTGGCACGATTTGCCTGGCAGAACAGAGCCGGTGATTTCAGGTGTCGTTGAATGCTAGACATTTTAACTCCTCTCAAGCTTCGTCAGTGGCGAGGGAGTTGGCTGTGTCATTATCTTGGTCCGTTCCAGGCTGACCTGGAAGCTTCACCGAGAGGCACTCTCTCATCCGCACACTGCTTCTCTAGTCACTCCATGTTGCCACGGGCTTGGCCACGGGGCGGGTGAGGGGGTGACTGCCTTTGGTGGACCATTTGTGTATGAAGGCAAGTGTGTGACACTGTGATCCAGAGCAGAGCTGAGCAGGTCTGCAATGGCCTGCTGATTCCCAGTTCAGGAGAATCGAGTTGAGTTTACTCACCGTTCCCTCTGCGCCACTCTTCAGGGTGTGCTCGCACTGCCCCTGCTTCCCACAGCCCAGTTGGGCCGTGCTGTGTGCACACCTGGTAACTGTGATTCTGTGGCTCCTAGTGCTGTGTTTGGTTTACCTCATGGCATTAGGACAGGGCATCAGCACTCCTGGCTTGAGAGCACCATCTGGGTTATAAGGAGAGCGTGTAGCCAGAAACACCTGATCGGGGGGCTCCAGTGCCCTCATTGCCGCGTCAGTGACCACTGCCAAGGCTTCGTCCTGGAGGGCAGAGAGAGTTATTAACTAATGCTGGGCAGGCTCTGGGCCAGGCGGCCTGGGTCAAAGCCAGTTCTTTCGCACCCCATTGTGTGACTTGGGGCAAAATACTTACTTTCTCTGTGCTGTAGTTCTGAGAGACTGGGAAATTGAGCACACCCTCCCACCCCCTGTTGCTGCTGGTACCTGTTTGAGGGTTATTGTGAGGATGTCCATATGAAGCTCTTAGAATGGTTCCTGGCGTTAAAGTTCATGGTCATCATTGTCCCTGCAGCTTAGGCAAGATTTGGAACAGGAAGTGGCGCTTGCCTGAAAAAAGCTGTTCTGTTGAAGGGGAGAGGGCACAGACACGTAGGGAAACAAACAACACAGTGAGCCGTGGAAAGCAGTGGTGCAGATGGAGTGTGAGCAAGGTGGCTGTAATAAGACCACACTGCGTCAGGGAGTGCAGAAGGCCGGCTCAGAGCCAGAGATTCATGATTCACATTGGCTCCATCACCTACTGCTCGGTGACCTTGGGCAAGTCACTGTGGTAAAAAGGTGCTGTTACCTTCCAGGGTTCTGAGGTCACTGGTGGTGAACTGTTTGTGAAGGTGCTCGACCTGACCTGCCGGGCGCTCAAGCCAGCAGTTGTTGGGAATTATGTCGGACCTGAGCTGGGGGTGGGGAGGGGCCAAGGAAGATGCTACCAAGAGGGGCTTGGAAGGGAAGCCGCAGCACTTGGAGAGCGGGGAGGGGACGGGTGTGTGTGGCCTGTGATCCACGCGTTCAGGACACCCAAGAGAAGAAGAGAAATTGAACACACCTTCCTCCCCTGTTGCTGCTGGTCCCTGGCACCCGCCCTGGTTTCATCGTGCTCTTTTGTTCTAGAACCCGAGCAACTTCCCGAGAGGAGAAGAACCTCCAGGGCTTTCTGGAGCAGCCCAAGGAGAAGTGGGTGGAGAGTGCCTTTGAAGTGGACGGGCCCCACTATTTCACAGTCCTGGCCCTCCACATCCTGCCCCCCGAGAGGTGGAGAGCCATGCGTGTGGAAATCCTGCGGAGGCTGCTGGTGACCTCTCACGCCCGGGCAGTGGCTCCAGGAGGAGCCACCAGGTTAGTACCTGCTTCAGGGAGCTGCCCCTGCCCCCTGTTGCCTGGACGGTGTATTCCCAGTGTGTGAAAACTGCCAGGCAGTGTGTGTGCGCTAAGGGAAGGCGTGCGCATTTGTCCTGACTCCTCTCCGTCTGTGACCCCAAGTCTAGGCCCGATGGCTGGCAGGTGCCTGCCCACCTTGGGTCTGGTGTTCAGCCACTAAAGAGGCAGAGCCAGGCGTATCTCTGTGCAAAATTCTAGAGGAAGCCAGCCAGGCACGGGATGAGGAGGAGAATTCGGGCCTCTGGGGCTCAGACAGGTGACAGGCTTCCCAGGCGGCTGGTCTGGCATAAACTAGGAAAGCCTCCGCATGGCTGTGTTTGGGGAGTTTCTTTTCTGATCATTAAAAGCTCGTCGTCTCCCTCCTTGGTCACGTTCCTGCCTGACCTTGCCATGTTCCACAGCTCTTCTCTCTCTCCTGTTAATGTGGGCACCTCCCGAAGCAGGAAGTGGTCTTTGTTTTCATGACCTTGTGCTGCGATTTGGGTTCCATGGGAGGTGTCCTGAGAGAAACATCTGCAAGGAAGCCCTTGAGATGTCCACATGGATTGCCCCGCACTCAGTGGATTCCGTGGGCTCCACTCTCGGCTCTCAGTGGCTTGTGCAGTCTCTGCCTGCCCTGCGCGGCAGAGTAGGGGCGAGGGCGTCAGCTTGCTTCTGCCCCTGGAGGAAAGTCTTCCCTTCTGGGAGGTCTGTCCTTGGCAGTTTGCTTTCGCTGGATCCGAGGGAACATTTCCACATTTGTAGGCCCAGGGGGACCTTCAGGCCCCTGACAGTGACAGGCCAAGTGGAAACAGCCAGGTGCCTGAGTTGGCACACGTGGTATCTTTACTTCCATCAGCTCTGATTTACCAAGGGTTGCTAGTCAGGCCTCACGCCCGCAGGGAGGCTGGGTTGGAGCTCTGTTGAGTCAGGCCAGCATCAGCTTCTTGGTGTGGAGCAGAAGGGGCGAGTCTTGTTAGATTCCTATCTAACCCCTGCCCCCATTCCAGGCATATCACTTCCAGTGTTCCCCGGGAGACCGAAGCATTCATAGTTAACTAGCCGCCAGAATCACAAGTCAGATCTGGCGGATACCAAGTTGTTGATAAGCCAGGCTGGCCTGCTTCCCTAGCACATAAAGTGGCATTTACTGGGCACAAGCTCTCAATGGCAGGTGTGAAATCTGAGCCCACAGGAGCTGTTTTGCTTTCAATTAGGAGACTGGAATTCATTACTGTCCCAGGCGGTTAAGGAAAAGCCGATTTGGTCACAGCTTAATTAGGCAATCCAGTGCGAGCTATACTCAGGAGTTGCCATTTTCTCTGTAGCAGTTTAGTCACCTTTACTAATCAGCCTTAAATAATTAAGTTGGGCAGGGTTATTCAAGATTCCTGCTTACCAAGGCAAAACAGTCACAGAAGGACCAGACTTGGTGTGATGTGGGGGCGTGAGCAGGGTGCTCCTGAAACAGACTGGAGGAGGAGCTGGGCATTAGCACAGTATTGAGACACCCTCCGGGGAGAGGCCTCGGCTGGGAGGATTAGAGGGTGTCATCTTGCTGGCTGGGGCAGTGTCACTGGCGCAGGCTCTGTTCATTGTGGAGGGGGAGGCAGTGGCAGACACACAAAAAGGTGACTCTAGGCATCTGCACAAGAAAGGTTGACCTCTTCTGCATGTTTTCCATTCGAAGAGAAAGGTCCTCTGCCTGGGACTTGCAAGTACTTAAGACTAGGACTTTCTCTTCATGTTGTTTACAGAGAAATGGGTCATCGGCCTCCTCCTCAGGCCCACCTCACAGTGGTTTTCCCTTCAGGCTGTGGCATCCTCAAGCTGGCAGGCAAGGGAGAAAGTGCATCGGGTGGAGGGAAGGTTCAGGAAGCATATTTCAGCAAATGGAATTCTCATTTGATTATTATTTGACTTTTAAAGTATTTATATTTACCGACTCTTAAGTGTGATGGCCTGTCCCATGGGACACTGTCCCTTTACCTGAGTGAGGCCCATATGGTATAGTTTTACCTTCTATGATAAGTAACATCTGTGCTTGTCTGACTTATGATTCTTACACACACACACACACACACACACACACACACACACACACACACACTAATACTGAATTCTAGTCCCTTTAGTTATGGGCTCTGTACATCATGTTCTGAAGTATATAGCATCCCCATCACAAGGGTTCAACTACCTTTACTTACTACAGACGTGAAACCAGTTTGCAGACAACACCCCTTGTAAATTTGGGTGCTGGAAACCAATTCTAGCCCCAACATCACTCCCTATGCAGAGGAGTCTAGTCTTTCCGTATTTCACGGTGGCTGCACCTGTGTAACCATTCCTCACCGGCAGTGCCTGCCGAGGAGGCAGTGGGCGTGGTCGCACATAGCCCCATGTTCTGAGGGACTGGCTGGTCCTTAATCCTCAGCTGATCATGGGATTAAGTAGGGGCGGGCGATACTGGGTAGAAACTAAGGTGTGGCGAGCAGCTCGCTCAGGATTATCCCGGCATTGGGAGGTGTTGGGCAGTGTGCCCTCCATCCTGGATGCTACCTTTGCTCATCGCCACTTTTCCCCCAGCTTGCTGCTTTCAACACAGCACGTGTTGACAAATTGCTGTGTGTGGTGGCTTTGGGTCTGCTGACTAACAGTTCTCCCAGCCTGAGGAGGGCCTTGTTTCCCACCTCATCTGCTAGATCCCAGCAAGTCTGGAGCTCGTGGAGGTTGCACACAGCAACATGAGCTCCAGGAGAGGTTGGCCTCTCCTTCAGGCAGTCGCCTTTCGGTTGTCATGTCGCAGCTGTGTCTCCCTTTCTTCCGATTTACCCTGATTTGGAAGACAGCCCGTGCCAAAGCTGAATATTTCAGGGAACGTTTTTTGTAGTAAATAAACCACTGGCTTCAGAAGGCCCTGCCCGCCGAGACAGACAGTGGCTAGAACTGAGTGACCCCCAGATGACTGTGACGCTCCCCGTGCTCCCCCTGCTCTGCCCTGTCCTGTGAGGACCCTTCCGGGCCTGCATGACATGCGGTGGGATGTTCTTTCCAGGCTGACGGACAAGACAGTGAAGGACTACTCTGCCTATCGCTCCTCCCTTCTCTTCTGGGCCCTCGTCGATCTCATTTACAACATGTTTAAGGTAAGGATGCCATTGGAGGCTCAGCAGTGTCTGAGTGTCTGCAAGGTGTCAGGTGATGTGTTGCTGGCTCTGACCCTGCCTCAGCCAACAGGTGGCTGCTCTCCACCGGCCTCTCCCAAGAAACCAGCGCACCCACTGTGGGAAGGGATTTACACCAGCCTAGACGCTTGCGTGTCTGTGCTCACTCCACCACCTGGTCTGGGGCCTGCTGTAGACCTGCTTCTGCAGGAAAATCTTCCCTCCCGAGTCACCTTTGTGTGCTCTTGTCCCCCCAGTTTTGATAACTCCGTTGCCCTGTTGAGTATGACTTCTTCCAGCCCAGCTTACACTCCTCTCTGCCTGGAAGGAATTAGGGTTTGGGTGGCTCCTTTCATAATCGGAATGAAACAGCTCAATTAAGGCATCTTGACGAATCCCTTTTCTTTGGGAAATGCAGGTATGACGTGTGGGGAGGAAAGAATGCAGTCGCTTGTTGTAGCTTGTAGGTTCAAGTGACCCAGCATGTAATAAAGGGGCTGTGAGAGGAGTGAAGTGAAGTTTATTGTTCCTGGCAGCAAAACACATCCTCCAGGGAAAACTGATGTACACAAGAGGGCTCTCCTTTCACGGGCTGACGTGGCTGCCTGACTCGAGGCATGAAGTCATCCCCCCTCACCCCCTGGCCTGTCCCCTGTTGGTTCTTGTAGAAGGTGCCTACCAGCAACACAGAAGGAGGCTGGTCCTGCTCCCTAGCAGAATACATCCGCCACAACGACATGCCTATCTGCGAAGCTGCTGACAAAGTCCTGAAGACCTTCCAGGAGGAGTTCATGCCAGTGGAGACCTTCTCGGAGTTCCTCGACGTGGCTGGTCAGTGTCAAGGTTCTGTCTCTCAAAGATCTTCTGCAGCAAAACTGGTTTGTCTTAGTGGGGCTGGCCATAGCTTGTTTCTTCACATGTCAGATAACACAGGTGAGAACTCGCCTGTCGGCCACCAAAAGATCGGAAGCACTGATAATGAGAGCAGCAGCTCTGCACTGGGCTGCCCGCTGCATTTCCCTGTCTGCAAGGCAGCCCTGGGTGAGGTAGGCCTGTGGTCATCCCCACTTTGCAGGTGGGGTAGCTGAGGCGCTGGAGATTCACTACGTCTACAGTGGGGCATCGCTGCAAGTTGGTAGAGCCCCTTGTGATCCCTGGCTTTTCCTGACAGCTCAGGGAAAGACCGTGGAGCTTCCCTGTCTTTCTCCTGCCTCTTATGTCACAGCTGCCCCTGGGGAGATGCGGAACACTTCAGCTCTGATTCTTAAATGGTGAACATCAAAACACCAAGGCAGAGCATCTGTGGCTGTAAGAACAGGGCAACACTTTGAGCTCTTGTCATATGAGACATCCTCAGACAGTCCTTATCCCTCAGCTATAAACATGAAGTTCATTGTCTTTCCTGTGTACAGATTCCTTATACAACGGACATGTATTTTAATTGCACACACATTAAAAGTTGCTTGGATTTCATAACCAAGCATCAGGTGACCACAGGGGGAGGTGACGTGGGCCGCTGCCTGGGAAGAGACACCTCAGATCACAGATCTTGGAGCCTCTGGGCTGTGGGCGCTGTTGCCTTACAGCCCTTGCACTGCTGTCTGTCCAGTGTAGGGCTCCCGGGGCCGAAGCAGAGGGCCCACACCAGCCTGACTCTTGGGAGCTTATGTTATTTTCCCCTGACGGTCATTGTGGGAATGCTGTGACGTGTAAAGAAGCGGGGGAAACATCTCCCCGATCCCACTGATATTTTTCTGTTTGTTTTTGTCTTCTGGGAACTAAACTCTCAAGAGTTTGGAATGATGCTCTGTGTGAATTTCTCTTTCCTCCCAGCTCAGCCCCAACTGATGGAGTTCCCCTAAAGCATTGGTTCTCAACCTTCCTAATGCCGCAACCCTTTAATACAGTTCCTCATGTTGTGGTGACCCCCAACCATAAAATTATTTTCGTTGCTACTTCATAACTGTACTGTTGCTACTGTTATGAATCGTAATGTAAATATCTGATATGCAGGATGTATTTTCATTGTTCGCGACCCACAGGTTGAGAACCGCTGCCCTAAAGCCTAGGGCTTGCATTTTGTCCTTTGCGGTGGCCTTGGTGGGAGCCGTGCACTGGGATGGCCTTGTAGGTGCCCTCGGTTATCAGAGGCCACGTGCTAGCCCTCCTACCCGAGGTTCCTTTGTTAACTTCACCGGGTGCTCCCCGTGCATCCTCCAGCCTTGACTTCCTACCTTAGCCACTCTCCCTGCTTTCTTCCCAGGAAGTGACCCCTACAGATACGAGGGAGCCTGTGTATTTGTGTCCTCGGGGCCGAGCACTGTGTTTGTCACCCAGGGGTCTGGTGAATGTACTAGTAAACCAAGACTGTCAGTGTGAATGTAAGAGTCTGAATAAGAGGAGGGGGTGGACCAGGTAAGGAAGGTGGTCAGCTCAGTTCAGGGCTTTGCATCAGCCCCGGGACTGGTGGCAGCACCGCGGCCTGAAGCAGGGCAGTGCAGGGGGGCTCTGGCCTTCACTCGGAGGTCCTGTTTCCACAGTGTGGCTTCATTGCTTTGTTTAAACTGGTAGAAAATCTCAGAACACCAGGCACACCCTATTGAATGCAAGGACAGCAACACCTTCCAAAACCAGCATGGGATGGGGCCCCCTTCCCCGCATTGCGCAGAGCTGGGGAGAGGATTCCTGTTGGCATGCTGCCGGGCCTTGGGGCGATCACCTGTGAGGGAGCGGCAGGGGCAGCGGGGGACCTGATGCTGCTGATTGAGCACCTTCTGTCATACATGGCACTTCCACATCCATGCCTGACGTCATCCCCACAGTAATGAAGCAAGGACCCTTCACTGTCCCTGTGTGATAGTCGAAGGACGGAGCTTCTGAGCACAGGCAGCCTGCTCAGGGCTGGTGGCTAAAGCGCCGATGGGCCCGGGGCCTGTACCCTTCTCTGTCCTCCAGCCCTCCGGGGCAGTGGTGTGCACCTTTCCCAGTCCAGGTCCTTTTGAGAGTGCGTGGAGGGCTGTGGACACTTCCTTTCCATTTACCCTGTGGTCCACGGACCGGGCTTAGAACTGCTCCAGGGAGATGGTGGGCCAGCCTCTGCCCCTGTACCACCCTCAGACAAACAGCCTCCGCTTCCAGAACATGGCGCGGTGACTCTCGTCCCAGTCATGGCCGAGCCTCCAGCCGCAGCTGTCAGAACTTGTTGGAGTACAGTGTGTTCTCTTCGAGGATGCGGCAGCCATGACTCATGGGCTGGGGCCATGCGGTCCTGCTCCTAACAGCCTCTGCCTCTGTTCCCAGGCCTCCTATCAGAAATCACCGACCCAGAGAGCTTCCTGAAGGACCTGTTGAACTCAGTCCCCTGACGGCCCCGGAACCGCTGCTGACCCTCTGAAGCTGGCTGCCTCCGCCCTCTGTGTTCTTCCCTCCTGTGCATCGTTCCCCACAGGACGCTACACCAGTACCCCCTCCTCCCTCCCTCATCTTTCTCGGAGTGGCTTGGGGTTTTAGGCTTCCTGTTTTATCTTGTGTGTGTGGTGCACTAGCTATGAAGTTGTTTGTAACCCGAGCCACGGAAGGACTTGTACATACCTAGGAGCCATGAGTTGTCCTGGCCAACTTAATACTTGAGTGTGCACATCTTGAGAAATAAACGAATGACTTAATACACATTGAAAAAGAAGGTGTTGGCTGCTGCTTAAACCCGTCCTTGGTGTCACAGGCCACACTTTCCTTGGCTGCCCAGCCCTTCCGATGTCAGTACAGGAAGACGGGCCTGGCAGAGTCGCCATCTCTGGGCCTCTTGTCGGCATCAAACGGAGCCTGTCTGTTTCCGGCCAGCAAGCCGGGGCACCGCATTTGATAAATATGATCTAAAACAAACCCCTTGGCCTCTCTTAATTTTGGCCTTAAGAGCTGGAACCCAAAGACACATGGAGCCAGTGGTTTTCTAGTCCTCGGCGGAGGGCAGGCCCCATAGGGCACTAGGCTTTCTGCAACAAGCGCATTGACACTCTGCTGCCTGCGGCAAATCGGGGATCCTTGGGTGACTTCTCTTCGGGTCGCAGCTTAGGAGAGGGCCTGGGGTAGACTTAGAGTCGGAACAATGAGCAGCTGTGCTTTTCTGCACTTCCCTCTGCCGGGCCCAGTGTGCGTGCTTATTTCTAGCCTCTCACAGCCCTTCAGGAAAGAGCCAGGGTCGCTTGCCAGGGGCTGCCCACCGGGCTGCCAGGGCGGCAAGTTTGTGCCTCTGACGCCGTGTCCTCAAGCACTGTGGCTCCTGTCCCTGGGGCCTCAGGACTTGCCTCCCCAGCTCCTGGGCAGCGTTCCTCTGTAGTGAAGCAGCGAGGCTGACCCAGATGGCCCCGGGAGGAAGAGCTCACCAGTGCCGTCTCCTCACTCCGTGACTGCTCTCCGCTGCTCCTCCGCGGGACAGACTCCCCTGTCTTGATGTCCAGTGTATGTGGCTCCATCCTCAGGCCAGACCATTTGGGACAGGAGGTTCCTCCGGGCCCATTTCGGAGAGTTCCACAGCCAGGACCTCAGGCCTCTTCCCAGAGCCTCTGACGAAGTCGCCACAGGCAGGCGTGAGTGTCGTGCTTGGGGCCACCCAGAGGGACGAAAGGCGTTTGTGGCAAGAGCCCCGCTGGCAGCCCTGGCAGACGAGCGTGTGTGATTGTGTGCACAAGTGCACGTTGGCATTGGCGCTGGCATTGCTGGGGCGATGGGCTTCTGAGGGACGGACTGGGCTGAAAAGGGCACAGCATCGCCCAAGCCGTGTCAGGTGCTCACTTCGTTCGGCTCCATCGCCTCCTGTATGCAGTCTCCGTGCCTGTAAGTGGGAAGTTGTGTCCACGGGGTAGGGTGGTTGCCAGGCTTACATGAGATTATCTGCCTGCTGTGTAGTAAAAAAATGGCTGCTTTTACCGTTAATGAATTCACTTTCAGTTTACAAGTTCTGACTCTTCTTCACCAAAGCTCCATGTCTCCGTGAGGTCCAGACATGTCTGGAGGAGGCGGATGAAGGATTTGGTCTCAGGGACCCTGACTTCATACACAGAATACAGCAAGTTGATGCCCTCTTGTGGGCCCCTCGTCTCCCCTCGTCTGAGGGTCTCCCTGAGGGGCCATTGCAGGTACACGTAGCGGAGTGGCTGTTATATAACATCCTGGCAGCGAATACACTGGCAGCTTCTGGACGGCGAAGGGCGTGGGGAAGGTGCAGGGTGAGCAGTGTCACACCTGCTTACCGGGTGCCGGCTTGCTGTCCCGTGTGGCACCATTATAGGCTGAGCTGTATTCGAAGGGACACTTAGGGGCACTGGTGTTGACATGGCGCCTTCGGGAGCTTAACTGTGGCCTGGTGCTCGTGGCAAGGCGTTCACTTCTTTTTTTCCCTCTGTCCTTCATTTCTTGCAAAGTCCTCAGAGAAATTTGGCCCCAACCCAAGTCATCAAGCCTCGTGTTTTCACTGTCCCAGCTTCCCAGTGCCACCGTCCCTGACAGACGTGCAGGCAGGGGGGACTCTGAGCCCAGGGCTGGCACAGCCGCCCTGAAGGCCACCAGGCAAAACTCAGTCCCTTCTGTCCTGAGCCGTCTAATCCCTTCTTGGGTTCCTGTCTTTCTCAACAGGCGCCCCCAGCGGGGAGTTGAGAGGGTTCCAGACTGCACTGTGCCTGCTGATTGATGGCTGCAGTGTGTAAGCCCCCCAGTCTGCGTTCAGCTGGAAGGCTGGAGCAGAGGTGCCACCGCCTTCCCCCCGGAACGCCGAAGCCTCGTGTGCCTTGGCGTCTCGGTCTCTACCGGTGCCAGCTCCTGAGTTCAGGCTCTATTAGGAGGCCCCCATGAGGCCCCTCACCCCCAGTTTCGTTTGCTATGACACCAGGGTCTGCGCTGGGTTCTTTACGCTTATTTCTCACATAGACCCTAAAGTTGGGTGGTGGTGTTCCCACCTTCAGATGAGGAAAGGGCCCCAGAGGAAGGGACCTGCCTGCTGGGAGCTGGGCACTGGGGGGCGTGGCACAGCTCCACTCACCACCCCACTTGCCTCTTCAGTGTCTGCCTGGCGCAGGTGCCCCGCTGAGTGTGAGTGCACAGCGGGGCATCCATGGTCTGTCCTGTGGAGCTGAGATTCCCATGAGGGGCAAAGGCAGGAAGCCTGTCCCAGACTAAGCAGATCCATCACGTGAGCTGACTTAGTCCTGTGTTGGCCACCAGATGCGGGCATTGTAGTGCTGGGGACGCGCCGGGCTCTGGAGGGGCCCAGCGCTGCTGTGGGGCTGAGGGCAAGTCTCCCCACCTGCCTGTGAGGGTGGGAGTGAGTGAGCTAACATGGGAGAACGTTCTAGAATTGGGCAGGGCCTGGGCCGTCTGCTGTGGCTCCAGTGGCCAGTGTGGGCGTGTTCCCGTGGAGAGGAGCCGCAGAGTGGCTGAGGGTAGGAGTCGCCTCTCCTCACCTCCTGCTGTCAGGACAGGCGTTCAGCTGTGGCCCGTGCACACCCCACTCATGCGCACATACACACATGGCCCAGGCACATGCTTGCCACACTCGCACGGAGTCCGTTGCATGGTGATGCTTGTTTGTTCCCTGCGGTTATTTCTGTCTCTGCTGCTCCATGGTCCCCACCCTGGGGGCTACTCCCTCTCCTGCCCATCCTTGTCTCTTGTCCCATCTCGGAGCTTGGCCCAGGCTTGTGTGCTGCCAACTCGCCCCCTTGGCTCCCGGACAAGCCTGGAGCGGCTGCAAGGCGTGTCCAAGTGCAGACCTGGCTCCTGCAGCTCAGGGTGTGGGGACCTCACCCCCTACCCCGCCTCCAGAGCACTAGGGCTCAGCCTGGGAGGAGTCTGTGCTGAGGACCCCAAGACTGCAGCAGCCAATGCCCCACCTGTGCCCTTTGCCGATTTCTGAGCTTTGGGGTACACTCTGACCCCATTGTTCTAGGGCTGGGACAGTGCAGTGCAGAGAGAAGGAAGGACTTACAGGGTCCCCAACTCGCATTTCCCATATCCCAGGCCAACAGGCTCCGGGCACAGAGGCTTGGGGCCCTCCAGGCCTGTCCCCTGAGCCTGTGAATTTCCAGGTCATGGCTGATACTGATCAGAGGAAAGGGGGAACAGGGATAGGTGGGGGGGGGGGGGCCCTCTTTGGGAGAGAAAGAGGCAGGTGGAGTTGGCAGTATCTGGTACAGGCCCAGCATCTCTGCCCACTCACCTGGTCCGTGCTGGGCTCTCACAGCCATGTAGGTCTCTGGCCGCTGTCCATGTGCCCCTGACCTTCAGGGGCCACGGGAACTGGCAGTGCGGGCTGGTTCTCTTCATGGTGCAGGACACGCTGAGCTTTCCATTTGCTAACTCCGCAGCCCTCGCTCAGGTGGTCGTTGAACACACACATTTAAGCAAACTGGCCCTGACTTGTGGAAGCCTCTCCACATCTGTGGGAGAGGCAGGACCCGCGTGCACATCCCCACTGTGGGGGCCCAAGGAGCAGCAGGTGCTCCTGGAAGTTGGGGAGAGGCTGGCGTGTTTGAGGACCACAGTCAACAGGCCTGGAGGGCGGGGCGGGGGCATGGGGACCAGTGAAGCTCGTCCGTGCGCAAGAGGAACAGGCCTCGTCGGGTGAACCAAGGTGCTTGCGCAGCACCTGGCACAGAGGCGGCCACGGAAACGTGAGCTGGGAGGGGACGAGTGACTCACCCAGAGGGGCTTTCCCGGAAGTGGTTTGGGCTCCATCTGAGGAAAAGGCCGCTGACGCAGAGCTCCTGTAGTGACAAGAGCTGTTTGGAGGCAGTGAGCCTTCTGTCGCTGGAGGCATCCAGGCGGATGCCGCAGGGGGTGGTGCTGGGCAGCAGGGGCAAGTCAAGGGCTTTGAGCCAGAGGGCCTGGTTCTAACGCTGCCTTATCCATGCTGGGCCTTGGCGAGCTGCTTCCCCTGTCAACTTGGGGGAGCCCCCAGGAAAGGCGGTGAGCGGGGCTGCCTCACGGGGTAAGGTTGGGTATGCTCCCACAGTGCCCAGCTCGACGTGGGTGACTAACAGGTGTGGGTCCTGAGACGCGCCTCCCTGATGTGGGAACAGAGGCTTCTGACGAGCCTTTCGGGTCCTGCCAGGGGGTGCCCAGTCCCCTCCCCCGTACCCTGCCCCCCAGGTGGGGCTGGCTGTGGTCAGAGTGGCCACAGGGAACCTGAGGGGAGGCAGTGGTGAGAGGAGAGCTCGTCCCCCTCCCCAGGTGTCCCCAGCACCTCCGGAGGGCCTTGTAGGGCCTGGAGCCTGGGCTGTGGTGTTCTCTCTGCCAGTGACGCCGAGGCAGCGGTGAACCCAATGGGCAGGTGCGGCCCGGCCCCCGCCAGGCTCCCCCAGTGCTGTGTGTGCGCTGGGCAGCTCCCAGGACAGCACACGTGTGTGCAGGGATGTTCTCACTTCAAATCCTGGAGGCGGGAAGGGGTCCTGCGGGTGGAGGGTGCATAGAGAGCTGTGCATTAGCCACTTGGGGGGAAACAGACCCGGAGGTAGGGAGTGTCACCGGCTCCTGGGCATCAGGCACCTCGGGGCACGCAGCCTCATCGAGGAGGCCCCAGGGTGTTCAGTCCTCACGGCTGCCCTGAGGCCCGTGCTGGCATCATCGCATTGCACAGATGAGGACACTGAGGCACAGCAGGGATTCGAGTCCAAGTCCATCTGAGGCCACAGTCCACGGCTGTTATCTTTTTGCCTCCTTATCTCTGCCCTTGTCCCAGCTGGACACCATGTTGGGGACGTCTGGCGTGGTGTCTGTGGGGGAACAGGGAGAACTTCCTGCCGTCCCAGAGGCTGACCTGCTGAGCGCGGCCGACCAGTTCCAGGAGGGTTTCCAGGTGAGCGAGTCTGGCCCGCTTTGCGCGCCTGTGAGTAAGTGGTGAGTAGGAGTGGTTAGTAAGAGTGGTTAGTAAGAGTGGTTGGACATTTGGACATTTTTAAAGGGTTAGCAGAAAGACAAAAGAATTTGCAGCAGCGGCCGTATGAGGCCCACAGAGCCTGTGTGTAACTGGCTCTATACGGAAAACGTCTGCTGAGCTTGGTGCAATGTGGGATCCACGTGGGCTACGGGGAAGATGCCACCTGAGGACCACTCCACGCCCGCAGCCGGTCTGAGTCCCTAAAGCTCTCAGCCGCCTGTGTCCGAGGTCGCCCGCTGGGCCTCGCCTTCCTGGGAATCACCGCAGGCTGACTCCCCACCTTGTCCTTGGGGCCCCTCGCGGGGACGGTGCCCAGGCTCCGGCCAGGGCTGGAGCCAGACGAAGCCGGGACCAGCGATGAGGGTGTCGGTGTCACTGGGACGCGGAGCAGCTGAGACTCCAGCTGTGAGGGTCAGAAGCCCCAGTGCAAAGCCGCCTGGACAGTTAAGGGAACCTGCTGTTTCCCCAACAGCCAGCCCAGGGGGCGGCCCAGGAGTGGTTGATCAGGGACTCAGCCAAGCCTTAGGGAGAGGGTCTGCCCCCAGGCCGGCTGCCCCCCACCTCCCATGAGGCGGCTGCCTCGGGGTCTGGGCATCGCATCCTGACCCATCCTGACCGTCCAGAGGAAGACAGGGCACGCTGATCCCTGCGCCTGCTTCTCAGGAAACCTCTCCTGGGAGCCCCAGAGGCTTCCCCTCGCGTCTCAAGGGTCCCTTTCCACCTCTGCTCCAGTCCTGTCCAGAGACACGGATGGTCCCGGGTTCTCATCCCAGCTCCACCCCCACCATTGCCTTGGGGCCTCAGTTTTCTCATCCATGAAAAGGAGCGAAGAGCCCCGACAGCAGAAGTGAATGTGATTATGCCCGCTAAGCACCGAGCACAGTGCCGTCCAGGGCCACCCGCATCGTCATGGGGCACCGGTGCCCAGCTCGGGGCAGGCCAGCAGCCGCCCACAGACCTCTCGCTTTTCCAGGTCTCGGCCCGCATCCTACAGAGCGAGGGGAGGACTGACTGGTCCCAGGACTGAGCTAAAGCGCCGCAGGGATCTTAGGGAGGGAGAGCCCACATCTGCTTGGGGTGGTGTGCATGCTCCAGGGGAGGACTTCTTGGAGGAGGTGACGTTTGAGAGAGGGGTTCCTAGGTGGAGGGAGCAGACTCTCAAAGGGGCAGGGACAGCTGTGGTGGAGGGTGTGTGGAGGGAGCCAGCCCAGTGTAGGCTCTGTCTTGGCAAGGCCCCGGGAAAGGCCAGATGCCAGGTGTGCAGGTGGTGGGAGCCGGGAAGGGTGCAGGGTGCAGCTGGAGGTGGTAGGAGGCAGGAGGAGGTCAGTGAGGGGGGGATGGGGACGAGGGGAGGCTGGGGAGGGTGGCCTGGCCACAGTGGACAGGGCCCCTGTGTGATCCAGGGCACATCCCTGCCTCCTCCATGCCCTGCTCGTCGGTCTCTAACACGAGGGGATTGGACGAGGCCAACCCATCTCCTGCTGTTCCTGGAAGCACCCAGAGGCTCCCCTCCTTCCCAAAGACCACCTGGGAGCTGGCGAAGATGCAGGTTCCTGGGCCCATCCCAGCCCTGCCCCTGTGTGCTCGGGTGGGCATGAGAACCAGTGGTCCTACGGCCTCTTCTTCTCTTAATGTTTTGGATTCACCCAACCCAACACACACTTGCTGAGCGGTCAGGGGGCAGGGGCAGGGAGGGGACACAGGGGCTGGGACTTGGGCTTGGGGGCGGGAGGAGCTGCAGGGGAGGACACTGCGGGCAGGACAGCAGAGGTGAAGGTGTGAGGGCCAGAAGCAGCGTGGAGTTATCAGGGGACTGCAGGTGTGAGAGGGAGCCTCAGGTTCGTCCCTTGGGAGGGAGGTGTGGCCCAAAGCCTGTGCACAGGCGCCCTGAGACCCTGGTATCTGCTGGACACATCTGGCCACCCCTTCCCAAGGGGGGAGTGAAGGCTGCCAGCTGAGCCACAACTGTGTCCCTCTTCCCTGCCTGGACGGTCTCTGTGGTGACAGCTTTGTCTGGAACGTCTGCCACCCCAGCCATGGTAAAACCTGCTCAGAGGTGCTCCTCCTCCCCCTCCTCCTCCTCCTGCCATCCCCAGCCAAGCCGCTTCTCTGCATCGTCCTCAAGAAAGCCTCGCTCGCTCCCAGAGCAGAACCTGAGCATCCAGGCTCCTGCCCCTCTGACTGCTCTGACGCAGGCCCTGCAGACAGGCGTGGGAGCTGTGACCGCGTCTGCCGCATCCCCTCCCGCCTTCCTCTGGAGCCAGGGGCAGCCTGCTCTCTCTCCCTTGCCACCATGACAGGCTGCCCATCACTCCACAGCGCCCATCCTGGCCAGGAGCCCATGACATCATCTCTTGGGCAAGCTCCGCCTGTCAGGGTGAGGTCCCCACCAGGTGGAGGCTGGCACGTGTCTGGGCACCTGAGCCTGGGCAGGCCCGAGGGCACAGGGAGGCAGCCACACAGCCAGGATCCTAAGGTCCCTTCTTGGGATATTCCCAGTGTCCCCTGGGGCCATGGTCCTTCCTGATGGCTTGGGGCCTGGTCTCCACGAGGCAGGAATTCTGGTTAGTGACTCCACTGAACATTTAGAGTTCAGGGCAGATGAGTTTTAGGAGGTGGAGGAGCAGAGAATTTGCTATGTACATGCCCCTCAGTACCAGTGGGTGGGAGATCTGGCAGGTAACCCCGAAAGACAATGTGCCCTCCTGGCCTGTGAGGAAACAGCTGCTCCCACACTGGCCTCTGTCCCTCCAACAAGGTAAGCCCCTCCCAACCCCAGGGCCTTTGCTCGTGCTGTTCCCTCTGCCCGGAAGGCTCTCTCCTCCGATTCTCAGACTCCTTCAGGTCTCCATCTCGTTCACATGTCACCTCCTCACAGGGGCCTTTCCGGGCATCTGTCCCACTTCTCGCTATCGCATTGTCCATTTTTTTGGCTGCAGAGCACGTGACCTGCTTTGAAGTTGCTGTATTTATCCACTTGGTTATGTGTTAATGGCTGGCCCCTGGCTGGCCACCTCCTGGTCACAGTCCTGTCCGACTTGGGTGTAATTATTTCTTTAAGCATCAGGTCCCGAGGTCCCCTGTTCTCTGGGTGCCCTGGCATTGGATCCGGGGAACTGGAGGACATTTCTGCCTGGAGCCTCATGGTTAGTTTATCTTCTTACGGACTGGCATCTTCATGAAACGGAGGCAGCTCTCAACTCCTTTCTGTTCGCAGCCTTGTCTGCTAGACCTGGGCCTGTCTGTCTGTTCAGCGGAGCCTTCCTGAGGCTCAGGGGCAGGAACCAGGTGTTTGTGGGGCCTGGCACGCTGGTGCCTGGTGGACCCGGCACAGCCTGGGTGCCGAGGAAGCTCAGGGGAAAGGAAGGCAGAGGAGGGCAGGACGGCTGTGTGAGGGGCTCCTAGGCACTCCTGGGTCAGTGGTTTCACACCTTCTATTCTACCCAAACCCTGAAAGAAGCCCTCAACACCCCACCCCATATGTGCAGAGAAGCCCGGGGTGCAGCCCTGGGACCCTGCCTCAGCGGGAGCTGGAGTCCCCAATGCTTGGCATGCCTCCCCCAGGTGGGCCACAGAGGACAAGGCAGAGACCACCGATCAGAAACAGCGGTCCCATTTCACAGATGGGGAAGCTGAGGCCCTGACCCGGTGTGAGGGGCCCAGGCAGCATCGTGAACCCAGGGCTAGCTGGCCAGTGCTATCCAGGGACCTAGCCACAGGCCCCTCTTCACTTCCGGTGGCCTTGCCTTCCCTGGCTCCTGTGTGCCTACAATGGGAGGCTTTTGTGAGCGCCCAGCCTTTGCCTGGACCACAGAGGACTCTCAGGACCAGGTTCTGCCTCGTCTGGCTCCTGGGCTGACCCCAGAGGAGGAGCAGGCTGGGGAGGGAGGGCCAGGGATCTCTGGGTGGGCAGCGGAGGTCTTGGGAACACTCAGCAGTCCCACCCGGTGGGCGGTCACTCACTTTCCTTAGGAGGGTCGCATACCCAGGGCCATGCTGGGACTCAGTTCCCGTCTGTAGAATTTGGGGGCAAGACTGCTCCCACCTCGGGGAGTGAGCCCCGCAGCCCAGGTAAGTTCTGTGCTGAGCTCAGCGTGGGGCTGACTCACACGGCCTCTCCCAAGGCCCAGTGGAGTCTGGGCTGCAGGAGCCTGGTCTCCGGGGCTCCCATGAGGCAGCCTGGGCTCAGGGCCCTGTACACGTGAGGGCTAATGAGGTGCCGCCCGCCTGGGACCCGGCCTCCGCGGAGCCACAAGTGCCGGCTGGGGACCGCCCTCACCACAGGCGGGCCTGGCCCGGGCCTGCTGACTTGGGGTTTTGTCCTGTGCTGGGCTGGTCGCCCTCTGAGAGCAAGGTTTCTCCTGGGCGCCAGGATTCCCTGGGGACAAGAGGCAGCTAAGGGCTAACTCCACACAACACCCAGACCACCTTAGCTTGCTGGTCCTGGGTCAAGGGAGTGGGTGGGGGGCTTCAGGGAAGACAGGGTGGCTTAGAGGACACATGACCAAGAGCTTGGGGTCTGGTTTGAACTTTGGCTTTGCTACTTCCTGGTAAGCAGAGTCCACGGGTGACTGTGACCCACAGGGCAGTCAGGGCTGAGCCAGGGGTGAGGGTGACCTGGCGTGGGCATCAGAGCCCAGAGGTGAGAAGGGTGTCCACAAGGGGGAGAGGCCTACAGGGGTGTGGAGGGCGGCCAGGTGGAGGGGTCGACACCCCTGTTTGTGTGGGGGGAGGTGGCAGTAGTGGGAGATCGGTTACATAAACGAAGGCGATTTAATTGATAAACAGGTTAAGGATAAAGAAGCCAGATTTTCACATCAGAGAAGGGGGTTCCAGACATGCACCAGGAGAGAACAAAAATGGAGCCTGTGGGATTGGGTTGAATTTGGAGATAATCTGTGTGCACGCATGGTTATCAATGTGAGAGAGACAGAAACATAAGGGTGTGAATGTGTGTTTTGTATTTACCATCTAGTGCGTGTGTGTGTGTGTGTGTGTGTGTACGAAATCACATACATTCCTATCCCCACCCCCTGCTCCGTGTCCAGAGAGGGCCCGGGAGCGGCAATTCCTGTGGCAGTGGGCACACTTCGCACCGGATCTTGGCGTCTATGCACCATTCTCCACGACAGGAACCAGGGCTCGCTGGGGACATGGCTGATTCTAGGACCAAGGCAGGGAAAGGTCCAGGTGAAACTGGAATATCTTGTGCCAGAAAGTAAGGAAACGTCAAAGAATGATGGAGACGTGCCACAAAGCCCCACGACCACTCGAAGGGCCCGCCACTGGCCGTCTTGGGACAGTGTGAACATTAACATAAATGAGGGCAGTAGCCCTAGCCGGTGTGGCCCAGTGGATAGAGCGTCAGCCTGCGGACTGAAGGGTCCTGGGTTCTATTCCAGTCAAGGGCACCTGCCCAGGTTGCAGGCTCAATCCCTAGTACAGGGCGTGCAGGAGGCAGCCAATCAATGATTCTCATCATTGATGTTTCTTTCTCTCTCTCTCCCTCTTGAAATCAATAAAAATATATTTTAAAAAATACACAAATCAATAAATGAGGGCAGTAGAGGATTGTAAGCTGTTGAGTACAATCAGAAACCACGAGTCCACCTGCTACAGGTAAGTAGGTGGAGAAATGGAAAGTGTGGTGGGAAAGAGGGTATTTACATAGTCTCAGAGCACTTATTAATGACAAAGGGAGAGAGAGTAGGCTGACAGCGGAGAAACCTGCTGGACGCCACCTTAATCGAGCGACCTAGTTTGGCATCAGCGACAGATTCAAAGCCCAGTAGGTGCCACCGGGGATAGTCCTGTCACAGATGAGCTGAGCCACAAAGGGACATCAGCCAAACCCAAATTCTACAAAACAACTGACCCGAAATCTTCAGAAGTGTCGAGGCCGTGCAAGGAGTTCTGGGGAGCCGGTCCAGACTGAGAAGTCCTGGCAAGGACCTGAGCTGGGTCCTTGGGCACGAAAGGGCGTTGCTGGGACTGCGGGCACACCCGGCCCCAGGCCCTGGGGCGGAAGGTGGCCGTGTATCCAGGCTAAGTTCCTGATCTGGTGGTTTTGCTGTGGTTGTGCAGGGAAATGTCCTGAGTGCCAAACACAAACACTGAAAAAATGTAGAATGATGGGGATCAGGTCAGCAACTCATTCTCTAGTGGTTTCAGGAAAAACAAAACAAAACAATCCTTGGAGTATTCTATGTGCAGATTTTCTCCAGGTCTGAAATTGTTTGGAAAGCTTAAAAACCATCAGTATGAAAGCAAAGAAATAGAACGCACGACAACAAAAGAATTCTGATGATGAGACCGTCTGCGTGCAGCACGTGGGCCAATCCTGACATAGTCTGTGCTCACCTAATGGCCGTAATTCCACTGCAGCTCCTGGTCTTGTCCCCTCTTCTTGCCCATCCCTGTCACGTCCCTTCCTGCTCAAAAGTTGCCTCCTCCAGGAAGTCTTCCATGAAAACGTCATGTGTATTAGGGACGGAGGTCACCTGGCCTTTCCCAGATCCTGGCCTCCAGCTGTGTTTTTAATTCACAATTGCTTGCAGCACAGGAAGTACAGGAGGAGGGTGGACTGGACAAAACCCCTGTCCCCAAGCTCCCCTCTTGCCCGAACCTTCCAGCATCCTCTGCTCTGGGTGTCCGCCCCTTTCCTCCAAGCAGGCTTCTTCCCGGAAATCAAGGTAGGGCTGCTCCCAGAGCCACAGCAAATCTGGTTCCTTGAGTCCATCCCAGTGGTTCTCAACCTTGGCTGCACATTAGAATCACCTGGGAATCTTTTTAAAATCCTGATTTCTGGGCCTCATCCTCCGGAAATTCTGTTTCTTTGTTACTAATGTGGCCCCACCCCATCACAAAGAAACAGAATTTCCGGAGGACGAGGCCCAGGAATCAGGATTTTAAAAAGATTCCCAGGTGATTCTAACGTGCAGCCAAGGTTGAGAAGCACCGGTCCATCCCCTGCCTGTTGGCTGGGCTGTGCTTACACTGGCTCAGTGAGAGTGGCCCTTATCTTCTTTCTACATTTTCAGGGGACAGGGTTTCATCAGCACACATCACGCAATCCTTGCAGGCTGGGCCGCCCCAGCCGCATCCGGCATCCACTCGCTGCCAGCTCGCTTTCTCGCTCACACGGTTGCCGGTGATGGGAGCTGAGGTGGTGTAGGTCAGCAACTTATTCTCAGCACCCACGGGGCCCATGCTCCATGCCAGGCCCTGGGCTGGCCGCTCTCCCCTACTCACTCACGTATGCTCACAGAGCGTGACGAGGCAGCCACGGTCACACGTCCATTTCACAGATGAGAAAACGGAGGCGTGGAGAGGCCGAGCACCTCGCCCGCTGTGCTGCCTCCGTGGAGAGCTGTCAGCACTGGGTGGGCGTTTCCCGTACTTACATTTGCCTGTTTCATCCCCGCAGCAACTATGTGAGGTCAAATTACCTTCTCCACCTGTTAGGGGGCCAGAGACGTACACAAGTTGGGGTTGGGGGACTCTAATAGGAGAATACAAAATGCCGTAACTTGCAAATCGTACAAAACACATGAGCAACGTGAGTCCATTGCTAGGGCCCCTCCCAGGCCTTGGGGGTCTTGAAGCTTAAGCTTCCTCCGTAAGTCACCCTGTGCTCAGAGAGGGGGGTGCCTTGTCCCGGGTCCCTCAGCTCAGGAGGAATGTTAGACCCGAGTTCCCAGGGAACCTTCCCTCTCCCTGTCCTCTCCTTGCCCCTTTCTGAACCTTCCACATTCTCCAGGTGGGCTGGGCCAGGTGAGGGCGGGGCTCTGTCTGGCTTTGGGGTGGGTGGGGCAGGTTAGAAACCCCGGCTGGACTGGCCTTCAGAATCACCGTGGGAGCTTGGGAGGAATGCATGTTCCTGGGCCCTCAGCCCTCATGCAGAGTGCGTGGTTCTGGGGCAGGGCCTGGGAATCTGTACTTTTAAGAGGTCCCCTGGTGAGGCCGATGAGGTCACCCCTTTGGGACACACTGCTCCTGGACACCCCCTCCTGCCCCTGGGCCTGGCACTGTGGCTGAGGTCTGTATTAACACGCTGAGGGCTGAGCAGACCTCACTCCTCAGGCATGCAATTAGCAGCCCCAAGAACAATACCCTTGTTTTAATCATTACAGCTGGGAGCCTGCCTGGTAATTTGCTGCTTTTACTGCAGTAACAAGCTCTGGCTTGGGAACAGGGAGGAGCTGTTTCCTTTCATCCAGGCATTCCCAAACACCTGCTCAGGGGAGCTGGGAGAGGCAGACAGACACCTAGCAGTGTCCGGGGCAATCCGGGAAGGCTTCCTGGAGGAAGTGGCTGCTGGATGTCTACTGGCAGGACCCAGAAAGGGGCTGGAATTTGGCCTGGTGCTGGGACCAAATATAATGGTAGACAGATGGCATGGACACCGCCCATGCCCGGGAGTGGGGTGTCGCAGTCTGTCGGAGACAACTAAGTAGGGAAGCCACTCTACCCAGATGGCAAATATGGTCAAGAGAGGCCTCAACTCATCTGGGGTGAGCAGAGGTCACAGCAAGCTTCCTGGGAGATGATGCCTCCATTGGGCCCTGAAAGGTGAGTAGAGGTGGGCCAGGTGAAGGGGTATACCCACCAAGTCACCCCACCATCCCCAGGTGCCCTGCCTGTTCTTGACCCACAGACTGCACACAGCAGAGTGGTGTTAGGCCCCTGCGTTTGGGTGGTTTGTTGCCCAGCACTAGTGACTGGCGCAGGCAGCGAACTGTCAGAAGACTCACTGGGGGCACAGCAGGTTGGAGGGAGGCTTCGGAAGCTCAGGCCCCCTGCAGGGGGTGGGGCGGCTCAGGAGGTGGGACTGGACGCGGGTTCTTCATGAAAAAGGGAAGGTGAGACCCAGCGCGAAGCCACAATCCTCCCAGATGCAGCAGCGCGGGAATCCCGGTCACATGATGCCAACGACCATCCACCGGACGCTCAGACCTCACGGGCTGCCCCTTCCTCCATCCCTCGGCCCTGAGGGTCACACTCCACTCCTTTCCCATTGGCATCGGCTTCCCGGGAGCCTCCCTGTGTTCTGTCCGCAGAATTCCCACGCAGCCCTTCCCTCCCGGTCTGCCCTCAGGGATTTGGGGGGATCCTCCAGCCTGCTCTGTAATGGAGCGGCTCCAGGCGAGTCAGCTGCTCCTGGTGTGGCCATGGTGGCGGCCGAGGGTCCAGTCCGGCTCTGCCTCTTCCCGCGGCCTGGCTTGGGCTCACCTCTCTGGGCCTCAGGGGCTCCAGGACGGGGATGCAGTAGTGGCCGCCCTGCTGCTGCTGTGCGGGTGACGTGAGTTAATGTGTGGCAGGCGCATAGCACAGGCAGGGGCCCCATCAATGTCAGCTCAGATGGTGGAGAGTGACCTTGTCTTGTTGCCTCTCAGGTCCTTGTGGAATCTAACGAGACAAAGGCAGGAAAATGCTTTACAAACTGAATTGTGGGGTGAGCATTGCTGTCACTCCTCTATGATGATTTTAAAACAATGCAGCATTGGCCTAACCGGCTCCTGGGAGCAGAGGAGGCCGGGCCCAGGGCCATCCCGCAGGGACACTGGAGGCATTGTCCTCTGCAGTCACAGGTGGCTATGCTGGTGGCTGTCATGCTCCCCCAGCCTGGCTCCTGGCCGAGCCACGGCAGTGCCGTCCCCACACCCCATTTCCTCGTCAGGGTGAGGTCCTGGCCAGCGGCAGGGGCTTTCTGACAGGGCCTGGGTGATGGTGGGAGCAGGCCTCACAGGTCCCCAGTCTCTCCTCTGAACCCCAGGACCCTGGGTGCCACCTCACCTGGTGGTCCAGGTTTCCCTGGACGTTTCCCTGGACCGGGAGCCGGGAGCTGCACTGGGCTTGTGCTGACACAGTGGCTTGGGCAGAGACGGAGGGAGAATGGGGGCTCCTGGGGACCCCTCGGAGGGGAGGGGAGGGGCGGAGGGGGCGGGTCCTGCCCCCCTGCAGCCCCAGCATCTCTACCTGGACCTGATTTACAATTGGAGTCCACGTGAGACTTTTCAAAAGCCTTTTGTTCCAGCGCAGCCCTCGGGAATGGTGGGGCTGCTTTCTCACCTGGCCACCCCCTCAGCCCACCCACCACCCCGAGCCGCAGCCCTGGGCACCGCAGGCCTGACTCACCCACCTGCCGCGGCTGCGCACCTGAGCCGAGAGGAAGACACCTCCGCTGGGTCCCGGGGCCTCCGGCTGGGGTGGCACAAGGAACGCTCAGAGGGGCTGCCTCTTCCCGGGTCATGACCCAGCGGTGCCCCAGGCGTTTGGAGGTCACCCAGGGGCTCTTCCCACACCCCTGCCCTGGCTGAGGGCGGCAGTAACCACAGTGTATTCTGTGCGGGCTCTGGGCCAAGCATTTCCCCGCAGTCCTTTGCTTATCCTCATCGCCTCCAGGAGCCAGCACTGTGGACCGATGGTTCAGCCAGGGACTCGGGAGCCTGGTGGCCCAGGTTTGAATCCTAGCCATGCCACATATCAGCTGTGTGATCCTGGGCAAGTTACTTAGCCTCTCTGTGCCTCTACTCTCCTCCTATAAAATTGGGCTGCTGCATCACAGACTCTTGAGAGAGGAGTTAACACACAGAAAGGGCTCAGAACAACAATGCCCGGCCCATGGCGAGGTGCTCTATAACGCAGCGTTGTTATCATTCCCATTTTACAGATGGCACCACCGAGGCTCGGGGGGGGGGGGGTGAATAACTTGTCTAGAGCACATGGCTGAGTAAGCCTGGTCTGTGTGATTGAAGAATCAATGGCCCGTTTTATTGCCACTGGAAGTAACTCCCTAACTGTGTCACCTGAACGCTTTCGGCCACTGGAACCAGCTAAGGGCCTGGGGGTTCCACAGGAGGCAAAAGTATAAGGAATCTGACTGGCCTTCAATCCAGTCACACACTTTTAGAGGAGACCCTAGAGGCTCTGGGTATGTGCACTGTCCAGTATGGTGGCCAGTAACCACGTGCCTGTGGAACCCGGGTACACAGTTTAACTTGAGATGTGCTCCGGGGGTAAAAAAAAAAAACCCCCACAAAAAACATTGCATTGGAAGACAGCACAGAGCATGTAAAACCTCACTAGCACTTTTTCATATTGGCTACATGGTGAACTGATGATATTCTGAACATATGGGGTTAAATACCATATTATTCATGCTAATTTCAGCCCGGCCAGTGTGGCTCAGTGGTTGAGCGTCAGCCATGGACCAGGAGGTCACGATTCTATTCCAGGTCCGGGCACATGGCTGGGGTTCAAGCTCGATCCCCAGTGTGGGGTATGCAGGAGGCAGCCGATCAATGATTCTTTCATCAGTGATGTTTCTCTCTCTCTCTCTCTCTCTCTCTCTCTCTCCCTCTCTCTCTCTCCCTCTCCCTTCCTCTCTCTGAAATCAATAAAAACATATTAAAGATACTCTTAAAACTAATCTCACCTGTTTGTTCTACTTTTCCTGTGGCTGCTAGAACGTTTGTGACCCACACGATGTCTCTGTTGGACACGCTGACCTAGGCGGTCCAAGCAGGCCTCGGAGCTACTGCGCACTCGGTCCAGGCCACTGCGATCGAGCGGTTATTGCAACAAAGCGGGTGGAAATCTTTTGCTGCTGGAGGGTCTTCCTTCATCTGTAAAACACGCAACACCTGTGGCGCCCAACAAAGGGGCGCGCGTTAAAGCGAGGCGTGCTGTGCCCCGTTTTACGGATGAGGAAAACGAGGCCCCGGGTGCGATTCGCTTTAGCTGCGGGGTTTGCCGGCAGGGCTGGGCCTCGAGGTCCCTCCCAGGCTCCTCCTAGGAATGCCGTCGCTAAGGAAATCCCGCGTCCGTGTCACTGTGGCCCTGTCTGTCACCCACGGCCCCCTCCCGCTGTGCCACCTCCACGCCACGCACCTCTGCCCAGACCGCGATGGCAGCGAATCCCCTGCCAGAACTTCCTAAGAGGCTCCCTGACCCGCCCACCAGTGTGAACTGTTCTCGACAGAAACCCCATCTCTGCTCTCCAAGGGCCCTGGCGGAGGCTCTGCGCCCCCTGCTTCGCTCGCTCCAGCTTCCGACGCAATCTGACCCAAGTCTTCCGGCGTCTAACCCGCATCCCTCATGCTGCAGCCGCGCCCCCTCCCCCTTGTGCTGGCTCCTGCGGGTTTTCTCAAGGACCGGCCGGGGTGCAGGTTCTGTAAATGCGGCCTGGAGCCTGCTGGCTGGGGTGCCCCTTACAGAGGCCGGCTCCCCGATGGTGGCTGCTAGACACCCCCCCCCCCCCGACCCGGAACATCCCGGAGACGTTATAACATAGGGGTGCCCTCGCCCCGTGCTCTCCTGAGCCCTCCCTGGGCATCCACAGGAAGAAAGGAAGCCACTTTCTCGCAGGCCCGTAGGCAGCAGCGTGGGCCCCGCCTGTCAGACGTTTGCGTGCGACTCGGTCAGAGATGGTTCCCCGCCCACGACACACCTGCAACGGCCTCAGGAAACGAGCCTTCCCTCCCGATGTGCACTGTGTTTCACTCTTCTCCGCCTCATTCTATTTAAACACGCTGCTCATGTCCCCTAACTCATTGCACACCCCTCTGACGGGAACCGCCGGCAGAGTGGACGGCACTGGTCCAGGGGATGGGCTCTCGGCCCGGAGACCTGTTCCTGTTTGTCAGGGAGCGTCTCAGTCCTGAGCCTGCAGGGCTGCGGGGAGGCTGGGGGTGCGGGAGGGGCCTGCAGGGCTGCGGGAGGCTGGGGGTGTGCCGGGGTCCAACCCCAGCAGGTCCAGGGGTCCCCAAAGGTGTGGATGGAGTCGGCGAAGAAGGAAGGACACGGAGACAGTGTTCAGTTGATCAGCAGCCTAGCCAGGATCTCCAGCCAGGATCTCTAGCCAAGTTCTGGTCTGGATCTCCAGCGAAGTTCTGCTTAGGATCTCCAGCTAGGTTCTGTGTCCATGTTCTCTTGCTAGGTTCTCCAGCCAGGTTCCCCAGGTTCGGTCACCAGATTCTGTAGCCAGGTTCTTCAGCCAGGTTCTGGCTAGGTTCTCCAGCCAGGTTCAGTCACCAGGTTCTAGTCAGGTTCTCTTGCCAGTTTCTGTAGTCAGGTTCAGTCCAGGATCTTTTGCCATGTTCTCTCGCTAGGTTCTGTCTCTAGGTTCTGAGGCCAGTTTCTGTCCAGGATCTTTTGCCATGTTCTCTCCAGCGAAGTTCTTCTGTCTCTAGAGAACGTTCTGTGTAGGTTCTGTGCCTCCTGGTTCTGTCTTCTTCTAAGTTCTGTGTTCTAAGTTCTGTCTCTTGCTGTCTTATTA
The DNA here is from genome assembly GCF_014108235.1 of Myotis myotis. Lineage (NCBI taxonomy): Eukaryota > Metazoa > Chordata > Mammalia > Chiroptera > Vespertilionidae > Myotis > Myotis myotis. The sequence goes on along the minus strand of NW_023416324.1, from coordinate 9,860,807 downwards.
CATCTGTATTTATACCAGTTGATTCAATCCTATCAATCTCTATTACAAAGGTTAGGGCGTTTCTTATCTCCATTCCAGGGAGTAAAGATTATGTAGCTTAAGCATGATTGTTCGTAGTTAAAGTGATTAATTACCCACCTGGCACTTAGTTAAGAGGTTTTATTCCCTCCCTAACTTCAGGGGAAAATCCCTACCTGGGGAAACAATCTTTCTCAGAGACCTTGGTTAAAACACATAGTGCCAAGAAGGTGAGCAAACATATTAAGAACAGTATGCCATATATGCCAGGTCCCTTGAAACAGTAAGGATGGACCGGCTCCCGGCAGGGGTGCGGGAGGGGCCTGCAGGGCTGCGGGAGGCTGGGGGTGCGGGAGGGCCCTGCAGGGCTGCAGGGAGGCTGGGGGTGCGGGAGCGGCCTGCAGGGCTGTGGGGAGCTGGGGGTGCGGGAGGGACAGCCCGCACCTGGAAGCAGAGGCCGCTGTTGGCTGTTATCCCTGTGATTGGGCACAGATGCGCCCACTTGGGGATGAGGGAGGCGGCGTCTCCCCGGGCCACGCTCGGGGAGCGCCCAGGACGGACGTCTAGGATGGACCTGTCCCCGCCCAGCAGCCCCCCAGCATCACCTGAGATAGCCACCCCATCAGGTGAGCGCCCAGCTTGCGTCCTTTTACGTGTGAGAGCACCTTGTCCGAGGCGTGGCTCGGGTCCCGAAGGCTTTGGACAGATGAGTTTGTCAGAGTCTCTCCCAACCCGGACAGACAGGAGGGAAGAAAAGTGGGGGAGGGGGTTGGGCGAGAGGGTGTGTCTGGAATGGGGGGCATTAAGGAGTTGGTGGGAGACCTGGAAGGTCTTTCTGGAGACCCGGACACAATCTCTGGCCTGTGCCCTCCTGGCCCAGTAGCCCCAATCCCCCCACGAAACGGCCCCCCACTCTGGAGTGGGCTTGGGTCAGTCTCCTCACCTCTCTGAGCCTCAGTTTCCTCATCTGCAATGTGGTGGCACTCGCCACCCACTAGTGGGGTGTGAAATTTCAAGGACGCGGTGCCTGCAGAGCATTCCACACCCAGGACCCAGCGCATCTCAGCTCCCCTTCCCAGCCCGGGCCCTCCCTGCGGACCACCTGAAACCCAGGTTTGGGGAGGAGATCTGCCCAATGAGGCAGCGAGTCCCCCATCACTGGGAGCGTCCCAAAGAGGGTCGGAGAACCACCCTCGCTATAGAAGGGATTGAGGCTACCTTGGTTCCGGGCACGGAGTAGGGCCTTCATGCATGCGTACTGAGTCCGTAAGCAATGTGCCGCCCGCGCCGGGAAGGAGGTGGTGGCAGAATCCTGCAGGAACTCGGCTGCACGTCCGAATCACCTGGGAACTTCAACAAGATGGGCGCCCGGCCCAGCTGGCGCGGCTCAGTGGTGAGCGTCAGCCTATGAACTAGGTCAGTGGTCGGCAAACTTATTCATCAACAGAGCCAAATATCGACAGTACAACGATTGTCATTTCTTTTGAGAGCCACATTTTTTAAACTTAAACTATATAGGTAGGTACATTGTTTTTAACTTAATTAGGGTACTCCTAAGGCTTAGATCACAGCGATGGCGAACCTTTTGAGCTCGGCGTGTCAGCGTTTTGAAAAACCCTAACTTAACTCTGGTGCCGTGTCACATACAGACATTTTTTGATATTTGCAACCATAGTAAAACAAAGACTTCTATTTTTGATACTTATTTTATATATTTAAAAGCCATTTAACAAAGAAAAATCGACCAAAAAAATGAGTTCGCATGTCACCTCTGACACGCATGTCATAGGTTTGCTATCACTGGCTTAGGAAGAGCCACATTCAAGGGGCCAAAGAGCCGCATGTGGCTTGCGAGCCACAGTTTGCTGACCACGGAAGGAGGTCACAGTTCAATTCCCGGTCAGGGCACATACCCGGGCCTGATCCCCACTGTGGGGGGGCGGGGGGGGTGCAGGAGGCAGCTGATCAATAATTCTCTCTCATCATTGATGTTTCTGTCCCTCTCTTCCTTTCCCTTCCTCCCTGAAATCAATAAAAACATATTTAAAAAAATATATGGGTGCCTGGACCGCCCCTCCCCCCCAACGGATGCTGACTTAATTGGTCTGAGGTGCACCTGGCCATTGGTAATTTTATTTTTATTAAAGGAATTTTTTAACAGCATCTTAATATTTATTCACATTTCACATATCAGCTACATTTTGGATAAAGTACATTTCCCCAAAGGCATGCCTCCCCCCATTTTTTTAATTTTTGGTTAATCCTCACTTGAGGATATTTTTCCATGATTTTTAGAGCGAGTGGAAGGGACAGGGAGAGATAGAGGGAGAGAAACATCGATGTGAGAGAGACACATCAATTGGTTGCCTCCTATACGTGCCCGACCAGGGCCAGGATGGAGCCTGCAACTTGACCGAATTAAACCCAGGACCCTTCAGTCTGTGGGCTGGTGCGCTATCCACTGAGCAAAACTGGCTAGGGCCATTGGCAATTTTAAAAGCCGTCCAGGTGATCCCAGATGCAGCCACACGCAGTTCCCTTCTAACTCCAAGGTGATAAGATCTTGCTATGAAGTCATTTACACTTTAGTATAAATTTAAGCCAAAGTTACCTCAGACACTATGTGACTGGAAATGCTATCTCAGTGTCAGGGAAGAGCTGGGCTGTCTTTATAAGAAGCAGAAGCGATTCAGCTGAGTCGGCTAAGCCTGATGCCCACGGCGAATGGTCCGCCAGCACCCGCGTAAGTGGGGCAAAGGCTCGCCACACACCCGGGTGCAGGGCTGCTGGGCCTGCAGCGCTAAAACAGGCACCTCCAGTTCGATGGGAAAGGCTTAGCCGCTGACTCGGCCAGTTCCCAGCCAGATGGCAGAGCCAGCTCTTGTCCTCAGGGGGCTCCCAGTCCAGGGGGACTAGCTCTGCTCCCCGCGTCACCCAGTGCTTCCCAGCTTGCAGCGCGTTTTCGTATCCGTCATCCTCACTGAGTGATTGGTCCCAGCCTCAGGCAATCCTTCCGCCCTCGGGGACTCTCTGCAGCAGGCCTCGCCGTGGCCGTGACATTCCCGGGCAGACGGAGGGCACACAATAACCGAGTGTCCTCAGGGAGCCCTTGTCTGAGGCCTTGCAGCACCCACCCTCCTGGGCCTGGGGAGCGGACAGGGAACCCGCGGGAGACTGTGAGTGTCTGCGTGTGCCTTCGGCACGCCCGGCTGCCATTGGTCGGCCCTGCTTGTCTGTGCCTCCCCTAAAACAGAGCTCCTCATGGGCCAGGACTCTGTCTCCTGGATGCTCACGGGGTCTGCTGACCCACTGATGGGCCCCCGAGTACAGAACGAGTGAGTGGGGCAGCAGAGGTTGCACTCTGACCCTCACAGCGACAGAGCTCCTGCTCATGGCCCCTGACAGCCTAGAAGCCCTCGGCCCCCTCCTTGGAGGCCCTGCATCCCCAGCAAGGATCGCACACACCTGTGCATCTCCGCTGGCCCGTCCTTATGTGCAGAGACCGGTGCAGCTCTGCAGCCCGCGAGGCGAGGGCCACAGCCCTGCTCGGTGAGGCCCAAGAACGGGGTGGTGGGCGGCCTCCTCCTTCACGGGTGCCCCTTCCCTCTCCTCTCCCCTGTGCAGAAAACCACACCTAAAAGGAGCTGGAAGGAGATGCATCCAAATACAACAGCAATGGCCTTGGGAAGGGGTGGAGGCAGGGGACACAGCACTCCTTCCAACATTCCCACGCACGGCCTCGATAATGCAGCCATCCTGCCAGGTCTCATGGTCCTATTCAAAGTCGCGCTGGGTGTCCCCGCATGCCCTGCCCAACCCCTCTGGGTGACTGTAATTTCTTGAGATTCACTGGAACTTGTTGCAGGCACGCTGCCCGGGCTGCCTCGCTCCTGGCTGCCTGAGCTCGTGCAGAGCTGGGCACCGCTCCTCCCCTGGTGCCTGCGTGGGGCCCACGCCAGGAACTGGCCCAGAAGAGCCGCAGGGGTGATCCACTGACTGTCGCTCTCGGGCTGTTGCTCCCTAGGTGGGGGGCCTGCATTCATTTCAATGTGCGGAGCTTCTGGTGAAGGGACGAGGGCAGAGGTCACCCGCCTGCTCTCCCGCCTTGCAAGCTCTCACCACCACCAAAATGGGTTTGGGCTTGTGTCTCCACTGGAACCTGCGATCTCTCTCAACTTCATCAATCCTTTCGTTCCTTTATTCATCCGTATAGGCAATGCCTGAGCGTGCTCATTAGCTCAGTGGTGACGGCCTAGTGTCCCCACCTCCTTAGACTGTCCTGTCCCCGAAGGATTCAGTACCACTTCCTGCTCTGCGTCCGTCCCATACAAGCAGAGGCCAGTCACTACCTCTGAAAGGCTCTGGGTGGAAGGAACGCTGCATCTGGTCAGGAAGAAAGATGGGTAAATGGATAATCCAGGAAAATGTGTTCAGTAAAGGAATAGAACAGGACAGGGAGGGGGCGGGCGATGGCACATCAGGGCAGGCATCTCCCAGGAGGCAATGCCTGCTGCAGCCCTCAGGGATGCCCGGGGGATTGACTGGATGGGTGTGTGGGGAGACAGTCTGGGCCAGGGGACAGCAGGGCTGGTGGGCTGGTTCTCAGGCTACCACCACCATCAGGTCATCCTCCCTCCATCCTGCCCCTCCCTCCTCCTGGCACCACTGTACCAGGCCACCGGGTGCAGGCGAGGCGAGAGGGAATTCTCGCAGCCCCCATGGTGAGAGCTGCTGGGATATGGCACACAGAGCTCGAGTCAGCTCTGGGGTTATCTGCGATCCTCAGTTACCCCAGCCTTTTTTCCTTTTTTTCAGAGAGGGAGAGAGAGAGAGAAAAACATCAGCAATGAGAGAGAATCAGTGACCAGCTGCCTCCTGCACGACCCACACTGGGGATCGAGCCCACAACCTGGGCATGTGCCCTGACCGGGAATCGAACTGCAACCTCTGGGTTCATAGGTCGACACTCAACCACTGAGCCACACGGCTGGGGCACCCTGGCTTTATTTTATCGCGCTCTCTCGTCCTGGCTTTGTAACTGGGAGTTATTGTGATTATTTGTCTAGGACAGTGATGGCGAACCTATGACACGCGTGTCAGAGGTGACACGCGAACTCATTTTTTTGGTCGATTTTTCTTTGGCATTGAAATATATAAAATAAATATCAAAAGTATAAGTCTTTGTTTTACTATGGTTGCAAATATCAAAAAATGTCTATATGTGACACGGCACCCGAGTTAAGTTAGGTTTTTCAAAATGCTGACACGCCGAGCTCAAAAGGTTGGCCATCACTGCTCTAGGATGTTGCTCTGGCAGCTGCTGCTGGGGCCTGGGAGCCTGCCCCACGCCTCTCCACGCCTCTCTTGGTTTGGGGGCAGCCCTTGGCGTTCACAGGCCTCCTCCCGTGTCTTCACGTCGTCTCTCCTTGGAGCGTGTCTGTCTGCGTGTCCACATTGCCTCTTTAGAAGGACCTCGGTCACGTTAAATTAGGGCCCATCCCAGTGACCTCATCTTTCTTATTACCTCTGCAAGTCATGTGAGCAGAGAAGGTTATACTCGGGGATCCGGGGGTGAGCACTTCAACATCTATTCGGGGACTCAATTTACCCAGCACCCTGGCCGGGCGGAAAGGCCTCCCCGGTCAGTCCAGTGGGTGGACATTAACCGACGCTGTGCCCGGCTCCCTCCTGGGGCCGGAGCAGCTGCCCTGGGGGACTTGCTGTCCCCTCAGAACCCTCTGGCAAGAGGCAGGGTGGCTCCCAGTGTGACTCTAGGGGCACAGACCCTGACGACCTCCCAGCTCCGTCGGAACCCAACTGTCACCTGCTGCTGCAGCTCCGTGCCCGCACCTTGGGCCCTGGGAGGGCTCAGGGCAGCAGCCACTCCTGGAAGTGACACCCGACGGTGCCCCTTTGTCTCAAAGGGGCCTCGTCCTGCACCGCCACTCACTAGCGATGTGACCCTGAGTCCCCTCTTTGAGTCCCCTCCTCGGCCTCTGTCTCAGGTTGCTCACCTGTAACTTGGGGTCACCAGGCCCCGCCTCCCCGGTCTGCTGTGACTTCTCAGGGTCGTGGTTTCAGAAGCACCCACCAGGGCCTAGAACGCCGCGGTCGGAGCAGCCACGTCAACCCCGTTTTCAGGTGTTTGTGTGGGAAAGCCAAAACCCTCAGAGGTGTCAGAGCCTTCACAGTGCGCCCCTCCCCCCCCCGACTGGTTGGGGGAGCAGGCGTGTTTGGGGTCTGACTGACTGGGGGACGAGGGGGTGAACCAGAGGATGAGCGGTGTCCTTGGTGCAGGAGGCGCGGGCCGGGCTCAGGCCTCCACCTGCCCCACACCTGCCCCACACCTGGGGCTCTCGATTTTGGGCATAAACCAAGGATGCTGTCACCATTCGTTCTGATGCTCATTAATCAGCTCCAAGAAAAGGCGCCAGCTGTGGGCTTTGGGCCTTTTCCCTCCTAGTTTTTCCTTTTCTGTTAATGAGTGTGATGTGATCAGCAGGGACTTGGGAGAGGGAAGATGTTCCCCTTTTTAGGGCAAGGCGTCGCCCCTCCCCTGACTCATCACCTCGCCTGCTGGCCCTCAAGCATGCACCTTGCCTGTTAAATCGGTCCCAGGCACCGCCCCTCCCTGGGAGGGCGGCCCCCACCTTCGTGTTTGCGAGGCTGAGTCAATGGTGAAGTCACCTCTTGGCTAGGCTCTCAGACAAGCGCTTTCTTGCCTGGCCTGCTGGGTTCCCACTGGCACCCCGGCTCCACCCGGCCGTCATGTGGGCTGGGACCCCGGGCGGGTGCTTGGTGAGCAGAGTCAGCCCCGGGTCCATCTGCTGCCCCCTGATTCCATCTGGTTCTTAACGCAGCCACTGCTGGCAGACTCTGGGCCAGGCCCCGGCGTGGGCCGCAGGGTGTGGAGCTGGGAGGACCCAGGGCCTGCTGGGCTGGGGCAGGTGTGCACATGATATTCCCATGCATGGACTCTGTGCACGGCCACTGGATGCCCTGAGTGGGGAGCCCCGACTGCCCTGCAGGTCAGCGAAGGTGATGCTGGAAATGTCTTCTTGAAGGATGTACTGGAAGTTGCCAGAAAAGGGGAGGGAGCATAGCAATCAGTGGGAACAGCATCAATCAGGTGGAACAGAATGTGCAAAGGCTCAGAGACACATTTAAGGAAACAAGAACGGTTTTTTTGATGAGCTCAGGAGGTGATGAGGGAGAAGGAGGCAGCGTCCGGACAGTAGAGGGCTCTGTGCCACACCAGGCAACTCACATCAGGAGAGTGGGGACCAAGAAGGCTTTGAGCAGGAGAGTGACATGACCAGGGACAGCATGAGGGCAGATGCTGGCGGCAGGTGGGGAGAATGTCCAGAGGGTAGAGACAGGCGGCAGGAAGCCCACTTTCCAGCTGTCGCAGTCGTCCCGGGAGGCCGGGAGAGGCTCTGGACCAGGGCAGGGCAGGGGACCGAGAGGAGGGGGTGGGTTTAGGAAGCTCAGGGCCCCTGGTCCCTAGCGCAGCAGGTGCCATTCTTAGCAGACAGTGCCCTTTCCTCATTTCTGGCCTCAGTGCCCCCTCTCCATGATGTCCCCAGTGGGTCAACTCAGTCCACGTGTCACTCCTTATGTCTCACCACCCAAGGTGTGTTCAGGTCTGGCCTCTTGCCTGCTCTCCCACCTGCCCCTGTAGACTGAGGCTGCATAGATGAGGGCGCAGGTGAGCAGGGGCTGAGGGCTCCCCAGGCTCTCCCACTTCCAGGACACAGGTGGGCACCAGGGCCGGTCTCCACACTCCACACTTGGACCCGGGCCCTCTCACGTCACTGCAGCCGTCCCCTCCCGTGGGTCCTTCCATGCAAACAGGGATTATCCTCCCCTTCGCCCCGCCACCCTGGGACAGAGCGCAGGCTTCTGACGTGCAGGTCTGGGGTTTCCCACGGCCCCTTCTCTGTGACCTTGGGCAAGTAACTTGACTGCTCTGTGCTTTAGGTCCCTTCCCTACAAAGTGGGGCTATTCTCACTGGGCGGATGTGAAACCTGCATGAGGTGGCACACGGCCTGTATGTGTAATTGCGTGTTATAGTTAGGACCAAAGCCCCCGCCTCCCTGGCCTCCCTACAATTATTGGGGTGCCCTAGACTGTATGGAGGACTCCTGTCTACCAACCTCCGAGGCCATGTTTGCCAGCACATCCAACAGCCACCAGGAGAGTGAGGAGCCACGGCTCTGGGGGTTTCTGAATAGCGGCTGCCCCAGTGCAGGACGAAGGCCTGGTGACTGGCGGGTCGGTGTCACCTGGCCCGAAGTGCTCGCCACATGCTCCGTGGCTGAGAGCAGCCGCATCGCCCGCACCGGCTCCCGTCAGAGGGGCTCAAGCAGACACGGGTCTGTGCTTCAGTTTCTGGGCTCCGTCACACCCTCCGCTTCTCCCAGGCCCCGGTGGACAGAAGTGGGTGCAAATAAACAGAACCATCAGCGAGAAGCACCCTGCGTGCCTGCCCTAGGAGATTGCCGGCACCCCGGTCTTCTTAAATAGCCTGAATGAGGACTTGGAGGCTGTAGCTTATCTGCCCTCAGTAACTACACCCCAGAAACCATCCAGCTCCTCCAGTGCAGCCGCAGGCCCCCAAAACGCATGTCCTAGGCTAGTGATGGCGAACCTATGACACGTGTGTCAGAGGTGACACGCTAATTCATTTTTTGGTTGATTTTTCTTTGTTAAATGGCATTTAAATATATAAAATAAATATCAAAAATATAAGACTTTGTTTTACTATGGTTGCAAATATCAAAAAATTTCTATATGTGACACGGCATCAAGAGTTAAGTTAGGGTTTTTCAAAATGCTGACACGCCGAGCTCAAAAGGTTCGCCATCACTGGCGTAGGACCACATTCGGTGGCCTGGAGCGAGGGCCACATTATTTTGTTAAATGAAAAAAGCCAGTCACCAAACAGTAGGGAGAATGTATTTTTATTTTGGCAAAATATACATAATTCCCATGACCAGGAAGCGTCTAGAGAGAAACGCATTGCCCTCTTGATGGGAGTTATTCCGGGTGGAGGGTTGCAGGGATTTCCCCTTTCTTATCTGTATCTTCGTGAAGCGCCTAGAAGGCGGGTTGGCAAATGGCGGCCTGTTTTTGTATGTGAGCGAGGAACGGCTTTTGCATTTTTAAAGGGTATGAAAAACAAACAAACAGGAACATATGCCATAGACAGCAGATGCGAGCCACAGAGCCTGAATTATTTAGGGCCTTTACAGAAAAAGTTTGCCAACCCTTGATTTAGAAAAGAGAGAGAGAGAAAGAGAGAGAGAGAGAGAGAGAGAGAGAGAGAGAACATTTGCATGTATTATTGGTATAATAATAAAAACAGCAGCCTTGTTCCTTTTCGGAAGGTATGAATTTGCCCTTAGCGAATAGGCACCCAGCTCCCTTCCTCTCTATTCAGTAACTCGCCCAGGGGCCCGGCGCTGTGCTGGCCTCTTCTCCCCGCTCCTTCTGTCTCTTCGTCTCCAGACTTATCCTGGGTGCCTTCCGTGTGCCAGCCCTCCCCCCCCCCCCCGCCCCTCACCAATGGGGAGACAGACCCAGGACAAGTCACCACGATGCCGTGGCCCACGGGCGCCTGGGGGGCTGTCAAGGCTGCGGGTGGCGGCGTGGAAGCAGCGGCATTGCCGGGAGGGTGAAGGGTGCCCCAAGGACGACTGAGCTTGGGGTCTCCTAGTCACCCGGGAGCCAGAACAGGCCCTAGAAAGGCGCTTCACAACCAGCCACCTAGGCCAGCGCCGCCCAGATCGAGGTGGCCAGGGCTAGTTCGGTGACTAAAAACGGGCTTGTCTGAGGATTTTAAGAGTCGAACTTCAACACGTGGAAAACAGGAGCAGAATGCTGTGGGGCAGGGGACCTGCACGGCCAAAGGCCAGGCGAGACGGGGCTCGGAGAGGCACTTTGGGGAACACAAGGTTGTGAGTGGCGATTTGTGGGGGTGAAGCTGGAGAGCAGGGCAGTGGATGCCGGGCTGGGCTTTATCCGGGGAATGGGGAACCCTCGAGGGGTCCAGGAAGTGGTGATGGGCTGGGACAGGCTCACCTGGGCCGGACAGAGGCTGTTGCAATCAGGGCCAGCGCCTGCTCAGCCAGCTTACAGCCCACGCCCCTGGCTCCCATCAGTTCTGTCAAACCAGCAAAGGGGATTGGGAAAGGACTGAGCGGGGCAGGGTGGGAAGGCGAGGACACCCCTTCCTTCCTCTTAGTCACTGGATCCAGCTTTCAGCACATCTTCCCAGCCTTAGTCATGACCGAGGTGGCCATGCCTCCCCCAGCACCAGGGTAACTGAGCAGGCCGCCAAGTGGGCTGACCGCAGGCCGCCTACCTGCTGCCTCCCTCCCGGGCGCAGGCCCAGCAGGGCCTCTCTGCGCCGGGACGGCCGAACCGAACCTCTCAGCACTGGGGCCAGAGCTAGATGTGCTGCTGGGACTCGGGCAGGACACACTCTGCCCCGAATCCCTACTCTGCGGCTGTCGCGTCACCACTCCGGGCCGGTTTCCTTGTTCTGAAACAAGGTACCGAGATGGCCGGCCACACAGGGACTGGATGCTCGCATGCCCCAAAGGGCACAGCAGACTCGAAATCAGCACCCCTCCCTCCTGTGATGCGGAGCCGCACTCTGCCCTCCAGAGGTGGCCCTGGAGGCGGGACAAAGCAACTCCCTGAGACAATTAGACACACTAATGGAGCCAAGTCCCTCCCCAGGACTGTGCCCTGCCCTTGCAGACAGCAGTTTGCACCCCAGACGTCCGTGACACCCCAAGGTCATGGCTAACAACGCCCTGGTCCCACAGGACTCCGGACAGTTCCTTGGCCACCCAGGTCCCATACGGGGCCTTGGTTCAGGTGGCTCTCTCCCTGCCACACCTCCCTCCTGCCGCCCACCCTGCGCCCTCACCTACAGAGATGGAATCAGCGGCCAGCAGGGTGGTCACATCGCCACCCTCAGAGTTGGAAGGGAGAGGCCCCACCCAGTTTTTGCAACACCCCGGAGACTCTAATTATCCCACGAGGTATCAGGAAACTCTCTAGGCCAAATTCAATCTAATTCGCTTTAATTAAAACGGAGATGACAGCCACCTGGCACTTGGATGGGTGGGAAGAGGAGGGAGAGCGTGCCAGGAAGTCAAGTGCCAATGGTCTCAGCTCCGAGGGGCACCTCGTTTCCTGGGAGGGCTCCCCGGTGTGCCCATAGAACTGGGACTCTGGTGAGTCCTGTCACATTGCTCTGCGATGACTGGGTCACGTGCCTCTCTGCCCCCTTGGACCAGGCGCGTCCCCACGGCAGCGCATCGTCTCAGCCCGTCTTGCCCGGAAGGTTGGAGGTTTGATGCCAAGCCAGACGTGACGGTGGGTCAGAGCATCCCTCCTCGTTCCACGGCTCTTTACTTCACGTTTTTGTCCGCATTGTTTTTATGGCTTTGCTGAGGTGTAATTCACATCCCAAGGAATTCACCCATTGAAAGCACACGGTTCAGTGGATTTTGGAAAATTAACACAGCTGTGCACCCACACCCACAGTCAAGGTGTAAGGCACTCCCAGCACCCCCTGAGTTTCCTCGTGTCGCTTAGTGGTCTGTCTCCAGCCCCCGGCAACCACTGATGTGACTTCTGTCGCTGTGGTTTTGCTTTTCCTAGAGCTGCACAGAGGTAGAATCAGGCGGTATGTGGTCTGCGCCTGGAATAATGCTGTTGAGGTCCACCCACATGGCAGCACGCGTCAGCATCGGTTGCTGTCTGTCAGTGACTGGCATTCCGTCATATGGCTGCATCGCATGTTCGACCTTCCCCCGTTGAAGGACACTTGGGGTGGATCCGTTTTTTTCAGGATATGATGAATAATGCTATGACCACTGGCATACAAATCTCGGGGTGGACGCCTGTTTTTAGTTTGCGTAAGGACTGGAATTATTTAGGACTAGAATTTTTAGATCAGAAGCTAAAAGTACCTTTTAAGAAACCCATCCAGCCGTTTTACAAAGTGGCTGGATCCTTTTGCATTTCCGCCAGCAGTACGGAGGGTACCAGTGTCTCCACATCCCCGGGGGTCAGGTTCTGTTTTATAATCTCAGCCGTCGGAAGGGGTGGCACAACCTCGAATAGAAATGGTGAGATGGAGCCCCAGTGGCGCAATCGGTTAGCGTGCGGTACTTATAAGAAATGGTGAGAGCAGGCATGCTGTATGTTCATGGGTTTTTGCTGGGAGGAACTTCACGCGGCAATGATGTGTCCTCCTTTGTATATTCTGCTGGGTTTGATTTGTTAATACCTGTTAAAGAATTTTGTACCCATGCGTATGAAGAATATTGATCTATAGTTTTGTTTTTCCTTCCTGTGATTTCTTTACCTGGATTTGCCATCAGGGTAATATTAGCCTCATGGAGGAAATTGGGGGATGCTGCTTCCTCCTGGGTTTTCTCAGTTGCTGTAGAATTAGCATTTCTTCCTTAGATATTTGATGGGGTTCACCAGTGACATCATCTGGGCCCAGACTTTTCTTTGTGAGAAGATTTTTAATTACCAATTCAATTTCTTCTTGAATCAGTTTTCATCTTTTGATAAAGTTGTCCATTTTGTCTGTTTTCAATTTTATTGGCATAAAGTTGTTTATAATTTTTCCTATTGTCCTTTTTCTTCTATTTATATTTATTCTGTAATAGCTTTACTAATGCATAATCGATCTACAGTAAACTATACATATTTAAGGGATACAATTTTAGTGAAAAAATATATAATATTTAGATACACCCCTGGGAAACTCCCCATCAAGGTAATGAACACAACCATCACCCCAGGAGTTTCCCGTGTCCCTCTCTATAATCCATTATCGTTTTCATCTCTTAAACTTTGATTTGGCCTTTTTTAGGTCGTCCAATCTCTACTTAACATGTCGGGCCTTCCTTGCAGCTTGTGAACCTATGTAACACAGTTATGACGTACGTCTCAGTGTCAGTACCTGCTGGTTCTAACCTCGGTGCCACTTCTGGCCCAGTTTCAATTGGTTGATTTTTCTCCTCGTGGTGGGTGGTGTTTTCCTGCTTCTTTCCCGCCTGGTCGCTTTTCGCTGAACGTCTGACTTGTGAATTTTCCCTTGTTGGATGCTAAATGTTTTATGTTTCTATAGATATCCTCGAGGGTTTTCCCTGGGACACAGTTAAGCTACTCGGAAACATTTTGATCCCTTTGCGTCTTGCCTTTAAGGTTTGTAAGATGGGACCAGAGCAGCACTGCTATTAAATCAAGACCCTTCTGAAAACTCTCCCCAGAGCCCATGCGCGAGAGGTTTTCCGGTCTGACTGATGCGAACAGGCCCGTGCTCGGCCTGTGGGACCTTGGGTCACTGTTCTTTCCAATCCGTGAGGCTTGTCCTTTCAGGCCGTGAGGGTGGAAACATAGGTAATCATTTTTACACATTTTTTTCTTTTCTAGTATAAGCATTCAAAGGTATAAACGTTCCATTAAGCCCTGCTTTAACTAAATTTTGATATACTGTGTTTTTATTAAGGTCAAGATCTTTTTCTAATTTCCCTCGCAATTTCTTCTTTTGACCCTGAGTCATTGAGAAGGTGTATTGTTTAATGTCCACATGCTTGCTGGATTTCCCATATGTCTTCCTATGTTATTACTTTTAATTTAATTCTTTTATATTTAAACAACATACTCTGTAATTATTTCAACCCTCTCACGTGTATTGAGACTTATTTTTGACCCAATCTTTTTCTACCCTGGCGAAGGTTCCATGTATACATTTTTTTTAAATGTTGCAGTTTTATAAATGTCAAATAGATCAAGTTTCTTAATTGTGTTGTTCAAGTGTTCTGTATCTTTCCTGATTTTCTGACTAGCTTGTCTATACATTCCTAAATGTATAGTATTAAAATCTTCATGTATTGGAGGGTATTGTTATCACATGCATATACATTTATAAATCTTTATGCCATATTGACCTTTTTAACATTGTGAAATATTCCTCTTTGTCTACAGTGATAACCCGTGTTTTAAAGCCAATTTTTTTGTTATTAATATGGCCAATCCAGCCTTCTCATACTTCCATTTGTGTGGCATATCCTTTTACTTTCTTGTACAAAGCAAATAGCTGAATCTTGCTTTTTAGTACAATCTAAAGTATCTCTGCCTTTTGATAGAAGGTTTAGTCCATTTATATTTAATGTGTTATTGACCTGGTTAGATTTGATCTGCAATTTTGCTGTTCATTTTTTAAAACGTTTATTGAATTTATTGGGGTGACATTGGCTAATAAAATTATTGTAGGTTTCAGGTGTACGAGTCTATAAAACATCATCTGTATATTGTATTGTGTGTTCACCTCCCAAAGCCAAGTCTCCTTCCATCACCATTTATCCCCCCTGTACCCTCTTCTATCTTCCCACCCACTTTCCCTCTGTGAACACCATGCTGTTGTCTGTGCCTATGAGATTTTTTTTCTTTTACTTAAAATTTTCTACTTATGTAGTGCTTTGCCATTCCTCAGTTCTTTCTATACTTCCTTCTTTTGTAAAACAATCTTTTTAAATATATGATTTTAATTCTCTTTTTGGATATTTTGGTAAGGTTTTAGAGATTGCTTTAGGCATTATACTATACATCTTTACTTCATCAAATTCAAATTAGTAATGACTAATTTCCACCAACTTTGCACCAGCATAAGTTCAATTACCCATCTTCCCTGTGGTATTGTTGTAATATATACTACATCTATGCATATTATAAATCCAGCAATACAGTATTATATTTTGGCTTTAAATCTGCCAAGGGCCATTTGGATATTTATAACATCATTTGCGGGCACCACAAAATTATCAACTTAAAAATTTGCCTGCTATATTTGGTCAAACATTTAATTAACTCACCTCACCCCTAAGGCCTTGGCAGGGGCAGACCAAATGATTTTGAGGGCCTTATATGGGCCGAGGGCCAGACATTCCCTGACCATGCTTTAAATGGTCAGATATATTTTAAAGAAATTAAAATAAAAAATAGAGACCACATAATGATCACTTTCAGTGCTCTTTATTCCTCATGTGGCTCTGGACTGCTGTCAGGTATCATTTCTCTTTAGTTTACAGTGTTGATTCAGGTTTCCTTTAGTTTTTATGGCAATGCCAATCTGACAACGACAAATTTGCTTTGTTTTTATTTATCTGTGAATGTCTTTATTTCATCCTTATTTTGAAGGATAGTTTTGTCATATGGCGAATTCTTGGTTGACAATTTTTTTCTTTCATCACTTTGAATATATCGTTCTAATGTCTTCTGGCTTCCATTATTCCTGGTGAGAACTCAGCTGCTTATCATCTCACTGTTCCTCTATATGTGATGTGTCATCTCTCTCTTTCTGCTTTCAATATTTTTTTCTGCCTTAGTCTTTCAACCGTTTGACTGGATGTAGCTTGGTCTGATTCTCTTTGTGCTTAGTTTCTTGGATCTGTCAGTCAATGTTTTTCACCAAATTTAGGAATATTTTGGTCATTATACTTCAGATATTTGTCTGCCCATTTCTGTCTTTTCTCTCCTTCTGGGGCTGCAATTAAATGTATGTTGGGATGCTTGATACTGATATTGTCTTGCAGATTTTGGAGAGTCTATTGATTTTTTCCCCTCTCTGTTGTTTTCTATGGCTTTCAACCTGGTTAATTTCTACTGATTTATCTACAACTTCACTGTTTTTTTCTTCTTCTGTTATCTCACATTTATTATTGAGGCCATCTGGTGAATTTTTACATTTTCGTTTCAGTTATTATACATTTTAGCTCTAGAATTTCTACTTGATTTTCAAATAGTTTTAATTTCTCTGCTGAGAGTTTCTATTTACTTCCTCCCTCCCAGGATCATTTCTTAATTCTTTTAAATATATTTATAATAGCTTTCTTTGAGTTAAAAAACAACAACACGAACCTCCCACAAACCTGTACTCAACATCTGGGCCCACTCAGAGTCAGTGTCTAAGCCTGCTTCCCTCCCCCAGCACCCTAACTGTGGGTCACACTTCCCTATTTCTTTGCATGTACTGTCATTTTTGGTTGAAAACTGGTCATTGTAGGTAATGCATTGTAGTAGCTCTAACTTGTTTTGTTTTTCTGAAGTTGTTAGTTCTTTGGTTTTAGTAGGCAAGTAGCTTTCCTGGACTGGAACTGCAAACTGTCCCTGCCCGGCCGGCATGGCCGTCTGGGTCTGTCCCTCCCACAGTGTGAAACTGCTGCTGTTTCTGGTCATTTTTATTTTGTCTATGGTAGCTTGGCTTCTGAGGGCTCTCCCCGTGTCTGTATAGTTCAGGGTCCACCAGTAACTGGGCAGAGATGATGCTCAGACACTTCAAACTGATAACGAGTTAACCCTTGGCCACCTGAGCGCTGGGTGAGTTGAGAGGCTCATTCAAAAGTTCTAGTTCCAGGCATGCAAAGGGTCTGAAGGCCCGAGAACCAGGGGAGCTGATGACACCAGTCTGAGTCCAAAGGCCAACGAAGCTGGAGTGGCAGCGTCTGAGGGCAGGAGGAGATGGGTGTCCCAGCTCAAACGAAGAGGGAGACCCCTTCCTCTGCCTTCTTGTTCTGTTCAGGCCCTCAAAGTATTAGATGATGTCCGCCTGCATCGGGGAGGGTGATCTTCTTTCCTTAGTCCCCTGATTCAAATACTCATCTCTTCCTGAAACACCCGCCCAGACACACCCAGGAATGATTTCTTACTCGCTCCCTGGGTAAGCCTTTGCCCCGTTGACACATAAACTGATCATCACTTATCCCTCTCTCACTTTCAATATCTCTCTGTTGAACATGCCACCCTTGCATCCTGTTCCCCACCTGTGGCCATTTCAGCTGTGGGCTTTGCTGGGAGAGACGTGGCACCTCCAGCCATAGGGCCACACATTCCCTGTTCCTCGCTCTGCAGCAGTTTTTGCCTGAGTGAAGACGGATCACGTTGCTGCCTGCCTCTGGTCATGTTCCGGTGCTCTGTTAGCAAAACAATGTCGTCCAGCTTTGTGCTTGTTTTCTGTGGAGGAGACTTGCTTCATGTCCTCATGTTGCCATTAACCGGAAATCCTGCCCATGATAGTCTTTCAGGGTTTTATTTGTTATACAGCCAAAACAAGTTCATCATCAACGTTTAGAACATGAGATCACTTTCTCAGATCGCTCATAAGCTATTGCCTAGAGATAATTACTGTTAACATTATAGATATAGTCTTTTATATCTTTTTTAAACGTATACGTTTAAAAAAGGGGATAAGTTGATATGTAATTTACTATTGTAAAATATATGTAACACTAGAGGCCCGGTGCATGAAATTTGTGTGCATGTGGGGGGGTGTCCCTCAGCCCAGCCTGCACCCTGGGATCGGACCTAAACCGGCAGTCAGATATCCCTCTCACAATCCGGGACTACTGGCTCCTAACTGCTTACCTGCCTGCCTGCCTGATCACCACCAACTGCCTCCCCTGCCAGCCTGATCACCCCTAACTGCCTCTGCCTGCTGGCCTAATCGCCCCTCACTGACTCCCCCCCCCCCCCCCCCCCCGCCGGCCTAGTAGCCCCACACAGCCTGTTCAATCATCTGTTTGGTTGTGATGGTTGCTTAGGCTTTTATATATATAGATAACATTTGCCATTTTAACCATATTTAAGTGTACAGTTCTGTGGCATTAAGTACATTCACGTTGTGGTACAGCCATCACCACCATCCATCTCCAGAACATTTTCATCTTCCCCAGTGAAACTGTGTACCAGTTCAACAGCATTCCCACCTTCCCCAGCCTCTGGCAACCACCATTCTACTTTCTGGTTATGAGCTAGACGACTCTAGGCACCTCGTGTAAGTGGAATCCTACGATATTTTCCCCGTGTGTCTGGCTCATTTCACTTAGCATAACGTCCTCAGGAGTCTTCCACATTGATACGTCAGAATTCCCATCCTGTTTCAGCTGAACATTCCATGGTGTCATATGCCACATTTTGTCTACCCACTCATTTGGGATTGTTTTATATCGAGGTTGTTTCCACCTTTGGACAGTGTGCCTTCAAACACTATTTTGCTGTATCTCCTCTGTGTTCCAAATGCAAACCCAGAGGCTCCCAGAGTGTCACACACCCGCCATGGCTGGGCTTGGGTCCCAGCTCTGCCCCTCATGTGCTGGGCGGATTTAGACCAGTACCTTAACCTCCCTTCATGGGTACAAAGAGAGCAGCAATGCCCAACTTCTAGGGCAAATAGATTGCTCAGAGCCCAGCACAAAGCATTTTATATAGAATCCTCCTCCCTCTCCTTTGTAGCATGCCCAAAACTAGAACTCAGGGTCTTTCTTAACCTACTTTTCCCATTTCTGCAGTCAGAGTTCTAAGACAGTTTTTAATTCCATTGTCTTGCTTAAAGGGAAAGGAAAAAACCCTTTCTTCTCATTTAATTGAACTATAACCCTTAGTGTTTTAATTACGTAATTAATATTTCCATTAATTACCTCTCTATATAAAAGCCTAAGCAACCGTTAAGATCGAATGACTGGAACAACCGGTCAACCAGTGGCGATGACGTGCACTGACCACCAGGGGGCAGACACTCAACGCAGGAGCTGCCCCGTGGTGGTCAGTGCACTCCCACAGCCAACCTCCCACAGCCCCTTCCCCCCAGCCTGCCAACCTCCTCCAGCTCCTCCTCCCACCCCCCTGGCTGACCCCGATTGGGACTGGATGAGACGCCCCCAGGCCGAGGGACCCCACCTGTGCATGAATTTGTGCACTGGGCCTCTAGTATAACATAATTTATATTTTATATTTAATTAAGTTGACTTATATTTTACATAATACAAAATTATAGTTTATCTGAATTCTTTGTCAGGAATCATTCTAAGCACTTTACAGATATTCATTCCTTTACCACCTTCTAGTTGAGAAAGTGACAAGTAGCTCGGGCTGGGGAAGTACAAACCTGGCCGCTGCTGGTCAGCCTGGACTGACAGACATGGGTCAGGCCTGCACAGTCACCAGGAGGCAACGTTCCCCTACAGGGACACACTGCCGCTGGAAACGCAGAACAACACACGTCTTCCAGTGGCGACTGCCTTCCACTCCCTGGGAAACTTGGCTCTCTCAAATTCCGGGCCACCAGAAACGTCATCTCTGGGAATTTCAGAGAAGGAAGGAATGTAAGAATGAACTTCCCACTCGTGCCCTGAGGATCCCAGTCTCTCACACAGGGAAGAGCAGCCCAGTCCCCATGCCACTCCCAGGGCCTCAGAGGAGGGACTTCTGAACACAGTGGCCACGTTCATTGTCCACCTTCACTTGTGGTTTCAGGGAAAGAGAACTTGGGGTCCACTTTGCCAGTCCCTTTAGACACAGTCTACTTTGCTTTGAGGCTAAAAGTCTACTTCATTTAAATTCCACCTGGACTCCACTCTTTGCCAAAGTTTTAGAGTAACTCTACCTTTTTCTTTTAGTTCCAGTTTTAAAGTTTTATTCCTCTTTGTAGGTTAATTAACAGTAGATGAAGTAGTGTCTCTTGTTGGGATTTCATCTAGATCTTTCATTTTTTGCATTTTTATTGTGGTAAAAAATAAATAACATAAAATTTGCCGTTATAACCATTTCTGAGTGTACAGTTCAGTGGTATTAATATATTTACCATATTGTGCAACCATCACCACTATCCATTTCCAAAATGTTTCATCACCCCTGCAACTTTTAAGCAATAGTAAATTCCCAGCCCCTGGTAACTTCTAGTTTACATGCCATCTCTATGGAGTTGCTTATTCTAGATATTTCATAAAAATAGAATCACACAGTATTTGCCCTTTTATTTAGCTCATTTCATTAGCATAATGTTTTTAAGTTTCATTCATGTAGTAGAATGCTGTAGAACTTTATTCCTTTTATGGCTGAGATACCACTTCACACCTATGAGGATAGCTGTATATTTTCATTTATTCTTCTACCTTTTAAAAAATTACATGTATTGGGATAACATCCTATATAATAAAAGGCTAATATGCAAATTGACCGAACAGCAGAACGACCGGTCGCTATGATGCCCACTGACCACCAGGGGGCAGACGCTCAACACAGGAGCTGCCCCCTGGTGGTCAGTGCACTCCCACAGGGGGAGTGCAGCTCAGCCAGGAGCCAGAAGCCAGGCTCATGGCTGGCGAGTGCAGTGGCAATGGTGGAAGCCTCTCCCACCTCTGTGTCAGTCAGACATACCCCAAGGGTTCCTGGACTGCGAGAGGGCACAGGCCCGGCTGAGGGAACCTCCCCCCACCCCAAGTGCATGAATTTTTGAGCACCGGGTCTCTAGTTGGTTAATAACATTGTGTAAATCTCAGGTGCACGCTAGCTTGTCCCTGTTTGGTTCCTGTGGTGGGTGTTCTCCGCATTGCAGGGGGTGGATAAATCTGACTTTGTCAGACCACAGGCTTGTTTTTGGTCTTGGCTTGACTTAAGCTTCAATGCCGAGGCTACCTGTGCTGCCTGTCACCCCTAGACCAGAGCTTCCCAGACCTGAGTGTGCGTCAGAATAACGGGGAGAGCTTGGTCAAGCACACTTTGCTGGCGCCCACCTCCCAACGTCTCTGGTTAAGTAGATTTGGGTGGGAACCCTAGACGTACATTTCTTAAAAATTCCGAGGTGATGCTGATTCCAAGGGACTGCACTTTGGGAATGCTGTCGTAAGTAACCCGTGTATCATCCTCACTGAATAGAGTGGTAAGGATCACGAATCAAGTGTATAAAGGACTCGGTTCAGGATTTGGATGTAGTAAGTGCTCAATACCTGTAAGATATTACTATTATTTTTAAATGAATGATTCAGATTCTCAAATAACCCACACACCCATTCATTCTTTCTTCCAGTACAGTGACAAGTTTTGTGTCCTCTGAGAACTTATAGTCTAAGGGGCAGATAGAAAACCAATTAATTACAAGACCAGGCTGAATGACATAAGCTCCTTACATAGATGTTGAAAACACAACTTCAGAGTCATATTATAAACTAGAGGCCCGGTGCATGAAATTCGTGCACTGGTAGGGTCCCTAGGCCTGGCCGGTGATCTCTCTGCTGCTGTCCTTCTGGCTGCCGTGCTTCTGGCTGCCGTCTGGGGCCTCCCTTCCTCAGGCTGCTGGCCACTGGCCGGGGCCTTCCTTCATTCGCGCTACCCCCTGGTGGTGAGCACACATCATAGCGAGTGGTCGAACTTCTGGTTGGTAGAACTCCTGAGGGGATAATTTGCATATTAGCCTTTTATTATATAGGATATGTAAGTTTGTGTATTTTTTCCCACGGAGTATTTTTAAGATGGACATTCTGCCCTAACTGGTTTGGCTCAGTGGATAGAGCGTCGGCCTGCGGACTGAAGGGTCCCAGGTTCAATTCCGGTCAAGGGCATGTACCTGGGTTGCGGGCACATTCCCAGTGGGGGGTGTGCAGGAGGCGGCTGATCGATGTTTCTCTCTCATTGATGTTTCTAACTCTCTATCCCTCTCCCTTCCTCTCTGTAAAAAATCAATAAAATATATTTACAAAAAAA
Organism: Myotis myotis; assembly: GCF_014108235.1. Lineage (NCBI taxonomy): Eukaryota > Metazoa > Chordata > Mammalia > Chiroptera > Vespertilionidae > Myotis > Myotis myotis. The sequence continues at coordinate 9,839,215 of NW_023416324.1, read as the reverse complement.
AAAAAAAAGATGGACATTCTACCATGTCATCACTAGAAAACCTCCCAAACCAGAAATATTAGATGATGTCTGTGAATTGCATGTAACCGTCCTGATGCTAGACATTCACTTCTCCCAGTGGTTACTAATAGGAATAACTCTCCTGTGAGGAGCTTGTGGCCAAACTATTTGTCAGAAGCACAGATGACCTCGATAGGAGAGGAAGAGGCTTAAAACGGGGAGAGGATGGGGCAAAGGGCATGAGCTCCTAAAGGTCTCCCAAGAGCCATTGTCAAATTTCCTCCCATCTTGGAACAGAGAAGTTGCCGGCAAAAGCTTCCAGACGATTGATGCCCTGGCTGGCTGGCTCTTGGTTGGAGCATCGTCCCGGGCACCAAAAGGTTGTGGGTTCGATTCCCAGTCAGGGCACACACCTAGGTTTTGGGTTTGATCCCTGTTCAGGGCACATACGACAATTGATCTCTCTCTCTCTCTCTCTCTCTCTCTCTCTCTCTCTCTCTTCCACCTCAAACCCCCCCCCCCCCAATCCTCTCTCTGAAATCAGTGAACATATTCTCGGGTGAGGATTAAAAATAAAAGCCTTCCAGATGGCAGCATCTGTGTTCCTTTTGCTGTTCTCCGTGGTTCTGAGCAGCAGGCAGAGGTGGCGGCTCCCAGCAGCAGGGGCAGTGAAGGTCACTGCCAGCCTCAGCCTTTCACCACTTGGTGCTGAGCCAGCGGCAGGGGCCCGGCTTCCCCAGGCTTCTGTCTGCCCTTCCTTCTGGGTAGAGGGCAGTCTTGGGCCCCCCACCCACCCCTAATGGTGCGTGAATGGTTTTATGGGTTATCAGTGAAGTGTGAGGCCTGGGAGGGAACCACTTCCTGGTGACCTTCATTTCACCCCAGACTTGGCTGAAGCTGAATAACTGAGGCAGGCGGTCACAGAGCACGGAGTGGCTAAGTCTAGGTCAGCCCTCACTGGAAACAGATGGCCCCTCAAAGGGAGTCGCCACTTCCACCACCTTCAGCAAGGACGAAGCGGCCTTCCCTGTGTTAGAGCATCCCCTGTGGCAGTGGGCACCCCCTGCTCAGCCCTCCCTTGCTTCTAAGGACTCATGCCAACCCCTCAGGGAAGCCTCCCCGACACCCCCAGCCCACTGTGTCTCCCCACCCCTGAGAGCTGCATGGGGGCTGAGTTCCTTGCTCGCCTCATCTCACTCCAAGTCATGCCTATTGGGGGCCCATCTAGCAGCCAAGAAAACGGCGGCTCAGGGAGCAATGGGAACTTGGCCCAGTGAGAAATTGGGAGAACCGGGCTGGGAAGTCGGGTCTCCTGCGTCCAGACCTGGACGGGCTCCCCATGTCAGCCCCGGCGGCTCGTCTGTGTACCACATGCCCTGGTCAGCCTTTCCCCTCTGCTGCTTGCTGGCCTCGTGTTTGGAGCCCTTGTCCGCGGTCTGTCTGGTTTTATTACTGTCATCTCACGACTCGATGCCCACTGACTGTTCTCTGGGTGGCCCAGGCTTCGCCCAGCGCTGGGCCCCGAGCGGGTACCAGAGATGCTTGGGGACATCCTTTCTGCTTTCCCTTCTTTCCCTTTCCTTCCTCCCCCCATTTCTGTTCCCAGAAGGAACGGTTTGGGATGACTTTGCTTATTTCAAGATGATATATTATGAGGAAAAATGTCCTTATTTCCCTCCTTGTAGTTCCACTTTTTAAAGAAAGAGATTGGAAACTTTTCCCCAAACCCACTATTTTATTTCATTTTTTAAAAATATATTTTATTGATTTTTTACAGAGAGGACTGGAGAGAGATAGTTAGAAACATCGATGAAAGAGAAACATTGATCAGCTGCCTCCTACTGGGGATATGCCCACAACCAAGGTACATGCCCTTGACCGGAATCGAACCTGGGACCTTTCAGTCCACAGGCCGACACTCTAGCCACTGAGCCAAACCAGTTAGGGTACCCTCACTACGATTTTAAAGAAAGCAACAAAAGTCCTGATGGTTCAATATTTAATATTCATGAAAGTTGACCGAGTAATTTCAGTTCCGATAGGATACACGGGGCGTTCCACGTACAGGCACCACTCCCTCCCCTTCCTCTGTCCTTCCTGACGTGTCTACGGCTACATGCAGGCTGGGGGCACCGTGGGGCAGTCCCCACCCATCAGGATGGCGGGCACTAACACCAAGAACTGCCCAATAGGAGGCCACTGTTAGCATGCTCTCTTTTTCCCAGCTTTATATAGTTACATCTGACAAATAAGATTGTTAGGTATTTAAAGTGCACATTAGATAAATTGATATATGTATGCATTGTGAAAGGATACTTCCCATCTAGTTAATGAACACCCTGTCACCACACACACACACACACACACACACACACACACACATACACACATACACACACACACACGTACATTCTGTGAGAATGTTTAAGTTCTACTCTCAGCACATTTCAATGATATAATACAGTGTTATCAACTATAGTCACCATGTCGTATGTTAGATCCTCAGGCTTGATTCGCCGCAGACTGAAAATGTACACCTTTTACCAATCTGCCCTGCCTGGGATGGACAGCACCCGCCTCTGCAGGCCCCGCTCCCAGCTCCCTGCCTGCGTGATGCCTGGTCCCATCTCCTCTGTGCAGGCCCCGCTCCCAGCTCCCTGCCTGCGTGATGCCTGGTCCCATCTCCTCTGTGCAGGCCCCGCTCCCAGCTCCCTGCCTGCGTGATGCCTGGTCCCATCTCCTCTGTGCAGGCCCCGCTCCCAGCTCCTTGCCTGCGTGATGCCTGGTCCCATCTCCTCTGTGCAGGCCCCGCTCTCAGCTCCCTGCCTGCGTGATGCCTGGTCCCATCTCCTCTGTGCAGGACCCCTCCCAGCTCCCTGCCTGCGTGATGCCTGGTCCCATCTCCTCTGTGCAGGGCCCCTCCCAGCTTCCTGCCTGCGTGATGCCTGGTCCCATCTCCTCTGTGCAGGCCCCGCTCCCAGCTCCCTGCCTGCGTGATGCCTGGTCCCATCTCCTCTGTGCAGGCCCCGCTCCCAGCTCCCTGCCTGCGTGATGCCTGGTCCCATCTCCTCTGTGCAGGGCCCCTCCCAGCCTCTGCCTGCGTGATGCCTGGTCCCATCTCCTCTGTGCAGGACCCCTCCCAGCCTCTGCCTGCGTGATGCCTGGTCCCATCTCCCTTTTCCACTGGGAGTCACTCCTTCAGGGAGTCTTCCCTGTCCAGCCCCTGCCAGCCCTGCCCGCCCCAATGGGGTCAGACACCGTTACAAGCTATTATAGGACCAGATAGCTCAGCACTAATCGCAGCTGTGTTTTAATATTCACTTATGGGATCATTTGATTCATGTCTGTCTTCCCTACCAGAATGGGAACCTTCTAAGGGCAGGGTGTGGGAACCGTGTGTGTGTGTGTATGTGTGCGCGCGCGCGCATGTGTACACATATGTGTGTTTCTCAGGAAATCCATTGTAAGCATAGGGCTTGCACATATTACGCACTCAATAAGTATTTGTTGAAGGCATGAGTGTGCAGGGCTGTGTATTTATTTAGGATCCTTTCAATGGTAGTGACTTCATTTTACAAACAGAAACCAAGGCCGGAGATGTGAGTTGCATGGGCCACGGTCCCTTAGCTGGAAAGGGGCAGAGCTGGGATTGGAAGCCGCCTCGTCTCAGCCCGGTGCCCTTTGTGCTGCTCCCGGCTGCCAGCTTCCCTGGAGGTCTGGCCGGTTAAACAGAAGCAAACAGTTCAGAGGAAACTTACCGCAAGGCAGCGTGTTTACCAGCGATGACCTCACCGCCCAGGCGGCGAAAGGCTCTGCAGAAAAAGGCTGAAAAGAAAATACCTTCGCCGTGAATGAGCTGGGCTGACTCATGAATAAGTTTTCCCTTTATAAGGACTTTACTGCCCGCCCCACCCCCCCCCCCAATGCCTTTCACCGCGTGTGCAGGCCTGGGAGAGGGTGAGTGCTGAGCACAGGTGGCAGGGCTCATGGCCCTGGCGGGAAGCGGCTCTGCCGGCGGTGCCAGGACCCTTCCCTCCCTCCTTGGTTACGCTTCCTCCTGTTCGCCAGCCTGTGTGTCAATGGGCACGTTCATAGCACCACCCAGATCTCAGGTTCTGGTGCCAGCTGCTGCTCTGGACGTCGGGTCCCTAAATACCTCCCAGGGGTGAGTCTGAGTGTGACCGCCCCCCTCCCAGAGTCCCAGGTGCTCACAAAACCCTCTACATTCACCAGCAGCTCTTGCTCATTCTTTTTTTTTTTTTTTTTTTTTTTTTTACTCCTCCCTCCTCTGTGTCTTTTGTCCAGAAGTCACTGCAGTGGCCTGGCCTCAGTGGCCAGTGCTGTCTGCAGGAATGTGGAGATCCCTGCCCAGAGCTGATTTCCAAAGGCCCCCACCTCGGGGGCCCACAGTACCCTGTTCTCGCAGTGGAGAGGGAAGGTCACTCTTACCACTGGGTTCACGCCTTGGTCCCCGTGACAGCACCGCCTGCCTCGTGCTTGGCACCTTCTCACAGGCACTCACACCCGTGCCACTGCCTGACCCATCGTCCCTACTCTTCTTCCAAACTAGCATCTCCCCACGCGAGCCGTCCATGTCACCGATGCCCGTGCGCTGCCCACTCTCACCGGACAGCCCATCAGGCAGCCCGAGCTGTGTTTTGATGCTGAGCAGTGAGATCTGTGGCGACATACCCGCCATTTCCCTCTCCCCTAATGCTTCTCACAGCCGCCCCGGGAGGCCGGGTTATCACCCACCCATTTCAGAGATGGAGAAGCTGAGGCTCAGAGAGTGTGTCATTTGCTAAGATCTCCCAGCCAGGAGGAACAAGGAAGTCCGGGTATGGGACTCCCTGGTCCGACTCTTCCATTCATGGCCAGGGCGTCGTGCGTGCCCTCGATCCAGCGGCTACAGGCTTCATGCCCGGGATCCGCCGGAGAGGGACCCGTGAGGCCTGAGGAATGCAGGAGGCCGTCTCAGGAACGCTGGCACCTGCGAAATGATGAAATGACGGAAATAGCTGGGGGCTGACGTCACACATCACACATCACACATCACACATCACACATCACACGCTGACTGCCACCCGTTGGCATGTGTGTGTGCTTGGGTCAGAGTTGGAGAATGATTACCCGAGAGCTCAGGGCTGGGAACGGGAAGGAAGTGCAGATGTGACCCAAGGCCACACGCTCCCCAGGCGGAGAGGACAGGCGGGAGCCGGGGCAGTGACCCAGTGCGCCCGGGCGGCCGGGCCTGCCGCCGCCAGGAACAGACCTGGCTTTGGTGTGGGCCACACAGAGCTGGGTCGATGCCATTTCTGCTGCCTCCTCGCTGTGGACCTTGGGCACGTCCCTCCCCTGCCCCGCTGTCTGCTCACCTGTAAAGTGAGAATGTCAACCTACTCCCTGGGGGTCAGGAAGGCTCCCTGCGGTGATGCAGGGCGGGCTCTGCATGTGGCGCCCTCAGTGCGTGCAGGTTGCCCCCCCCCCGGGAATACCAGCTCTAATCTCCACGCCTTTGGAGGGAATGGGCTCTGGCGTGGAGTCCCACCCCTCCCGTGTCCGGGCGTTCCCCTTCCTGAGCCCCAGCTTCATCCGTGGGAGTGGGTGGCCACAGTGCAAGGGAAGGTGTGCGGCCAGGTTCAGACACGCGCGTGAACAGGCTCTGTCTAACCGACAGCGCTCAGGGGCGGGGCCTGAGGCTCTGAATTTCCAGCAAACCCTCGGGGATCCTGCTGCTGCGACCCAGGGACCCCACTTCGTGTGGCGAGGTGACAGGTCAGGGCAATGGACCTTCGGTTGTGGCGGTGAGTGGGTGGGGCAGCACCTGCTGGAGGCTTTGAAGGGGTCCTTGTCTTCAGGACCCCCCTGATTGGACAGAGCTGAAGGCGACTGCAGTTCACCGAGCATGTCAGTGCTGGGGCCGGGCTCCGGCCTGTCCCCTCGGACCGAGCGCAGGGGGACCCCGGCAAGTGCCTGTTGCCACCCGGACCGTGAGCACCGTGGCTGCCGACATACAGCCTCCAGGGGCTCCAGCACCGGCCTCGCCCAGCCCAGGGTCGGGCAGGAGGATGCTAGTGTCCAAGATGCGGGAGTCATCGCATGGAGGGAGGTGTGGGGTGTGCAGGCAGGTGTGCTGCGGAGACCAGTCACCCAGACACGCACCGAGGACATGGTCTGTCTCCGTGTCATCGTTTTACAGCCTCGTGCGGGAAAAGCACCCAGGCGTGGGGGCAGGGAGAGCGGGTCACAGCCCTGCCTCCAGATGCTGCGTCACCCACACGCTGCGTGCCCTCCTCACGGGAGCGCTCTTTCCTGGGAGGTGGGGGAGGTGGAGCGTTAGGCTGTCCACATGGAAATCCAGGGTCCCAGCGAGGGGGCTGGCCTCCCAGTGGCGTCCCAGGGCAGGGCAGCTTTGCCCTGCGGCTCCCACATGTCTCCCCTGCTCCCCCGGCCAGGCTGTCAGACGAGGATGGGAGTGAGCCAGGGTCCCCGGGAGACTGGTTTTGTCAGAGCCTCAGAGCTTAAGCCCTGCACGGCCTGGCAAGAAGCCAGAGACCTGGCTGAGATAACAGGGCCGTTATCATGGTAAACAGACGCCTCCTGGGACAAGGAGAGAATAGACCAGCCTCTGTTTGTCCTTCCCTGGCATGGCACCCAGGGGTGGCCCGGGGCTGACCTGCCTCTCAAGTTCATCTCTTTACCCGGAGGGGCAGCACAGTGTGGGAGAAAAGGCAGGGGAGGTGGCTGGGATCTCTGGGACCCAATCCCCTGGGTAGGTAGCTTACCCCCAGGGTGACCGACTGCCCTGGTTTGTCTGGGACAGAAGGGTTCCTGAGACACAGGACTTTCAGGTTTAAAACAGGGATGGTTCTAGGACAACTGGATGAGTTGGTTACTCTCTTTGCCTCTCAGAGACTCAATTTGCTCATCTGTAAAATGGGGATAATTATCTGTTGGGAAGATTAAGTGGATTCATGCAAGGAAGCGTCTAGCATATGGTGAGTCATCAGCGATGGTGTCAGTTACTTCTCTGTCTGGAGGAGTCGCAGGGCTTCCACTGTGAATGTCTCTCCTTCCTTATCTCCAAGACCTTTTGAATCAACACTGAAGCAGATTTGGGGTAGTGTCTGCATTTGAGAAATCATTCAACTTGTCTGTGTGCTTTTGTCCCAGATGCCCTTTTTTAAAAAAATATATTTTATTGATTTTTTACAGAGAGGAAGGGAGAGGGATAGAGAGTTTGAAACATCGATGAGAGAGAAACATCGATAGCTGCCTCCTGCACACCTCCCACTGGGGATGTGCCCGCAACCAAGGTACATGCCCTTGACCGGAATCGAACCCAGGACCCCTCAGTCCGCAGGCTAGCGCTCTATCCACCGAGCCAAACCGGTTAGGGCCCAGATGCCTTTTGATTGGAAAGGCTAAAGCCAGGAAGAACAGAGGCGGGTTAGTGAAGAGGCACACAGACTGCGAGCCGGAAGGCTAGGCTCCCTCTCAACTCTGCCACTAACCTGCCTGCTGTGTGCCCTTGGACATGACACTTTGCCTCTCTGGGCCTCAGTTTTCCCATCTGCAAAATGGAGGGTTGCACCACACGATCTCTGAGTGAGTGTAAGTGTACCTTCCAGCTCTGACCCTCAACCGTCCTATGCTACTGCTGCTCATCACCTGCACGCTGTTACGGAGAAAGCTGGAGATGGGACGGTTTGGTCGGTGCCAGTAAAAAGGTGAGGAGGAAGGAGCCAAGCTTTTGGCGCCTTCTTAAGCACCAACTAAAAACTTTTAAAGTTTTTAAAGGTGGACAATGACAAAGGCATCTTACAGATCGAGCAGTTGCTTGGTGTCTGGGCGCAGGCTGGGCACGGTGCCATGGTGCCAGGCCACTGGACGCTGATGTACGCATTCCTTTGTTTAACTGTTTATTCGTCTGTCCTCCCCATTTCCCTTCACTTGTTCATTCTTTCCCTGGGGGAGTCACATAGTGATTGACAGCATGGATCCTGTGGCTGATGTGCTTGGGTTCCAATCCTGGCTCAGACAACGGATTAGTTATGCGATCTCAGCAGAAGTTGACTTCTCTGAGCCTCTGTTTTCTCATCTGTGAAATGGAGACCAGGGAAGCACCTGCCTTGGGGCACGGGGTTGTGTTAAATGTGTTGTGTTAAATGTGCTCACTTAAGTACAGGTCTTCAACCAGAGCCTGGAAGGTGTGATATACCCATTAGCTGCTGTTTGTTTATTCTTTCACCGTAGACTAAGAGACAACTATGTAAATGGTCTGGGCTGCAAACCTGAAGGTCAACGCCAACCTTGAGGAGGTCACAGCAGGATAACCAGGCAATAACAGAGTCACGTGGTCAATGTTGTGCAGGCAAGCACCGGGCGCTATGGAAACGAAGAGGAGGGGCGCCCAGGCTGGATGGGATGGGATGGGCTCAGGAGGGTGTGTGTGCCCAGGAAGGCTTCCTGGCAGAGGTGTCACTTGATGTGGATCTCCGGGCACAGGTACATATTAGCCAGGAGGGGGAAAGGGTGGAGTGTCTGGAACCTCTGGCAGTGGGAACAGCTTGTGCGAAGGCGTGGAAGGGAGAATATGGGTGTTCAGGGAACAGACGTGGTTTTGTGTGGCTTGCTGGGGGGAGGGGAGGTGGTAGATGAAGTTGAGGGGGAAGCTAAGGAAAAATCCCTTTTACAAAGAATATAAGTGAATGTTTAAAAAGGAGTCTAAAACATTGACAGTGGTTATCACTGGGTGGTGGGGGCTGGTGAGAAGTTACAATTAATTGCTTTTACTTCTATTTATTTATTAAGTAATATATTTTGGGCCCTGGCTGGGTAGCTCAGTTGGTTAGAGCGTTGTCGCGGTACACCAAGGTTGTGGGTTGGATCCCGATCAGGGCACATATAAGAAGCAACCAATGAATGTAAATAAGTGGAACAACAACCCATGTTTTCCCTCCCTCCTGTCCTCCTTCCCTTTTCTCTTCCTCTCTTTCTCTAGTCAATAAATAACCATTTAAAACAAGAAATATATTTTGGGTGTTGCTTACCTGTATTAGATATTTTCTGATGTAAAGTATGTATATTATTGTGTGATTTTTAAAACATGAAAAACAAGAAGGTTGAGACCCCATTAGCAAGCAGGGCTTAGTACAGAAGGAGGCAGAGTGAGGCAGAAGGCCTGGGGCGAGTGAGGGGCAGGTAGAGAGCAAGGTGAGAAATGAGAGGAGGGCTTGGACTTGGCAGTGACCACGGGAGGGGAAATAAGATGGGTTCCAGAGATCAATGAGCGAGAAAGACTCAGTAGGACTCGGTGGCCGATTAAGGAGAGGCAGGAGTGAGTTTCTGAGTGGTGCTGCTCACCAGGATGGGTCATGCAGGAGAAATAGCAGTTCTGAGAAGGAGGGAGAAAGATGTGTGCTCTCGGCCTGGGGTACGCTGTCAGCTGTTGGCTTGGTTTTAGACCAGCCGTGGGCAAACTACGGCCCGTTTGAAATGAATAAAACTAAAAAAAAAAAAAGACCGTACCCTTTTATGTAATGATGTTTACTTTGAATTTATATTAGTTCACACAAACACTCCATCCATGCTTTTGTTCCGGCCCTCCGGTCCAGTTTAAGAACCCATTGTGGCCCTCGAGTCAAAAAGTTTGCCCACCCCTGCTCTAGACACATGGGCCTGTGGGACAACACCCAGCGGGCGGGTAGGAACTTGGGAACTTGCTATATGTCGGCCTGTTTCTTGACTTCAGCCACTATTACCAGCACCTTCCCTTTGAAAACTCACCCAAGCCTTCAACATCGTGCTGTACTGGCCTGGAAGTCTTTTTTGATTCATGTCCTACTTTGAAAAGAGTTAGGTTTTAAGACGTACCTGTCTAGGTTTTCAGACACATTGCTGTCACTTGCAAGCAGCTAAAGATGACTCGTTTGCATTATATAGAACGTTTCTCTTCTCTACCTATGTTTTAGCTAAAACAAACAAACAAACAAACAAACAAAAAAAACACACACACCTGTGCGTCCCTTATCATCTTTTATCTCTCCAGAATCAGTGTAGTGATTTCAATCTTTTTAAATGTATTGAGGCATGTTTATGGCCCAGCATTTGGTGTGCCCTTGAAAATAGTGTGTATGCCGTTGCTAGGTGGAGTAGTCTATAAATGTCAGTTAGGTCAACTTAGTTGACAGTGTTGTTCAAGTTCTCTATATCCTTGACGGCTTTCTGTCTCCTCGTTCTATCAATTATGGGAGTGATGAAATTTACAACTCTACTGTGGGTTTGTCTCTGTCTCCCTTCAGGTGTGTCCGTTTTTGCTTCATGTATTTTGAAGCTCTGTTATTAGGGCATACATATTTAGGAGTGCTACATCCTCTCAATGAATTGATCCCTTTCTCATTAATAAATATCCTTCTTAATCTCTCATAATATCCCTTGTTCTGAAGTCTACTTGGTCTGCTATTCATTAGCCACCCCGACTTTCTTTTTTTTTTTAAATTTTTTTAAATTAAATCTTTATTGTTCAGATTATTACTGTTGTTCCTCTTTTTTCCCCCCATAACTCCTCTCCACCTGGTTCCCACCCCACCCTCTGCCCTTACCGCCCCCGCACTGTCCTCATCCATAGGTGTACGATTTTTGTCCACTCTCTTCCCGCACCCCCCACACCCCTTTCCCCCCAAGAATTGTCAGTCCACTCCCTTTCTATGCCCCTGATTCTATTATATTCACCAGTTTATTCTGTTCATCAGATTTTTTATTCACTTGATTTTTAGATTCACTTGTTGATAGATATGTATTTGTTGTTCATAATTTTTATCTTTACCTTTTTCTTCTTCTTCCTCTTCTTAAAGAATACCTTTCAGCATTTCATATAATACTGGTTTGGTGGTGATGAACTCCTTTAGCTTTTTCTTATCTGTGAAGCTCTTTATCTGACCTTCAATTCTGAATGATAGCTTTGCTGGGTAAAGTCATCTTGGTTGTAGGTTCTTGCTATTCATCACTTTAAATATTTCTTGCCACTCCCTTCTAGCCTGCATAATTTCTGTTGAGAAATCAGCTCACAATCGTATGGGTACTCCCTTGTAGGTAACTAACTGTTTTTCTCTTGTTGCTTTTAAGATTCTCTCTTTGTCTTTTGCTCTTGGCATTTTAATTATGATGTGTCTTTGTGTAGTTCTCTTTGGATTCCTTTTGTTTGGGGTTCTCTGCGCATCCTGGACTTGTAAGTCTATTTCTTTCACCAGGTAGGGGAAGTTTTCTGTCATTATTTCTTCAAATAGGTTTTCAATATTTTGCTCTCTCTCTTCTTCTGGCACCCCCATAATTTGGATGTTGGTACACTTGAAGCTGTTCCAGAGGCTCCTTACACTATCTTTGTATTTTTGGATTCTTTTTTCTTTTTGCTTTTCTGGTTGGGTATTTTTTGCTTCTTCGTATTTCAAATCTTTGACTTGATTCTTGCGATCCTCTAGTCTGCTACTGGATCTCTGTATAATATTCTTTATTTCAGTCAGTGTATGCTTAATTTCTAGTTGGTCCTTTTTCATATCCTCGAGGGTCTCACTAGATTTATCGAGCATCTCACTAAATTTATCTGCGGTTTCTAGAAAATTCTTGAAAAACCTTATAACCGTGGTTTTGAACTCTATATCCAGTAGTTTGCTTTCCTCCATTTCTGTCATTTGTGACCTGTTTCTTTGCCTCCGCATTTTTTATGCTTCCCTGTGTTGGTAGAGTGGCTTTGTGTGCTAGGTGTCCTATAGGGCCCAGTGGCTCAGCCTCCCCAATTACCTGAGGTGGACACTCTTGGTGCACCCCTTTGTGGGCTTTGTGCACAGTCTTGTTGTAGTTAAGCCTTGATTGTAGTTGGTATCACTGGGAGGAATTGACTTCCAGGCCAATTGGCTGTGAGAATCAGCTGTGGCTGCAGTGGGAGAACTTCTGTGCTGGAGACACCCTTATGGGGCAAGACTTGCTTCAGTGGGGCTTTGGTGCTCACTGAGTCTGCCCCCTTATGGATCTGAGGAGTTGTAATCTGGATGGTCCCACTCTGACCACTGGGTACACTGGCACTTGGATCTCTAAGGAGGTGCTAATTTAGCCTCTGCTTGAGGCTACCCAGCAGGAACTATGGAGAGATCTGCAGATTCCTCTTTTTTGTTTGGGGTTTGGAGGTGCCCAGATGAGGCCCAGCTGTGAATCAATGCAAGCTGCTGTGGGGCCTTGGGCCATCTTTTGGATGTTCTGGGTCTCTCTGACCCAGCTGAAGTTTGTTTGGTAATTTTAGATTGCAAAGGGCCAGGCCATTCATATGCAAAAGCCTCTGCACACAGCTAGGGTGGGGGTCTCAGGGAATCAACAGGGCGGAGCAAACAGCTATGGCTGATCCTCAGTCCTGCCCTAAGAGGCCCCGGGTCTCAGTGTCCTGCGGTAATCGCTGCAAGCACCTCTGAGAGAAAGCCGCCCTGGAGTTCCACCCGATGCCATACAGTCCAGTTTCTCCCCATATGAGTCTGGGTCCCCAGAGACTCGCCTGGACCTGGAGTTCAGAGCAGTTGGGAGCTTGAGACTCCCTCCCGATCGAAAAAGACAGCCATGCCCTCAGTTGCCAGCCCTTTCCACGTGCGCCTCCATCCCTCTGCACTTTACTTCTGCACCTCCTCTGAGTCTCAATGTGCTTTTCTCTTTCCTTTTAGTTGTAGAATTTACACTCAGCCAGCCTTCCTGTGGTTCTGGATGGTGTCCGTTTGTTAGGTAATTTTAGATTGCAAAAAATTACTTTATTTTTGAAGTGATTGTGCGAGGCAGCAATTTCAGGTGTTTACCTATGCCGCCATCTTGGTTTCTCCCCAGCTTTCTTATGATTAGTATTTTTCTACTCTATATTTTCCCAGCTTTTTACTTTTTTCTGTTTCTTTACATTTAAAGTGGCTTTCTTGTAGGCCAGCATGTCATTGGGTCTTGCTTTTTTACATCAGATCTGACAATCTCTGTCTTTAAGTTGGCGTTTTGAGGAAGATTAGCATTTAGTGTAATTGCTGATATGGTTGGACTTAAATCTACTATCTTGCTACTTGCTTTCTATTTGTCCCATCTCTTTTTTGTTCCTTCATTTCCCTTTGTCTGGCTTCTTTTGGATTATTTTTTATGATTTCATTTTATTTTCACTTATTTATTTATTTATGTATTTATTTTTAGTGGTTAGTTTAGGGTTAATTATATGCATCTTTAACTTATCACATAGTATTTACATGATATTATGTCACTTTTCATATTTACAAGAGTTCAATCAAAGAAGTAGAACCAACTGTGGTACATCTACACAATGGAATACTAAGCTGCTGTAAAAAAAGGAACTCTTACCATTTGCAACGGCATGGATGGAACTGGAGAGCATTATGCTAAGTGAAATAAGCCAGTCAATGAAGGAAAAATACCACATGATCTCACCCATCCATGGATAATAGAGACCATTATAAACTTTTGAACAATAATAGATACAGAGGCAGAGCTGCCTCAAACAGATTGTCAAACTGCAGCGGGAAGGCCGTGGAGGGTTGGGGGGCAGGAGGGAGGCGGGTAAGAGATCAACCGAAGGACTTGTATGCATGCATATAAGCATAACCAATGGACATAAGACACTGAGGGGCAGGGGAGGCCAAGGGATTGTCAAGGGCGGGGGAAAAAAAGGACACATATGTAATACCTTTTGTAATACTTTAAGCAATAAAAAAAGAAAGAAAAAAGAAGCAGAACCACTGGGGGTGATATATGAAATAGATTTGTTATAAGAATTGAACCTTATACAACTCCACGGCTCTTTTCTGGCAGTGAAAGGAAGGATCTTGGGAAGAAGAGATGGATTTAAAGTGAGGGAAGGGCAGAAACAAACCAGCACCCCAGGGCCACCTCTCACGTCTTCCAAGACGGTAACTTCAATGTGAATGACCGGTAGGAAAAACTGGGCTCTTCATCATGAAGCTAAACACACACCTGGGCCGGGAAGGGAGAAACCGACACAGCAGGAGCTGTGGGCCCAGCTGCTGCCTCAGGATGACAAGATGACCCAGCAGTTAAGCGACGGAGTGTGAACTGCTCCTGGCGTCACTCTCGGAGCGATCAGAAAACAAGAAACAACAGACAAAAAACAAAAAAGCAGGTAGCTACTGCGTCCAGATGTTGCACAAAATGTCTCTGTGACCCATGTTAACTTGGAACTATACAGGGAAAGGAATTCTGGGAAACGTAATTCCTGCTTAGCTGAGTGGACACACTACAAATCACTATAACAGATAATATAAGAAACTTATAATAACATTTCCATTCCCCATTCTGTCCTTTATGTGTTATTGCAGTCTTATATTTTGCATTTGCATACCTTGTAAGCTCCAGCAGACACTGTTATTTTTGCTTATCTTTTTAAAAAGTTGACAAACGAGGTGGAAATGCCTTTATATTTATTCACGGGTTGATTCCTTTATGTAGATTCAAGTTTCCACTCACTATAATTTTTCTTTCACCTGAAAAACTTCCTTTATTATTTCTTGAAATGCAGGTCTGATGGTGACAAATTCTCTCGGTTTTTGTTCTAAAGAGAAAGTTTTTATTTCTCCTTCATTGTTTGAAGGGTATTGTTGCTGGAAACCTAGAATTTTGGGTTGGTGGTTTTTTCTTCCAGTGCTTTAGAGAGGGCCCATTGTCTCCTGGCGTGCGTGATTTATGATGGGAAGCCTTTTCATTCTCATTGTTGCTCCTCTGTATGTAACAATCTTTTTTCTCTGTTTGCTTTTAAGATTTTCTTACTATCTTTGGCTTTCAGCAATTTGATTATGATGTGTCTTGGTGCAAGGTTTTTATGTTTATCCTGCTTGGGGTTTATTGAGATTCTGTGGGTTTATTTTATTTTTTTTAATCAAATTTAGAAAATTTGCAGCCATTATTTCTTCAAAAATATTTCCTGTTATTTTTTTCTTTCTCTCTCCTGTCCTTCAATTACACATATGTTAGACCATTTGGTGTCATATCACACTAAGCTCTGTTCATTTCCGCCCCCAACCCCAGTCTGGTTTCTTCCTGTGCTTCATCTTCGATAGTTATATTGCTACACCTTCAGGGTCAGTTACTTTTCTTCTGCAGTGTCTAATCTGCTGTTAACCTCATCCAATAAATTTTTTCATTTTAGATATTATATTTTTCACCTCAAAAAGTTCCACTTGATTTTTTTAAATGTCTTCCATTTTTTCTTCTCAATATATATATATATATATTTTTTACATACTTCAACATAGAATGTTTTTGTATGCTAGTTTCATTATCTCTGTCCTTTCTGGGTTCATTTCTTGATTGACTTTTTTCTTTTGACTGTGAGTCACTTTTTCCTGCCTCTTGGCACAGGTAGTATTTTCTGACTCAGTGCTGGACATTATGGATGTTATGTAGTTGTGTGTTTCAATTTTGTCGTCTTTCTATGAAGAAGTCGGGCTTTGTGGTAACAGGCAGCTGGGTTGCTTGCAGATCAGCTTCATGCCTTTGAAGCCTATTTAAAAGCTTTGCTATGGCTGGTCTGGACTAGCCCTCACTCTAGGGGTAGCTCAGCTTACAGCTAAGGCATGACTTCTACAAAGTCTCCCTTGAAGGTTCTAGGTTTTCAATGACTTCTCACCACTCTGGCTGGTTGTAATTCAACTGTTTCCTGTCGTGCGTGAGCTTTGGGAAATGTTCAGCTTGCCACTTGTCAGTTGCTCTTGGCCCGGTCTCATGGGATTTCATCCTAGTGCTCAGCGACACCTTTGGAAGGTCACATGCAAATTTCTGGATCTCTTTTACTGCGCAGCTTCCTTCTATCTGGAACTTTGACACACAACTTTGAGCTGCATCCTTGAACTCCAATCTCCAAAATTTTAATTCAGCAAAATTAATGTATACTTGGGATTCCTCTCCCTGAACCATGATCTGGAATTGACTCCAGGCAGAAAAACAAGGTAATCAGGGGCTCTCCTCATTTGTTTCTCTTCTCTCAGGGATCATATACTGTCACGCCTGTTTTTCATTGTTTGAAAACCACTGCTTTATATATTTTGTTCAGTTTTCTAGGTTTTTAGGGTGAGAAGGTAAGTCTAGTTTTTTGTTACTCCAACACAGCCAGGAGCAGAAGTCAGGGATCATGTAAAGAAGAGCTCTCTAGACTTACCGGTGCGGCTCAGTGGTTGAGCATTGATCTATGAACCAAGAGATCATGGTCCGATTCCAGATCAGGGTACATGCTTGATCCCCAGTGGGGATGTGCAGAGGCAGCCAATCAATGATTCTCTCCCATCATTGATGTTTCTGTCTCTTTCCTTTTCTTTTCCTCACTGAAATCAATAAAAATACATTTTAAGGAAAAAGAATAAGAGTTCTCTAATGGCTTCAATGCTACCCCTCTTTCATGAAGCCTTTAATTCCTGTCTCTTCTGAATTTGCTGCCACCACTCTCGGCCTGGACTTATAATCACATACACATGTGGCTCTGGGTGGACTATAGGGGCCTCGAAGGTGGGCCCAGTGTCCTTCTTAGTAGCTTCTCTGAGCCCTGCATGTGATAGGCTCTTGGGAGGTTGGGTTCCCTTGTGTGGCCACGAACTGAAGTGACCCTGAGGAGGCAATGGGCACCCCAGGCTGAAACCCAGGAGGACCGGCTCTCTCCCTCGTGTGCTCACCAGTGGGCACACCCCCAGGTAAAAGTCATGAGGGCGCACTATTCTCCCTTATTAGGCAGGGGACCGAGGGATGGGCTAAAAGAATCCAAGCCTGCCCAGACTTGCCAGCGACATCATCCTGACATGAGTGCTCACAAAGCCTCAGATGTTGACACAACGCAAGGGCTTGACCACAGGTGCCCTGGCAGCGTCAGACCATCCCTCAGAGTGGGGCCAGACCAATCCCGAGGGGCAGGTCCCTGGGCCAAGTGTCCAGGAGCTCAGCAGCCACAGTGGGCTCTTGCTCACGTTCCCTGGAAGTGGAGCGTGGATGCAGAGGGGCGAGGTCTAAGTCTGAGCCCTCGCTCTGTGACCTTGAGCAGCTGTTTCCCTACCTGCAAAATGAAGCCTTAGACAGGATGGTCTCTAAGGCCTTCCCCCTCTGTGAAGAGCTGGGTTCTATCAGTTGATGGGTTGACGGTCCTACACGTCTGTCATTCCCTGAGCTGGTGATTCTAGCCTTGGGATTCGTGGTTCTGGGACACTGGCTTTCTGTGGCTCTGTGATTAGAACAGTTGTCACTCTCGAACAGTCGTGACGCTATGAACCTAACCCTCCGTGGTTCCGATGGTCACAGTTAGTGGCAATTCCGTGGCACTCTGTTGGGTGGCTCTGTGGCCCTGGAGCACCCACGATAGATTCTCAGTGGCGGCAATGGCCTCGGTGTGCCTGGGATCCAGCTTTCTGTTTGCTCAAGGAGAACTCAAACCTGCTCCCCATTCATTGTTCCCAGGGTCATTAATTCGAGTGATTCACTTACAGGAGCCAGAGAAAAACAGAGGGGCAGGGGATGCCAGCCCGGCTGCCCTCGGCCTGAAAGGGCTGAATTGTCTGCCTGCCTGAGAGAGCCATTGTGCTTGGCTGTCTGCTGAGGGCCTGGCTGGGCTGGGCAACACTGCTCCGTGCCCATATACAGAGAGGTGCTGCCCTCCCAGCCCATTATCTGGCATCTGGCGGCCCCAGGGAGGATCGTGTGCCCACCAGGAGGGGTGAGCAGGAGGGCAGGTGGGGGCCCATTGCTGATTCTGCAGCCCCCCTCACCACTTCCCCCCCCCCCCACCCCGCCAGGTTCCCGGGGCTGCCTCTGGCTGGGCTTCTGCCTGTTTTGCCAGCCCTGGGTGACGCCCCTGATTCTGCCTGGTCTCTGGCCTGACCCCTCCTGGGGGGGCCCTCCATGCAGCTCTCTGAAGTCTCCTGGCCTGGTCGGGCCGCCTGACTGGGACTCTGGGCACAGCCCCTGGAATGTCTTTGCCTGCATTCCATTCCCCTCTAAATCAGTGGTTCTCAACCTTCCTAACGCTGCGACCCTTTAATACAGTTCCTCATGTTGTGGTGACCCCCAATTTCATTGTTACAAATTGAACATAATTAAAGCATAGTGATTAATCATAAAACAATATGTAATTATATATGTGTTTTCCGATGGTCTTAGGCAACCCCTGTGAAAAGGTCGTTCGACCCCCAAAGGGGTTGCGACCCACAGGTTGAGAACCGCTGCTCTAAATGGATGCTGCTCACTGGCCTGTTGGCCTGTAGTTTGGACAAACCTCTGGCAACCCTGTAATTCTGTCTCGGACCTTATATGCAGGGACAGGCTGGAGGAGAAGGGGTGAGGGGTCTGCCGTGACCCCCACTCTGTCACTTGTTCCTGTGTGACAACAGGACGTGCCCTCTCTGCACTGCAGGCTCTTCATGTGCAGCGGGAGAGCAGCACGCCTCTCATGGTGCCTGTGGGGAGAAATCATGAAAACATGTGTACAACGTGCTCTGGGGACAAGGCTAGTCCTCCAGGAACACACGTGAGCCCGTCTCCTGTACCTGATGTGGAGGGTTCTCCGGCCGCAGGAGAACGTTTGGTGGGCGCCTGGGTCTGACTCTCTCAGGGAATCGCAGACTCTCCTCTGAGAAGAGAGACTGCAGTCGGGAGAAATTCATCCATCCGTTCATTATGCATTCAGTAGTTCATTCATTCACTGATTCACTCATTCATTCATACGTTTATTTATCAAGCTCAGACTTTTTACTTGTCATTGTTTTAAATGCTGCTTTGTGTCTTGGAAATTCAGCCTAGAAAATGACTTCATTACACTCTGGACTTGGAATGGGAAGGGGTGGGGAGGGGAGAGTGGCCACACCAGCCCGGCCCTCTTATGGAAAACAGTTCCGGGCAGGGCTTAAGAGCCAACATGTTGGCGTCAGATGGGCGTGGGTCTCTGCCATTGCTTGCCTTGCTGTGTGACCTTGGGCAGATTACTTAGCCTCTCTGACTCTCTGTTTACTCATCTTTAACATGGAGAAAGTGCTGGTGATTCCCCTGCCAGGCTGGGAGGCCTGAATATCATCAGGGGTAGCCCCGTGTGACCAAGTTTGGGCTCCATACTCGGCAGCTGTGGCGCGGAGGTTAAGGTCATAGGAATCAGGTGACCGGTTTGAATCTCAGCCCTGCCCCCTTGCTGGCTGAAGGGCCTAGTGAGGCTCCTTGGCCTTTCCTGCCTCAGTTTCTCCTTCTGTCCAATGGGGTTCCTAGGTGTATTGTGGGGATTAAATCTGTAGAAATGTAGATTATGTCCCATGGTAGCCGACAGGATTATTAAATATTCCTCATGCTACCCGAGGGCTCAGCCTGCTTGGACTTCATTCATGAACTTCTCAGGGAAGCACGTGCCCCTGTGGGCGTGCCAGGGGCCTTGAGAAAGACTCTGGCCACACGGCCCATGGGATGGATCCCAGAGCTTGGGGTTTCTTCTTTCTATGGAATGAGGCCGAGTGTCCCACACCCCTTGCCCAGTTGGCCCCGCCGGAATTTCTAGATTCCTAACTCACCAGTGAGGAGGCACCCCTCCTCCAACCTTGACTTTCCCAGAAAGGGTTTGGTCTCTGTTTTGGTGCCTTGTTGTGGGGTTTCCATGGGGCTGCCTGAGCCTGGCGATTGCATCGATCTCAGCTGATACACCCCAGGTACCAAAGCTGCCTCACCTTCCGGGGCGAGGCGGAGGGAGAGGAGGGCGCAGCCAGCATCCAGGGTGAAAAACCGGTAACGGATCAGCATCTCTGGGCTCAGGGTGAGCAAGAGGAGAGCCCTGTCCGGGGCCCTGCCCGTCTGGGAGCTTAGCCGTCCTGGCTCTGAGGCCAGCTTTCTGTTCCCTGCCTGTTCCAGTCTGTTCTAGTTCTGAAGAGCGACCAAGGGGTCTGAGAGTGAAAGTGAGCCTGGTACCCAGGCTCCGAAAGCTGCATGTATTCACTTATTCATTCCAGATGCCACTGAGATTCTCCTGTGACACGCCAGGCACCGCACTGGCTTTTTGGAAAACAGTGCCCGGCTTGCCCTCAAGCAGCCCGCAGTGTGGACGCAGCGGTTGCCAACCTCTCGGACCTCACGGAGCACCTGTGGTCCACGGACCACTGGTTGGCGACCGCTGGTGTGGAGGGCCTGGTCAAATTATAACCCACTGCAACAGCAGTGTTAGGAAAGGGCTGTGTGTGTTTGTGGCGTAGACCCCTTTAAGAACATGGCGAAAACTCCCTAGGAAATGTAGTAAGTGCGTGAAATTTGGCCTACGCTTTTAGGATGTTTGTGGAGTCCCTTGCCATCCCTTCAAGAACCCCAGATCAGGACTTCCTGAAGCACAGTGGGAAAACCGCTGAGAGAGCTGAGCCAGGGGGCTGTAGGAATGCAGAGCTCAGGAATGTCTCCGAGTCTAGACATTCAGGAAAGGCTTCCTGGAGGAAGTCCCATTCTCTCACTCAAGAAGCATTCATTGAGCTCTTGTGAAATGCTTTCTATCGCTGACATACCACTCAACAAGAAAGGCAAGGTTTCTTCTCTCCTAGAGCTTAGAGCAGTGATGGCGAACCTATGACACGCGAACTCATTTTTTTTGGTTGATTTTTCTTTGTTAAATGGCATTTAAATATATAAAATAAATATCAAAAATAGAAGTCTTTGTTTCACTATGGTTGCAAATATCAAAAAATTTCTATATGTGACACGGCACCGGAGTTAAGTTAGGGCTTTTCAAAATGCTGGCACACCGAGCTCAAAAGGTTCACCGTCACTGGCTTAGAGTCCAGTGGGGAGAGACAAAGAAAGAAGCAAGCAAATAAGTCAGCACACAGAACATCTGGAGGTGCTGGGGAGCCTGCTTTGCGGGAAGTGCCGGGCAGAGGGAACAGTTAATAGAAAGGCCCTGAGGTGGGGGTGCCCGCTGGTGCTTGAGGAATGGCGCGTGGTGTGAGATGGCGGTAGAGAGCCGGGCAAGAGCCAGATCACATAGACCTTGGGGTCCAGGGTAGAAATTAGCATTTTACTCTGAGGGGAAAGGGAAGCATTTTTCTCTTTAAGGTGAGAATTTTAAATTTGCATACGTGGAAGCAGTGTGCATATGTCTGTTAAGACTGCACTTTTTCATTTGACCCTGCGTGACAGATGTTGAATTCACTTAGTTAATTTGTTTTCAATTGCTATGTAGAATTACAGGGATGTAGACATCATATTCTATCTTCCACTCTCCTATTGACAGACGTTTAGGTTGTATCTTGTTGTTGTTTTTCACTGCTACAGCTGATTCTGAAGTGGGGGCTGATGGGTTGGAGGTGTGCTCATTTTCGACATTAGCAGTTGCCAGGTGGCTCGCTGGCCTACTAATTTATGTGACCACGAGTCGCGTCTGAACGTTCCCCTCTCTTTGTGTCCTTGCCAACAGTTGATATTGTCAGCCTTTTAAAAATTTGACAATGTTTTGGGTGTAAAATGGTAACTCGTTTTAATGTGCATTTCCGTGATTACTAGTGAGGTTAGACATGTAATTTTGTATTTATTGGCTCTTGGAGTTTCTTCTCTTGTGAACTGTCTGTTCATGCTCCTTGCCCATTTTTCTGTCTTTGTCTAATCGATTAGTGGGAGTTGTTTCTGTTTTCCAGTTACTAATTCATTGTCTTTTGTACATGTTGCAAATATCTTCTCCCGTGCTGTTTACCGGAGGGTTTTAAGGAGAGGAATGACATGATCTGTTTTACATTTGGAAAAGATCACTCTCGCTATGGCGTGAAGAATAATGGTGGTGATGGGCATGCATGGAAGCCAGGAAGCCAGGAAACCAGGAAGCCAGGAAGCCAGGGAGAAGGTCATTCTAGGAGTCCAGGGATGGGCGATGCTAGCCTGGACTAGGGTGACAGGAGGAAAGAGAGAAAGTGGACAGTTGAAGAGTACATTTTGGAGGTAGAGCTGACAGAACCGGCTGATAGACTGGTTGTGGGGTGAGAAGAAAAGATAGGAATCAGGATGACTCCCAGGGTTTTCGCCTGCACAACTGGGTGGATGGTGGTGCCATTCACTGAGATGGAGAATGGCAGGTGGAGAAGCAGGTTTAGGCTAAGGGGGGTGGAAGAAATATTTCTGTTTTCAACATATTAAACTGGAAACAGCTTGCAGATATCCAAGTGGTTAAGTCAAGCAGGCAGTTGGATGTACGCGTCTGGAGTTCAGGAGAAACAGCCCTGTCTAGGGATAGACATTTGGGACTCATCGACGATGGGTGGCATTTAAAGCATGAGACGGAAAAGACGAGAGGAGCCTCAGCACATGCCAACACTTAGAGGCTGAGCTGAGGCGGAGAATCAACAAAGACTTGCCCTAGAATGTAACCTCCATGGGCAGGGCTTTGTTCTGTTGAATGCCTACTGCCTGGCAAAGGGGTTAGCAAGCAGTGGGCTCTTAGTAAATATTGGTTGCAGGAAAACATGAAAAAATAAATGAATGAATGAATGAATGAGTGAATGAAGAGATGGAGAGGGAGTGGTCAATGAGGCAGGAGGAAGAGAATAAGTTATTATGGAAACCAAGAGAAACCTTTCAAGAAGGTGGGAATAGTCAATTGTGTGGACCGTTGTCAAGAAGTTACGTAGGCGGCTCTCTGCTCCTCCTGTTCATCAGACAGCCTCCCCTCCTGCGCAGCGCCAGCCGCAACCCTGAGACACGATGGTGGAGGTCGGAGTGAATGGGTTTGGCCGATTGGGCACCTGGTCACCAGGGCTGTTTTTAACTTTGACAAAGTGGATATTGTTGCCATCAACAACCCCTTCATTGACCTCAACTACATGGTCTACATGTCCCAGTAGAATTCTACTCATGGCAAGTTCAGAGGCACAGTCAAGGCTGAGAACGGGAAGCTTGTCACCCGTGGAAAGTCCATCTCCATCTTCCAGGAGCGAGATCCCGCCAACATCAAATGGGGTGATGCTGGTGCAGAGTATGTTGTGGAGTCCACCGGCGTCTGCACTACCCTGGAGAAGGCTGGGGCTCACTTGAAGGGCCCTTACAAGAGGGTCATCATCTCTGCCCCTTCTGCGGATGCCCCCATGTTTGTGATGGGTCTGAACCATGACAAGTCCCTCAAGATTGTCAGCAATGCCTCCTGCATCACCAACTGCTTGGCCCCCCCTGGCCAAGGTCATCCATGACAACTTTGGCATCGTGGAGGGACTCAGGAGGCCATGCCATTACCACCACCCAGAAGACCGTGGACGGCCCCTCTGGGAAGCTGTGGCGTGATGGCCGAGGGACTGCCCAGAACATCATCCCAGCTTCTGGCACTGCCAAGGCTGTGGGCAAGGTCATCCCTGAGCTGAATGGGAAGCTCACTGGCATGGCCTTCCATGTCCCCACCCCCAATGTGTCAGTTGTGGATCCTCCTGGAGAAAGCTGCCAAATACGATGACATCAAGAAGGTAGTGAAGCAGGCAACAGAGGGCCCCCTCAAGGGCATCCTGGGCAAGATGAAGACCAGGTTGTCCTGCGACTTTAACAGTGACAGCCACTCCTCCACCTTTGATGCTGGGGCTGGCCTTGTCCTCAATGACCACTTTGTCAAGCTTGTTTCCTGGTATGACAATGAATTTGGCTACAGCAACAGGGTGGTGGACCTTATGGTTCACATGGCCTCCAAGGAGTAAGAGCCCCCTGGACCACCAGCCCCAGCGAGAGGAAGAGAGGCCCTCCGCTGCCCAGATCGATCCCCAAACACACTGAGCATATCCTGGCCACAGTATCCATCTCAGGCCCCCTGGAGAAGGGGAGGGGCTTAGGGAGTCCTACCTTGTCGTGTACCATCAATAAAGTTCACTGTACGCCCCCCCCCCCAAAAAAAAAAAAAGTTACGTAGGAGCTGGACAGAGAAGTGAGCATTGAATGAGCAACACAGAGGTTATTGGTGACCTTGAAAAGAGTAGTTAAGGCTTGAAAGATGAGGAGTTCGCCAGGTCCTATGATGTAGAGGCGGAGATTGGGGGGAGGGGTGAGAGGGAGGGGATTTTCCAAGCAGTTGGAATGGTGTGTGAAAATGCAGGAGGGCAAGTTGTTCTGGCTGATGGGAGGGTGAGAGAGTGTCCATGCGAGAATAGGCTGGGGAGAACAACAGTAGGCAGGATGGGTTTCATGCCCCAGCTGGTTGGCTCAATGGATAGAGCGTCCGCCTGCAGACCAAGGGGTCCTGGGTTTGATTCTGGTCAAGGGAATGAACCTTGCTTGCAGGCTCTCCTCTGGCTCGGGCCCTGGTCAGAGCTCATGCAGGAAGCAACCAGTCAATGTGTTTCTCTCACATCGATATGTCTCTTTGTCCTTCCCTCTCTCTTCCACTCTCCTTAAAAATGAATATCCTCGGTGAGGATTAACAAACAGAAAACAAAAACAGAATGGGTTTCAAGGCAGAGAGGGAAGGGGCCAGTTCCTCACAGATGAGAGGGTTGAGGGTAGCCCAGAGGTGTTTGAACATGATCACTTGAGCTGGGATTAAGGGCTAACCATGTGTTCACGTATTAGTCAAGATTCAGGGGATGGAATTCCAATTTGGAACTGAAAGGATTTTTTGTCTTTCTTTTTTTAAAATATATTTTTATTGATTTCAGAGAGGAAGGGAGAGGGAGAGAGAGATAGAAACATCAATGATGAGAGAGAATCATTGATTGGCTGCCTCCTGCACGCCCCCCACTGGGGATCAAGCCGGCAACCTGGGCATATGTCCTGACCAGGAATCGAACCGGTGACCTCTTGGTTCCTAGGTTGACGCTCTACCCATGAGCTACACCCGGCTGGGTGAAAGGATTTTTTTTTCTAATGTAAAAGCCCAGGGGTAGTTCCTGGCCTCGGATACAAGGCTTGGACTCTCTTCACTCTTGATTCTCTTTTTCTCTGTGTTGGCTTCCTTGTCAGGCAGGCTGTTCTCTCACAGGGACAAGCTGGCTGCCTGCAGGTCTGGGCTTCCACCCGAATCCCTTAGCAACTCCAGGGGAAAGTCCACTCATTTCCAATCTTTCAGTCAAATGGGGTCTCATTGGCTCTGCCTGGTGGTCATGTGTCATGCCTGAACCAACCACTGTGGTCAAAGGAAGGGTGCTCTCCTCTGATTGGCCAGGCCTTGGTCATATGCCCGCCCCTATAGCTGGGGGCAAAGATTAGTCTTCGTGAAGTAATTTTCCTTTGGAAAATCAAGGAGCCAACACAGGAATGGAATGAGGAAGGGTGTAATGCCAGATGAGGAAACCCAGAGAATTAAAGAATTACCCAGCATCAGAAGGACGCAGATTTGTAGAATGTCAGGATATTAAAAAAAGGAAGAGATTCCATAACCCAGTGCCATGCAATAGAAGTAGAATGTGAGCCACAAATGTAACTTTACATTTTCTAGGACCCACACTAAAAATGGAGAAGAAAAAAAGAAAAGAGAGAAAGAGGTGAAATTAATTTTAATAATATATTTTATTTAACCCCACAAATCTGAAATAGTGCCATTTTAATATATAATCAAAATAATAAGTATTAATGAGATATTTTACATGCCTTTTTCATATGAAGTCTTTGAAATCTGTATTTTATACTGGGAGAACATCTTAGTCCAAAATCCAAATTTTCCTTAGAAGTACTTGATCAGTGTTTATATTTTATCCCGTTTACAAGGGAAGAAAATAGTTTCCCATACCCAAGTTTTTCCAAATGTACTTAAAAATTCTCCAATGACTAACTTGTATATCAGTTTTTAAAATTAATTAAAAAGAAATAAAATTTCAAATTCAGTTCCTCAAGTCCTAGCCACATTTCAGTGAGTGGCTACCATATTGGATTGCACAGCCCTAATCCAGGGCGTTCGCCTGGCCAAGGGGGAAGTGAGGTGCAGGGAGGGGAGCGGCCCACCCACGGCCTCCCCTCTGTCAGGGCCCCTCCACGCCCCCTCACTGCAGGCCCTGGAAGCGTCAGTTTCCGCGGTGAGAGGCCCAGCCTGCAGAAGGCATGGCCTAAGGTAGGAAGGGTGCAAATCTTGGTGGGACTCAAATTCTTGCTCAGTCTGTAAACTTCTTGAGTTGCTTTCTTTTATGTTAACCTGTCTGTGACCACCTCTGCCTCTAGATAATAAATGTGTGTGGGAGGCGTGCCTACATGACTTCAGCAAGCACTTATTGAGCACCTACTGTGTTCTAAGCCCTGCACCCAGCCGTAGGGGCACGGAGAGGAGGCTGGTCCCAGGGGGCTCACCATCAGGCCCAGGGAGGAGGGGGTGGTAAAGGCTCATCCAGGACGCACACAGGGTGGCACGGGCCGCGCTTGGGGGAGGGAGCGATCAGATCGCGTGCCTGGTGTATGGAAATGACCAGCAAACAGCCTCTGGGCTGGCTGAGTCCTTGGGAAAATCTGCAGGGAGCCCACACCTGGCCCGGCAGGGTGTTGGGCCTTGGCCTGTAGGTGTGGGGGTGTTTGGGTAACAGCCCAAAGGCTAGGAGGGGTTGTTTTGGTTGTTGATTTTGGAGCTGAGAGGGGCTATTGTGAAGTGAAGTCTCAGCTTGTTGGGGTGTGGGACTGGCTCAGGGGTGGGTATTGACTAGGGTGTCTTTGCCATCAGCTAACATCGCTTCATTGAAGAGAACATCTCTTCATTGAGCACCCCCGCTCTCTCTCTCTCTCTCTCTCTCTCTTTCTCTCTCTCTCTCTCACACACACACACACACACACACACACACACACACACACACACACACACATCCTGGCTACATAACTGAATTAATTTGCGGAGCCCAGCGAACAATGAAAATTCAGGGTTCCTTGTTCAAAAAGTAAGGATTTCAAAACGGTGACATTAAAGCCGAGTTTTTACCAAGCTCAGGGCCCCTCCGGGCCTGGGCGGGAGCTGAGCCTCTCATGCAGACACGCAGGCCCCTGCTGTTGGCACTGCACCTGCGCCTTCCCTTCCTCCACGTGCTGTGAACAAGGCAAAAAGCGTGGCAGCCAATGCCAAGCGCCTGGGAGATGTGTTATCTCCCGTCACCTGTTGACACCAGATGTGAACACTGATTGTCATGCCCACTTTACATGTGAGGAAATGGAGATGCAGAGGAGGGCCTGGAACCAACCCCAAATGTAGCTGAGCCCCAAGGTCGGGCCCGCCCCCCTGCACCCCGCCTTTCCTCCCAGAAGGAGTAAACCTTCTCTGGTGTCCTTTCTGATATTTTTCTAATATCCTTTTCCTCTGAAAATGTCGATGGTGAATATGGTAGGAAAATGGAACCACAAAGTTCCTCTAGCCCTGTGGGACCACTCTCCCCTCCAGCGAGTCCTCACCGTGGGGCCCTGTGGGGTCTCCTCCTCCCCCAAATCACCAAGGATTCTCAGGCGCAGCCCCATCCCCCTTTCACTCCTTCTCAGGGTGTCACTCACCCGAGCAGCACAGGATTGACTGAGATTTGGGGTCACGGGAAGAATTGCATCACAGAACAGCAAACAATTAGAAGGTGACAATAGCTGTGCCTCTTCTTAGCATCTCCTGGTGCCCCCTTCCTCCCAGGGCTCCTACCTGACCAAGGCTCCCCGGAGCAGGCTGTCTCTCCTCCCTCTTTCCTGGGATGGCCCATCCATCCATCCATCCATCCATCCATCCATCCATCCATCCATCCCTCCATCCCTCCATCCATCCATCCATCCATCCATCCATCCATCCATCCATCCCTCCATCCCTCCATCCATCCCTCCATCCCTCCATCCATCCCTCCCTCCATCCATCCATCCTCCATCCATCCATCCATCCCTCACTAAGCATCTGCTGTGCGTTGTGCACTGTGTTTGGTGCTGGAGATAAAGAGCAGAAATGATAGACAAGTCTCTGCCCTCGTGGGTTCCATCTGGTGGGAAGATGGACCTGAAATACCTGAAACAACCACATGGATTAGCTTCTCAGTTTCGGTTGTGACAGGTGGTGTGAAGGCAGCAGGTGAAAACCAGAACGAGATGGGGAAGGGAGGACCCATTCAGATTGCCTGGCACTTAGGCCAAGACCTGAAAGATGAGCCCGGAACAGCCTGGGAAGAAGGAAGCCCTCAACAGAGGGCACGACCTGGGCAAGGGTCCTGAAGCATGGAGGCTGGGGGTCCACATGGGGTAGGAGGGAGCCGGTCTTTAGTGAGCAAGTGTGTGTGTGGGGGGGTGGAGATGAAGTCAGAGAGCAGGTGGGGTCATCTGGGGGCTCTGCGGGCTGGGGTCATTCCCAGGCCAGCAGGCAGCTACTGGAGGCGTTTGAGAATGGGAGCCGTGTGATTGGCATTACCTTTCAAGAAAGATTGCTTTGGCTGTTGGGTGAACCCACTGGAAGGCTGAAAGGACGAGAGTGGAAGTGGGCACAATGGTGGACAACCTCGGGGTTCCTGTGATGGGTGAGGACAGCTGGATCTGGAATGGGGGTGATGGAGACAGCCGAGGTGGACCAATTTGACATTTATCTTGGAGGTAGAGCCAATAGTGCGTGAACAGTGTTTGGTGATGAAAGATGATTCTCACACTTCTGGGACCACCCCTCTCATCTGCGGCCCCACCGGCCCTCCCCACCCAGCTGTTAGGCGTGACCGTAGCATGTGACACCAGCCACCCCGGGGCCTGAGTGTTTGAGGTGGGACAGAACGGCTGCCAGACCCATTGGAGGATGCTCAGGTGGTGGGAGTTTAAACGGGAAGACTCAGGATAACCCGGTTTCCCCCTTATTATTGAAGTAATACACAAACCATGAAAAAGGTAGATGAGGTTCTGTGCTGGGAAAGATTTGGAGAAGCAGGCACCTTAAATACTGTCAGTGAGAAAATCAAGAGGCAGATATCACTGGGAGGGTATTTTGAGTTTATCTCTTTTTAAAAAAATATGTTTTTATTGATTTCAGAGAGGAGAGATAGAAACATCAATGATGAGAATCATTGATCGGCTGCCTCCTACATGCCCCCTATTGGGTATTGAGCCTGCAACCCGGGCATGTGCCCTGACTGGGAATCAAACCGTGACCTCTAGTTCAAGGGTTGATGCTCAACCACTGAGCCACACTGGCCCGGCATGGGGTTATCTCTTTAAATTGAAAGCGTGCGTGCCTGTGGCCTTGACTGAGACTCTCTCCTGGAGAAATGCGTGTGCACCTGCATGCACACAAGCACAGCTAGTGCTTTCACTGCGTTGGTGTTTGTATCGGTCAGAAACTGGGGACAACCCAAATATCCATCAACTGTGGGTAGGCGGACAGGTGTGGTCCACCCACTCTATAGAGTCCACGCAGCAGTTAAAATGACCGAGTAGATCTCTTTATACCAGCATGAAAAGATCTCCTAGGTTTATGGGTATGTGAAGAGGCAAGTTACATATCTGTACAGTACCTACATTATGATACCAATTATGTAAAAAAAAAACACCCAAACTAAAGAATTCTACATATGTCTAAATACACTCATATATCCATGCGAAACACATAGGAAAAGGACTCAAAGACATGACATTAAACTCTGATAGTGGTCACACTGGGAGGGGAGGGCACGAGGGGAGGCTCGGTTAAAGGTGCTGCTGGCCGTATGTGTTTTGCTTGAACATTTCACCAGGAGTCTGTTGTCATGCATTCCTGGTGTAATTAAAAAGTTAAAACTAAAACAATTATATACCCATTGTAAACCCTCTGAAAATGCAGCTGTCACAATGAAGGCATAAATGCCCATGATATTACACCCCAAAGATAACCATTATTAAGATCTTGCTACATGTTTCCAATTTTTTTCTACATTTTCCTATGCTTAAAAAATATGACTAAATTAAACATACTATTTTATGACCTGTTTTTTACACTTTATTACTACATTGCATTTTTCCATGTCATTCAATAGTCTCCCAAGCCAAGTTTGACTTTTTTTAAAAAAAAATATATTTTATTGATTTTTTTACAGAGAGGAAGGGAGAGGGATAGAGAGTTAGAAACATCGATGAGAGAGAAACATCGACCAGCTGCCTCCTGCACATCCCCTACTGGGGATGTGCCCACAACCAAGGTACATGCCCTTGACTGGAATCGAACCTGGGACTCTCCAGTCCGCAGGCCGACGCTCTATCCACTGAGCCAAGCCGGTTAGGGCCAAGTTTGACTTTTAATGGATGCATTGTATTATGCTGTGAGGATTTACCAATATACATGTAAGTTCCTGCAGTTAACACAGAGCTCATTTACCACTTTTCTTTATTACATACAATCTTGTAAGTGCCTCTTTATGCAGTTGGCCAGTTGTTTATTTAGAATTATTTATTAGGAAACTATGTGGGCTGAAGCTATTTTAAAGCTTTTGATACACGCTGTGCAGTTGCTTTCCATAAACGGGACATTCAGGGAGGACTGAACAGGCCAGTGTGTTCCCGATGGGCCGCCTTCGCCTCAGGGCTTTTCAAGAGGAGCTTCTTGTCCACAGGGAGACAGGTTCCCAAGGGAATCAGTGGCATCTCCCTTACAGGAGACCTTCAGAGAGGGGCTGTCTGGGTGGGTTCAGAGGCTGAGCTGCCAGGGGACTTCTGAAGTCCTTTCCAGAACCAATGACATAGCCTGGCCAGTGTTGCTCAGTGGTTGAGCATCGACCTATGAACCAGGAAGTCACGGTTTGATTCCTGGTCAGGGCACATGCCCAGGTGGCAGGCTCAATCCCCGGTGGGGGGGGGGGGGGAAAGGGGGGCATGCAGGAAGCAGCTGATTAATGATTCTCTCTCATCATTGATATTTCTCTCTCTCTCCCTCTCCCTTCCTCTCTGAAATCAATAAGAAGCTGTTATATATATATAAAAAAGATAAACCCTGGAACAGTGATGGCGAACCTTTTGAGCTCGGTGTGTCAGCATTTTGAAAAACCCTAACTTAACTCTGGTGCCATGTCACATATAGAAATTTTTTGATATTTGCAACCATAGTAAAATAAAAATGTATATTTTTGATACTTATTTTATATATTTAAATGCCATTTAACAAAGAAAAATCAACCAAAAAAAAAATGAGTTCGCGTGTCACCTCTGACACGTGTGTCATAGGTTCGCCACCACTGGCTTAGAACCAGCATCAAGGTTAACTTTGACATCTGGTTGTGAGGGCCAAGGCCATGGTGGATCTCCAAGGACTCTGCCCTAGAGAGGCCAGGCCAGGAGTCAAGTTCTCTTGAGACCCACAGAGAGAGAGAGAGAGAGTTCCGGGGTGAATTTGCTCTACCTTCCGAGTGTAGCCTCCTCCAAAGGCGTTGTACACCTGCCCAAACAAGATGCCGGGCATTTTTAAGGAGCCAGGAGAAAGTCATGGGGGCTCTGTGGTGAGTCAAAGGGTGACCAGTAACCTCTCTGGAGTTGCCTGGGGGCTGGAAGAGCCTCACTAGTGAGCTGCAGAGTTATCGCACGGCTCCAGGGCAGGCTCGGGACAGTTCCTCCAGCAAATCCTCGACTCCTTATGCTTTATACAGCGCTCCATCAACCTTTCTTCCGTCCAGTGCACGGCACATATTGGTAAAAATCGCCATCCACGTGCCCCAAACATGCATGAAAAACAGCCATCACCCCTGAAACTGCCACCTGCTTCTCCTCTCTGGTCCCTGCTTGGTTCTCTGTAAGCTCTACGTGTGTTCATCAATAGAACGGAGTCAGGCTGTCAGGGTGGACCCTCTTGCTGCCTCGTGCAATCACTCTGAGCTGCAAAGATCTCTCACATCGATTCCTCTTCCCTCTGCCCGCCACCATCACCTCCCGCCAAGCCCTCACCATCGCAATAAGAACCAACACCTATATGGACCTTGTCCTGGGCTGGGCGTTGTCTTAAGCTCTTGAACGTTTGTGATTTCATTTCAGTTAATACTCATGAGACCCCCGAGAGGGAGCAGCCCCAGTTTCTCCCTTTTGAGCCCACACCTTTCTCAGGGTCGCCAGAGCAAGGGTGGTGGTTGCATTTTGTTTTTGAAATTCAGAACATTTCACCCACGTAAAACATGTCTTCTATGTGAGATATTAATAATAACAGTCATAAATTCAGATACCCACCTTCAACCTCAAGGAGCTGACACGACACATTCCTGAAGTGCGCCCCGCGTCCCTCCTCCCTGAACTCCCTTGCCCTCCCGTCTGGAGGCAATAACCACCCTGCATTTGATATTTGTCATTCCTTGGCCCTTTTTCTTTACAGTTTTCTCACGGAAGGGTGCAGTCCCGAACAATACGGTTTTGCATGCCTTTGAACTTGGGGAGGAATAAGAATTGGACGGCCTGCATTTTCCTACGGTGCATGTGCCTTGGTTGGTGAGGCCCACCCATGTTGTTGAGTTCAGCTGTACCGCATTCATTCTCGCTGCCATAACGCACTGTTTTCTGAATAAGCCCCAGATCATCAGTCCAGTCTCCTATTGATGGACATGGAATTGTCGCCATCAATATTTATTACCTCTCCCGGTGCACACATGGAAGGGTTGCTAGGTGAGGCACACAGGGATCAGAACGCTGGGTAGCACCTGAACTTGGCTAGACAATGCCAAGTTCACATCCAAATTTGTTGTATGGATGTACACTCCCACGAGCACTGCATAGAGCTTGCATTGTTCCGCAGCCCTGACAGCACTTGGTGCTGTCAGACTTGAGCGGGGTGCCAATCCGGTGGGTGTCAATTGGCATAGGATGGAGGTTTTAGGCTTGCATTTCCCTGATTCCTAATGAGGTTGGGCGTCTTTTCATGTTTATTACAATCCCTGATTCCTTGTCTGTGCAATGCTTGGCTATGTTTTGTAGTCCTTTTTCTATTGTGTTTCTTATTGATCCTGTAGGAGCTCTTTATATATTTTCCTCCTACTCTTTTGTAAATTATTTGCATTTCAAGCGTCATTTCCTAATCCGTGGCTTGTCTTGTCACGTTATAAGTGGTGTGTTTTGTCAACAGAAGTTCTTATTCTTCACACAGTATCATTTTTGATGTTTTCATTTATGGCGTGTGCTTTTGTGCCTTTTTAAAGAAATCCCTCCCTCGTTTACATAGACTCCTCTGTTTTCTTCTTAAAGTTTTGCCTTGCACATTTAGGTCTTTAGTCCACCTAGAATTAATTTGGTACAAAGAAGGATTAAATTTCAGGGTTCCCCCCCCCCAAATGGATAAGCAACTGTCCTAGCTCTATTTATTGAGTAGTTCATCTTCTGTATTATTTTGCAGAACCACCTCTTGGAAATGGATCACATTTCCATTTATGCTTGAGTTTGTTTCTAGCCTCTCTAGTCTGATTCACCGGTCCATGTGTCTATCCCTGAGCCAAACCACAGTACCCTAATTACTAACACTTTCAAACAAGGTTTAATGATCACTTTATATTGTGTGCATTGATAGCTGGTAGGCCACACCCTGCTCTGTGCAATTCTTCAGGAATGTCCCTGGTCCTTTGCTCTTTCTTATAAACTGAGGCCCAGTGCACAAAATTCGTGCACAGGTGGGGTTCCTAAGCCTGGTTGGCGATCAGGGCCGATCTATGGGGTGATCGGTGGGGGGGAGGGGAGGCCTGCTGACACCCACCTTAGCCAGCCTGGTGTCACCCACTCACCAGTCCCGCCTCCTGCCGCCGCTGGTTGCCTCCCTCTGCGGGGCAACTGGTGGGGTGATTGGGGGCCTCCACTGGCACCTGCCTTGGCTGGCCTGGGGCCTGCGGGCTGGGGGAAGCTCCTGCTTTGAGTGTCTGCCCCTGGTGGTCAGTGCGCTTCATAGTAACTGGTTGTTCCACCGTTCAGGCGATTTGCATATTAGGCTTTTATTATATAGGATAATAGAGATTGTTATATGCCATGAACACCTTGTTGAGATTTTATTTGGAACTGCAATGAATGATATATTAATTTCTGCAGATATTACATTTTAAGTGGTTAATATTTATATTTGCTTTTACAATTGTCTCTTTTTCTCTCATTCTATCTTATATTTTAAGGGTCTTTTTTATTTCAGGGAGGAAGGGAGAGGGAGAGAGAGATAGAAACATCAATGATGAGAGAGAATTATTGATTGGCTGCCTCCTGCATGCCCCCTACTGGGATTGAGCCCACAACCTGGGCATGTGCCCTTGATCAGAATTGAACTCAGAACCCTCTATCCACTGAGCCAAACTGGCTAGGCAGGGGTGGGCAAACTTTTTGACTCGAGGGCCACAATGGATTCTTAAACTGGACCGGAGGGCCGGAACAAAAGCATGGATGGAGTGTTTATGTGAACTAATACATGTTAACACTGCTGCTGGTGGAGGAGCGGAGGGGAGAGCAAGAAAACCCTCCGCTCTTTCAGCTCCGCGGGCCGGATAGAACAGCCAAACGGGCCGGATCCGGCCCACGGGCTGTAGTTTGCCCACAGCTGGGCTAGGGCCTATCTGATATTTTAGACCTTTATCTGGGATCATTTCCTTCTTCCTGTGCTACATTTTAAAAAGTACCTTAGGTGAAGGTTTATTTGTGGTCAACATATTCAATATTGGTTTGTTTGAAAATTTTGTCTTTGGTCTTGAAAAATATTTTTGCTGAGTACACAATTCTAGTGACAATTATTTTCACTAAGGGGCAATTATTTGGGCCTTTGAAAATATTGTTCCATTGTCTTCTGGCTATGGTTGTTATTACTAAAAAGTCAGCTGTCCACAAATCTTTGCTTTTTTGTTTCTCTCTCTGACTGTATTTTTAATTCGACCATAATCTTTTGCAGGTTTGTTGTGTTACACATAGATGTCGATTTAAACTTTTACCTTGCTTGAGATTTACTGTGCTTTTTGAATTTGATTCGTGTTTTTCATCAATTCTGAAAAACAGCCATTATCTTTTGGATGATTGCCTTTCTCCCATTGTGTTAGTTTCCTGTGGCTGCTGTAACAAATTACCACGAACTTGGTGGCTTAAAACAACAGAAATTTATTCTGTCACAGTTCTGGAGGCCAAAAGTCCTAAATCCGTATGATTGGGCTGGAGTCAGGACGTAGAGCGGGCCATGCTTCCTCTGCAGGCTCTCAGGGAGAATTTGTGCCTTGTTTCTTCCAGCTTCTGGTGGCTGCCAGCTCTCCTTGGCTTGCATCAGCATGACTCCAGTCTTCAAGGGCAGCATCTTGAAATCTCTCTCTGCTCTGATCTCATATTGACCTCTCTGTGTGTTGTCTCCCTCTTACAAGGATACATGTGATGGCATTTAAGGACCGTGGATAATCAAGGCTCATCTCCCCATCCGATGCCCCCTAACTTAATCACATCTGCAAAGAACCTTTTGTTTTGTTTTGCCATCTATGCTTACATTAACAGGTTCCAGGCACTAGGACATGGATGTCCTTTGGGGGCCATTTTTCAGCCCAGGACATTGAACTCCACTGGGATGCATCTTACACCCTCCCACTCTGTCCTCCATGTTTTTAGTCTCCTTTTCATCGTTTATACTTTTGTCTCTCTGTGCTGCATTCTAGATAGTTTCCTCAAATTATCTTCCATTTTCCCAATTGTTTTTCAGCCTTCTGTAATCTGTTGTTTAATCCAGGCATTGATTTTTAAATTTCCCTTCATATATTTCTCATTCCTTGATGGCTTCTTTGTCAAATCTCCAAGGTCATTTTTATAGCCTCTGGTTCCAGGCTCAGTTTGGTTCTCTTAATTGATTCGATTGTTTTAAATATGGAGAAAAGGTCAGAGCTCTTTTGTAAAATTTTCTTGTAAAAATGATCAGAGAAGTGGGCCAGTAGGTGAAGGGGGGTGTAAAGTCTCTCTCTCACACACACACACACACACACACACACACACACACACACACACACTGAAAGTTGAGAAGTTTCCTTCAAGGAAGGCGAAGATATTTATGGGTGACGAGATGACCCAGTGGACAGGTGACGGGGCAATGTCCATGTGTCGGGGAGAGCAGATGGAGCCCAGCGCACGGGAGGAATGGGGCTCAGGCGAGAGCTGGAGAGTTCACAGTGAGAACGCAGAGCCCAGAGGTTGGCATGGGGAGACAGAGGAGTGTGGGCCATCTCCTCTGGCTGTTTCTGCTTTCTCAGTAAGTAGGAAGGAAGGTCATAGCTGAGAAAGAGGGTGGGAGGAGGTGTCTGAGCTATGAAGAGAGAAGGTGTGAGTGCACATCCAGGAGAGTGGAAAGTGAGCAGACTGAGAAGTGGAGTAGAATGGAATGGATGTGTGGCAGCACCAAATACCCAGGGGAGGCTAATGGGCTGAATCTAATGAGGGAGTGATCAGCATGGTTGTATTTCTCCAAAGCACAGATTTGACTGTGTCCCTCCCCTGCTTAAAACCTTCACTCACCCCCCTCCCTGCTCCAAAGCCCTTTTGTATGGCATTCAGGGTGCTCCGTGACCCCAGCGCTACCAGATCTCAATTATGCCCTTTACACCCCCAAAGCCAGAGCTACTTGTAGTTCCCCAAACAGGTTTCATATCTCTCTGCCGTGGCTCATGCAGTTCCCACTGCCTGGACACCCTTTCTGCCCCTACCCTCCAATGGTGGGTCTACCCTCCAATGGTGGATCTGTCCATGAACTCCACTTCCACCTGCCCGTCACCCCGCAGTTCCCGGTGCAGACTCGTCCCAACTGTTACAGCTCCCATCCAACTTTGCTGGCTCTCAGTCTTTCATGGCTCTGCCTGGTCCCCCTCACTGAGGGCACAGTCTGTGCCTGTCCTTTCTGTGTCCCTGGAGTCCTGTGTGAGCAGGTGCTGGGGCTGTCTGCTGAGAGGATTGCCCAATGGCTTCTGGAGGAGAGCTGGGTCAGGCCGGCAGGGGTGTAGCCCAAAGGGCCATTAGTGGAATCACTGGACTGTGGAGAAGAGACTAGGGCAGTAGCCAGGAATCTCGGCCAAGGCCTGAGGTCAGGAGAAAGCAAGCCATGCTCCCAAGTGGGGGCTGAGGGGGGCTGGGAACCAGAGGGAGCTGGCATGGTGGAGCCGTGTGGTCCATACACACTTTCAGACTCTGAGCACCTGGTGGGGTGATTCTGTGCACTTGGTCCTCGTGCTGGGAGGGACACAGGCTTATCAGGGTGAGGGAAGAAAGCTGCTACGAAGTGCTTTTCTCTCTGGGAATCATTGACCGCTAAAAGTAGGAGAGATATAAGGAGTCCCCCAGCCCTTCATTTCCAAAGAACCAAATATTCCACTCCCAACAACCGCCAACGTGCCCATGGGGAATACAGTCAGATGGCGATCTGGGCACAGCCTACCGTAGTGTCAAGGGCAGTGTGTCGGGGTCAGGCTGCCTGGCACCTACAAGCCGTAGTGCTGTGGGCATGCTGCTCTGCCTCTCTGAGCCTCAGTCCTCCCACCTGTAAAGGCGGATGACAAGGAAGAGTCAACACCATTAAGAAATGGGCAAAGGATTTAAATAGATATGCTTACAGAAGATAATACGCATGGCCCACAAGCACACGGGAAGCTGCTCAACATCCTTAGTCATTAAGGAAATGCAAATCAAAGCCACAATGAGATGCCAGGTCACACCCACCAGACAGCAACAAGTGTTGACAAGTGTCCAGACTCGAAACCGTCACGCACTGCTGGTGGGAATGTCAAACGGTGCAATGGCTTTGTCAAAGCATTGTCTCAAAATGGAAAACATGGAGTTACCAGATGACCCAGCAACTCCACCCCTAGGTACCTCCTCACAAATGAAAACACGCATCCACACAGAAACCCGTGCACAAGTGTTCAGAGCAGCATTATTTCTACTATTATAACAAAAAAAGAAGTGGATTTAAAGGTCCATCAGCTGGAGAATGGATAAGCAAAATATGGTCTATCCATTCAATAGAGTACTAGTAGACAATAAAAAAGATTGAAATATCGAAAATCTACAAATGGATGAACCTCAAAAGCATGATATTAGATGAAAGAAGCCCGACCCAAATGACCACACATTGCGTGATTGCATTGCTATGAAATGCTCAGAACAGACAGATCTGGAGAGACAGAAAATAGGCCTGTGAGTGAGTCGCTAAGGCTGGGGGGCGGGGGGCAGTTTGTTGGTGGGGGCGGGGGTTGGGGGATGACTGTAAATGGGCAAAGTTCTAACATTAGCTTGTGATGATGTGGGTCAACTTTGTGAATATAATAAAATACATTGAATTGTATACTTAAAACGGCAAATTTTGTGGAATGTAAATTAGACCTCTTTACAGCTGTTTAAAAGGGGGAGGGAAATAATGGTGTCCATCTTGCAAGGTGCCAGGGAGGTGGTGGTGGGTGGGGGGACTGAGGGAGAAATTGTGTGTGTGGTACCTGAGTGCCTAGAACAGTGATGGCAAACCTATGACACACGTGTCAGAGGTGACACGCGAACTCATTTTTTTGGTTGATTTTTCTTTGTTAAATGGCATTGAAATATATAAAATAAATATCAAAAATATAAGTCTTTGTTTTACTATGGTTGCAAATATCAAAATATTTCTACATGTGACACGGCACCAGAGTTAAGTTAGGGTTCTTCAAAATGCTGACACGCCGAGCTCAAAAGGTTCGCCATCGCTGGCCTAGAAGAACATACTAGTAGGTGCTCATAGCAGAGGCAGTGGGTGTCTCTATAGGCCTCATCGTTAACACCTCTCGCCCCACTTCCAGCTCCTGAAATTTTTTCATGCAGGCACCCCCAGGAGGTGTGAAGTGCTGGGGAACTCACAGCCCCACCCCAACCCCAAGACATGGTAGCTGGATGCCTTCCTTTCTTCATCTCATTTCCCACCCCACCCCCCACCCCCCACTGGTGTTTCCTAGAATAAACTACATGTCCAGGTCCATGAATCCTTGTATGAGGTTGGATTTAGAGGCACCCTGTCTAGGGTAATGATTATGGTCCTAATGGGGCTAATCAAGGCTCATGACCGTAGCTGGCTCCCAGGGTGCTGTACAAGCCTGGGCTCCCTGCTCTGCTCTGAGGACGTGAGTATGAGGAGGGAGGACTCGCTCTGGAGGGAGAACAAGAGGGATCCAAGTTCCACAGGTGATGGAAAGAGCTGGGTGAACTGAAGATTCATTCTGTGCCTGGCACTGTGTTCAAAGCACTTCCCAGGTTGCATTTCATCCTCCCAGCAGCTCTGGGCCTCACCTGACTGAGTTGAAAACTGCGGCTCAGAGAGGTGAAGTGACTTGCCTAAGGTCACACAGCTATGAGGTTGTGGTGCCTGCCTTTCACAGAGCCCCGTTAAGCACCTGACCCTCGTCCTTTCCATTTTGACTTACAGGGACTCTGGCTTTCCCCGGGAGGTTTTGGTTTGCTCTGCAAGCTGCTGCTTGGCCCAAGCCCAGCTGTAAGGACACCATTCAGGCGTGTCTTTGGTCGGGTGCCGGTTTTACAGATTTATGGTGGAGGGAGCCCACTCTAGGAGAGAGCCTGGGGACTGTGAGGAACAAGGATGCTGATGTGGCCTCCTTTAAGGTCCTACTGACTCTGAACAAAGCAAGCCTCTTACTCTGTTCCCTGGCCCATAGCCATGCTTCCGGGTTCCTCTCCTCACATTTGCAAGGGGCTGGAAGGGCCACTGTGGGGCAGCTCCAGGCCTGGCCCTGGCGCCTGGGGCCCTGGTGTTAGGTCAGGGACCTCCTGTGAGAAAGCAGACCTGTATTTGGGCAGGCTGAGTGCGCCCCGGCCAGTCTGCTTTGTTCAACTAGGAGCAGGGGTGAGGGTGAGAGTGAGGGTGAGGGTGAGGGTGAGGGTGAGGGTGAGGGTGAGGGTGAGGGTGAAGGTGAGGGTGAGGAGGAGAAGGAGAAGGAGGGAACTCACTTTGACTGAGCACCTAACCCAGACCTGCGGCTGCATTAGGCACTGGGAGTCGTCCCCAGATGACTTGGGGAGTGGGCCCGCCTGGATACTGACAGTTACAATCGCAGTGCAGTTACCCTCACGGTGAACCTGTACTGAGCACTTACTGTATGCAGGGGCTTCCCAGGCATTACCTCATCTAATCTGACTGCAGGCTTCACTAGCTGTCACTGCCCCCATTTTACAGGCAAAGCAGCAGATACAGAGCAAGGCCCAGGCTCTTGTCCAATGACAGTTGGAACTGAGAGGGTCAGACTGAATCCAGGCTGTCTGGCTCCAGAGCCAGCTGGCTAGGCCTTCCTCTGTACAGCCTCACCAGGCGTGAGTGGGGGGCCAGGAGGCAGCCCAGGGGAGGGAGGGATCTGCTTTGTTGTGGGTGAGAATTGGATCCATGGAGGTCTTCGTACGAATGTCTGATTGAGGCTTTGAAGGATGAAGAGGAGTTCGGTGCAGAAGGGCAGGGAAGGTGTTTCTGTCAGAACAGCCCATGCACAGGTAAAGAGGCAGGAGCCAGCGTGATGGGTTTGGGGAATTACAAGCATAAGCAGGGAGAGGTGACAGACCAGGCTCCAGGCACGGAGGGCCTGTCCTGTCCTGCTAAATCGTTGGGAGTTTGTGTAAGACACACTTCCCGCCCTCTCGGGGCCTGTCCTGAGTTTGCCTTTTATAGACGTAAATAAATTCATTTCAAAAGGAAACTTTACGTCACCTCAACACCACTTAACATAAATAGGTGACCATAAGAAGAGCATTAAAAAAGCGAACTGGAGTCATTAAATTCTCCCAGGGCCTGAGCCTGGGGCCTTTCTCTTTGTTAAAGGGCGATAGGGAGATGTTGGGGACAAATGAGAACGAGACGGAGACGTTCTCCTGGTCACATTTAAAGAAAAAATGGAAAAGGAAGGAACAAGTGGGAACCGCATTCTAGAATCAGCATTACTCAGTGCTGTGTCCTGCTCGGCCTAACGCCACCTGTGGAAGGCAGCACTGGTGTGATCTGCAAATCTCTAGCACTGTGTCAGGCTGTGTTACTGGGGGCTCCGGCCACAGCCTCGTGTCCCAGGCTCCAGTCGAGGTCACTTACTATCAGGGGAGAAAAAACACTCTGACAAACGTAGGGGCGGGAGTCCGCCTCTGCGGACTGTTTTGAAATCACCTAATGACAAGTGGATGGCCAGTGCAGGAAGTTAGTGTTAATTAACTACTAATCACGGTGATGGTGGTGAATTCGGGTTGGGGAGACGTTAGTACCCAAAGGCCTTGAAACATCTTTTAAAAGCATCACTAAAAATAACATTGAAATTGCAACCAGGTGAGTGAAGGACATAAAAGCCTGCTGGGAAAGGACATAGGCCTGCGGAGAAGCCAGCTCAGGACCCCACCTGCCCTTCCAGGAGGTGAGGCGGGGCGGGGTGGGGGGCACCTTTAGGAGCCCCATGAAGGTGACACAATAGAGATGGTGCCTTCTGATGTGGGGCCCATCTTGGAGGTTCCTGGGCCTCAATGGCCTCCTCTGAGAAATGGGGATAATAATACTTTATGTCTAGGAGGAAGGCCAGGCCAGCTGAGCCCTTAGGTTCTGTTCCAGCCCTGCCCACTCTTACCTGGTGTGGGTCTCAAATCCTGGGGCCCGGGTTGTCTCAGTGGCCAGGTGTTCTCCATCTAGGAGCAAACACCTAACGCAGGTATTTGCTGCTTTGAGTCACATCTGGCCCGTGATGTTTTACCTAAACGGCGTAGTTAAAAATGTTAAAAAACACAACTTTGGGGATTTATTACATGTAATAAGGTTATATATATATAACCGAATCTGGTTCACCCGCACCCCGGACCCAGATAGGAGGGAGGAGGGAGCCCTATTCCTCGCTGACCAGCCATTGGTTAGCTTGCTGCTGGGGCCAACCTCCCACAGTCCCCCCCACCCATCCCCCCTTGGCCGGCCAGCCCAAGGGACCCCACCTGTTCACGAATTTGTGCACTGGGCCTCTAGTGAGGTAATGACACGCACAGTTCGTAACTAAATAGCTTGGTGAACCATTGCATAGTGAACAGCTGGTGACCACCAACCCTGCCAAGAGAGAGCACAGCACGGCAGGCCCCCAGGGCCTCTGGTGCCTCTCCAATCACTTGACCTTGTGTTTTCCTTTTTTTAAATTCTTCGGTTGACCGTGTGATTTCCTTTTTCTGGCACCATTTCTGAGAACATTGTATGGGGGTTTCCACACCGATCCTGCCATTCTCCAGCACCCAGTCTCCAACCTCCAATTCAGTTCTCACATGAACTGCTCGCCGTGGGAACAGGCGCCACAGGTTACGCGCTCAGTCCCACAAGACCGCCCCCCTTCAGACATCAGCCATTAGTCCTGGGGGCCACCTGTACTCAGTTTCTCACCTGTGAAATGGGGATGTGAGCACATGTCCATGGCATTGCTGTGAGAAGTAAATGATTGCCTGAACAAATACAGCTGAGCACAGTGCCTGTCCCACAGCCACTGGTTGGCCAAGTTAGCTGTAACTGCTATTTTCTGCCTGACTTCATGCTGCTAGGATTGGGCTGGGAAAGGTGCTCAATCTTAGAGTTATGTATGTGGTGATTTTCCTAATTCATGCTGTCTTGGGCGGTCCTTCCCCTCCCATCCGAGCCCCTCTGACCCTGGAGTCTCCACCCCTTTTCCCTACCTGTGACACCAGCATCGTCTCGCCAGCCAAGAGGTTGGCAGATGGAAACTGGTGCTGCTCCTACCCTTCCCAGGGATGTTTTCATCTAAACGGGCTCTTTAAAAATCCCCACAACAAGGAGTAGGCTCTGAGAACTTGAGAAGTCTTTGCAGTACAACATAATATTAGGGATCATCATGACCATTTATTCAGTGCCTACTATGTGCTAGCTAGCCTTGCTCTGACTCCTTTAATGCATTCCCTTATTTGGCTTCCACAAAAGTAGAAGGTTGGGACTTTTTCTATAACTCCCATTTTACAGATGAAGAGAGTAAGGCACAGAGAAGTTAAGTAACTTGCCCAGTGTCACACAGCAAGTGGCGGAGAAGAGACACAAACCCAGGCAGCCTGACTCCAGAGCCCACTACAGCTTCTGTTCAGCGAAGTGCTCACCATGCGCCAGGAGTGTTCTCAAGGTGCTGTACACACATGATTATCTCTATTGCCTCCGCCGGAAATATGTCGGGTTTCTCTGTCAGTCCTCACACCAACCCTAGGAGGCTGGTATTATTATTATTACCTCCAATTCCAAGGCGAGAAAACTGAGGTCTGGACAGAGAACTGCCTTTGTGTGCCTCTCCTGCTATTGAAATGTTACCTACGAGGCAAGTTTGAACTAAAGGCTGCTTTGTCCTGAGCACTGGCCTGGGGCTGGCGGGAGTGCCGGGAGTGGGAGAGAGAGCGTTCATTGGCTTTGGAGATGGAAGTTCGAATTCTGTCTTTGCTAGTCCTCGCTTCGTGGCTCGGGGACAATTTTGGGGCTTTGGTGAGCCTGAATTTCCTTAAAGAACAATGATGGAGGTCATGTCCACCCAAGAGCCGCTGTGAGCCGGGAATGAGATAAGGCTCAGAGCAGAGGCACATAGTTGGTGCTCAATACATACTTGTTTTGTGGCTCCCAAGCCAGTCTGTTGTTCTGTCTTCTCATAGCAGAGTGCCTCCCGCGGTCCACCTACCAGATGCAAGCCAGCATTCTAGGTCTTTAGGAACCTGGGCTGGGACCTTCTTGAAGTCAAGGACGGCATCCCACGTGTCTCTAGATCTCCCACTTGGTCCAGCGTCTTGTATGCAGCCATATGCGATAAATGAAGTGGGTTGTTGTTGGTCTTTTTTTCCCAAAGTGAAAACAGCTTTTCCATTCCTATTGTTCTCCTTATAGAAGTAATAAGTGCTCATTGTAAAATGAGAAAAGAATTTACCGACCTTGTCTCGATGCAACCTTGTCTTAAATGAGACGTTGCTGGTAAGGGGCTCACCTTGATACCTGGCACAGAGCTTTGTAACGATCCTAATTATTCAGAAACACATAAAGGTATTTAACAAAAGTAAAAACCACCTGCTGACCTCGCAGATGTCCTGACAGATAATTTTCCATGTGTGTACACAGACGACCCTACAGACATAGGACGGGCACTTCTTCAGTGGATGTTCATGGCCGTGCTTTTTGCTTCCATGGTAACTGGTGGGCCTCTCCCTGTGCCAGTAAACATGGGCGTGTGTTATCCTCTGGGCTGCTGAGTGTCACTGCTCAGGGATGTGCCGCGACTGATTTGGTCAATGCCCTGTTGCTGGGCACCTCAGGGATCCTATTGTCACTTTGAGTTGGGCCGGAAGGCACAGGGCAGCTGTAGACCAAGGAAACGTCTCACTGGCCGAGGCCTCTTTAGTTACGAAACAGCCGCCGGGGAGGTCACCGGGGCTGACACGGTGGCTGCTGTGACGTGTAGCTTTGAGTTGCGTGCAGGACAATCAGGGAGACGTCCCTGCCGTGGGCCTGGGATGAGCTCAGAGCATTCCTCCCTTTCATGGTGCTGGAAGGAGCGGTCCTCTGGGAAGAGGGCCCTTGACTCACCCTTTTCTTTGCAGTCGCCTCCCATGCAATGTCCTCGCTGCTGGGACATCTGTCTCAGCAGAAACAGGACCGCGAGGGAAGGGAGAACCTGCCCGTCCCTCCTCTGAAGGCTTCCTCTACCACGTGAGAAAGCCCTTTGCAAACCGGACATCGGTGGGGAAGGGAGTGGGGATTCACCACGCTCACAAGCCAGCCAGTGGGGAAGACAGGGGTACCCCAGGGGGTCAGGACTCCCCTGCCCTGCCCACCCTGCTACCCTGTGGTTCCTGGAACACCCAGGGCCTTCCTGACAACAGTCCACGCATCCTGGTCTCCCCCTGCAGTGGCCGGGCCCTCCCCGTCCTGAGGCTGGTGTGGCCACCCAGCTGCTCCTCCGAACCTCAGTTTCTCCATCTGGAAAAGGGGAATGACGGCCCTTCCCTCAGACTGACGAGGCTGGGATAGAGTGAGGTGATGCAGGGACTGCTCAGTGCAATGCCCAGTGCGTCACCAGCGCAGGTAGTGCTGCTGGAGCAGGTAAGGCCGGGCAGGAGCAGCGAGCAGGCTCCCA
Source organism: Myotis myotis (assembly GCF_014108235.1). Classification (NCBI taxonomy): domain Eukaryota; kingdom Metazoa; phylum Chordata; class Mammalia; order Chiroptera; family Vespertilionidae; genus Myotis; species Myotis myotis. The sequence continues at coordinate 9,794,249 of NW_023416324.1, read as the reverse complement.
GCACTTGCTGGGTTTTGAGGTCAGGGACCCCCACCACTTGGGGCAGAGATGGAGGAGATGGACGTGTGGCTTCCTGCCGTCGGGCACTTTAGAAAGCTCTCTGATGATGAGAAGGATGAGGCAGGGGAGGCTGTCTCCTCTGAGACAGGGCTGCCGGGAGGGGGGGGGTGGAGGGGGCGGTTGGTGGGGGGTGGAATGATCTCAGGGCGCCACGCCCCTCTGCCCAGCGCCCTTCCCAGACTTAATGTATTGCATTTCGCTTGGCTCTCACCGCAACCCTATGGGGCAGAGATATCATTCTTATTCTGGACATGGGGAAACTGAGGCTCACACGCCCAGGAAGGAGCATCGGGCTTGACGGTGAGTAGGGCACATCAAAGAGAGAGCCCGCCTCCTCGGGGCTGGACTCCCGGCTGCACTGCACGAGGCTGAGCGGCCTGGGAGCAGGTGTCAGGGTCTGGCTTCTCCGTCCCAAGGGCGCTGTGGGTCAGAGAGAGCGTCCTTCCCTCCCTCCAGGAGCCCCGCCCCCATGAGAGGAGGGAGACAGCGAATTGGGAGAAATGCCGCAGAGAAACGCATCCATAGTGGGCAAGACCAGGAGGCCCCCGCTCTGGGCCGGGGGTTGCAGAGTGGCTTCTAGGGAAAGCGCTTCCCTTCACACCCCTCAGGAAGCTTAAAATAGAAAGGACGGACTGTACCCAGTATTAGCCGGACATGGACAGTCAGAACTCCAGACACTGCTGAAGGGGGTGTAAATGTGTATGGCCGCCTCGGAAAACTGGCCGAATCTACTAACTCTAAACATCCGCATCCCCTAGGACATGGCAGCTTATTCCTGGATTTGTGCTCAAGAGGAACAAGCACTTATCGTCCCCAGAAGATATACAGGAAAAGGTTCGTCGAGTCTTAAGACCCAAACCAGAGACGGCTCCTACGTCCATCCGCAGGAGATTGAGTAAATAAACTGTGATAACTTCATGCCATATGATACCGCACAGCAAAGCGAAAGGGCAAAATGCTGTTACACACAGCTTCACGGTGGGTCTCCTTCAGGTCAGACTGAGCAAAGGGAGCCAAAAGCTGTGTGAGGCCACCGACTGGAGGCTGGCAAGGGACCCTTGGTGAGAAGGGCCAGAACCTGCTTGCCTGTGGGAGGCCCTGGTGGAGGGAGCAATGACCTGGGGGTAAGTACACGGTGGGGGAGGGAGGGGGGTGAGTACACTGGGGTGTGCATATGTGGAAATTGGTTGAGCCGTACATGTAGTACTGATGCACTTTACTGAACGTAAGTCATTACAAAGTCAAAACAAGACAACAAACGAAAAAGGAGAGGTGGACCAAAGCTCAGATCTGAAGGATAAGTACAAAGGGGCCAGCGAGAAGGGGAGCAGTGTTCCTGGAGGGGAAGCCAGCACGTGCAAAGGCCCAGAGGCAGGAGTGCATGGCGCTGCTTCTCATGGCACCAGGCTCTCTTGATGATGCTCTTGCCCCTGGCTCCTCTGTGCCCCTTTCCGCTCACTGAGGGTTTCTGCTGTGGAACGGGTGGGCGGGCATGAGGCCAACAGCTCCCTCCTCAGGTCTGTGTCCGAATGTCCCCCTCTGAGTTGTCGAGAAGGAGCTGCAGTGAGCGCGGGAGGGACAGGACTTGGAGTTCAGAGTTGGGTCCAGAACTCACTCCACGTGCTGTGGATGGGTCACTTTACCCCCCGAGCCCCACTCTCCCATCGCAGAAGGGCCTTTATCATGGGGAGTTCTAGTGACAGAGTCTGGGGAAAAGAGACGGTGAGCAGGTGCTTGTCATGCAGGAATTGGGGAATAAGGCCCGAAAGCAAGCCCCCCAAACTTGTGGCTCCCCCTAGAGCAGCGGTTCTCAACCTGTGGGTCGCGACCCCTTTGGGAGTCGAATGACCCTTTCACAGGGGTCGCCTAAGACCATCGGAAAACACATATATAATTACATATTGTTTTTGTGATGAATCACTATGCTTTCATTATGTTCGATTTGTAGCAATGAAATTGGGGGTCACCACAACATGAGGAACTGTATGAAAGGGTCTCGGCATTAGGAAGGTTGAGAACCACTGCCCTAGGTGATCCTGCATGGCCCTGGTTAGGCCTCTGGCATCCCTGGCCTTGAGTCCCTGTCACGTGGAGGCAAACCACACCTAGAACGGCGCCTGGCACATACCAGAGGTTCGGGGAATGTTGGCTCATGAGAGCCGGCTCCGAATGCACGCCAGGTACTGCTCTCAGCTTTTTACACACGTGGACTTGCTTAATCCTCATACTCCCTTCCATTTTACAGAGGGGGAAACTGAGGCACGGGGCAGTTAAGTCACCTGCCTACAGTCACACCGTTAGTGAATGGAGCCTGGCTCTGGATCCCCTCCTCGTACCCACACGGCCAGGGAGCCAGATTATACAGCGCTGCCCACTGGCCTTCCCAAAACAGGTCCACAGAAGCCTGGAGAAGGTTCTGGAAGCAACCAGGGCTCCCCCAAGGCTGTTGTTGACCAAGAGCAACGCTGTCGGGTAGCCAGTGGGACACTTCGGCGCCCTGATGTCCGTGAAACCTACGCCCTTTTCGAGGAAGGCAAACCCGCCCAGAATAATTGTCGAGCCAGCAGGCAGCTTAAGTCGCTTGTAAGCCCGGAGGTGCCCAGGAGGGATGAGGCCCAGCAACGTGCCCTTTTGGCCAGCGTTGGTGTTTTTTTGGCTGTTGCTGTCATCATTATTGTTTTTGGGGAGGAGAGATGGGACACCTCTAGAGTCTGCTGTTTTGTTTAAAGGATTAATTTTCACCTGTAGCATCATGTGGGATTTGCAGCCGCTCCCTTTCCTCTGTGCCATCATGTTTTACTGCTCTCTTTCATTTCTCCATGAAGAAGCCTGGTGAGAATGTTCTAGAAACTGCAGCCTGCGGGTGAGGATGGGGACACAGTGGAGAGAGCAGTTTATTCTCCCCAACTGAATTTAGATGCCAGAGAGGACCACTGGGTGTGGGACCATTGGAGATACTTATTTTTTCCCCCCTGCCTCTTTATATATTTATGGGCTGTCCATATTTGCATAAGCAAAAAGGTCAAAAAAATTATGGTGATAATAGCTACTATTTATTGAGCATTTACTACGTGCTGATTTCACAGGTATTAACTCATTTAACCCTTATAACCACCCTATGAAGTGGATATTCTTCTTAGCCTTATTTCCAGGTTGGGAACTGAAGTGTAGAAAAGTAAATCAGCTAATGAAGAATTCTCACTATCAAAATTTACAAAGAGATTGTCAATCAAAAGGAATGACCTACTGATGCTATGACATGGGTGAACCTCAAAAACATTGTGCTCAGTGAAAGAATCAAGGCACAAGAGAGCCCATCTTGTATGATTCCATTTATATGAAATGTCCAGAAAAGGCAAATCCATAGAGAGAGTAGATGAGTGGTTGCCCGAGGCAGGGGTGGAAACATGGAGTAACGATCAGTGGGCATGAGAGATCTTATTGGGAGAGAGAGAATATTCTAGAATGGATTTATAGTGCTAGTTGCATAACTTGGTAAATTTACTAATCACCATTGAAATGGGTGAATTGTATGATATGTAAAATATTCCCCAAAAAGTAGTGAGACAAAGAAGTGTAATTAAAATATGAAAGTCTAACATTTATTAAGCACCTAGTATGCACTTTACAGGGATTTTTTCCCAGCCCTAACAGCTCATTCATTTGTTTCCCTGAACTCATCTTTGTTGAGAAGCTATTATGTGCCAGGCACCATGCCAGGACACAGGAGTACAGCAATGAACTAGACTTGGTTCTGGTTCAAGGTCCCTGCTTGATGGAGATCATGGTGTAGTGAGCATTGGGGGTTGAGGTTGGGGTGGGGTGGAGATGCAGATGAAAATACCAGTGATGACAAGAGAATGTACCTGGTCTGTCATGCTGTGTGTAGACATGGTGCTGGCATAGTCCAGGGGATGCATCCCAATCCATACTTGGTGGGTGCTGGGAAGGCAGAGAAGGTTTTGTGCATGATGCTGAGACCTGAAGGAGGAGGGTAGTTACCAGGTGAAATGGTGAGAGAGTAAGGTGGGAAGAATGAAAGTTGTTCGACCATTCATTCATCTCCCTCCTCCCTCCCTCCCTCCCTCCCTTCTTTCCTTCCTTCCTTCCTTCCTTCCCTCCTTCCTTCCGTAACTGTTTATTGAGAGCCTGCTATGTACCCAGCAATTTGACAAGGCTGGCAAGGTGTCCGTGACAGAGACAGAGGGTATAAGAAGGGCCTTGCGAGTGAAATTATGCCCATTTCACTGATAAGGAAATGGAGGCTTGGAGATGAGAAGTAACTTGCCCATTCACACAGCTGGGGCAGAGATACAAACCTAAGCCAACTTTGTCTCAAAAGCGCCTCTCTGAAAATAGTCTCTCTTCTTGCTTCTAAGAAGAGTGTCAGATACACCACTGTGGTTTTGAGGGCCAAGGGGAGATGCCCCCCTAAGGGAGTGGAGCTGGCATCCCTCCTGTCTGTTGGATACCCCCAGCCCCCGTGAGGACCCACCTACAGTCTCTTTGGATGACGGATGGGGGACATGAAGGTGTCCAGGGCTGAGGGGAAGGGACCACTGACTTTACTGTCCTGAGCATTGGATAGGGAATGGAACCAGAATTGTAGACCAAGTTTTGCCACTAATTATTTGGGCAGCTTGGGGCTAATCCCTAGCCTCTCTGGGCCTCAATTCTCCTATCTCTGTAATGGGAACATTGGGTTTGCTGCACCCTGGCTCTGTCTGGGCTGACATTAATGACCAGGACTTTTGGCTCAGAAGTCCCCAGAGCTATGTGGTGGAAGTAGGATGACCAGCTGGTCCTGGTCTGCCAGGGACTTTCTAGGTTTGAGCAATAAAGGTCCAATGTCAAGGGAACCCCCTTGGTTTTGGGAAAATGGAGACAGTTGGTCACCGTAGCTGGAGGGCATAAGGTTAACCTACCAGCTCATGTTACCCGCAAAGATCAAAATACACAGCCTCTCACTTTTGCACCCATGAGGCCACAGAACTGTTTTCTAGCCATTTGGTTTGTACATATCATGTTTCTACATTCAGTCGGAAGTCCCTTCTAGCCTGGGTTCGACGTCCTCCATTTCCTTCAGACCTCCTGCTTCTGCTCAGCCATCTCCCCCAGGTCAGGTGTCCCTCCCTGAACCCCCTCCCACTTCTCAGGACCGTCCTTTGGGCTGCCTGTTGCCAATAGCTCCCCCAGAGCTCCTTAAGTTCCTGCCTTGCTCACAATTGATTCCCCAGCATTGGGGCAGGGTCTGTGCTCAATAAATGATCATGGAATTTCTGAGCCTCTTCAGTGCCCAGGACAGGGCTAGGTATCTCCGTCCCCGCCCTCGCCCCCCCCCCCCCAAGCTTCACACCCCAACTCCAGGATACTTCTGTTGGCAGAACAGATTCTTCCTAGAAAAGGCTGCAGGGCACCGCTCCCCAGGTGTGGCTTCTTAACCCCTCTGTCCCGCAGGCCCCTTGGGCATCTGGTGAAGACTGTGGACCCTTCTCAGGGTAACTTTTTAAAAATAAATATATATTTTTATTGATTTCAGAGAGGGAGAGGGAGAGATAGAAGCATCAATGATGATGAGAGAAAATATCTCATCATGTCCCCTACTGGGGATCGAGCACACAACCCAGGCATGTGCCCTTGATGGGAATCGAACCCGGGACCCTTCAGTTTGCAGGCTGAAGCTCTATCCACTGAGCCAAACCGGCTAGGGCCTCTGAATAATTTTTAAAAATTGCATTCGGGTTACAATGAAAACAATTTTTACTAAAATACAATTATAAAGTATTTAGAAACTGTTGGGATATAATAACATGTGCTTCTTTATTAATCCATTAAGTAAGATTCAGTGGTGAGCCTGATATGACCTTAGTTTCAGAGTTGTGGTAGCTTAAACAATATTTTGAGATTTCTACAGTAACTAAAGTGTGATATGAAAATATCTGCGATTTTTGTTAATGGCAAAATCACAGGGACTTTTTACCTGCTGGCTGCATTCATGATCAAAGGAAATGCTAAGTATCCTTTAGAGATTGGTGAAAAATGGAGATATAAACTTTTGTCCATCCCAATGTCACGAACCCTTCAGAATTCTATCCTCAGCCCCCTAGGAACTCCTGCTTTAAGGCAAAGGGGTTTTGACTCTCTAGGTTAAGTAAACAAGAAAAGCACCAAGAGATGAGAGAACAAAGAGTAAAGGGCAGTGGCCACGGGGCTGGGATAAACAGAGAAAGGTTTCATGGCAGGGCAGTTTCAGGCTGTGCTGTAGAGGTGAGCCTATTTTCGCAGGAAGCAAGAAGCTAGAGGTGAGGGAAGGAAACATGTGGAGGGTTTGCTCTTATGAGTGAATCAAAAACAGCGAACACCACAGCCTCGGCCTCACCCCAGAGCAAGCCCATGTCACCTTTGTGTCTCTTTTGTTGCTGAGAACACCAAGCCATTGTCCCTGTAAAACAGGGTACCTGCCCTCAAGCTTATACACAATGAGACAAAACAAACACCAAATGTAATAACAAGACAAATATTAAATTTCAATTAAAAAATGTGTCCAGAAGAATCTGGAACATGCCACACATCTTGCTAAGTGCACACAGAATGCAACCCAAAGACATTCAAAGGTAAGAGTCACCTCCTCTCCGAGGTTTGTGGTGAGGATCAAATGGGGAAATGGACAAGAGGCCAGTGGAGTGGGCAGGACAGAGTATTCGCTTTGGGACTGCTTGCTGCTGCTTCTCTGGTCTCAGTGACCTCGGTAAAATGGGGACAATAATTAAGTATGGCACCTGACATATACTAAGCACTCAATAATGAGAGCTATTATTATCATTTTTTTAAAAAGATAGGTGTTTGCAAATTGATTCTAGCGAATACCAGATTGGAGAACTTGGTCTTTAGGTGGTAGATCTGAAAACAGATCTGAATGAATGAAAGAATGAATGAATGCGTCCTCGGGTTGGCTCCACCCTCCAGATGAATTCCTTCCGCACGTTGCCCCCTAAGTGGCTCAATGAAATGGACCTCCAGCTCTGGGGTCAGCTACATCTCAGCGTGTGAGTGTGCGGTGGTGTGGAGGTGGTCATTCCGGGCGGGCGGAGCAACAGCAGCCCAGGCTGAGCAAGAGGGTGTCATGTTCCCGAATGGTCCTCACTGGGACTACCCTCCCCCGTCCCCCGTATCCCCTTAATCGGCGTGGCACCTCCGTGGGCCGGGGGACTAGAGGGCTCTGCAGTGCCCAGGCGGAACCTGGGGGCAAGGGGTGGAGGAGCCTGCCTGGGTCCACCGCGTGGGGAACGTGCAGGCACAAGAGAGGCCTTCTCCTGGGAAGGTCGATCTAAGCTGCCCAGGTTGAAGTGGAGGTGGGGTGCAGATGCACCTTCGGATGCTATGGTTCCCCAGCCCTTCCAGGCCGAGGTTTTCCGTACCCCGTGGGAATTTGGGTCCTGGGAATTGGGGTGGGAGAGAAGCGGAGTCTCCTTGGCAGAGGACGTGGGGGAGAGGGCTACCTAAATCCAGAAACGAGCGCTGCGGAAGCTGCTTGTCCCTTTAAGAGGCCGGGCTAGCTCTGCGGCGGCTCCAGCTAACCGCAAGGCTGGTGCAGCTCAGCGGTCCGTGTCTCCTCGCAAAGAATCCGAGCCGCGCGTGGCACCAGGACCCGGCAGGAGAGGCGTGGTCCAGGGGGCCTGGGCGGAGCCAGAGCTGCAGACAGCCGGTCATTGGCGCCAGGGTAGGGGCGGAGCCCGTGAGTGGGCGGAGCCCCGAGTGGGTGGGCGTGGTCCAGCGTTGCGGGTCTCGAGGCCCCGCCTCGGACAGGAGAAGCGCCGCAGGAGGCGGGTGGGCGGGGCAATGGGGGGCGGGGCCTGCGTCTGCAGTGGGCGGGGCCCGCCGCAGAGAGAGGGGCAGTGCCGGCCGAGAGTCCTCTGCTCGCTGCCGCCGCGGCGCCTCCACATCGTCTGTGACAGCTCCGGCACCAGTATCCGCAACCCTCGCTACATCGCGCAGCCGCCGCGGCCTCCATCGCAGCCTGAGTCCCGTTCCTTGCCTCCGCGCCCACATCCGGGGGCGGTCCGGTCCCTGTCGCTGCGGAGGCCGCATCTGGCGCTCATCTGGAACTGCCCGTCCGGCCGGCCGCCCTGGAGCCCGCGCCCAATCTGGCCCGGCCGCGCCGGGAGCCCTGCCCGGAGCTGGAGCCTCCCCTGGAGCCGCGGGCCCGGGGCCCTGAGCTGCGCAGCCGGCGCATGGTGAACTCGTTGCTGTTCGGGGAGATGGCTTTGGCCTTTGGCTGTCCGCCGGGCGGCGGCGGCGGCGGGAGCTGCCCCGGCGGGGGCGGCGGCGGGGCCGGGCCAGGGCCATCGCCGGTGACGGCGGCGCTGCGGGATGACCTGGGCTCTAACATCCACCTCCTGAAGGGGCTCAACGTGCGCTTCCGCTGCTTCCTGGCCAAGGTGCACGAGCTGGAGAGGCGCAACCGGCTGCTGGAAAAGCAGCTCGAGCAGCAGCAGAGCGAACGCGAGCGGCGGCTGCGCTACAAGACATTCACCCGCGAGCAGGCCGTGCAGACCGGGCCGGATCTGCTACGGCCACCCGCACCGGGCAGCGGGCACAGCATCGGCAGTGGCAGCGGCGTGGCGGCCGGCACCAACGCCAACGCCGTGGCCCTGGGCGGCCTGCCCCCCGGCGGCGGCTCTCACCCGCAGCTCTATGGCCGCTTGCCTGGGACCATCTGGAGCTACACGCAGGTGCGGCGCACGGGCGGCGGCGGCGTGGAGACAGTGCAGGGCCCCGGCGTGTCGTGGGTGCACCCCGACGGCGTGGGAGTGCAGATCGACACCATCACGCCCGAGATCCGTGCGCTCTACAACGTGCTGGCCAAGGTGAAGCGCGAGCGCGACGAGTACAAGCGGAGGTGAGTGCGGCCTCGCCTCTCCCCTGTGGCCGCGGCGTTGGCGTTCGGGAGGGGCCGGGGGCAGCCAGCTGGTCCTAGCAGGTGGGCTGCAAACTGTTTGCAGAGGACCCTGCGTGCGCTGGGAAAACTCGGTTATCTGTTTCCAAGAATGGGGGGCGGCACTGACTACAGCAGGGGCACCTCCGAACCTTTGTTGGGCCAGGCGCATTGTTTTGTAGGTGACAAAATAGCCATGGGTGTTTTAAGTCATCTCATTTAATTCTCATAGCAACACGGAGTGTAGAGCATTCTTATCACCATTTTATAGATGAGGAAGCTAAGGCATGGAGATGCAAGTGACTTGCCTGAGGGGATTGTCTGATAAGTGGTGACCCCAGGATCTGAACTAGTGGTTTGAAGTATTCCTGTCCAGTCTGTCTCCCAGCCTAGGTACTTTCCCAAGAATAGGGAGAGGAGCTGCCCTCCTTCCCCGGGTGAAAAGAAAAAACTCTTCAGTAACCCACTGACCTTTTGTTCCTTGAATTAAATGAGATCGTGTATTTGAAAACGGAAGCATATCTGTCTAGCAGTGGGGCTAGGGTCCGCCTTCTTGCTCCAGCTCTAGGATCCAGCTGGCTGGGCTGGGTAACCAGACCTACATTAGATAGGCCACAAGCTTTTAGAAACCCCTGCCTTCACTCCTCTCCCCTGCCATCCTATTGTCATGGTTTATTGGGCTTCAACAAACTCAGCCCCGAAGGCCCACAGAAGGAGGTAAACCTTGGACTGGAAGACTGGACATTGAATGGACCAAGACCACCATCTCTGAGTAGGGTGCCAGGCAGACTACCTACAGGACTGGCCAGCACGTTTCTACCCAGCCCAGATCCCCCAGGTGGGAAAGTAACATTGTTTCCTGCCTACAGCCTGGCTGAGAGGACTGTGGGCTCCACTTTCAGATGAGAGGAGAGGGGTCTGTCTGTCTGTCTGTCTGTAGCATCTCAGGCCTGGGCGGGGGTGTCCCAGTCTGGGCAACTCTGAATTGAGAACTTGGCTCCAAACTCCTGGATTTGGAGGATGTGCTGAGAGGATCTTCCCTTCCACTCCTCGAGTCCCTGAGCCACATGAGCACAGAGGTCTGCCCAGGGAGCTGGGCATGGGTCTCCCTCCTTTTCCTCTACTGGGAAGGCGTCAATATCAGCCCCATCACCCGAGATTATTGAACCACTTGGAAGCCTGCTTGCTCATCAGAGAAACGGAGCAATGAAATTCATGCACATTTGCATGAGGGGAGAGGAGGGTGGTGATGCTCTTTGGAAGGTATAAAACAGCGTTTCTCAACCTGTGGGTCGCGACCCCTTTGGGGGTCGAATGACCCTTTCACAGGGGTCGCCTAAGACCATCGGAAAACACATATATAATGACATATTGTTTTTGTGATTAATCACTATGCTTTAAAAATATATTTTATTGATTTTTTACAGAGAGGAAGGGAGAGAGATAGAGAGTTAGAAACATCGATGAGAGAGAAACATCGATCAGCTGCCTCCTGCACATCTCCTACTGGGGATGTGCCTGCAACCCAGGTACATGCCCCTGACCGGAATCGAACCCGGGACCCTTGAGTCCGCAGGCCGACGCTCTATCCACTGAGCCAAACCGGTTTCGGCCACTATGCTTTAATTATGTTCAATTTGTAACAATGAAATTGGGGGTCACCACAACATGAGGAACTGCATTAAAGGGTTGAGGCATTAGTAAGGTTGAGAACCACTGGTATGAAATAATCAAGTTGATGGCATTAAAGATGGTAGTGTCTCTGTCAAGCTCGCAGGACACAGGTGCCTGGAGTCTCAGGGCTCTCTCATGCAGGGCCTGGCTTTTTGGGAGTAAGTCTTAACCGCACTGTACACTAGCCACTCTGCTGGGCTGGTTGTCTCTCATGAGAGCTCTCAACTCCTTGTGGGCAGCTTTGTGGGGGTGGGTGGGGTAGGCAACCAGGCACTTGGTCTTTATGATGAAATGCAGAGGGAGGGGCCCTTCTGTCTGCCACTGTTGAGTGTGTTGTCATGCCCCAGGCTTGTGTTGTGTTGTGTTGTGTGTTTTGTGTGTGTGTGTGTGTGGAGTTGGCTACTAAGGAGATGGGCAAACCATGCCCAATCTTAAAGGGAGGTAGGTTGGCATTGAGCAATGCTCTGTTTAAGTTGTACTCGGGGTGTGGGGTGTGATGTCAGCCTCTGGCGCTGGCCTGGAATGAGATGGGTGCTGCGGAGACAGATGGAGTGAGGTGTCTCTCTTCCCGCCCTCTGGGATGTGTGTGCACCTTCTCTTCCTTCTTTTTTTTCTTTTTCTGAAGTTGATTCAGGGCTCACGTTGGATTTTCCCAAAGCAGTATACTTCCTTACTTGGGCCTCAGTTTCCCTCACTGTAAGCCCCAGGCTTCCTCAGATTCCTTAGGGATTCCTTGAATATTAAATAAAAATTAATATCTAAAGTATATTAAGATGCTTAAATGGTCATAACAATGTGCTCACTCCCTTTTAAGTGCTTAATGTTAACTCACTGAAGTTCACTTTCACACTAACTTGTTAGTAGTCGGACTCAAGTGAAACTTCCCCTTCTGCCATCTCTGTTTGAAGAGTATTTTGAGGTTACAAAGCAAACTGCTAAAAACTATTGCCATTTGTAACCACTAATCTGTGTGTCAGGATTTTCTTGACACCCTGCAGCCAAAACTGGAGATAAAATTAGACGGAATGTGGAACTGTCACCCATGATCCCAATTCTAAATGTTAACGGATCAAAACAGCCCCAGCAACCTCAGCGATTGAATGCAGAATTGGCAGCTGTTATATATTGGAACCTGCACTATAAATGTACACAGGTCCCATTCTGCTTTTACTTGTTTCTATATTCAGGTTGCTCAGAAGAATTGTCTTTTGCGAGGAGGGTGGGCATATGATCAACTTTTTAAAAACCATTGGGTTAGATGACCTCAAAGGGTCTTCCGAGCCTTGACAATATGTAAATCTGAGTTTGTGCTCTCAGCCCACTTCTGATTTCCTGTCTATCAGAGAAGTCAGAGTCTGAGGTGTGAGACCAAGGTGTTTGCCGGGGCTGCTGGCCACCGAAGGCTTCGGGGCCTTCCAGGGTGTCTAGCATGGAGCCCCACGCTGCGAGCCGGGGAAGGAGCCTGTGCCAGGAGAGGTTCCAGGGCTCCTCTGATCCAGCTGGAGGGACTCACAGCTCAGGGTCCCCACTTGCTTCCCAAAGGGCACCTTGGATGTGGAGCTCAGTGTTCTCCAATGTGGAAACTTTTTGGGTTCCACTCCATGACATGGCCAGATCCAGGTACCACCACCTGCATTATTTTTTATGTAAGATCCTAGAGGCCTAGTGCACGGATTCGTGCACTGGTGGGGTCCCTCAGCCTGGCCTGAGCCCTCTTGCAATCTGAGACCCCTTGGAGGATGTCGGAGGCCCCGTGCATGGATTCGGCCTGATCCCTGCAGGAGTATAAGTTCTTTGGTTAATCTCTTCCCGCCCTCCCTCCTTCCTTCTGAGATTCATCAGTCTGCTCCATGTTTCCATGCCTGTGCAATGAGCGTCTTCCCCCTGGTGGTCAGTGCGTGTCATAGTTAATGGTCAAACGGTAGCTTAGGCATATATATATATTTTAAACAGCTTTATTGAGGTATGATGTTCATGTCATAAAGTCCTCCCATATTAAGCGTAAAATTCAATGATTTTTAGTAAATCCACAGAGTTGTGCAACCATCACCACAATCCAGTTTCAGAACGCTTGCATCACCCCAATTAGATCCTTCTTGCCCATTTGCAGTTAATCTCCAGCCCCAGCCCAGGCTACCACCGATCTGCTTTCTGTTTCTCCAGATCTGTCGTTTCTGGACATTTCATGTGAATGGAATCATGCCATATGCGGCCCTTTGTGCCTGGTTTCTTTCACGTGGGTAATGTTTTTGAGGTTCGTCCGTGTTGTAGCATGTGTCAGCAGTACGTTCCTTTATGTTGCTGAATAATATTCCCCTGTGGATAGATCACATTGGGCTTATCCATTCACCTGTGTAGTCAATAACATGTAAATGGAGAAAGTCACCTGCTTACCACCTCACATCAGCACATGTGCCGTCAGTGGAAACACCCACTAAACCAGAGCCCCTGGCCTTGGGTCCCCTGGCCCTGGCCCTGCTCGCGATTGGTTTTGCCTCGGCCCAATCAGCTCTGAGCTCTTCACTGGGTGGGTGGGTGGGGAATGTGGTTGCAGAAACTCTAGCACCGAAGGACAAGGTTGTCAAGCGTTGATGTGGAAACCAAAACAAACATCTCTGCTCTGTCACCACCCAGTGCCACCAAAATATCCTGTTCTGAGTTTGCAAGCCGGGGGCTTTTGCCTGGGAGATTCCTCCGGAATCCCTCGGAACTTTAAACGGCGGAGGGTTCTCTGGTTTGGCATCCAAGAGGCCCAGACTCCCGGTCTGGTGCTGTGTGACCTCAGGCTAGTTGCTGCTCTCTCTGAGCCTTAGGTCCTCCACCTTTACACAGGGGGTTCACTTAGGGGATCCCGCCCAGCTCCCTCTACACTTCGGGTCTGTGACTTGAAGGGGCCTGGGTCGGGGCTGCTTTTTCTGCCTCCCAGGATGAGCAGCGGGGCCTCCCCCTCTCCTGACCAGGCCCAGGTGGTGCGGAACCCTGTGGTTTTGTTCCCTCCCCCTGCAGGTTGCCAAGTGCCTGTGCCCCTGACTCAGTCAGCACAAAAGGCTTGGTTTGTTTTTCCCTGGGCCCTGCGTGGATTGGAACTTCACTTGAGAGCCAGGGAGGACCACAGCCATTTAGTCTGGTGGTTTTCAAGGAGGCCCTTTGGAGCCTGGCGTCCAAGCAGGGTGCCTTGAGGTGATTCTGGGGCATCTGGGGTTCAGCCATGGCAGCCACACAGTTCCATTTCCATGACTCTTAGATCAATATGCTGAGGAAGATTCAATTGGAAAATGGGGTTTTGCCGTTAAGGAAGAAAGAGAGAAAGGAAGGAAGGAAGGAAGGAAGGAAGGAAGGAAGGAAGGAAGGAAGGAAGGAAAAGAAAGAAAGAAAGAAAGAAGAAAGGAAGGAATCACTGATTCAGCTGAGATGGGGAAACTGAGGCGCAGAGGGGCTGACCCACCGCTCTGAGGTGATGCCATCATCCGCCTCAGGTCGGGGCTCAGCAGAGTTTTCGTTTCCTTTTTGTGTGTCTGCCTTTAAGCATTTTTTAAACAGCCACTCTCAGGGGTGGGAGGGACTTTTGTCACAGCTATTTCTGATTGTGAGCCGGAAGGGGCTGGGCTGTCGGCCTGAATGGAGGGCTCCCAAAAGGGGTGGTGGGTGAGCCAGCTGGAGTGTCGCCTGCCTTTCCCCATCACACCCTGCGAGACCCTTGAGCAGGTGGTGTTGGCCCCTGAAAGTCCCAAAGCCAGAAGACTGCCCCCGAAGGCCGGTCGGGGGCTTTGTTGGCTGTCATTTCCACGGGCACGTTGATCACTTCTGAAGCTGCTGCTGATGGGACTCTTTATTTCTGATTTTCCTGGGGGCAGCCTGGGACGGTGGGAAGGGTGTCTGAGCCTGGGCTCTGGCGCTATGTGACTCTGGGCGATTGCTTGGCTTCTCTGAGCTGCCGGGTCCTCCACTTCCTGTGAAAGGGGGAGAATAATTGCTCTCTCGGAAATTGGGAAGGAATAATGAGCTCACCTGTTAAGACCCCTGGTCTTTGGGAGGCCCCCTATGCCCCCTGCACCAGCCCAGCCCTTCCCTGCGCAGCGTCTGCCCCCTTCATTTATAGGGGTGTCTCAGGACAGTGCTGGGCTGCCCGGCACATCCATTTCAGGGCATGTTGCCTCTCTGTCCCACAGAAGGCGCCGCGATGGTGTTGGGGGGAGGGGAGGGGAGGGCTCCTTCTTTGTCCAACTTCTAAGGAGGGTGTTCTTCCTACTCTTAGCGGTTGATTTGTGCCTCCGGAAATCTACTCCCCCCCCCCCCCGCCCTGTTTCCAAACCTCCTTTAAAAGAAGCACACAGCCCCCCTCCGTCTAGCTCCTCAGTATTCCGAAGTCTTCTGGCCGAGTTGGCATTCTCTCTGGGGACAAATTTGGGAGGGATTTTCAGAGCCTCACTCGAGGGAGGGGAATGAGGTCCCAGAAAAGAAAAGGAAGCAGAAGCTGGGAGACAGCTGAAGCTGAAGATTCCTCCTCCCAGGAATGCGAGGCGGGGCCTTGGTCACCGGATGCAAGGTCCCCCCAGCTCTCTCTCTCTCTCTCTCTCTCTCTCTCTCTCTCTCTCTCCCTCCAGGCCTGTGGCCCGCATCCCCACACGTGTCAGTGTTTGAAGGACACAGAAGGGTAGACCCAGAATTTGAGCACGCCCTCTGCTGCAAGGCGACGGGTTGGCTTCCAGGGGAATTGATTGACACCGCGCCGCGTATCGGTGATGCGGGAGGCTGTGGGCTCTGCATTTGGAGTCCTGGCTTTCGATCCCGTCGCAGGGATGTAGCCCAGCTGGCGTCCCGTTTATTCCCACGTCATGGGTGGCTGAAGGCCTGGGACAGGAAGGAGGCAGCCCTTTGTCCCCTGTGTTGGGATTGGGATGTGTTGCTCTCCCCTGACTTTCTTCTATTGGGCATTTCTGCGTACCCACTGCCTCCCCCATCACAGCACTCTGCACCCTGAATCGTAATTGCCTGGGATGTGTCTGTAAGCTCTGAGGGGCCCGGCCGGCTCTGGGTCTGTCTTCACCTTGTGGTCGCAGAGCCCAGCCAGGGCCTGGCCGGAGTCCCCCTGAGCGAGCACTTGTAGGCCTGGCTGCTGTGTGCTGGTGGCCCTAGTGGGGCTGGGGGACGGAAGGCACAGATGCATGGATGACTAGCACGGACTCTACATTCAGGGACTTGCAGCTGGTGGAGGGATGGGCCTGGAGTCAGGAGACCCACGCTCCTGTCCCAACACATCCCTTCAACAAGTTTGAATTCACATACATTGCCTGGTGCCAGATGCGGGGTATTGAGTGCAGGAGCTAAAAAGTTGAGCTTGCTTGGGCGAGTCATTTTGCCTCTCTGAGCCTTATTTCCTTCTCTGGAAAAGAGGATGCTGAGCACTGTGTCCCAAGGCTGAGGGAGAAGTAAATGGGTTCATAAGGCTACAGCCCTTTGTAAATGGTGAAGGTCAAGAGAGTTCCATGGCAAGATTCACAGGCAGAAGGGTGGGTGCCCTAAGGGGTGAGTGGTGCCGGCTTTGTGAGATGGGCAGAAGCTGGGAGGAGGGTGACCCTGCCCCTGCCGGCAGCATCTGAGGGTTGTGCAGCCTCTGGGGGTTGTGTAGACTCTGTGCATTGCTGGCCGTGAGATACTTAGAAAATTCCGGGCCAGGTGGGAGGCTGGCGAAGATTTCTGATGGCGCTGCTTGCCTGCTAGGGCAGTGCCCTCCCACCCTTAGTGGGCACTGGGTGCTTGGTTTCCTGGGCAGGATGTGGTTTCGTACTCTAGTTCTTGGTACAAGCGCGGGTAGTTGTCACCCACTGGTAAACCTGATAAATGACTCAGGTTCCCTTGAGGGGCTGTGGCCTGGCTGAGCCCCCTGGCTGGTGGCATGGGGCACCTGTGGAGTCCAGGCCGTGTCCTGTTGGCCACCTGGGGATGGAGAAGGTGGGACGATAGGCTTACCCAGTCTCCTGTGGAGGCTCTTCTCTCTGTAACTTTGTTCTGTACATGCCGTTTAATCTCTTGAATCTCAGTTTGTCGCTCTGTAAAATGGAGATAAGGTTTCTTATGAATTCCGCTTCCTGGGGTGGATGAAAAAAAATTAATTGAAATAATGGAGTGTGAAAGCATTTTGAAAAAAGGGTTTAAAAACAAATCATCATAACTTAATAGCCACCATCGACTGAGCTCCTACTATGCGCTAAGCTCTACGACGGCTTCTTTAAATAAGTGAGATTTAAGGATCACAGCAACCCCCAGAGGCGGGAATTGTGCCCGTTTCCTAGATGATAGGTTTGGAGAGGTGAAGAAATCTGGCCCAGATCTTGCATCAAGTTCAGTCTGGGTCTCCAGACCCCACGTTCAGTGCTCTCTGGAGGAGCCACAGGCTGGTCTTGTCACATGCCGACTGAGGCAGGCCTCCCGGTGCTGTCACAATATTGCCATGGCTGGAGGCTGGCAGAACAGGAGGTGGCTGCTACGCTGGGAAGACTTCTGCTGTCACTTTACAGTAGCTCTTTCCTGAGAAGCCAAAGGGCCACAGGCAGTGGTATGAAGATGAGCCTCCTGGGCCACCATCCTGGGCCATCGAGACCCTCTCTCTGGGTAGGAGAATTCCTGGTCTCAGCCAAAGAGGTTAGCACACCTGGGCTGGCAGGCCTGGCAGGGGAAGGGATGGGGAGCAGGGAACACGTACGTATTATTACCTGTCTGGCACTTTCCCTGTGATCTGATTTAAACCTGTGGCAATACTGCAGGATAGACACCACGGCTCAGAGCAAAAGGAACTTGCCCCGAGCCACGTAGCAAAGCCAGGCCTGGATGTGGGTCCCGCATTCTGAGTTCGTGCTCCCTTGATCATGCCTAGCACCTAAGTGCTCCCAGGGCTACACGCTAACTGCTAGCAGGCAGGTGGAGCCTCGGGCATTCTGGTGGCAGGAGAGAAGCTGGCTTCCGCCTGGGCTCAGGTCTCCCTAACATTTGCTTTCGGTTGGTGCTGTGAACTTTGCCAGGGTAGAGGGAACTTCTCACAGTCATTCCTCGACTCTTTTTGGGGAAGAGGAGACTGTTGGGTGTAGATATCTGAGAAGCCGAGGTTTTGTCGTCTTGACAGTGGCTGGCACCCACCACACCAGACACCGCCCCTTCCCTCAGCAGCTCAGAGTCTGGGGACACAGGCAAATGCCACGTGACAAGGACCTGCTCAAATAGTGCCTGTGCCTGTTAGGGACACAATAAATATTTATTAGTTAATTAATTTATTAAACAATTATTTATACAGTCTTGACTCTCTGCCAGGCTTCACTTAAAGCAGTTTACATTTAATTCATGTAACCTCATAATAACCTTATGAGTTGGGCTCTATCATTAGACCATTTTAGAGATGCTGAAACTGAGTCACAGAGACAAGAAGGGAATTGGGCCAAGACACAGCTTGTAGGCAGCAAGCCAAGATTTGAACCCAGGAGATCAGGTTCCAGATCCCACCCAGGAAGAGGCATGCCTATTGCAAGTGTGGTCATGCCCTGAGCCTCAGTTTTCACATCTGTGAAATGGGAGTAATACATCTGACCTCATGGGGCTGTTTGGAAGCTGAAATGAAGTGATGCCTGTGGGAGCGCTTTATAAACGGTAGATTGCCGTGCCGGGAGGACTAAATGATTGGAAGCCCAGGGCCCTACCATAACTGCTGTTTCTTTTCCAACTTCCCGTGTACCCAACTTCCATCCCATCCTCCCTTTGAATTTACATTCACACTTTCCCTGGATCCCAAGACAAGCTGTGATGGGGTGTTGGACAGAAACCTGCAAAACTAGACAGCTTGGAGCAGAGCACTGGTGTGGAACTGGGAAGCTGGGAAGAGAGGAAGCTGAGAAGCATGTTTCCGCTGCTTATCAGCCCTGTGGCCTTGAGGTGGTCAGTTGCTTCTCTGAGCCACGTTTTCTGATCTGCCCAATGGGGACAGGCATACTGCATGGACGGCATGAGAAAGCGAACGGGGTGACGAGGCTCAGACCCTGGCACTGCCGTGGCGATTATTACGTGAGGCTGGGTGTTCCCGGGAGCGAAGCGCAGGCGGGGATTGAATGGCATTAGGACCCTGGCCTGGGCCGCAGCCCCTCCACGTGGCTGCGCTGGGCGGGCGCTGTCTCCACGCTGTCTCCCAGATGCTTGCTCAGCGCTCCCGGCCTGCGTGCTCTGACTTTGGATGTGCAGGCTCACACAGCCCCCTGCTCATCAGCTGTTCAATGGAGAGACGCCCCCGCAGTGGAGACACTGCCTTCCGCCCTCTTCATTGGCCATTTTTATTACTTGGGTTATTTAAGACGGTTCTTGGCTTGCTGCCGCCTGTGTGCCGCCTGGGGGAAGGGCAGACCTGCTGGTCTAAGTGGACCTTGTGAGTCCCCGGCAGACGGGCTCCTCTGGGGCAGGATCGGCGTATCTTCCCAGGGCCTCCTTTTGCCCTGGCCTGCTGTGGTCATGGGCACAAGGCCATCTGGGGGTGCAGTGGGGAGACCCGGGCTGGAGTAGCTTTGGGGAAAGCTTGTTGCAAAGTCAGATCACAGGACCCGAGAGGCTTTGGGCTCCGGGTGGGAGCCTGGCGGGACACTGCGCTGCCTGAGACCCAGGGGTTCTGGGAGGCACCTGAGCCCGACTAGGGTCAGTTAAGGAAGGCTTCCTGGAGGAGACACCGTCTGCATTGTGTTCGGAAGGTCCAGTAAGAGCTCAGGAGAAAGGGGGAGGGTGCTCCGGGGGGCGAGACAGCGTGTGCAGAGGCCTGGAGGTGGGATCCGGGCAGTGCCTAGTCCAGAGCCCCTTCCTCGTGCCCAGGCCTGAGTCAGGACATGGCCCGATCTGGCCTGCCTGCTCCTTCTTCCTCCCTTCTTGTTCTCCCCCCTCCTCCTGGCCTTCTTGGCCCTCTTTGTTCTGTTTGCTATCTCACATCCTCTCTCTCTCTCTCTTTCTTGTTTTGGGCTCTGCTCCCTATGGCTGGCTCTCACCCCTGTGAGAGAGGGCTGTGAGGGAGCCCTGTCCCCTCCCTCTGCCTGATGCCAGGCCTTGGTCCGGGGCTCTTTGTCGGCCGCTAAGGCTTTGTGAGCCCGTGTGCGCGCGTGCGTGTGAGCATGTGTCTGGGGGCCTCCGTCTGCACCCTGTGGTCCCAAGGTCAGGACCCTGCCTCTGGCCACCCCAGATCCTTTGTACTGCCCCTTGTACGTCATGGGGGAGGGCAGGGAGCTGCCTGGTGAGAGCATAGCTGCCGGGTCTGGGAGGTCAGTGCTGCTCTGGGGACCTCAGCCCTCCAGCCCCCCAGCCCCCACCAAGGTCCCGGCCCAGGATTCGACACGGGTTGGGGAGTGGGGTGGGAGGCTAGGCTGCCCATCTTAGCTCCCCCTGGCCTGACCACCCTGCCTGTCTCTTCTCCCTCACACCCCTGATTTCCTCTTGTCCCCCGTCCCCCCCAGCCCCCTTCCCCGCAGAGGGCCTGCGGCGCTCTCAAAGTCCTTTAACCCATCCACTGCTTCCAGGCAATGTCATGACCTGTCATCCCAGACGATGAAATGTGCCCTTTGTCTTTTTAAAAAGACCTGAGTGTTTATGCTTTAGTATTTTATATTTCCCTCCCCACCCCCGCTCATGTACCCACGACCGGTTTATAGATGAGGCCCAGAGAAGGAGAGCAGCTTCCTTGAGGCCACACAGCTGAGTAGGGGCGGGAGCCCAGGCCCCCTGAGCAGGGTTTCTTAGAAACCCTAAGAGAGTTTTTAAAACTCCCAGAGGCCAGACCGCTTGGGTGAAGGCTTGCCCCTTGGCCGGGTGTCGGGGTCCTCCGCGCTGTAGCTGGCTCTCTCGGTCTACAGAAGAGAAGAAAAGTCGCCATGGGTTTGTCTCCTTCTAACAAAAGGCACTTCCTGTCTTTGGCCCAGCTTTGGGGTCTTGGGGTGTTGACTGACTGATCTACTATCCCCATCTGCCAGCCACGTGCTTGGCCGCGCCATTGCTCTGTGCCTCGGTTTCCTCCTCTGTAAAATGGGATGGCACACCCACGGGCTGTTGAGAAGCCTGGGTCAGTGAGGGCCATCCCCACCCTTCTTCTCCAGGTGAGGCCTGGAGTTGGATGGTCTGAGGACTTTGTCTGAGCTTGCTTTTACGCTTGCCTTCAAAGAAAATACTAGGACTTGTCCAAGTTGGGGAAACTGAGGCCCGAGCTCAGCCAGCTACTGGCAGAGCCAGGATTAACCTGGTGCCAAGCTCACAGAGCCCCAATTCATAGGTTGTTCCTTTCTGTGCCTTCAGGCCTGATGCATCCACGGAGAATTAAAGGGAAATTGCTTGGTTTGCTCTTCCTGGGTGCACACCGTTGGCCGAGATCCGGGCCTTCGCATGGGTGTGAGCTCTGACTCTGTCTGGGTTCCTATCACCATCCTAAGCCTCAGTTCTCTCATCTGTGAAATGGGGGTGACAACCTTAGCTCACAAGGCAGTCATGAGGATTCAGGGAAACAGTGGGCACTTGTCCTCCCGCCCAGGCCGGGCCCTCCCCAGCCCCCAGGCCCGCGCAGTGGGAACTGCCTACTCCCTCCCCCTTCCGCTGCAGGCTGGTCTTTTGTCTTCAGGCCACTTCCTTTCTCCAGCAGAGCCGGCTGCCTGGCCAGCGAGGAGGAGGTCACATCCCCTCTCCCCCCCAGCAGACTGTCAGCGCAGGGTCACTGGGAGGACAAGGTCTAGCCTTCAAGGCCGTGTCTATGAGAGCGTGTCCCCCGGAGCCTGTGGCTTCCAGTGGCCTGTTGGAGAGTGGACTCTCCTTGAAGTCCCTGTCCCTGTCCCCGCCCCTGCCTCCTAGCCTCCTTGTGCCAATGCAGAAGCAGCCTAGGAAGTCACATCCCTGAGCTGAGGTCTCACCATGGGGCAGGGGCAGAGCTGGGATTAGAATGGGGTCTGGCAGACTCCTGTAGAGAGAGTACCTCCTGTCACATGGACGGGCTCAGTCCCCCAGGCTGAGAAATGGGCCGTGTGTTCCTGGCCCTGGCCCTTGGGCTGAGAGATGGGAGTTGCAAGTTCAAGTCCTGCCTTGCACCCTGGCAGGTGGAGGGGCAGTTCTTTTCCTTCTGGGGCTCCGGGAAGATGGCGTCCGTGCCCACAGACTGCCTCTGGGAGGCCTTGTGGGTGAAGTGCTCGCTCCCAGATCTTGGAGAGGTGACTGGAAGGCTGTGTTGGCATTGCTGTTCTGGGGTTGACGTCAGGGCAGCTGGTGTAGGGTTTCACCTGAGACACAGGCTGCTTTGTAGCTCTGCGCACCCCCCAGGTGGGAACAAGGTGGACGGGATCGCGGGGCCCAAGCACAGCGGCCCTGGGAAGCCTGGCTCTCCCTCTGCTCCTCCGAGAGGAAAGCCGGGGTCTCATACCCCGTAATGCTCATCTCACCTTTTCCCAAGCGCTTCTCGGGCGCCCGGCGCAGGTCAGGCCTCGTGGATGCCTTCTCTGGACGTCACGGCTCTCCCGAAGGTTGGCTGTGGCCATGCCGAGGTCCCGACGAGGACACGGTCTCGGCAGCTGAAATGACTTAATGGCTTAAGAGAGCCGCACTGGGTTCCACCGCTGCTGAGTCTCCTTTCAACCCCCGCGTGGGGAGTGTACTTCAGGAAGCCGGCTGCTCTGGGGAAATCTCATGGCTTCGGGGACCCGTAGCTTCAAGTTCTGTTCTCAGGAGTCAGAGCTGGGTTACTATGCTTGGCGTGTGTTGCGTATGCAACCATGCATCTGTCGGTATATGCATGTGTATGTGCATGTTACATGAAGGGGACTGGACACTGAAGGGTAGCCATGGGAAAGTGATCCAGGGGGGCCTCTGGGCAGGTAAGGAATCATTCCAGGGGCTGCCTGGGACCTCCTGCTCTTCTTTCTCAGGAATTACTCCACTTTATCATCCATCCATCTATCCATCCATCCACCCACCCATTCTTTCATCCATCCATCCATTATTTTGGGGACCCCTATGCTCAGGCCCCATGCTTGGGCCCTGGGGATGTTGCTGCGTGGGCCAGAAAGTCAGACTCCTGTCTGCAGGGAACTTGCCAAATGACTGTTCAAGCAGAGCTGGGAGAGCCCTTAGAGATTGTTTCGTTTCTCCCCCAACACAGTTTTTTCAGAGGGGCAGTGACTTGCCCCAGGCTGCACAGCGAGTTGGTGGCAGAGCCAGGACTCACCGCCAGACCTGTGAACCCCAGCCCCATGGTAGCCTTGCCCCTCTGTACCCACAGCTCCTCTCCTGGCTGGCGGCCCCCTCGCCCCCCCCCCCCCCCTCCATGGTTGTTTTGACGTGTTCTTGGCTTTTCTGGAGTCCTCTGCTGCCTCTGTCCTGAGAGACCTCCAGAGCTGCTGGCTGGACCCGAATGCCAGCCCCAGCCTGGGGCCAGCTTGGCCGTGCTCTGCCCTGAGATGACGTACTTGTCTGCTTGGACTGTCAGGTTGGTGGGACACCTGAGCGCAGAGACCCCCGGGGCCCCGCTTCTCTGATCCTTGTGGTCACCGGCTTGCTGTCCCCAGGGGGTCTCCTGGGTCACGTGTTCCTTCCTCTCCTTGAGGCGGGGACCACTGCAGAGCCACTTAGACACCTTCCTGCCTTGGGAGGGCATCCCAGAGCCTTCCCTGGATGTGCTTCCAGTGTCCTTGTCGCCTCTTCCCTCGGGAAATGCTTCCTGGCCTCCAGCCCTAACCCCACGTGCAGCCTGTCCCCCTGTTTAGCCTCTCACAGAGTGGGAGCGTGGGCGGGTTTCCACTCCCTGGTAATGACCCTTCCCAAGTCCTCCAGGCAGCACCCCTTCCCCCCATCCCAACCAAGGTTTACTCTCTTCCTGCCGAATCCCTCCTGACTCACGCTCACTGGTCGGGGCCTGCTCTGTGTAGACAGGATCTGGTGGGTCCCTATAGGATCCCACAGGTTCCTAGCAGGGAGGCACATTCCATCTTGTGGAGTCATGGAACCCTCTGAGCCAGAAGTGGCCCTGGAGCCCAGGGATCATCCCCGCCCTGCCTTTCCTGATGGAGAAACTGAGGCCCAGAGAGGGTGTGCCGCATGGCAGCCTGGGCAGTGCTGTTTCCAGGGTGTGGCCTGGAAGTGGGTTTTCCAGCCCCATAAAGGTGGCTGCTGGCCTTCTGGCCTGGCCGTTCCTGCCCCACAGGGGAGTCTTGGAAGCAAAGCAGCTGGTTCCACCTGGCCCCACAGTGCTCCCCGCCCAGAGTCAGTGCCGCCCCCCCCCCCCACCTCACCCCCCCCCCCCCCCCCCGCTTGCCTCTGGGCTGGCAGATTCCTGGCGGTCCAGGCCTGCCCTCAAAGCTGTCAGCGGCCTCCTCCTCTCCCCCCTGTCCCCTGGTTCCCTCTCATCCCATAGCCTCCCTGCCTCCCTTTTGACCCTGGGGAGGCCTTCACTGTCAAGGTGAAGTGTATGACGGTGGTTAAGTTGCCAAGCAGACACTACCTCCTGCGGCTGGGGCAGGAAGGGGTTAAGCAGCTCTGCCTGCTGGGGCCGGGCCGGACCTGCAGCTGGTGTCCTGGCCCTTCAGGCCAACCAGGCCATCTGGCTTGACAGATGCCACACGGTGTTCCATCTGTCCCAAGGCAAAGTCACCAGGAGGAGGCCTTTGTGGGCCCATGGGGTGGGTGTGGACCGGCTGTCTATCCCTAGCAGGCCAGGCCCGGTGGGGAAGGGCCCACCCTGGGCAGCTGCCCTGAGTCCCCAGGGGCGGGGAGAGCTTCCCTGTGCAGAGGGGTCAGCAGATGCAGGGACTGGCCCAGGGTCGGTGCAGGTGGAGTGGGGCTCGGACTGGACTCTGCTCGCGGCTCTGCCCCATGGCTCTAGCTCACAAGCCCATTCATCCAGTAAATTGGCACGCCAGTCCCAGTGTGGCGAAGAGGGAATTCAGAGGATGAAGCCTCTGAGGGAGGAACGTCACACCTAAGCCAAGCCCAGGACCCTGGGTTCCGGAACAGTAACCCCCCACCCCACCCCGGGAAACTGGAAGTGGGGCCTACTTGTAGCTGAGATGACCAAAATAATGTTGATGCGTGGTGTTCATGGTCTTGTTCAATCCTCACAACTCAGTCAGGTAGGTATTGTTGTTACCCCATTTTATAGATGAGGAGACCGAGGGTCACAGAGGTAAAGTCACTTTGCCACCAGCTGGGGAGTAGCTGGGTCTGTCTGTCTGATGTGAAAGTGTTTACGTGACGGCAACGTGGATGAGGGGAGGGCACGGGTGCAGTGGCCTCCCCTGCTCCCCCAGCCGCTTCTCCTCTCCCTCTGTCTTGGAACATCTCCTTTTCGGCTTCTCGCTACATCCAGTCCAGGGATCGGGTGGCTGGAGGACCATGTCTCTGGGGAAGAGAGGCCCCAATCAGGTTTGGGAAGAGTTGTGCTGGTCCCTGGGCAGGGCTGGGGTTGGTGACCCTCTGCCGCCCTGGACTGGCACTTGGCAGGGTCCGGGCAGCTCGGGGGCTTGCTCAGGAAGGGGGCCTCTCTGGTGTCTGAAGGACCCCCCTGGCCATCTGAGGGCCTGGGCCGGACCAGACTGGGGGGCCCTTCATTCAGGGGCCACAGTCAGGGCCAAGAGGGACCCAGCCTGGCAGCCAGGGTGGGGCCTGTGCACTTCACTCATGCAGTTTGGAGGCTGTGCACTTTGGGGCCCATCCTGACCCCCAGGAAACTGGGGTACACGCTGCCTGACCTTCTCTCTCCCATTCTGAGGCCGCCTGGCACAGAGAAAGGAGCCAGGCTTTGGGACAAGAGAGACCCGTGCTCTAGTCCTGCATCCACCATCCCACAAGGAGATCAGAGGCGGGCGCGTCGGGTGTTCTGAGCTGGGGCCCTGGAGCCGGACTGTCGAGCTCTGTGACCTCGCACACCTTGCTTCCCTTCCCTGGGCCTGTTTCCCCGTCTGTGAAATGGGCCTAATAACAGTACCCACCTCATCCGGTTGGTGTGAGGATTGAATGAACTAATAGTGCCCATCAATGCCAGCCCTTCATGATGCTAACTACTGCGATTATGTCACCTGGGCAAGTTGCCTGCCCTCTGTGAGCCTCAGTTTCCCCATCAGCAGAATGGGGGTGAGGACAAGAGGGGCTCCAATACAGTCCCCTGCCAGGGGCTGTACGGTCACAGACAGTTCTCTGGGCGCCTGGAGGGAACTGACTTGTCTCCACTCTGAGAGGGGAACCCCAGTCCCATGGTTGGGTGGGAGGAGCACTGTGTGTGTGTGAGTGTGTGTGTGTGTGTGTGTGTTGGGGGGCGCCCCAGTGCCCTCCCCCTGGTTCATGTCAGGTTGAATGCCAGGGCCCGCATGGTGACAGGAGGCTGGTACTAAGTAATGGGCCTGTCCCCTTGAACTGTGTGTGGTCACTAAACCCTCTCTTGGAGCAGCCGATGGCAGTTTGTCCCGCTGTGCCTGCAGCTCTGGGCCATTTATGACACTCAGGGTGCCGCACACACAGGCAGGGCCCGTGACCCATCCTCACTTGCATAAGCCTCACGTGTAATTCATTGTTTTCCTGAGTCCTTGTCACTCTCCTCTCCTTCCTCCCTGGCGGTTACTCAGGAGTATCCTCCTTACCAGTGGCAGGGCAGGAAGTAGACGGGCTCTGGGCTCCTGTCCTCGTTCCGCCGCTGCCCGACGGTGTGACCTTGGGCAGGTCACTTTCCTCTCTGAGCTTCAGACGTCTCACTTACAAATGGCCTGGACTTCGGAGCGTCTCTTTCTGACTTCCCGGGATCCCGTTTCCATGTTCTGTGATTTTCCCTCCCACACATGGAGCCTGTGTGTGCGTGCCTGTCCTCGTCTAATTCAGGCAGGGTTCTTCTCCCCCGTGTCACAGATGAGGGGACCGAGGTCTGGAGAGGGGACTTGCTCAAGGCTGCAGAGCTTTGGTTTACACCCAGGATGGGGTGTGCCAACTCTTGGGCTGCAGATGATTAGGGGAAGTTGGCATGGCAGGCATTGGCCCCAGGGCTGCTGGGTGAGCAGTGCGTGAGGATCTGACTTTGACAGGGAGATTACATGGAGCTTCAGACCCACAGTGCCTTGCATTTATCTGTGGGGCCCAGTCACTTGGAATAAAAAGGGAGAGATCCAAACTGCAAATAGGTTTCCAAAATAGCCTTGGGAGTTGCTATTTTACTTAAAGCTTTCAACATATCCCAGGTTGGGGCCCCCAGCCTCCTGGACACAGACCCTCTGGGCCTCCTGGTTCTTGGCCTGGGTGCTCAGGCCTGCTGCTTGCTTCTGGACTTGAGCAAGAGCAGCAGCCCTAGAGGCGGAGAGACTGCTGACATTGGGCATGCAGTTGGGTGAGTGTGTCTGGGGCTTGGCTAGGCCTGGGAAGAAAGAGAAAGTGCCAGGGAAGGAGAGGTGTGGCACCATCCTTCCTGCCACCTGCCCCATGCGAGTAGGCCTAGGCATGGCAGTGAGAGAGGAGGCTTAAGGAAGGAGAGCAGCAGAGCTGGCAGGGACTGTGGAGGTTGCCTGGGGAAACTGAGGCTCCTGGGGAGGGGTACGCAGGGAGGTCATGTCCAAGGTCACACAGTGGAATCAA
Source organism: Myotis myotis (assembly GCF_014108235.1). Lineage (NCBI taxonomy): Eukaryota > Metazoa > Chordata > Mammalia > Chiroptera > Vespertilionidae > Myotis > Myotis myotis. The sequence continues at coordinate 9,766,987 of NW_023416324.1, read as the reverse complement.
TGTCCTACTGACTCCAGATTGGATCTCCTCAGAAGGCCCTGGAGGTGACACTCAATGGGCCCTTTGTCCAGCAAACATTTGTTTGTGCCTGTGTACCAGGCTCTGTGCTGGGCTCTGGAGTTGCATCTGGGAAGCCAGACATGGAGTTGCAAGAGCTGAGTTAAGTAGGGGAGAGCCAACAGGTGAACAGTGACTGGGGCCTTTGGAGTACAGAAGAGGGGCATTTGACTTTGACCAAAGAGTCAGGGAAGGCTTCCTGGAGGAGGGGGTATATAAGCTGTGTTTTGAAGTTGTCATAAGGAGAGAGAGAAGTGACAAAGGAGGCATGTAACAGAGGAGACCTTCCAGGCAGAATACACAGCACATGCAAAGGCTCTGGAGGTTTGAGGCATTTTGGCATGCCCAAGATTGGAGGTGCTCTTGGGGATGCTGCTTTGTGTGGCCCCGTCCTAGCATGTGGCCACATGCTCCAGGCTCATCACACACCAGGTGGGAACCTCTACCCTTTCAGAAAAGAGGTTTGGCCGCTCCCAGCCCTTGCTCCTTGGGGAAGTCAGAGTGCCACCCCAGCGAGGGTGTGGAAGGGAAGTACTTACGATGAGTCTCCCTCTACCTGAGCCTTTTGATTAATAGGGAAACGGAGGCACAGATCAGTGAGGTTGCAGGAGCTGAGGTGAGGACCAGGGACCCTGCTTTTCCTTGGCAGCTGCTGAGCCCCGAGAATGCAGCCCCATCACACACACGCCTTAGAGGGCACGGAAGCCCTTTCTAAGTCTGCTGCCATGACCCACCTCACTCCCCGTAGACACCTGGACAGCTATGCAAATACGTGTGCACCGAGAAGTTCTTCGTGGCTGAGATTGCTGGGATTTGGGGGAATGACAGTGCAGGACCCCTTAGATCAGTGGTGCCCCAGCCACCTGCCGTATTGCCTGCTCGGCAAGAGGCTTGCCGTATACTGTTCAGTGGAAAAGGATCCTGAAGACCCAATATGCACTGATCCCATTTTCATTTTTAAAAGATCTCACAAGAAAAACAGTCTCAGAGAAAGGAGGGGCAGGCAGTGTAACATCGATTGTCTCAGGATTGCATCAGATGGGTTTTGATTTTTATGTTTTTTGTTTGGCTTACCTGATTTTTAAAAAAATTATTTCTTGTGTGACCATTGTGAGATTCTCATGCTATTTAAAACAGGGGGGCCGAAACCGGTTTGGCTCAGTGGATAGAGCGTCGGCCTGCAGACTGAAAGGTCCCAGGTTCGATTCCGGTCAAGGGCATGTACCTGGGTTGCGGGCATATCCCCAGTAGGAGATGTGCAGGAGGCAGCTGATCGATGTTTCTCTCTCATCGATGTTTCTAACTCTCTATCTCTCTCCCTTCCTCTCTGTAAAAAATCAATAAAAAAAAATATTTTTAAAAAAATAAATAAAACAGGGGGAAATGAGCAGGTATTTTTGCCTTTCTAAAATGTAAACGGCTTTGATTTTTCTTATTAGGTGATACCTCACATCATTCAAAAATTTAAAAAGATGCAGAAGGAGTGGGGTTTATGGAGGATGCTCAGGCTTGGGAGTCAGATGGACCTGGGCTTGACACAGAGCAATCATTTCACTAGAGCCTCAGTGTTCTCATCTGTAAGGTGGGAACAGTAACACCTGGCTCACAGAGCTGTGGTGGCAGTAAAGTGACATAATGAACATTATACAGTTGATGCAAGTCTTCTCCTTCTCCTGGGAGACCAGAGTCTGATGAGAGAGGCAGAGAAGTAAACATGTACGGCACCCTGGACGCCACGAGGAAGGCGTGTGCCAGGACTGCAAACACCGGGATGGGCGTACTGGTTCATGCTGGGGAAGTCATAGAGGGCTTCCTGGAGGAGGTGATGAAGGTATAGCAAGCCTGGAAGACGTTGGAAATGGTGCCTGAAACCTCACGGTGGCCTGCAGTTTGGGACACAAATTCCTCCTTACTATGAGATACTTGTTGAGTCACTTTCCTTCTCGGAGTGGCCTGGTTTGTGGGGGGCAGTGCCCACTTGGGGTGTGGTTCCTAGACAGAGGACTGGAAGGAGGGTGCTGTCCAGCCTACAGCTCTGGATCGCAGGCATCCACAGAGTAGCTGGGTCTCCAAAGGAATTTTCAATAAACGACACCAACGTCGAAGTGACGCTGGGAACCAGGGCAAATATGGACACTGGGCAATTGGACCAATGACTCATATAGACAGCTGAAACCTCAGGTTGGCATTGGGGCGGGTGACCAGGGGTTTCTCTGGGCCTGGGAGAGTGCCCTTAAATGCCTTATGCCTCGCAGCGTGGCTCCATGAGACAGGCTGGGCTCTGGCTGGCGGGACCTCTCCTGCCTTGGTCTCACCTGCTGTTATGGTGGCTCTGGTCACAGACCTCAAAGGGCTGGGCACATGCCCATTCATTCTTGGGGCACATTGGGGGGCATAGAGGGCAGACACTGGTAGGGGAATTGGTGCCAGCGTCTGGTTTCTTTCCCTCTGCCATTCCCACCCTATGTACCCCCTGATCATCCATCCAGGTGACGGTGGCATCTACCTCATTATTATTGTCATCATCAACATGATTATTATGGCAACACAGTGGCTCTGGGGTCAGCCGGTCCTTGGTTAGGTCTGGCCCTATCACCTGCAGGGTGTTCCGGGACCACTCCCTGGGTCTCTCCCGACTTCTCTGCCCGTCTGTCATTGGGAGGTTATGCGGATGAGGACGATCCGTGTGCTCGTGGTGTGTCAGGCACTGTTCCAGGCACCTGTCATACCTGAGTCCACTGAATACTTGCGAAAACCCTATGAGGTGGGTGGTCTTCCCGAGGCTCAGAGAGGGTCAGTAGCTTGCTGCAGTCACAGAGCTGCCCGACGTATAGCTGGGTTCGATCCCAAGCCCCTCCGGCTCCAGAGCCCTTGCCCTTCTCCCCGCTGCATGCGTTGGTTTGAACTCAGAGACTGATGCCAGCTGCCTTCGAGATGTTGTGGTTTATTAGAGAGCTTTGTGGTCAGCATGGCGTGTCTATCCAGGGACCATGGACATTGCTTTCTGGCCTGGCCGGGTGGGCCCTTAGAATTTATCTAGTTTGACACCATTGCATTAAGAACAGGAAAGTGATGCTAGAGGAGGAGAAGGGACTTGGCCGAGGTCACACAGCAAGTTAGGGCAGAGATAGGACCAGATACGGCTTCTCGTTGCCTGGGGGGTGTGGGCCTGGGGAATGGGGTGCATCTAGTTAGGGACTTGCCCGTCTTTCCTGCCCACCTCTCTCCAGGCCTGGTGGCTCCTCACAGAGAGGAGGCCGGCCAGCAGGGTGCAAAGGGCCCCTTTGGTCACCGAGGAACAAGGAGCTCTCCCCATAGACCACCGGCAGGGCTTGCTTTCACCTCTTTGCTGGGGAAATGCATTAACGGGATTTCAGTGCCACCTCTCAGTTGCTTCCAGAGGGCGGGGGCAGGATGGAGAGGTGTCCCTGCTAAGGTGCTTGGAGCCTTACCTGCTCACCTGTCCCTCCCTCCCCCGAGCAAGTGCAGTCCGGGTAATACCAGCGGTAAAAATGACTGTCCAGCAGGAGCGCCTGTGTATCTTCACGTGAGCTCGTTTCATCTGTCTGAACCCTGCAAGTAGGATTGCTACCCCATTTTACAGAGGAGGAAACGGAGGTTCCTGCCTCATGGTACGTGGGTCCCCGGGATCGCAGTGGCAAACAGCTTTCTCAGTTTGCCTGTCCTCAGTGGGGCGGTCGAGAGTCCTATAACCGTTGATTCTGTGAGGCCCGTGTGCACATGGCAAGCCCTCAGGGACAATTATGGAATGAATGAATGGGCAGCTGAATGAACCAATGTCTGCTGCGCCCCAACCCCTGCTGTTGGTAGTTGGTGCTGAGAGCAAGAGCCAGAGACCGGGGACATTACCCAGGAGAACTCTGGATGGAGTTGACATCCTGAGGCTCTCACCTCTCTGGCCTCCAAGGAAGGGCCACATGCAGGGTCTGCAAACAGCGCTGCCGTGTCATATTGAGAGGGACCCTTCGAGGTCATATTATCTAGGGATTGGGAGACTAAGGCCCAGGCGGGGAAGGGACTTGCTGGGGTCATGCATTAGTGACAGAGCCGGGACTCGAACCAGGATCTCCTGTGTCCTAGCCCAGGGCCCTCCCCTCCACAGGTGCTTCCTGCTCACCCTGACTCGCCTGGCACAGGCCTCGTCCACTGGGGCCCCGGAGGGGACTGCTGTGTCAGGTTGCGAGCAGGTCCATGTATGTCTGCATGGTGGCAGCATGCTGGGCAGAGGGTGGCTGCTCAAACCCGGCCCATCACCAGCTCGTCGCCTGCCCTCCCGGGCCATTACAGCCGCCTGTAATGGAGTCAGCGGCCCTGGTTAAGTGTTCACATTAGATTAATGCCTCCTCCACGGAGACAATCAGTTGGCATTTAATTTGTCTTTCCTTCTGAGCAGCAGAGTACAGCTGGGCAGCCAGGCCTCTGATGGGCGTGTCTGCCAGGCGTCCCTTCCCTGGGGCCCGGGGCTCAGTGCGGATGGGAGCAATGGGAGGAGGAGGGTGTGTGGGTGCTGGCAGGTACCTGGGAGAGTGGGGTCAGGGATGCGGGGCCTCCCCACTTGCAGGCTGGGGGACCCAGCCCCCCGTTTACTGGAGAGAAAAGATACAGTACAAGCAGATGAGAGGACGAGGTCAGGAGATGGAGGCCACGTGTCTCAGTGTTCAGGCCTCAGAGGGGTGGGCTCTCACGTATCCCCGCCCCATCCACCCCCACTGCCCTTTCTGCTCTTCTCTGTTACTTTTCTGCCACAAATGTGAATTGTTTGTGATAATAGACAAGGGGTGGTGGTGGTGTGGAATGAGGAAGTTGACTCAGTTGTGCCGTTTTAAGCTCTCTAGGTGGGCTCAGCAGAAGCCAAGGGGTTGGGGGCCAGATCTTCACACTGAGCTCCCATCTTGGAGTGCCCACTCTGATCTGTTAACCCATTGGCTTCTGGGAAACTGCACTGAAGACAGGGCCCGAGTCTGCCTCTGTGCCCGCAGCTGCACAGAGCCCAGGGGTACAGGCAGCAGAATGGCTCCAGCATGCCCCCGGGCCACCCCCTGCAGCCTACACCTGGCCGTGCTGCCATGGGGTGAGCTCCCCGGGGCCCAGGTGGAAATTGCTCTCCACCCTTCTGCCCTCCGCCCGAGGGCCAGGCCCACGCTTGGCCCAGAATGAAGTTTTCCACTGAAGCCTCACCTGAACTCACTTCCCATCACCTGAGTGACTTGGCCTGGGTGTGCCGCCCCTGCCTTTCCTGGAAAGGTGTGGACCATTCATTCCTGTGGCGCCCTCCCAGCTCTCGGAGGCCCGGCTGCTGGAGCCAGCCCTGCACTGAGGAATGAGCCACTGAGCACGTTGTCTGCTATGTGCCAGGCGTGGGGCTGGTGTTTTCACCCGTACAGCCCACCTCGTGGACTTCTCACAACCACCCTCATGTGTGGTGGTGGGCTTCCCACCTCCCAGACGGGGAGACTGCGGCTCAGAGAGGGGGACTGACTGGTCCCAAGCTCACAGGGCGGGGAACGGTTAGGAGGGGCAGGAGATGAGCCCAGGGGCCTGCTGCCCAGGAGTCCCCAGGACTTTCTCCCCAGAAGCCCCAAGGCCTCGTTTTGCTGGGGCTGCCCCCACTTTCCTTCGAGCTGGAGCCCCGGAGCCTCTTTCTCTGATCACAGAGGAAGTGAAAAGTCTGTGAGTCAGTCCCCGCCAGTGACTTCAGCTTGGCTCTCCTCCCCTCAGCAAGCCAGGCTTTGTCAGCCCCTTTCCTGTGGGGCTGTGTCATCGGGAGCTGAGGGAGTGTTGGCTGGGGGTGGGGGCTGGCTTTGAAGCTGCCCTTCCCCTCCCCCCAGCGGCTGGCTGAGACTTCTGGGCCATCACGTGGTCACAGCCCAGGCGCCTCAGGAATGCCTGGAGACCACATCTGGCTGGGGCGGTGCTGCGCCTCCCCCTCCGCCTCCCGCTTCGGGCCACTGGCCTCACACGTGCATTCCTTCTGGAGATGGTGGCCCAGGCCCCGGATCTCAGCGGCAGTATGGAGTCATTTCCTCTCCCTGCCTCATTGTCCCACATCCCTGCATCCCCTCCCCGGCTGGAGGGCTGTGGGAAGTGGGAGAGGGAGGCTGTCTTCCCTCGCCTGCTTCCTGCCCTGGCTGCCTCTCCCTGGCCTGGCCTGGTCTCTCCCTGGAGAGGCTCGAGTGGACAGAGCTGGGCGGAGAGTTGGTGCTGGGAACTCAGCTTCGGGAAGCCCCCGGGCTAGCAGGGGGCAGACAGGAGATGATCCTTCCAGGTGGAAGGAGCCCTCGATGGGGAAGGGCGGAGCAGGAGGGCTGAGGAGTAGTTGCTGCTTGGATTCATTATTCATTCATTCATTCATTCATTCATTCATTCATTCAACAAATCCATACGGCAACTCTTCGACCCTTACCCAGAGCGGGTGGGCTGTAGATGTAGGGACTATAGCAGCGAGTATAGGAGTAGCAACGACAAGCAGTTCTCTGGGCTGGTAAAAGGGCTGGACCCCCAGCTTTGGACCCAGCTCATCTAGTGACTTGTTTGGGGGTGCCCCTCCGCTGTGCCTCTCTTCCACCCCAGAACAGGCATCTCGCCCATGTGTCCTCTCTGCCCTGCTGGCCAGGTCGCAGGATGCCTGGACCTGCTGAGATGGGCGCTGGAGGGCTTCCCTGTGCTGCAGGCACACACACCCAAGCTCCCGACTCATGGACTGCACGGCCTGGGCCCCCGCTTGTCCCTGCATTGGCACAGGGGCCCTCCAGGCCGCCTTTGCCCTTGTCCAGCACCCGCCCCTGCTCCCATGTGTGGGTCATGCCCAGTGGTGCCCCAGGGGTATCTGGGGAGGCCCTGTGTAGGCCCCTTCCTTTGTGGGATCCCGATTTCACATTCAGTTCACGGCTCCAGGCAGTGGGAGGGAGTGAGCACTGGTCACCAGGGGGATTGGAGGGACCGAGTGGCAGGGGCCAGTAATGCGCCCCGAGGTCTGCCCAGCCAGACCTGGCCATGGCTGCGGGCCAGTCACATGGCTGTCAGAGAGGGTGGGTTTTTCTTGCGTGTCCCTGGGGTGTGTTGGGCCATGATCTACCTCATTGAGAAATGGAGGCCGATGTTGGGGAAGGCAGATTGGGCCCAGTCTCACTCTGGTTAGGCCAGCAGAGTAGGGGGCACCCTGCCACCCATTCCCTGCGTAGCCCTGGGCCTCGGCATTCTTATCTGTACCATCAGGTTTGGGCGAGGAGAGCCCCGATGCCCTCCAGCCTTCACTCTGGGAGATTCTGAGTGTCGGTCTTCTTCTGTAAAGTAGAAACAGCCCCACCTTCCTGGCTGTGTGATCTGGGCTCATGGTTTTGGACTTGAACATCTTCATCAGTAACGTGGAGATAGTGACTGTCCCTAAGGCTACCGTGCAGCTCACAGAATGAGGCTCTGTATGTGAAGCCCCTCAGAACAGAGCCCGCACAGCGTCTGCGCTGTCAGAGCCTGTTAGAGCCTCTGTCGGTCTTCTTACCATCCTCATCCTCGCCGTCATGGGCTCTCCTGCCTGCCTCGGAGCGGAGGCTGAGGGCGCTTTGAGGAGCTGGCACACCTGTGAGGCTTGCAGGGTGTCTGCATGTGGGAGGGGTGGAGAGTGGAAGGACCTGGGGCCGGAGTGGACCTGGGGCCAGGGCCTGAGCACGCTGAGGAGGTAGAGAAGGTGGAGGGCGGCCCATCGCGCTGTCCCTGGCACAGCGGTTGGCTCTTGCGGTGAGAACCACGCAGGGTGGGATACCACCGCCAAGCCGCCTGGGAAGACGGGATCCTGAGGCCTGGCTGCCTCAAGCGGGAGCTTGGAACTGGAGCAGGGAAAGCAGTGGAAGTGGCTGCGGGACTTGGGGAAGGCGTACATTTGAGATTAGCCTGGGAGGATGCAGAGGACTGCAGGAGGCCGAGAGGGAGGGAGGGACAGGGAAACGGAGCTGCCTCTGTTTGCTCATCTGCACAGTGGGGGCGATCCTGGGGGTGGGTGAGTGACATGTTGCATTTTATGTGTCTATGGATGCCTAACATGGTGAACACAACCCAGAAGCTGCCCAGCAAATGTCCCTCCTCTCCTTTCTCTAGTCGATCACCTGAAGAGAGAAGAATTTGGAAGTTTTAGGAGCTGTCGGGTTGGGGTGGGCAGGGTGGTTCTCAGTGACTCAGGCCGTCTTGGCCCTGGCGTGAGTTGTCTCTGTGCTCTGGGCCTTCATTTTCCCACCTGTAAAATGGGGAGGTGTTGTGTGTGTGTGTGTGTGTGTGTGTGTGTGTGTGTGTGTGTGTGTTTTCCTGTGACCACCTTTGCTGAGCGGTGGGTCAGGTAAGAGAATTAGGACAGTGAAGGTTAAAGGACATGACATCCACCAGCCCCTGACCCGTAGTAGGTGTGTCCTCTTCTCAGTGGCCATTGGCTACTCCCTGGCCTTCCTGCTGCCCCTCTTTGCTGATGCTGGTCCCTCTGCCTAAAACACCGTCCCGCCGAAACCTTACTCCTGTGGGCTGATCCAGGTGGGGGAGGGGACTGGACCGGGCCTAAGAAGCAGGTGTTGAAATTCCATAGCCCATAACTTGGCAGACCAGTTCTCGGGGAAGCTGGTGCTCCCGCTTCCGGGCTGCACGCGGTGAGGGTGGGGTGTCTGGGGCATCTTCAGAAGCACATCACCTGTCGTCATCCTTTCGCCCCAGTCAGCCGGAGCAGCTGAAGGGCAAAGCTTTTCTGCACTGTCACCACTGGGGCCGGCACAGCCAGGTTTTCCCGCCGCAGCCGAGGCACGTCAGCGTGGGCAGTGGATCCGGTCTGCCAGGCCAGCTGCTATCTACACGCTGGGGTCTGTGCTCGGTCTTCTGGGACCAGAAGTGCCCGCTGCCCACGCAGCCTGGCTTTGGAAACAAAAGGCTCAAGCAAGTTTATCTGCCGGGGTGCAGCTTAGAATCGCTAGTGAGGCGTGGGGCCACTCCACGTGCCATCTGCACGGGAGCTCATTAGAAATGCAGCATATTCGCCCCACCCCAGCCCTGCTGAATCCGGTCTGCATCCGAGCAAGATCCACGTGATGCCCATGCCTGGCCCAGTGTGAGCAGGGGCTAGGCCTCAGTCCCAGCCCTGCTGAAAGCTGTGTGACCTTAGACAAGTGACCTCACCTCTCTGAACCTCAGCTCTCTCATCTGCAAAATGGGTTTGGGGGGAAATCCTTTGCCCGAGAGGGTTAATAGTTCACATGAAAGCTGATGAGATATGTGTATGAGGCACTGAGCCCAGTGCGTGCGTGGTACCCAGACGTGCTCACCAATCAATGGCTGCTTCTGTTGCTGCTAACGTGGCTTGGGTTCTCGGTCTGGGTGGACTTAGGGCCGGTCGCTCTCCTTCTCTAGGCCTCATTTTTCCCATCTGTACAATGGGTCTGTTGACTCCTGCCCCACCTTCCTCATGAGAAGGTTGCTGAAAGGAAAAGGGAGAGGGGGCTGGGTGTCCGGCCCAGGAGCTTGGGGAATGGGTGTATGTGTAGCGGGGAGATGTCCCTGGGCGCCTGCATCTTCATCCCTCGCTGCCCCCTTCTCTGCTGCTCCTGCTGTCGCTGTAAGACGCAGTAGTGAGGCCAGGTGCTGGCACCTGCTCTGCGCAGTGGCTTTGGAATCAGGTTCTCTGCCCCCACTCAGAGCTGCATGGCCAGGAGGGATGATTCAGTGTGGGACCTGCCCTCTGGACCTTGGCTTCTCTTGAGGGAAGCCCTGGATGCCCCATGCTGCTGGGGGGTTGGGGGGGGGGCGTGAGGGCTGCTTGTGGACTTCTCCCCACCCAGGACTTCTGTCCCCCCACATTGGGCCTAGGGGTGAACTCCTGGCCTGGCCCTTGACACCCTGGATGACCTTGCAAATTTCTGGCACATTGTGGGCCTCAGTTTCTCTATTTGTACAACGAGGGTGTTCAGTGAGAATGTCCCGCCTGGGTTAGACCCTTAGGTTCCCTCTCTGCCCCTTGGCTTCCTCTGTGTCCTTCATCCCTGGGAGAAGACCCCCCCCCCCCCAGCCCCCCTGCCCTCTAGGTCCTGGAGCCTGTGGCCCATGGCAGATCTAGGCCTGGCTGCCAGTGCCGGGGGCTGATAAAGATCAAAGGGAACAGGGGAGAGGGGGGTGTGTGCATGTTTGTGTGTGTGTCTGTACGTCCCTCCGGGAGCCCTAGCCAGGCCCGTCTCGTCTCGTGTGGGAGAAAGGAGGAATTTTCCTCTGTGTGTGCAAACAGTATCCGTTTTCTCTTATTTCCAAAAGCGGGTGACGTCACCCGCTCTCCGTCCATCCCTCCCCCTGGCCTATTTTTAGCTGCCCCGGCAGCATCCTAAAGGCTTCCAGATCTGCTGCTCAGAGGCCATGTAGGGAGGCGGCAGCGGGGCAAGGAGAGAAAGGGTCTGTCTGTCCCAGGATGGAGAGGGAAGGGAGCCTGCCCCTGGCTTCCTCTGGGGAGGGAGGCGGTCTGGGTGGGGAGCCGGGTTAGGGCTTTGATTGGTCCTGGGTCCTGGAGGAGCCCAGCAGGGTTACGAGCACTCCATCTGGAGCCTCGAGCCCAGGGTTTGAGTCCTGGCTCCACCTGTCTGCACCCTGACCTTGGGCACCTGACTCTGTGCCTGCCATTCTGCACCTGTAATGTGGGGATAATGGAGGTTGTGATGTCATTGAATTATGTCATGGAGACGGGTGCCTCACGCGAAGTCAGCCCTCGTTAAGGCGAGCTGGTGTTGTTACGGCGAGTGCACTGGTTATCGTCTCATCCGGCCTCCAGTGATTGCTGGGGTATGTCGTTACCCCGCCGTGCCTTCTCCTCTCTGTCATTTCCTGTGCAGCTTCGACCCGCGTGTGCACGAACCAGACAGTACATGGAAAGCCTGGAACAGGGCCTGGCATGAAATAAGCGCTAGAGAAGCAAGCGCTGTGTTTGTTATTTTTTGTTTTTCTGTAATAAAACAGACTTTGGTTTGAAATCCAGCCCTACCCACTCACTTAGCTGTGTCTTTGGGCGGGCACTTGACTTCTCTGAGCCTCCAGCCCTCATCTGTACGGTACAGTGATGTCTTTATTGGTGAGGGTAGGCTATGGGACCAGAGACACTAAGATTGCGACAATTAGCACAATAAAAGTGCTTCTTATGGGTGCAGAGAACAGCCTGGCCCCTGCGTGCCAGCCCCGATAGTGTATGTTGCAGCCACGGCAGGAGCAGCAGTGTTTGCACAGCACTTCACAATTTTCGTGAAGGGGGAGTGGAGGTCCCTCCTGCCTTCATCTCCCATGGTGCTGTGCTCATGCCTGAAGCATGACATTCATCCGCACCACCTGGTATTAGGGCCTGTGTTGACCTGCCTGTCCCTGCCCCGCCCCCACCCCCTGCCTAGACGGAAGCTCCTGGAGGGCAGGCAGGGGTGGAGTCACTGCTGTGCCGGGTACAGGCCCAGGGTGGCTGCCTGCTTGGTGTGAGGCTGGACTGGCATGGGAGGCCCCCTCTGACCGCCTGTCCTTCTTGCTCTTACAGATGGGAGGAGGAGCTGGCCAAGAGCATGAACCTGCAGACCGTGGTGGACACGCTGAAGGAGGTAAGAGCCCCAGAGGTCCCTCCCGATCAGAAGAGGCACAGTCCTCAGGGGCAAAGTCCTCAGGGGGCAAAGCCGGGGGCAGTTCCCAGCACAGCCCCTCTTCTGTGATTTCCTGCCGCCTCAGTCTCTCCTTGATGGAGCCAAGGGGCCTCTTCTGTCCCCGGCTTTGCAGCGAGGTGTGGACCGCACAGTGTTGCAGCAAAGCTCAGGTACAGGCCTTGGGAAGCCTGGGTCCAAGCCCTGGTGCCGCCCCAGCTTGTGGGGTGACCTCGGGCTAGTGACTCCCCTCTCCTGCCTCTTCTCCCCACCTGGATGGTGTTTAAGCCCCCACCCCCACCCCCAGCTTGCAGGAACTGACTTAGGGCCAATGCTTGGAGAGGGCAGTGGGCAGGTCACGAGGTGAGCGCCCCACCCGAGTGGGCTCCCCATGGTGGGCATGAGGACCTTCCTTGTTGTTCTGGCTCGGTAGCTCTGTGTTCGGGGCCCTGCACTCATCTGCCTGCTGGGTACCCTAAGCAACTTCACCTTCCCGCCTCCCTTTTCCTCTCAGCCAAATGGGTACAAGAATAGTGGCCCCATAAGAAGGTGTGGAAAGCTCTTTCAAATATTTTTAAAAATTGCTTTCTGATACTTAAAAAATGTATCTTCTAAGCAAGTTAGAGACAGATTAAAATAATATCAATACATCGGCAGGAGAGGATGGACGTCCCCTGCTTTGATAAGGAAAGTGCTTTTTACTTTCCAAACATAACATGTTTATGCTCAAATATTTGGAAGGCTGAGAAGAGCTCAGAGAAGAAAATAAAGCCGCCTTCCAGCTCCGCCCCCCCCCCGCCCCTCCCCCCCATGGCACATTGGTGTGCGACCTTTCGGTCTTTCCCGTGCAAACACACACTCCAGGTGTGCGACCTTTCGGTCTTTCCCGTGCAAACACACACTCCAGGTGTGTCTGCTCGGTTAGGTCAGTGGTCGGCAAACTGCGGCCCCTTGAGTGTGGCTCTTCCACGAAATACCACGTGTGGGCACACACGTACAGTGCGATTGAAACTTCGTGGCCACACTCAAGGGGCCAAAGAGCCGCATGTGGCTCGCGAGCCGCAGTTTGCCGACCACTGGGTTAGGTTGACACTTGCCATTTGGGAGACCAGAGGCGGTCAATATTGGCGATGTCACACGAACGGACCTCATATGTTAACCTATGGGGATCACTTATTGCATTACTTGCTCTTTTCCTCTTACCGTCTGCCATGGGTCTCTCGTGCCGTAATATCCCTCTGAGAAGAGTTTTAAGCTGAGTGCTGGGAAGTCAGGCTGGGCCGAGGTCCTTGGAGCCCCATCCCCAGCCATCAGGTGCCTGGCCTGGCTGGGCCCAGGTGTCCGGTCCCTCCTGCCCTCAGGGTGCCCGACCCCCCTCAACCCTCCCCATCTCTGTCCCCATAGGCGGCGCAGGAGGCCGAAGCCATCCAGGAGGAGATGAACGAGACGATCGAGAGGCTGAAGGCCGAGCTGGTGGTGTTTAAGGGGCTCATGAGTGATGTAAGTGCGCTGGCCGCCGCCCCAGGCGTCATCACCTCCCCACACCCATCATGCAAAACGCTTCATTCACTCCGAGGCTCCAGAGCTCGGCTTCTAGTTAGAGTCCTGGCTGCGCGATTGACTGCGAGGATGACAGATGCATCAGAGACCAGGCGCCCCCTCCTGCCCTCCCTCTCCCGCTTCCCTTGGTCTGAGTAGAGATGCATTAATCTGCCGCTTAACCCATCCTGCCTCCCGAGGCTCCTCCGACGGACGGTCTGTGTGTGTTGGCTCCGACTCTTCCCCAGCTCGCCAGGATGCGGCGGGTGGTGGCCGAGGGCCCCAGTGCCTGGGCACAGGTAGAGGGAGGCCTGTGCCATGCCACCCCGAGAGGCTCCCAGGCCAGTGGCCTTCCGCGGGGCTGCTCTGTACAGTCGGGGAAGGCGAGTGTGTGCTTCCTTTGGCCAATCAGAGCCCTTCTGAGTGACCGCGGGTACCGGCAGCTTTTGGCAGCCCAGGCCACCTCCCTGCTGGGGACCTGGGTCTCCTGCCACCTGCAGGCAGCGGGCAGTGTGTAGGGAGAGCTGCCAGGAGAAGGTGCCCGATTCCGGGTGACTCGTCCAGGTGTGGCCTCTGACCCTGAGGGGTGTGAAGCCAGGTGTGGCTGGGAGAAACCTCCCAGGGTGCCAGGGGGAGGCCATGTGGCTCCCCTCACTGGGGTCCTGGGGGACCCCCTGTCCTGGGCAGACCCCCGCTGTCAGCCATGGGAGGAATCCTGAAGAGAGAGAGCCACCTTGGCAGGCACCTCCGTGGGGAAAGAAGGGAGTCTTTCAGCGCGAGATTGCCTTTGTGTTGTCTTTGCTCTAACAGAATAAACAGTGACACTGTGTCTGCTGAGAGGTGTCGTCCAGCCCTTAGGGAGCCCACAAACGCGGCCTCACATAGTCCACTCGGCGCCAGAGCCTTTAGCTCCCACGGCCCCGCCACCCCCGCCACAGCCTGAGCAGCGCTGGCCCAAGCCTTCACGCCCATCGAGGCCAGCCTCGGACTCCGGGGCGTCCCACCCCGCACCTAGGGCCCTCCACTCCTCTCTGTCCAGCAGGGGCCGGGGAGCAGCGCCCCACGCCATGCCTGCTCCCTCCCTCGCTCACGTAACCCCTGCTGTCCTCCCTGCAGCCCATGACAGACCTGGACACAAAGATCCAAGAAAAGGCCATGAAGGTGGACATGGACATCTGCCGCCGAATCGATATCACGGCCAAGCTGTGCGATGTCGCACAGCAGCGGAACTCGGAAGACGTGTCCAAGATCTTCCAGGTGACTAGGGCTCACCCTGCTCACCATCACCACCCCCACCTGCCACTGCCACCCTCCGGAGAGCCCCAGCCTCCCCCCCTGCCTGGCCAGCCCTGCTCCCCTCACATCCTCCCCACTTCCCCCCACCACCACCCCTCCGGCCCCCGAGGCAGCATGGCCTCCCCAGGAGAGCGTAGACTCAGGGACTCTAGACTCAGGCTGGCCCGACTCCATCCTCCAGGCTGACAGCTTCATCCTGTGGCTGAGGAGACTCTCACCCCGGGGGGTGACAGGATGGGGCTCAAGGGCGGAAATGGCAGAGCTGGGACTAGAACTCGGGTCTCCTGACCCTGCAGGGCTTCGTCCACCCACCCACATTGGGTTCACTGTCCGGATTCCTGCCTCTTCCTCGAGGTGCCAGGCTGTGGGTGCGCTGGGTGAGCTGGCTGAGCCCTGGCAGATGAGCCTCAGGAATCCAGGGACGAGCCTGTTGGCCTCTGTGTGGTTTTCCTTCCCACTGAAGAGGCACTCGGTCTCCCCCTCCCCGCTCCCCCCTCAGTGAGCAAGTGTGTGTCCCGAGAAGAGGCGATGGGTGCAGGGCCGCTGTCCCAGGGCTGGCTGGTCCAGCTGCCCGAAGGGCGCGCGTCCTTCTCCGAAGCCTGCTTCTTCAGTCTGGGCTGTGTTCGGCTTTTGCTAGCCCAGGGCAGTGTGTTGTTGCTTTCAGTGTGTGACTTTGGATGTAGCCGGGTGAGACCTGCGCTTCCCTGGGCCCCCTGTTCCCCTCTGGGCCTCCTCGCAGCCCCGCTGCTGGAGAGCAGGGGGCACCATATCAGCCTTGGTTTGGTTTGCTCATGTCTTGTCTGCTGGGAGTGGAGGGAGCTTGGTGAACCGGGGGCCGCCGCCTCTTGCCTTTGCATGTGAGCAGGAGGGATCTGGATGCAGGGAGCCATCTGGGCCTTCGTGGGGGCTTCTCTGGCTCCCTGGCTGGTGCTGAGACATCCCAGGTGATTCTGTACCGCAGCTCGCTCCTCTCCCCAAATCTGGTGGTGGCTTTTCTGGTGAAGGGGTGAGCTGAGCTGGCCCTGCCACCAGGGCAGGGCAGGGTCCAGGCTGTCTGTGTCCTCCATCCCGCATGTCTCCCCACCTCATGCTTCCTGCTAACGCCGCTTGCTTCTTAGAGGACCTGTGCATCTTCCCTGGCAGCAGCTGGCCCCAGCCACGCTCCATCTATCCCGTGAGATGCTGGCTCCCTTCCCGGTCCACCCCGACCCTCCCTCCCTGCAGAGCCTCCCAGTTACCTCGATCTCTTCCTCTCCGGGTCAGGTGGTCCCCAAAAAGAAAGAGCGTAAGGTGACTTCGGACGATGACATCTCTGAGCAGGACGGGGAGGCGAACCGGTTCTCAGATGAAGAGGTCAGCTCTGTGAACATCACAGACGAGATGAAGCGCATGTTTAACCAGCTGTGAGTACTCCCTGCCCCAGCTGGGGGCTCCTCTCTGCTCCCCCAGGTCACTAGGGCAGGGGTGGCAAACGGGTGGCCGGGGCTGAAAGTAGCCCACAGTGTGTTTTGTTGAACACATTTGCATTCATTTGTAACATTTATAATCTGGAAAGTTCCCCACTTTCAGAAAGGACCAGTGGCCGTGGTGGTCGTATTTGTGTGGGAGTCTTGGCCAAGCCTCAGACGCACCCCGACCGGTTTTCCTCGTGGTGGGATGGCTGAGCTGAGCCACATGCCCGCCACCACGCTGGCCAGCACCCTCCATCTGTAGGGTGCTTTACAATCGTGACTCCCTCAACTCCAGACTGTCGGCCCAGGAAGTGGGGTTATCGCTCCCCTTTTGTAGACGAGGAAACTGAGGCGCAGGGAAACGCCCTGGCCAAGACCACTCCGCTAATACATGGCCGAGCTGGGATTCAGAGCCAGGCCCGCCTGCCTGTGTCCTCTCCCGCTGAGATGCTGCCTGGGTTAGTGGCAGACTGTAGGTTGGACATGGTCAGTGGTGGGATGGAACCGGCTTGTACCGGCTCATGAAAGCTGATTGTTCACGTCTGCCGGCTCCAGGTTCAGTGATGGCACAATAGTAGCTTAAAATTTGCCAGCGTGGAAAACTGGCAAATGCTACCAAGCAGGGCTTACTTCGCCCCCTACCCCCACCCCCCAAGAGCTGTTTTCCCCGACACTCACTGTGTAGAGTGATCTGGGGCAGGGATGCTTTGAGGCCTTGACCTGTCCAGGTCCATGCTCTCAACCGGCTCCAGCTCTACTCTAACCCACATAGCACCCTAAAGTGGGTGGGAAAGGAAGGGGAGGGAGAGGTGTCCCTTTGGGCATTGCATGACTTGCCTAAGGGCCTGGACTCACAGGGCAGGGCTGGGGCTGGTCTCTGGGGTCACCTTTCCCTTTTCCCAGTCACCTGCTCCTGCCTGCTCTGTCTGGGGTCCCTTGCAGTTGGGTTCCTGAGCCCTGAGGACTCAGCTTTTTTCCAGAACTCCACCCCCTCCCCCTCCCACCCCCCTACATCAGTCTCAGGGCTGAGCAAGCTTTCTGACCAGTGCCTCTCCCCTGAGGTCCTCGGTCTCCAACCGCAGGGCTAGGTTTGCCATCTTTGCTCTGATGGCATCACAAAACCCCCAGAACCCCTCCCGAGAGGGCGCGCTCCTCCTAGCAGATGCCTCTGCCATCATAGGTGACTCAGAAGTCAGGGGCCCGGGACTCTGCTAATGCTTCCTGTAAAGATCAGTCTGCCCAGCCCCTTCCTGTTCGAAGGGGGAAACTGAGGCAGAGAGGGATGTGGGAGATGGGATGGAGCCTGGCCCCCGATGGTCAGTCCAGTGCTTCGTCCCCAACCAGCTGTCTTCATGCCTGGAAGAGCTGTCCCTCTGCCCTCTCCAGGCGCCATCCCTGCCCCGGTCCCTTTGCAGCTGAGCCCGGCTACTTGGCAAGGAAGACAGTGGGAACGTGGGGTGCGTTTTTCCCCAAAATGGGGCTGTGTTTTGGGGATTGCTGTTGGAAGGTGACAGGAACACTCCCAGACTCTTGATTCCTCTTTGACATCCCCCCCCCCCCGCCCCCAAATCTCATATTCTCATCTTTTACTAACAAGACGGGGTTGTGGGGGGGGTAACCCTTGGTTGGGTCTAGGGTTTCTGAACGTTGCTCTGGGCATTCCTGAGCCTAAGGCAGAATTGCATGCCCCCACCCACCCAGACTGGGTTCATTTGGTTGAATTAAAGGGCTTCTCTGAAGAAATCATTGCCCTCATTTTCATAAAGTCACCGGGGAAGCAGTAGGCTGCCTAGGAATGGGTGAGCTGAGAGGGACAGTCCCAGGAGCTGGTCCAGGGGCGCTTTGGGCCAGGCTCCTGGGTGCACAACATTAGATTGATATGGTCGTGAAGTCCCTAAGTTTAAAAAAACAAACCCTCCAATCACCCAAGGCCACGCTGACCCCACCCTAGGTGGAGCCCTAGCCCCCGCCCCTCCATCTCCGCCCCTCCATCTCCGCTTGCTGAGATCCAAGCCAGAGACTGCCCCGGGCCAGTTCCACTGAAGTCTTTGAATAATGCACTCGTGTCTGGGCTGTTTTGTTTTGATCAAAATCTGGTGCTTGGGCTTCAGACCAAGGAGAAGGGGAGGAATTGGCTACTTTCTCTGGGTGGTGGCCAGCCCTCCTCCTCAGCCCCGCCTTCCAGGTCTGCAGGGAGTGGGGGTCGCCTCCTCCCAGCCCTTTCTCTGGTCCATCTTCCGGTCCTTGATGGTTTCCTATTCCTCAGCTGGGGTTTCCTTCAGATCCCAGACCATGGGAAGGAAATGAAGTCAGCCGTTGAGTATGTGATGCACTGATAGTGGACCCCAGGGGCTTCTCTGAAGCTAGTCCAGCCGGTGGCTCCTCCCCCTGCAGCCTGGTCCCCAGCTCTGCTCGCTGGACTCACAGAGCCCCCTATAGGCTCTGACTGGAACTGCATTTTGAAGATGAGCCTCGCTCCAGGGGCTGCTCTGGGCAGCTTTTTATCAGAAATTCTTCCTTCTTGAGCCCTGCCCAGTGGCCCCAGCCTGGACCATTTTTGGAAGGTTGGGCAAATCCAGGATGGAGTTGAGGGAGGGAGTGTAGCAGTGGGGAGAGCCTGGGATGGGAGTCTGGAGACTTGGAACCCACTTCCTTCTTGGCTAATTCACCCGGTCCAGTGATTTAGCCCCTGTTGACATCAGCCTTCTCACCTGATTAGTGGGCATATTGGGCTGAGTGGTCCTTAAGGTCCCCTCCAGTTGGGGTAACCATGCATCTCCAGAAACCACGCAGTCCCAGGCAATCCCGTATGGTCCGGCCCCCTCCTTCCAGCCCTAGTGAATAGGGGAGCCCTGAAGTCACCCAGGCGGTGAATTCAAATGTGACTTTCAGCACGTGTGGTCCTGGAAGTCTACCTGATCCCTCTGAGCCTCAGTTTCCTCACCTGTAAAGTGGGAATAATAAGCTTGTCTCCTGGGATGGGTGCGAGGATAGAATAAATTGCATTTTACTAAGTGCTCAGAAGCCAGCCTGTGACAGCACATCGTGAGCGAGTGGTGCTGTTTTCGTGGGAAGGAAAGCGCTGTAGGAAACAGAAAGATCTGGCTTCAGCCCGTTTCCGCTACCGGCTGGCATGTGACTTTGGACAAGTGAGTTTTGCTTTCTGAGCTGCAATGTCCTCATCTGTAAAATGGGAGCAGTAGCATCAACCATTCCGAGTTGCCGACGTTATGTAAATCTCCTCACGCAAAGGAGAGGTTCAAGAAATGAGCTATTGAATGAAAAACGTACAAGATGGGACTTGGGCGGAAATTGCCTTTAGTCTCCATTGATGATGAAGCCTGGCCTCTTAAAAACATACATTTGAAAGTGTATAAAGAGCATGTGAGAACATTCTGCATTTTAAAAGAGTTCAACTCCGTGGGTAAGGCGCGTGTCCCCTTTGCCACCACCTCTGTCTCCTTAGGAACACACCCACTGGGGCAGCACCCTGTCTCCCTCCCGTCCTGGCCCCTGGAGCCTGGCTCCTGCTCAGTCCCGCCCTCCTTGTCCCCCTCCAGGCGGGAGACCTTTGACTTTGATGATGACTGCGACAGCCTGACGTGGGAGGAGAATGAAGACACACTGCTGCTCTGGGAGGACTTCACCAACTGCAACCCAAGTATAGACCTGCAGGGCGAGGTGAGTGGGGCCAGGCTTCCCAGGGGCCGGGAGGTGGGGACCAGGGGCACCTCCTTTCAATGATCCCTCCTCCCCATCCTTTCCCTGCAGCTCCCCACCTCAACCCCCCCTCCCCCAGCTAAATGCTCCCCTTTGATCTGTTTCCCCAGCAAGAGGAAAACTTGGGCAACTTGATCCATGAGACGGAATCCTTCTTCAAGACGAGAGACAAGGAGTACCAGGAAACGATAGGCCAGATCGAGGTGAGGGCTCGGCCTGTGCAGCCTCCGCGTCGAGACCCCTGGTGACTAAGTTGCTACGTAGGCAGGGGCTGGTAGCCTGGGGTGGCCACAGGCTCTGGAGTCAGGAGGCCTACCGGTTCCCTGCTTGGTGCTGGGAAAGCCATACCCCTTGTAGGGCCTCAGTTTCCTAACCTGTGAAATGGGAGTAGTGATCCCTGTCTGCCCCAGCGAGGTTTTATTTAAGCTATTCAACTGAGATGGTGGTCCCAAAATAATGAGAGCTGACAACTGAGTGACATCAAGTGACACTAGGCACCGAATGAGCCCATGACAAGGACACCCTTCCTAGTCTCCGCACACCCTCGTATGGACCTGCAGGTACCCAGGTACCCTATGCAGTAGGTACTGAGCATCCTGTGTTACAGAGGAGGACATGAGGCTAACAGAGACCAGTGACTTGGCCAAGGTCCCCAGACAGCACACAGCCTTGGAGCCCCGCCCTCTGTGCCCGAGAGCCTGCACGTGGCCATGTCTGCCAGTGAGGTCACTGCTGTTGTCATGCTGGAGAAAGAGGGGCCCCTGTCCTGGGGGATGTCTCCTTTGGTGGAGAAGAGTAGAAATGTAAAGACGTGAGGACTTTTCTAATCAAGGCCACAGAAAGGAGCGCAGAGGTGCAGGGTGGAATAGAGTTGGTAGAACCAGGTGGGCTCGTCAGGGAAGGCTGCCCTGTGGTTGCTAAGCAACCATTCCCCTTTCTCCAGAAGTCCTTCTCAAGGCCATGGGGACAGGTATCCAGAGAACAGAGGCCGAGGCAGGGTCCTGCGGGCGTGGTGTCCAGGGGTGGTCTGGAGGCCGCCACCACCCAGGCGGTGGGAGGGGATTGCTGAGGGTTTTGCTGTGAGGATGACTTGGCCTCACCTTACCCCACGTTGGTTCCCCTCAGCTGGAGCTGGCCACAGCCAAGAGCGACATGAACCGACACTTGCATGAATACATGGAGATGTGCAGCATGAAGCGTGGCCTGGACGTGCAGATGGAGACCTGCCGCCGGCTCATCAAAGGCTCCGCGGACAGGTACCTGGCCCTTCCTCCCTGGGGATTCAGCAGTTGGGTTCTTGGGGGACGTTTATGAGGCTGCAACTTACAAGTCTGGCCTGTTTCATCTGCCCGGCGCACGTGTCCGGCCATCCATCCAGGAATATTAGTCACCTCCCTACTGCATGCTAGATGACTTCCCTAATCTCACGTAACTCCCTGCACCCACTTACTCAACAGCTACTTGTCGGAGGCCTGCTCTGTGCAAGGCTGTGGGGATACAGTGATGAGCGTATCAGCCATCGCCCCTGCCCTAGGGAGCTTACACCCCCCTTTCTGCTGAACTGGGGAGTGGAGAAGGTGGGCAGGACACTCCTCTCCACATGGCTGATGGGACCCCCATTTGCCCATAGAAAGCAATTTCACATTCTTTCCCATATTCCACTCCGGGGCCAGGTGGGCCAGGGCCCTTTTATTTGCCGGGGTGGCTGACACCCCAAAACAAAGACAGAGCCCCTGCCTTTAAGGAACACGCAGCCTCGCCCAACCAGCATGGCTCAGTGGTTGAGCGTCGCCCTATGAACCAGGAGGTCATGGTTCCATTCCCGGTCAGGGCACATGCCCAGGTTGCAGCTCGATCCCCAGTGTGGGACGAGCAGGAGGCAGCCGATCAGTGATTCTCTCTCATCATTGATGTTTCTAGCTCTCTCCCTGTCTCCCTTCCTCTCAGAAATCAATAAAAAATATATATTTTAAAAAATAAAGGAACACACATCCTGTTGGGGAGATAGCCATGCTACTAATAAGATGGGATAATACATGTAAAGTGCTTGGCACAAGGCGCAAATAGATGCTCCTTGTAATTGCTTCTCTTGTTACGACGATATTCCCGCAGGCTGTGGTTCAGGCTGTAGAAGAGGGAGGGCAGCTCTGTGGGAAGTAGCGTGTGGGGCCCTCGGCTCAGCCAGTCCTACCGTTAGCTCACGGACCCCCCAGGTCCACTGTCGTTATCTCCCCTGTGCGGGTGGAGGAGCGGAAGCTTAGGCAGGTCAAAGAGTTTGCCCAAGGGCGCCCAGCTCATCAGTGACAGAGCCAAAATTTGAACCTAGTGCTCTTAACCACTATCCAGTATGGCCTCCCTGTGAGAATGGAGTTAACTGGGGTTGACTGAGCACGTGCTCTGTGCCCGTCCTGTGTTAGGTGGCTCGAGGGTAAGAACCACGCTTGGTCCGTGGTCTCTGCTCCCACGGGGCTTTCAGCGTCCGGAGCAATTAGAGGCTGGAACAGGAGCCCCCAGAGGTCTTGAGAGCCATGTTCAGCGTGTGGGCTTAGGAGATTCTAAGAAAAGCAGAGCAAGGGCGGGGTCTCAGGCAAGGACCCCCTCTGAGGTCAGGTCTTGCAGGAGTGGTTGCTCAGCCCTTCCGGCTCCTTAAATCCTTCAGGGTCCTCAGGCTGCCCCCCGACTGACCCCCATTCTCTCGTCCTTCCAGGAATTCCCCATCCCCCAGCTCCGTGGCCAGCAGCGACTCAGGAAGTACAGACGAGATCCAGGACGAGTTTGAGCGGGAGGCAGACGTGGAGCCCATGGTCAGCTGATGGCTGAGGCCCCCGTGCCTGGTGGTCTTGGTGATGGGGCCTCTGCCCCTTCTCCCCACGAGGCCAGGAAGGCTCCTCGGAGTGGGGCTCCGGTCCTCACCACACGGACGTCCTCTGCCCTCCCTTCTCTGGAGGCCCCAAGGGACCGCTGCTTCCTTCCTCCCTTCCACTCACCATCCCCCCGTGCCCCTCTC
The DNA here is from genome assembly GCF_014108235.1 of Myotis myotis. NCBI lineage: Eukaryota > Metazoa > Chordata > Mammalia > Chiroptera > Vespertilionidae > Myotis > Myotis myotis. The sequence goes on along the minus strand of NW_023416324.1, from coordinate 9,744,275 downwards.
CATCCACCCACCCACGGAATGGTGCTCTCAATTTCTACACTCCACGTTACCAATGCAGACTTCTGTCCAGATGATGCCGTGTGAACCGTGCCTTTTCCCTTAAGCTGAGCCACTTTGAGCTCCAAAGAATTATTCGTAGCAGGTGTTTTTATACAAAACTCTAAGGTGAGGGCGGGGCCCCGGTGTGGCAGATTATGGTTTTCTACCCTCCCACCTGCTCCTCTGATTGGCTATGACCTATGCCCTCCCGTCCTCTGCTGGCCAGCACTGATGGAGTGGGGCTTGGGCGGTCCACTTCCATCCAGGACGGAGCTGTTTGCCTCTGCGAACCTTCCACGCCTGGGTGCGGACCTCCCAAGGGTTTTTTTCACTTATCAAAAGGGAAAAAAAGATGGAAGGAGGGAGGGAAGACAAATTCTTAGTTTCTTTTCAGATCGAGTGGCACAGTGGAGGGACAAGGCACTGTGGGGGAAGGTGGAGCCTCACTGTGTTTAAACTACTATGCAAAAAACAAAACAAACAAAAAAAGCAGCTTGCCTTATATATTGTGGAAGGGAGGCCTCTCCCAGACTCAGGGTTTTCCCGTGGAGCTGGGAGGGAGGCCGCCGCTAGGGCCATGTCTCTTGCAGCCTGTGAGGGGGTTCGGTCAAGGTCAGTAGAGGCCTGGGTCCTGCAAAGCCCTTGGCCACCTGACTGTTTGCTTTCTTGGGACCTCTGTGTGTTGGGGGGGGGGGTCTTTTATTGCCCTGATGACTTGATGTTTTCCCTCTGTTTCCAGCCGACTGTAAGGGGTTGGGGTCTGTAATTTCTCTGTGAGAAAGCCGGAAGGGAGCCAGGCCTGCCGTCACCCCTTCCCCAGTGGAGCCGGGTCAGGCCCGCCTGCTACCATCTTGGTTCTCCACTGTGCCCAGTCGCCCACTGTCGGGCCACTGGCAGGCACTGGGAAGGGAAGGGACGAGGAGGGAGGCAATGAGGGCTGCTGGCAGGTTGGAGGTGGCAGGAGGCGGCGCTCAGGCGAGAACCATCCTTGTTCGACATCTGCCAGCTTCTTTCCGTACTTCACTGACCCGTGGGGAGTAACTGAGCCAGTCTCTCCCACGGCCTGAGTGGGCCTGCGTTGGAGAGCGCTGCGTGAGGCCACCCGCCAAGTCCCAGCTTGGAGCCAGCTGACCAGGCTTTGCTTTTTGGTTTTTTTTTAAGTTTTTTGTCCCCACTCCTGTGGGTATGTTTGGCGAGTTTTGTTTTTGTTGGCCCAGCAGCTCCCCCTGGAGGTCAAAGAGCACACTGAGCCCGATGACCAGAGCTCCTTACCTCCGGGGCTTATGACTCCCGGCACAAGAGGGGTTCTGGCTTCCAGGAGGTTGTGCCCCCCAGTCTTTCCTCCCCGGGGTACCAACCACCGCGAAGGGCCTTCTTTCTCTTCTGTTTCCCCTCCCTGTTTTGCAGTCTTAAAACCATTGTACATAATAGTCACATAATATATATATATATATATGGAGAGAGAGAGCAAGCGTGTTAGTGACAGTGTGTTCTTTTTATTTATCAGAACTTGGTGGCCTTTATGGTTTTTTCCTAATTTTCGTTTTTGTTGGGCGAATCGTTCTGTTCCCCGTGGCAGTGTGGCCACGTGCCCAGCGAGAGGCGTCCGTGCCCAGCGTCTCCCATTAGCGAACAGGCCCTTGGCAGGTACTAGGGGGGCGATGGCTTCGGAGGAGGGTGGCCCCTCCCCCTCCTCCTTACCGACCCTTGTTCTAAAGGTTACAGGGTTCAAATGTACCTGGTGATTATTGCCGTTATTGTTCTTGTTGTTTTAGTTTAGCTTTATTTTAACCAAAGGTTATCAGAGCCAGTTGGGCTTGGACCTCAGCTGCTAAAAAGATTTTCCGTTTCCAGGAGGGCAGGGAGATGGCCCTGCAGGCCTCTGCCGTCCAGGGCTAAGGGAGATGGTGCATGGTGTGGGCAGACCGGCAGAGTGGAAGCCGGCCCTGGGTGGTTCCTCCAGGTGGTGATGGTGGTGGGGCGGGGGTGGGGTGGGGGGTGGGGGGCGCGGACAGGCCTATTGTTATAAATATGACAGTAAGGCAACAGTGTATTTTGGGGGTAACTAAGGTGATTGGTGTCCAGTGGTATTATTTTTTCTTTCCCCTTTGTTGACATTTGTCACTGGGGACTAGAGGACTCTGAATTTGTCCAAGGACTATAGAAATGGCAGGAGCCAGAGACAGACACTGGCTGAGAAGTGTCCTCCCTGCTGGGGAGCCAGGATTTGGGGCAGGTGGACGGGGCAGGGACCGCAAGGATGTGGCCCACCTGCTTCCTGGGCAGGGTCCTGGGTCCTGGCCTGGCTGCCTCCCTCCCCACCAAGTTCTTCTCTGAGTTAGTTGCCAGTAGGCCCTGTTTGTCCCCTGCCACGAGCCCACAGCTTGCCAAGAAAGACCCCAACACTCGCCAAGGCATCACCGGGTCCAGAGGGGACACGCTGGTCCGTCCTTTGTAAAGCTGTAAATACTTAATTTTGGTTTCTACTTCTAAGCCCAGTGTCATATTGACATTGGTATTTTAGATGGCTCCCAGATGGGCTCTCCTGTGCTGCCCGCTCTCACCCTCCTATTTTTGGGGGTTTTATAAAAAGAGAGGATTGGGGAGGGGCAGGATGGGGAATTCCTTTTGGTTTCTTGGTTGTGGAACACACACACACACACACACACACACACACACACTCCTCTGAGAGTCCGAACAGGGGAAAAAATTCTTGGCAAGTGAACACATTTTGTTTTCTTGCGGCAATATGTCCTGATGGACGGGTCTCTGCAGGGCCAGTCCATCGCGCACTTAGCTCTGTGGGTGCAGCTCAGATGATTTAGGGAGAAGCAAACCTCTTTGATTTGGGATGAGGGAGAAGGAGAGGGGTAGGGGATAATATAAGGTATAACTTAAGCTAAATGTAACCTATTTATAAAGCAAGAGACTCTCATCTATTTTTATGAAAGCAAAGGTTTTGTAATCTAGGCTAGGCAGTTGTGGTGGCCCAGCATTTTTCCGTGGGCACGGTGCATGTTGCTGCTGGATTTCATATAATCGGTACCCCCACCCTGTCTTCCTGTCCTCACCGCCTACTCTCCACACCCATGAGCCGGCTTCGGCAGAGCATGGGCCCCACCTCACCCCAGTTCCCTTGTTCTCTGATCCCGTAGCTCCTGGGTCCTTGGAAGTCTTAGGTGGGGAGGGCACTTGTGGGAGTGGGCGGGCAGTGGAGAATTCAGCATGGAGGTGGGTGGGTGGGGGATGAGAGGGAGCATGAGATAGGGGACACGCTCTGCTTCCAGGTGGGCTCCGAGTAGTTACTTGAACTGTGTGAAGATCCACTTCCAAGTCCGCTGAGTTTGGGAGAGTGTGGGTGGCAATGGGGCTGCCGGCTCCGGGACCACATGGCTTCCCTGGGGGTGGGGTGGGGGGGCCTGGGACCCTCTAGAGCTCTAGTGGGTCCCAGGTTGTTAGGCAGCTGGAGTGGGAGTGGAAATGCCATGAAATGTCCACAGTCCTGGCTGTGCCCATGGCCTGGGCGGCTCCTCCAGGCCCTGGCTGAGGGATTAGGGCTGATTCTCTCAGAAGGGAATTTTCCATGGGTGGAAGATTTACAGGCTCAGGGTGGGCTGTGTGTTAGTTTGGGGCAAATCCCTCAGCATTCCTGCTGCCAAGCCCTCAAAGGAATGAGGCCAAGGCACCCCTCACCACCAAGACCCCTTCGTGGACATTTTAGCATCTACGTGATTTTTAATCCCTTCAGGGAGACTTTCTATCCTGCAGTCCCATCCCACCCCACTATTGCTGTTTGTCTGCCAGCTGGGTCAAGCATCAAGGGGAAGGGGGGTTTATACTCACTGAAAGACTACTGATCCTACCGGGAAACCAACCTGTTTACTGTACTGTTGTAAATATCATACCCTTTATATCCTGTATATTGGCTTCTTTTAAATAAAGTGAAATGTCTTAGAATTGATGGTGTACTTTTTTCTTTTTTTAACTGAGGAAAAAGTGGCAAGGGGACTGAGGGCCACATAAACACGAATGCAAACTCATTAGCCAATGAGTGGTGACATGGGGAAATTTCACATCATCTGCATCTCGCAATACAATCTCTACAAGTAGGGAAGGCAGGATTTATTACCCACATTCTACAAAAGGGGAAGTGAGAGCCAGAGAGAGCACAGGCGGAGTAACTGGCACGCCTAGATTGGAAACGAGGTCCTGTTAATCCCCAAATCCCCGTTTCGTAAACTTCCGCACAGTGCCCAGGAGAGCCAGCTCCCAGACGCTGAACTTGACGTTGTCCAGCGTTCCAGTTTTTTCTTGTTAGTGGCCAACTTCAGGAAAGCACTGCCCTGTAGGAGCGGCCCCCGTCCCCGACTAGGGTTTTCTTCAAGGATCAAGAGAAACAGTCCCACCAATCCCTGTAGAGAGCGCCTGGGAAGGCACATGGGCATTTCTTTAATTATCGTCAGCTGCATCCAGTGGTGTTGGCAAAGCCACGTCCTGGAAACATGCTTTGCCAGAGGCGGGAGTGTTGTCAGCTTGACCTTCAGCCCAGGTGCCAGGGGTGGGTTTTGTTATTTAAATCCAGCCAAGCACCAGGAGTGAATACGACTCAGGTCCACCCAAGAATGTACATAATCTCCTTTGTCTTGACTTTTAGTAAAACTTCCTGTTTTTTTGCTGCATAAAATAAATATACTGTGTTGGCTCTGGGTCCCTGTCCCTGTCTCTCCATCAGAGGACAGTGGTCCCACCCGGTCCCAGCTTTTTCCTTCCATCTCTGTGTCTGTCTCTTTCATTTTCTCAATCCCCAGCCACCCCTACTCAGGAACCGGACCGCTCTCTAACCGAGCTGGACACGGAGAAGAGAGACATATTTACAAATCCCAATCCACTTTTTGCTGTATCCAAGACTTTCGCTTATTGTCGTTTCTTTTTTCCAACTCCCAGCTGTTTCTATTCCCCGAGTGTGACCTTCTGAAGGAAGAGTAGCATGGGATACTGAGGTCATTCTAAGGTGGGCATTATTACTCCCAATTTTTTAAATTTTTATTTTTATTGATTTCAGAGAGGAAAGAAGAGGGAGATAGAAACATCCATGATAAGAGAGAATCATTGACTGACTATCTCCTGCAAGTCCCCCACTGGGGATCAAGCCCACAACCCGGGCATGTGCCCTTGAGTGGTATCGAACCTGGGACCCTTAAGTTTGCAGGCCGAAGCTCTATCCACTGAGCCAAACCGGCCAGGGCTATTGCCCCCACTTTATAGACAAGGAAACTGAGGCTCAGGGAAGTTATGTATTTTGTCAATGTCATAGGGAGGAACCACAATAAGAATTATAATGGACTCTTTAGCAGGTTATGAATGTAAGAAACATTCACATCTGTAAGGAATTTTTTGTGTGAGTTCATTTGAGCCAAACTGTCAATAATTGGTGGGAAGCAGAATCTCGATGGATGAGATAATGCTCCAAAGAATGACAGTCTGGCACTTTGTTTTATACATTACAATCCAAAGAGGAGACATAAGTGGGTTACATGAAATCCATTGGTGATAGATTTGGGAGGTGGGAGAAAGCAAAGCCAGGGAGGTGCGGGAAGCTCTGGGATTGGATAAAAAGTGAAATGATAGACACATACTTCTTTTATGTGGGAGCAGGAAAGTTAAGTCAACAATTACTCAATAACAACGAGGGGATTTGTGGTCTCCGCAGAGCAGTGCCTGTGCTTTGAGCGGTCCACAAGAAGGAAAATTTGGACATCCCAATGATATGTTATCATAGATGCAAAATGACACTAGGGTCAGTTAAGGCAAAGACTGACCTTTGTCAGGGAAAATACCAGCCTAGGATATGACTACCCACCATACACTGCTTTTTAATGTAAAAAGTTTTTATTTCAGAGCATCCTTTGTGCTTAATTTGGGTCTCTGAGTTTGCAAGACTGCCACACAGGCCTTCCCTGAGCTAGTCAGGTTAGCATGTGGCACCTTTTCATCCACAAGGTTCTCAGATCACACTGCTAGAGGAAATATAAACAGAAAAATTAGAGTATTAAGAAAAGCTGTGACAGAACCTACACAGAACCTAGACACAGAACCTAGACACAGAACCTAGAGACAGAAGAACTTCGCTGGAGAGAACATGGCAAAAGATCCTGGACAGAAACTGGCCACAGAACCTAGAGACAGAACCTAGCGAGAGAACATGGCAAAAGATCCTGGACAGAACCTGGCTACAGAACCTAGAGACAGAACCTAGCGAGAGAACATGGCAAAAGACCCTGGACAGAAACTGGCCACAGAACCTACAGACAGAACCTGGCTACAGAACCTGACTAGAACCTGGTGACTGAACCTGGCTGGAGAACCTAGACAGAACCTGGCTGGAGAACCTAGCAAGAGAACATGGACACAGAACCTGGCTGGAGATCCTAACCAGAACTTCGCTGGAGATCTTGACCAGAACTTGGCTAGAGATCCTGGCTAGGCTGCTGATCAACTGGAAAAAAAAAAAGAAAAAAAAAGAAAAGCTGTAACAGTTGTTAATGTAAAAAAACATTGAAACCTGTAAAGAATTTTTGTGAGTTTATTTGAGCCAAACTGTCGACATATGCTGGGAAGCAGAACCTCAACGAATTGAGATAATGCTCTGGAGAATGGCGGGTTACGTCTGTATTTATACATTGCAGTCAAAGGAAAGGGACGTAGGTGGGTTACATGAAATTCATTGGTGATAGACTAGAGAGGCGGGAGAAGGCAAAGCAGGGAAACCCCTGGGATTGGATAAAAAGTAAAATGATAGACACATACAGTGGGGCCTTGACTTACGAGTGTCCCAACTAACGAGTTTTTCAAGATACGAGCCATCTCTCGGCCGATTTTTTGCTTGGAGTTGCGAGCTAAAATTCGGGTTACAAGCCAGTTCAGATACCCCACCGCTAGTTGGCGCAGCGAACATCACAGTGAACGCCGCATCAGCCCAGCATCACATGTCTCACTCATTCACTTTAAGATTTGAGTTACGAGCTCCGTCACGGAACGAATTAAACTGGTAAATCAAGGCCCCACTGTATTTAGGTGGGTGCAGGAACAATGGACATAACAATAAAGGAATTGGTGGTATCTGTCCTGACGCCCAGCACATTAGGCTGTGCCCCAAGGGGTCCAGAAAAAGGGAAGTTACAAGTTACCCAGACATTTCAAGGGTATGTTATCATAGATGCAAAAAGACAGAGAGGCTCAGTTAAGGTAAAGGTTGACCTTGTCAGTGAAGATACCAGTCCAGGATGTAACCACCCACCATCACTGCTTTTAGTTGAAGTTTAATTTCAGAACATCCTTTGTGGTGACGTTAGGTCTCTGAGTTTGCAAGACGGCCATGCAGGCCTCCCCTGAGCTGGTCGGGTCAGCATGTGGCCCCTCTCGCCCACACAGCGCTTTAGGAATGCAATGGGTCCCTAAGACCTGTCATCAGAAAGGCTCAGAATCCGCCCTGACCTTGTGGCTCAGGGGTTGAGCATTGACCTATGAACCAGGAAGTCACGGTTGGATCCCAGTCGGGGCACAAGCCCAGACTGTGTGCTGGATCCCTAGTGTGGGGCACGCAGGAGGCAGCCAGTCCATGAGTCTCTCATCATTGATCTTTCTCTCCCTCTCCCTTTCTCTCTGAAATCAAAATATACAGTGGGGGCCTTGACTTACGAGTGTCCTGACTAACGAGTTTATTGAGATACCAGCTGTCTCTCAGCCGTTTTTTTGATTGAGTTGATAGAGTAATTTGAGTTAACGAGCTCCTTAACAAGCTCGGTCTCGGGACGAATTAAACTCGTAAGTCAAGGCCCCACTGTATTTAAGAAGAAAGAAAGGAAGAAAAAAGAAAGACTCATAATCGAGTTTTAAATAACATTCAAGCTTTCACCAAATGTCTCCAAGAGAAAACTAAAATTTTGATCCAGGGAGGGTAAAAATTACACTGCAGGCGCAGCTGGTTCCGCGGCCAGAGGTTTTGAAGGAAAAAGCTAGGCGTAGACCAGCTCAGATTTTACCTTTTATTGACCTTAATCTTCAAAGAATTGAGCTGCTTTCTTTATCTGGGCGCCAGGCCCGGGGAATGTGGTCCAGCGCCCGGCGAGAGGGAGAGGGTTCCTGGGTCCCGGTCCGGGAGCTGGAGGCGGGGGCGACGGGCTCCTCCCCGGGCCGGCACCCCGCGGGGGGACAGATGGCCGCGGGCGGCCTCGCGGTGAAGGACGGTAACCTCCGGCCCAGGGCTGCCCAGTGGTCAAGCCGGGAGAGCCGCCGCACCTGACGCTCGGCCCCGCGGTCCTTACCCACGGCCACGCACGTGTCCCATTCCCGCCCTCTCATTGGCCCTTTCGGTCCCTCTCGGCCTTAGAAGCCGGAGACATAATCGCCCCTCTGATTGGCCCAGGAGCTCCCATGTGTCATTCTGATTGGCCGATGGGGCTCACGCCCTCTCCGGTCGCATCAAAAGCCACTGGGTCTTACCATTAAGAGAGGAGGGGGAAACGTGAATACCAGCAGACTTCCCTTTTGTATGAACAGGCCCTGTGCCACGTAATGGCCTCTGTAATGCACTACAGAAAATTAATTTATTAACCTAGATAAATATAGAGCTATTTCGCTTGACTCTGCCTCGGAGGACAGCCGAGGGGACTCGGAATCCCCCCTCTTTCCGAGGTAGTGCGCTCCGGGCGGGGCCGCGCCGTCAGGTTGCGACCCAGTACACTGTCCGCAGAACAGCCACACCGCGAGCTGAGATGCCGCCGCTGCCGCCCGTGCTTCGCCGCGCCCTGCTGGCCCGCCCCTGGAGTGGGGCCAGGTGAGTGCAAACCCGGCCTGGGGACGCTCTGTCGCTCGGGGTCCCGGGGTCGCTGGCGTCCCTCATGCGGGACTCCCTCCCTGCCGGACCCCCACCAGGTTCCCAGGGGCTCCCCTCCGCGAGGGTCGCTTCTTCTAGGACCTCCCGTCGCCGTCCTCCCCCAAGGCCTTCCTCTCACTGCGACACCCCTGTCTCCTTCCTACAGCAGGGGGACCCCCTTCCCGAACTGCGGCCGGGTGGGGGCCTCGCTGCTCTCCCGGCTCCCGAGCCCCGAAAGCAGCCTCCTACGCCCTGGTCTTGCTCCTCCCAGGCACCTTTCCAATGCGCCCACTGCCGGCTGCCCCCTGGGGCACCTCTGTTGTTAGTGCAGCGCCCTCTCCGCCCCTCCCTCCGTCTCACACTCAGGACCCACCTCCGGGGTTCCGAGACTTCCCTCTCCGGAACTTCTCCTCTCTTCCCCTTTTTCAAGTTAAGTGCAGGGCAGAAGAGGGCTCCTTTCTTGTGACACGTGGGATAATGTGTGTGGAGAGCTGGGCCTTTGGCGTATGCTTTATGGTAAAGACCGAGTGAATTCAGTAGCGTGCACCAAAGGGCGGCAGGCGCATTGGCAATGCCAGGTTACCATCACGATCCTCGTTGTCACTTGCATTTTAAACTTCTGTGCGGTAGGTATTATTATTGCACATTACAGATGAAGACTAATTTCCGAGTGGAGTGCAAACCCCCACGGTGTGGAGCTGGGTTCCTGGGCCTTGCTCACTCCGTGACACATGTCCTCAGAGCCCCCTCCTGCTGGGGACTGGGAGGGGGAGGTAGGACACAGACCCTGCTTCAGAGGGGCTCCCAGTCTGGTGAGGCTGCCCCTCTTATTGGACCTGGGTTTCGGGGGTCTGCCTTTCAGAGCTGGGCAGCCGCACCCCCCCCCCCCCATTTGAGTGTTGTTTGCCTGATCCCCAGGACTGTGACCAGCTCTGTCTCCTGCTGAGCTAGGCTCTTTCCGAGTTAATCAGTGTCCTAAGGGATGGCACAGGGGTGCCCTGGGCAGGGGTGAGTTTCAACACTGCTGTGTGTCCTCCGTGGGTGGGGATGGGGTAGGGAAGGGCACAAGACGAGGACAAGGACATGGGGGAGAAGGGCTCCCCTGAAAGCCAAGGTTGGGGTCGTACTTGCCACCCCCTTGTCCTGCATTCGGAGACCACCCCTCAGACTGCAGATGGAAGTCCCATAGAGTTACAGTGTAACCTCGTTTCTTGAACGCTATTTGTTCCGGAAGGCTGTTCAAAAAGCCATTTGTTCGCAAACGGAATACTTTTTTCCCATTAGAAATAATGTAAATTGAATTAATCTGTTCCAGAGCCCCAAATGATTTCCTGTCTCAACCTTTCTTGTATACAGTACATGTTTAATGTATTCTTTAATTGATAAGTAAACACTTTACTTAAATTTATCAAACCACCCCCTACTAGCCTCCAAAATCCTGTCACCAGCTAACTGCTTTTACTTTATCCAATCAACAACAGTTTTTCTACCTATTCAGTAGTCTGTGATTGCTGTCTTGTGAGCACTTTCACACCCTTAGCAACATTAGAATTCGGGATGGCCTCTTTATGTTTTAAATTGTGCCAACCGCCAGTAACAAAAGCATTCCCTCCTTTGCTTGTTGCCTGCAAGATGCATTTTGTCATGCGGAGCTTTCAGCAGGAAAGGGTTGTCAGATCGAAAACTGAAGTTTTGGTCAACAACCGAGACATTGTTTTCTGTGAGCAACTTGGTCAAGAACCGAATTGTTTGAGGTGGGAGACATCTGAGAAACGAGGTTTGACTACTTGTTTGCAGTACCTACCATGTGCAGGTGCTGTGCTAAACACTGGAGCGAGGGGTGCCCAGGGAATTTACCTGTGGATGGGGCCTTCGAAGAGTTTTCATATCATACCCTCTATATCCTGTATATTGGCTTCTTTTGTTCAACTGAGGATAAAATGGCAAGGGGATATGAGGGAGGGAGGGGCATCTAGCGGTGGAGGAAGACTTAGACGTAAAAAAAACACCCCTCAGATATCTGGTAGAAAGCAATCCATGTTCTCTTTTTAAAAAAGCCTATTATAACAATAATGTTTATCAGGCAGTCAAATACCACCGGCCTGGCACAGTGCAGATAAGCACTGCATTACCCCATTTTACAGATGCCAGACTATCTGCCCAAGGGGCACACACAGCGCGAGATCAAACAGCGAGCTTGGCAATTTCGGTAACTGGTTCTGTTGTCAGTGGCGTGCCTTTCTATAGCAAGCGTGTCAAACTCGCAGCTGGTGGGCCGCATGCCTAAATAAACAGGCATGTGGCCCTCTGGCCTAGAGTTTGACATGCTTTTCTACAGCTTTTGTTGGTTAATCCTCACCTGAGGACATTTTTTCCCATTGATTTTTATTTTTTCTTTAGAGAGAATGGAAGGGAGGGAGGGGTAGAGAGAGAAAGAGAGGAACATTGATGGGTTGCCTCCCGGTGTGCCCCAGGGCTGGGGAAGGAACCTGCAACCCTTCAATATGGGCCTAAGCTCTACCACTGAGCCACACTGACCAGGGCTCTGCAGCATTTTTAACGGGCAGGCCTCTATTCAGAGGTGCACTAAGCCACACCCCAGCCACGTGCATTTGTTTACTCGAGGTGACTGGTGAATGCACGTATTTGCTAGGCCTATTCAGTATAAATTTAAAATTATAATACATATAGAAAACTTTTCTGTGAAAAATTTTAATTATACAAATGTGTCTACATAAGTAAAAATAGGCAAACTGCATAATTTGTCAATTTTTTAACATACACATTCAGAGAACCTACTTTATCATGTAATGGACTTTCGGCTTTAACAGATACCGCCTCACCCAAATTAATCTGTTTTATGGAGGTTTTACTGTTAATAATACATTTGTAGGGTGGATTCGATGCGATAATCACTTAGCATGGTGCCAGGCATGGTGTAAGTGCTTAATAAATGCTCCTTGATGTTTCCGGGGCAATAAAATGCAAACATCATCCTTTGCTAGATGCCCCTCCCTCCTGGACCTGCTCTGAGCCCCTCACTGCTGGCCGCTTATCTCTGTGATAAGGAGGATTAACCTAATCAGGCCCCAGATAACAGCTGCCAAAGCCCGGGTGCTGAAGGAAGCTAGAGTAATCTCCTTTCTACTCTTCTTCTTGGCCGTGGCCACCTGGGCCTCAGCCACTGGGGAGCCAAAGGGATCTGCACCCAGTCCCAGGTGTTAGCAGGTGCGCACTGGCCTGGTAGTCGGTCCTGGGGGCCTGGTGTCCGCTCTGACACTGCTTGCGCGTTAATTGTTTTCAAAGGCATTTCTCAGGTGCTAGCCCCTGGCTGGGCAGCGTGTCCACTGGTGAATGGAATGGACACAGGCCGGCCCAGCGGAGCTTCTGGCCTGGTGGGAGCGCCGTAATGAGGGTTGTCACAGGTGCTGTGAGGAAAGTGCGGGGCTCATGAGGACCCGAGAGGGGCCCGTCCAGTGGTTCAAGGCCAACCACGTGGAGAATGCCCCACGCAGAGGGGACCACAAAAATGACCAGGGCGACTGGATCACAGCAAACGAGCTGGGAGGTGGGGGGGGGGGGCGAAGGCAAATGGGTCTGGAGGCATCGATAGGGATTCTGGCTTTTTGTTGCAGAAGAAATGAGAGGCCATGAGTAGTCTTGAGCCAAGTGCTTACTCTGTCTGATGATCAAATTTTCATGTTAAAACTGTAACTTTGACAGCGATTTGGAGAGTAGCCTGGTGACAGTGGAGCTGGAGTGGCCATTGCAGTTGTCCAGGCAAAAGCTGGTGGTGCCGTGGACCAGGGTGCAGGCCGAGGGAGACCTGGGGGGGAACTGAGCTTCCCCGCCAACCCCACCTGCCTCCCTTCACCTCAGTTTTAAGGTTGCATTGGCTGTCCAGCCCTGATGTTGCCCATTGCAGGGGATGTTCTGATGTGGCTCTTAAAGCTCAGATTCTGGTACCTGCACAGGGTGGGGAGGGGTAGCTAAGGTCTCACACCAGAGCCAGGAGGCCCCCAGGTGAGAAGAAGGGCCACTTCAAATCATTAGGGAATCGGAGTCAAATTCAGACTCTGCCCTCTGCCTCCTTCCTAAAGCCAGAAGCCTGAGAGCTGCCCTAAGAATGGTCAGGTTCGGTTTATCCCAGACGCAGGCACCTGCTTGGTGGGTACTCAGGAAATAGGTGGTGAAAAATGTGCAAGCCTTTTCGACCTCACCTGAGTTACCACTGAGCTCTTGAAGTGTGGAGTAATGTGGGCTGGCTGCATGAATGAATGAATGAATGAACGAACGATGCAGGCCTTGCAGATCCTCATAGAGGCCCTAAGTTTGAGTGGTTCCTCTATGCCTTGCCCTGAGCCAATGGAAGGGTGTTTCTTTGGAGTCCATGGATTTTTTTTCTTGGCTCTGTCCGACTCAGGATGATCTTTGAACTAGTCTCTGTCCCCGAGGCCACACTCAGACTGACAGACAGCTGTACCAGGGCCTGGACTTTCTAGGTTTAGAGAGAGCCCTTGGGGCGTGTGATCCTGAGGTCACAGTGGACCTCTGCCCTGGGGAAGGTGGAGTGAGGCCTGCAGGATTTCTGTTTCTGACCCTGCCTGGGGGGGACAGGGAAAGGAGAGCTGGTAGTGCGACATTTTCAGCTTCTGCCCTGGGTGGAAGGGGTGCTGTTTATTCCAGCCGTATTTGGTGAGCACCTGGGCCAGCCCCTGATCCTTGGGGTGTCTGGGAACCGATTTGCCTTTGAAAGCCTGGCATGGCGGAGTAAGCATCCCGGAAGATCTTTACAGTTTATTTAGAGCAGTGGTTCTCAACCTTCCTAATGCCTCGACCCTTTAATACAGTTCCTCGTGTTGTGGTGACCCCCAACCATAACATTATTTTCGTTGCTACTTCATAACTGTAATTTTGCTACTGTTATGAATTGTAATGTAAATATCTGATATGCAGGATGTATTTTCGTTGTTATAAATTGAACATAATTAAAGCATAGTGATTAATCACAAAAACAATATGTAATTATATATGTTTTCCGTTGGTCTTAGGCGACCCCTGTGAAAGGGTCGTTTGACCCCCAAAGGGGTCGCGACCCACAGGTTGAGAACTGCTGCTTTAGAAGCTCCTAAGAGCAGGAGGGGTGAGGAAGGGCAAGCAGTTTTAGTTCTCACGGGGACCTAGTGTTACAGAATAGTAAAAGCTAGGAAAATTCCAGAAGTGGGATGGGGAAGCTGAGACAGAGAGTTAAACAGCAGTTTGTGCTCGCCTAGTAAATCCTATCTTCCCTAAACCAAGGACACTTAAGAGTAAATGGTGTGCACTTCTCCCCAGCCAGGGGGTAAATAGCTTAAACCACCCTACTCAGGGAGACATAACAGAAATCCATTTAAGTGCCATTTGCCAATCACACCCAAATTAAGAGAATAAATCTCATTTGGGGACATCAGCATCAGCTGATGAATATTCTCTTGATCCACCCCTAAACACCCAGCCTTTAAAACCCCCCAAAATGAAGGTCTCAGTGCTCTCTCCCTCGAGGGAGCATGCCTATGCCACTACACACCCTCCCCCCCCCCCCCCCCATACACACTTATCCCCTAACCTCTAAGGGACCCCATAAGACTTGCAACCAAGGCAGCGGCGGCAGCTCGCCCTGGGCTAACCCCTGAACCTGTTTCCAGGGCCCCCTTCTCCCCCTTTTCTCTGACCTCCCAGTGAGCCAAAGCAGCCCAGCCCGGGCTCTCCTGTTGCTTCTTCTATGCCCTTCCTCGTTTCACTGCCCTTACGTGTGTTTTTGCTGCGGTGGGTAAGTTCTTGCTTGCTTTGCTGCACGTTGTCTCTTGATTGTCTTGGCTCAAGAAGACAAGAGGCGAGATTCCTTGTCTTGCACAGTAACACTGGGATGGGACCTAGGATGGCCCCCGCTTTCAGATGCGGGATGTGTGCTGAGGTCTCCGAGCAGCTGTGGGCTTTGGTCTGGGATACGTCTGCGCAGAACCTGTGCTATTCCCACCCACCAGGACCAGGGGGTCGGAGAGGGGTTGGGTGGCCCCTGGCTCCAGCCCAGCACTCATTCTCTGCTGACCCGGGGCCCTTTCTTGGCTTAAAGAGAACCTGGCCGCATCTGATTTACTGATTGGTGGTGGTGTCCTGCTCCTGAGGTCGGCGTAGACTCCGCCCTCCCCTTGCTGGTGTTTGCTGGCCTCCCTGCTCTTCCCCCACTACAGTAGGTGGAAGGAACAGTGTGGGTTTTAATTTATTGAGCACCTCTATAGCTTAGTATTATCTCCTCAGATCTCTGTAGTAACCCCACAAGATGGGTGTCACCCTAGTTCAGTGGTCGGCAAACTCATTAGTCAACAGAGCCAAATATCAACAGTACAATGACTGAAATTTCTTTTGAGAGCCAGATTTTTTAAACTTAAACTATATAGGTAGGTACATTGTTATTAACTTAATTAGGGTACTCCTAAGGCTTAGGAAGAGCCACACTCAGGGGGCCAAAGAGCCGCATGTGGCTCGCGAACCGCAGTTTGCCGACCACGGCCCTAGTCAGTGACTTGCCCAAAGTCACACAGCTACAGGAAGGGGAGGGTGGGGCCTGAGGAATGTGTCTGGGCCTGGTGGGTGTAGCCTGGGGGTGACCAAGAGGGAGAGAGGGAGAAGGTCCCAGGGCTGCCTTGCCCTTGGGGATCTTGGGCCACTCAGCCCTGCCCCTCAACCACACAGACCCCCTTCTGCTCTCCCCTGGGCCTGGACCACTTTTCCCAGCTCTCAAACCTCCGCCAGGTCTCCGCTGAGCTCACCTCCTCAGGGGGGCCGTCCCTGACCACCCTGGCTCCACCCTTCCCCTTACTTACTCATTTTCAGGGCCTTTCTGTCATCAGAGTGTTTACTTCTTGCCTCTGTCCCCCACTCGGCAAGAGTCGGCTGCGTGCAGCCAGCGCCTTGCTGTCTTGGTCACCGCTGTGCCTCCGGAACAGCGTCAGAGATGCAGCAGGGGTTCAGTGACCTGGTAGGGGGAATGCGGGACCTGCCCTCGAAGCCCCCTTTCTGTGTCCTTCCTCCAGCCCCGCCCTCAGCGTCCACCCACACCTCTTCCCAGTGAGAAAGGAAGAAGCCCGTAACCCTCATAGCCAGGCTTCCCGTTCTCCTGTTGGGCATTCGCCACCTTCCAGAACACTGGCCTCAGACGAGGTCACTCTGAGGCACAAGCCTGTGTCAGTTTCGTCTGAGCATAGATGAAAGCAGGGTCACCGTGCCACCCCCAGAGTACCAGGCACACCCCCTCTTGCCAAACGAGGGGCTGCTTCCCCCAGGTGTGCACTCTCCCTCCTGCATCGAACAGTAACCCCACTTGTCCACCTGCAGGTACGTTCCCACTGGTCTCTGGCTGGGACGTTGACACCAGAGGGAGAAGATACCTGGGTTTTCTGGATTCGAATCCAGGTCTCCTGATCTTGATCTTGAACTAGCCATTTTCCTTTGAGGACCTAAGTTACCTTATTTCTGTAATGAGGCCACTGGTGAGAGCCATCCGATGGGCCGATCCATGGCGGATGGGAGGCAGTATCCAGTCTAAGGAGCCCTGCGTGGGTTAGGTGCCTCTGTCATTAATGTCCCCATTTACAGACGCGGAAACGGACGCCTGGAGGAGAAGTCCCACGGCTGAGGCTCCAGCTCTGGAATGACTGACTCTAAAGTGTTACCCACATGTCCTCCCACCTCTTGACCCCCCCACACCTTTGGGGTGGTGTTCATAGTGGTCACTGATCAATGAGGTCACAGGTTCCATACTGAATGGGGGCTCCAGAACAAGGAGTTCTTGAAACTCAGTGCCCAGGAACCAGACCCTGAACCCCCAAACCTGCCCTCCCTCTCTCTGTGAGCTGAGCTCAGGGCACTCTTCCAAGTTCCCACCCACGGCTTGGGCTTTCCTGCTCTCACTCCGTTCACTCTGTGTGCTGGGACTCAGCTCTGGGATGTCCGGCCTCTTCAGCTTAGAGGAGCGACTGGGTCTGTTCTGGGGCCAAGTTTGCCGCGTGGGGACACGCTCTCCACGTACACTTAGAAATGCTTTTGCACCTCTAAACTTAAACTCCAAACACATGGGTTTGTATGATTACTCTCACTTCCTGGTGTAGAAACAGGCTCAGAGGAGGCAGCTCACGTGCCCAGGGACACACAGCAGAACTGGGACTTGAACTTGGATTTTGTACCCCAAGGCTGTCTCGCCCCCCAGTTCTATAGTTGCTCTGGATTTCAGGATTCCGGGCCAGCCCAGGCTCCCCTGTTGGAGTCTGGGTCTGTGGTCTCTGCTGACCTGCCACCTCTCTCCCTGCCCTTGCATCCAGGCTTCGGTGGAAACACGCCTCCTCCCTGAAGGTGGCCAACGAGCCCGTCTTGGCGTTCACCAAAGGCAGCCCCGAGCGAGATGCACTGCAGAAGGTAAGGTGCAGGGCGTGGAGAGAGACGGCCTCAGCAGCCCAAGGTGCTTCTCTGTGCTGCGGCCATCACCCCTCCCCCTGCCCCTGCTCCCAGCCGCGGGGTCTGGGGAGGGCTGTGTGTCTGAAGCCTGGGAGAGGCTGGGAGCAGCCGGGGCCATTTGGTCCTCAGTGCCGGTCAGGAGTCATATGCTCACAGAACTTCAAAATGCTCTCCCATTAATTGCTAGTATTTTAAAACTGAGATTCCACGTAAATTCGAGGTGCAGTTTTTGAATCTTTTTAACGGGAAAACCTGTCAATACTGGCCTCTCCTTCCTGCATGACAGGAAGTGACCAAGGAGGGGCTGCATTCCGTCCCCCCAGGGAGCACACGCTCTCTGGCCACAGCCCCGCCGGCCGCCTCCTTGGTTCTGGTCCTCTGGGCATTGCATTAGCAGACTCCGCGTCAGGTCCTGGGTGGGAGAAGGGGAAGGAAGTGCCCATCTGACATCTTATCCTCTCCTCAGGCCTTGAAGGACCTGAAGGGCAAGACCGAAGCCATCCCGTGCGTGGTGGGGGATGAGGAGGTGTGGACCTCAAACGTGCAGTACCAGGTGTCGGTGAGTCCAGTGGGTGGGCAGCCCTTGGAGAGGGGCAGTCAGTTTACAGGGCACCTCCCTCCTGGGCAGTGACCTCACTCCTCTCTTCTTTCAGCCCTTTAACCATGGACACAAGGTGGCCAAGTTTTGCTATGCAGACAAGGTGAGTCCCTGGCAACTTTGGGGTTGGGGTGCTGCCCCTCTTTTGTCCTGCTGGCTTCAGACTTGGAGGTGGACATCAGGCACTGCTTCCCCTGGCCGTGGGGGATGGGGGTGTAGATGGGACAGCTGGAAGTGGGAGTCCCTGGGCGGGTGCCTCTAACAGGGCCAGGCCAGCCAGGGTTAACTGGAACCTAGTGGGAGCTGCCTTGATCAGGGCTGGACACCCCTGGACATGCTGTTGCCATGGGGCAGACCCTGACGTGGGGCAAGTGGGGGTGGTGGATTCTGGAAGGCTGGGTCAGGGAAATTGGAGACATCATGGATGGTAAGTCAGACGGCATTGGTATCATCATGGAGGGCCATCGAGAGGGGATGGGGTCACCTGTGGCTGGGGGTCTAGGAGCGAGCATCCTGTGGCAGTGAGGGCAGGTGGCATTGGGGATGCCGGCAGCAGGTGTACGTCTCAGGCTGTGGCTCTGGCCTGGCCAGGCAAGACCAAGGGCCCTGACCTTGAGGGCTGGTGGCTCTGGATGATGGGTTCAGGGGCCCCAGGCCCCAGGCCCCAGGATTAAGGTGAGGCCCTGAGGAGGCCACAGGAGAACGTGGTTTAACAGCTGAGGGACTCAGTGCCAGGTGCCTGGCATGCGGACCCAGCTGGCAGCTCAGACTTCTCCAGACTGGCAGCAGGACAGGTTCCGCGCCTGGGGTGGCCTGTGGCAGTGGGACACAGTAGACACTGGGGAGGGGACGCTGAGGGCCCAGGGAGCAGGGTCTTCCCCGGTGGAGCGTGACCTCCAGACCTCTCCTCCCTCGCTCATTCCCCTGGGACCCTTCCCGCTACAAAAGAAGCCCCTGGCCTGTCCTCTTCCGCAGGCCCTGCTCAACAAAGCCATTGAGGCCGCCTTGGCCGCCAGGAAGGAGTGGGACCTGAAGCCCGTCACAGACCGGGCCCAGATCTTCCTGAAGGCAGCAGACATGCTGAGCGGGCCGCGCAGGGCAGAGGTCCTTGCCAAGACCATGGTGGGACAGGTGAGGTGCCTGCGGCACAAGTGGGGGGTATGGGTGGGAGGCAGTTGTACCCTATTTGATTTGGCAGTCATCAGCCGAGCAGTTTCTGGATGCCTAGACTTGCTCTGCTGGTTGGAGACTCAGAGATGTCCTCAAGGGACAAGATCTAGGAGAGGGGACACACAGAATGTTAGACAAGGTGGACTGTGCTAAACCTGCGTGTCCGACCACGGAAATGCCCCTTCCCCGCCTTCTCTGTCCCCACCCTAGCAGGCCTTTGTCGTGCTTTGGCTGGTGTGACAGTCGCCCTATGCAGTCCTCTAGGCTCGGTGGGACCCTGCACCCTCAGGTTTTCCCGACACCCCAGCGGGCTGCTCAGGCTTACAAACCACCGAGGTCTACCAGCGAGAGGCACATCCCAGATCCTGAGCCCAGCCCCCAGGGCCCTGTAGTTCCCACCTCTCTGCAGCTCACCAGCTGCTGCCCTTCCCGCCAGGCCATCCCTGTGATGATGCCAGTCTGGACCTGGTGACATTCCTGGACACCATAGGCGTCCCATATCCCTGCCTCTGCCTGGTGTCTCCTGCCTGAGTGCTTGCTCTCTTCTGTGCCCCGTTCACTCTTACCCATCAAGGGCCAGCCCAGATATCACCTCCACTGTGAGGCTTCCAGAACCTTCTCTGCCCAAAAGGATCAGCCTCAGTTCACATTGGGGTGGAATGACTTCCTATGTGTCTGTTGCCCCTTTACAAGCTTTTTGGGAACAGTAATCAAGTGTTAATGTTCTCCCACTTTTTGGGCCTTGCATCATGTCTTCCTGGATAAAGGTTTTCTGAGTGAGTGCATTTGAGCCAGAGAGTGGCTGAGGAGGGAGAAAGTGTTAATTTACCCACCATCCCCAGGAAGGAGCCTTTAGGGGTTGGTCAGCCCAGCGCTCCTCCTGCAGTGAGAGCTCCCCCTGCTGCACAGACGCGGCATGACAGCTCCACACCCTGCCAGGTGTCTGATTGTCTCAGGGTGTCACGCTCCTAGTGTCCCAGGTGAGCCACACCTGGGCAGGAGGAGACACACAGATTAAAGTGCTCTTGGTGTGAAGACTCAGGAAGTTGTAAGAAGTGCAGTGGCCGAGCAGAGCAGGGGGCAGTGTCTTAGCTCAGCTCCCTTGGCGCCATGTCCGAGCAGGGCGAGCAGCTGCCAGTGACCCTGTGTGCCAAGGTGGGAAAGGCCCATTTTTGCTGCCCACAGTCCTTTCCCCACGGCTCACATTCACCATCAGGAAGGACAGACAGTCTGAGGACATGTTTTCAGTCACAGGCCTCCTGGTTCTAGGCCCAGCTCGCCTAGCGAGGGCACGTACTTACCCTGGGGCAGGAGTCACCGTGGGCACAGGGTCCCACGTCAGGGCCAACGGAGGCAGGTCTGCCACTGCTGACCCCCTGGCCTTCCCGCCTCGCAGGGTAAGACAGTGATCCAAGCGGAGATCGACGCGGCAGCCGAGCTGATCGACTTCTTCCGATTCAACGCCAAGTTTGCCGTGGAGCTGGAGGGGGAGCAGCCCATCAGCGTGCCGCCCAGCACCAACAGCGTGGTGTACCGGGGGCTGGAGGTACCACCGGTGCAGGGTGCGCGGGGGCTCCTGGAAACCTTGAGCTTGGCCTCACCACCTCCTCTGTCTCCAGGGCTTTGTGGCAGCCATCTCCCCTTTTAACTTCACTGCGATTGGCGGCAACCTGGCGGGGGCGCCCGCCTTGATGGTAAGATATGGGCCGCAGGCAGGGGTGGCGGGAGCTCAGCATCATTCCCGTCTCAACAGAGGGAAGGCCGCACTCGAGCCCCTGAGGTCCCAGCCCCAGTCATGGCGAAGCACAGAGGGTGGAGTGAGTGTGGGGCCGTGGAAAGGCTTTGGGGTCAGAGGCTGGTTTGGGTCCCGCCTCGCCCTGCTCTAGGTGACCCCCGTTGAGCCTCCACTCTGCTCGGAGGCAGTTTCCTCGTCTGCAAAGTGGAAGTAATAGGAAAACCTGTGTACAGGGTTGTGAGGAGCAAATGAGACGGCCACGTGACACGCTGAACGCCAGGCAGGTCTGGCCCCGTGCAGGCTAGTCTAAGGTGACAGTTAGTGACAGTGATGATTATAGCTCACCTTTGAGTGCTTGCTATGTGCTGGTGACTTAGTTGTCATGGTCGTATGGCTAGTTGTGTGTTTTTTATCCTCACCCAAGGAAATTTTTTCCATTTGTTTTTTATAGAAAGTAGAAGGGAAGGTGGGGGGGGGGGGGGAGAAAGAGAGAAACATTGATCTGAGTGAGATACATCAATTGTTTGCTTCCCGCATGCGCCCTGACCAGGGCCAGGGATTGAACCTGCAACCCTTTAGTCCACCGGCCAACACTCTAACCACTGAGCCAAACTCCACGTAGTTTTTTTAAAAAGTGTTTTTATGGATTTTTAGAGAGAGGAAGGGAGAGGGATAGAGAGATAGAAACATCAATGTGAGAAACCTTATCGATCGGCTGCCTCCTGCATGCCCCCCTCTGGGGATTGAGCCTGCAACCCAGGCATGTGCCCTGACTGGGAATCGAGCCGGTGACCTCTTGGTTCCTGGGTCAGTGCTCAACCACTGAGCCAAACCGGTCAGGGCTCCACTTGGTTTTAAAGGGTGAAGGTGACCATCATCCTCATGAGCTTCCAGTCCGATGGGGCAGACGTAGCCCTGCCTTCGGTGGGCCTGGGTGTCTGGGAGTCGCAGGAAGCGGGCTGACAGTGGTCGGGGGCCTGGGCCCAGGCAGGAAGGCTGGGTGAGCTGGAGGACGCTCATGCACAAGGCCGTCCCCGTGCCTCTGCCCACAGACAGACGCGCACACGCCCAGACGCCCACGTGCCCTCCCCAGGACACGTGCAGAGAGAGCCTTGTGCGCACTTGCTCAGCCACACCTGTGAGCACCCAGCAACTTGGAAACACCCAAAACAGAGCTGCCTGAGGGTGCAGGCAGGGCCAGTCCGTGCAGGCTTCTGGAGGAAGGGCGCCTCGGCTGGTGTGGTGGTGTTGGCGAGGGCTGTTAGAGCACAGTGCCTGGCACCTGGAGGTGTGGTCGGGTAGGGGACATCCAGGCCTGCACAGGGGCCTGCTGCACAGGGAGGGATGACCATGCTTCAGGGGGTGGGGTCAGGGCTGGGCCCCTGGCCTTCTGCCTTCTGTCATCATGTGCCTTCCGAGCAGGGCAATGTGGTCCTTTGGAAGCCCAGCGACACGGCCATGCTGGCCAGCTACGCCGTCTACCGCATCCTCCGCGAGGCTGGCCTGCCCCCCAACATCATCCAGTTTGTGCCAGCTGATGGGCCCACATTTGGGGACACGATTACCAGCTCAGAGCACCTGTGCGGCATCAACTTCACAGGCAGCGTGCCGTAAGTGGGGGGTGGGGAGTTGGGGGAGGCAGGGTGCTTCAGGGAGGTTCGCCTTGCACCTCTGTCCCGAGCTGGGCTGTGAGGAGCGAATGAGATGGCACGTGACACCGTCTGCCGCCGACCGGACTCACTTGCTGTGCTGCTGTTGGGGGGCCACTTCCCCTCTCGGACCCTCCGTATCTTCACTGTCCTAGTGCTGGCTCTGCTGCTCCACACACACGTCGCTCTACGTGGGACAGGACGACAGGGCCTGAACCCGGGTGGAGACCTGGGAATGAGCAGCAGGCACATTCGATCGCCTGTCTGTGGGTCGGGGTGGGAGTCAGCGGGAATGTCCGGGCTCGGGCAGGAGGCCTCGTTCACAAGGTGACACCCGAAGGCCCAGCTGCGGGAGGGTTGGGGCAAAGATGACTCACGTGTTGGCTGCTTTGAGTTTGGGGAGCCCACGGACCACCGGGTGGAGATGTCAGGGTCAGCACGGGGGTCCTCCCGGGTGTCACCGGGACCCCGGCGGCGGCTTCTCTCTGCTGGCCTCCGGCTCCCCCACCCGCCTCCCTCCGGGGTGTGCCGGGTGGCGTGGCGTTAGAATTGCTGAGGAGGGCCGTTTCCAAAGGCCTGCTCTGCCAGCACAGCCCCGCGGGGCCCTGCCTGTTAGCGGGCAGAGCAGGCTTGGCCCCCATTTGCCATGCTCTGATGAGCAGAGGCTCAAAGGTGGGAAAGCCATAAATTAGTATTAGCTACTGTGTCGCCGGCTCCCTGGTGATTAGCATTTTTATTGTTTTGTGGTGCTGAGGTTGGTCACACTCGGAGCCCAGGGAGGAGGCGGGGGCCTACGCTTCCTCTCCCAGGATCCTCCTCAGTTTGGCCTCTGGAGCCCCATGCAGATAGTGACAGTGTCTGTCCCCCACCGGCACCTAGTGTGCCCGGCACTGTCCTAACACTGGACTCATTGCAGTGAACCACAGAACAGCCCTGTCGTGGGATTGTTCCCTCCAGTTCCCAGATGAGGTGCAGGATTTGAGGCTCAGAGAGGTTAAGTAATGAGCAAAAGGTCACACAGCCATGGGTGTCTGAGTCAGAGCTTGAACCCAGTACTTCCTCCCCGCTCCCTGGTCTTCTCTGCACCATCTTGCCACCAAGGCTCCCCTTGCTGACTCCCCATAGGCCTGGGATGCTGCCCATTTCCAGCTGCCACCACCTACTGAGTCCCCCACCACCTCTGCTGGGACCCCTGCTCGCCTCCTGGGCTGTTGACCCTGGCGTTTCTCACTTGGCTTTTCGGCCGCTTCTGGTGGGACCTGTGCCCTACCCCCCCCCCCCCCCCACGACCTTCACCCTCAGATACCCAGGCTGGCTCCCTAATCCCCACCCTGTCCTCTGATTTCAGCACCTTTAAAAACCTGTGGAAGCAGGTAGCCCAGAACCTGGATCGCTATCGCACCTTCCCACGCCTGGCCGGAGGTAAGGGTCCCTCTCCCTGCCCCCTCCCCGGTGGCTCCAGGGACCCCTCCCTTTCCTGGCCATCATGAAAGAGGAGAGGATGCAGCCATAGGTAGGGTCGTGCTGCAGGAACTGAGCCCTGGGGGGCCTTAGGTACAGAACCTCGCTTTGGCAGGCACTGGGGGTGTGCAGAGCACCTGTGCCTCAGGATGCATTTTTCTTTCTGTCATTCATTCATTCATGCCTCATTCATGCAGCAATTTAAGTACCATGAGTAGGGAAGGAGCCCTGGCATTGACATGGGTGGACCCCCTCTTCTCTTGCTGGGTTGGGGGGTTAGGGGAAAGCTGTGCCACTTCTGGGAGGGGACTGGGGGCCTAGGATTCTGCCATTTCCTCTGTCATTGTATTGGGCAGCACCCTGGCCCTGGCCTCAGTTATTTCATCTGTATAATGGGGGAGTTGTTCCTGATGACCCCTGATGCCCTTCACCCTTGGGCATCAGATTTTTCATCTGTAGAGTGGGAGAATAGGCCTGGCTCATTGGTTTCTGGGATGCTGTCCAGCTCTCACTCTGTGCCTCTCCTGCTCTCATCCGCCTGGTATGGGGGAGCTGATTACAGGGCCCCGTGGATAGGTGTAGGCAGTGTGGTGGGCCCCTGAGCTGGCCGGAGGAGCCTGCTCCTTCATTCATTCCCCACCCTGGCCCCTGTAGAGTGCGGTGGGAAGAACTTCCACTTTGTGCACCGCTCAGCGGACGTGGACAGCGTGGTGAGCGGGACCCTGCGCTCAGCCTTCGAGTACAGTGGCCAGAAGTGCTCAGCCTGCTCCCGCCTCTACGTGCCTCACTCGCTGTGGCCTCAGATCAAAAAGCGGCTGCTGGAGGAGCACAGCAGGATCAAAGTGGGCGACGTGAGTGCTGCCTCCATCCCTGCCTCCATCCCTGCCTCAGCCCAGCGGGCGGCTGATGGGACTGGAGGTTCCCGTGGGTGGGGCTGGTGTGCGGGAGGGGCCTTCCTTTGTCGGGGCCCTGGCAGCTCAGTCTCTTCTGGTGTCTCCCCTGCCTGCAGCCTGCAGAAGACTTCGGGACCTTCTTCTCTGCAGTGATTGATGCCAAGGTACGGGCTGGAATCCAGTTGTTTCTGGGGGGCTGAGGCTGGACTGGGTGGGAGAGGGAGGAAGAGATATCGGGGCCTCAAAGGGGGACAGCCCCACCCCGCTGCTTCCAGGAAGGCAGCCACATTGCCACCCTGCCTCCAACTTGTTAAAGGGCAGAATCCTCCAACCAGAGAACTCGCCTCCTGCACACCCTGCAGCCAAGCTCAGCAAGCCCCTTTAAGTGCATATTCATACACAGAGATGCAATTAGGCCGCCTGCATACCTGTGTGCATAAACCTAATTGTGCACGCATGAACACGTTCATGTGTAGGCATGCGTGTCAGCTTTCCACAGAAATGCATACACATTCATACATACATATCTCCATACAAGAACAAATCCACCCGTGTGTGCATGTAAAGATATTCATGTACATGTTTGTATTTAGAGGCACATGTGTAGGTCTACATAGATAAACATGTGCATGTTACAGGCATACAGATGGGGTGGGCAAAAGTAGGTTTATAGTTGTAATATAAGTAATACAATAATAAATCGATAATACAAGAATAAACTGTGATTCACGTACTCACAATTGTAAACCTACTATTGCCCATTGTGTATATCTACATGCTTTAACAAAGCAACATGGCCATGCATGTGCCCGAATACATATATGTCATGTGTGTTTGGTTATATTTATATGTGAATATATACCTGTAGTTCTAATACATACACACACACAAGCATGCGTGTCTGCCCTTGTCCCTGCCATGGCTTGTCCAGACACTCCGGGCCCTCCCCTCCTCCATTTCAGAATTCAGGTCCTTCTGGAACAGGTGTATTGGGGTGAGTGTACCGCAGGGCTGCTGCTGGGAATGGTCCCCTAGCCGGTCTGTGACACCCTTCCTCCCTGCCCCTGCAGTCCTTTGGTCGCATCAAGAAGTGGCTGGATCACGCCCGCTCCTCGCCCAGCCTCACTGTCCTGGCGGGCGGCAAGTGTGACGACTCTGTGGGCTACTTCGTGGAGCCCTGCATTGTGGAGAGCAAGGACCCTCAGGAGTCCATCATGAAGGAGGTGACTGGGCGGGTGGCTGGGAGCACGGGAGGACAGCCTCCCACTCAGCACAGGACGCACACAGGGCCCTGGCCCATGGTCGTCTTCTCGGGGTGTATTCCAATTCCGGTTGAGGAAAGGGAGGCCCTAGACAGCGAATATCACACCCAGTGAGAGCAGAGCCAGGCCTTGAGCTCAGGCCTCCTGACCCCAAACCCAGTGCTGGCCCTGCCACCCTGGCCATTGTCGTAGCACTTCCATTGCTCATGCCCTTACAACAGTCTTCTCAGCTGACATTGACCTGCTCACCTGTGGCCGCCCACAGCTGGCCCTTGATTGAAGTGAGGGCTGTATTATCAGTCCCATTTTACAGATGAGAAACTGAGGCCCCAGGAGATCAAGACACCTTGGTGGCAGCAGGGACAGTATATTGTTGGGCAGTTCCTGGACCAGCTGTTGCCAGAAGCCTACGGTTTCCATGGGCTTGGGCTCGTGCCTCTACGGGTGTGGGTTTGGCTGGCAGGGGCCCAGAAAGTGTCCTTGGACCTTTTGCCACCGTGGGATGGGGCGGGCAGGGCAGGAGCTGGGCACGGTTCTGTCCCGGAGGGAATCTGGAGGGACACTGCGTACGCCAGGCCCTACTTGAAGGGGCTGAGGTGTGGACTGGGGCCTGGGGACCGGGACTGAGAATAGAGGCAGAGGCCAGAGCAGGCTGGGAAGCCTCAGGGCACTGGTCCAGGCTGATGCTGACCTTGGACTTCTCACTTCTCTCCCAGGAGATCTTCGGGCCTGTGCTGACCGTGTACGTCTACCCAGACGACAAGTACAGGGAGACACTGCGGCTGGTGGACAGCACTACCAGCTACGGCCTCACGGGGGCAGTGTTCGCCCAGGATAAGTGAGTGGCCACAGCCCCTCTGCTCTAGGCCTGGTGTCCCGTCCACACCCTGGACACTGCCCTCCTGGACATGGTCTTAGTAATAATGCCGCCCTTGCTTTCTGTCCACTTCCCTCACCTCAGCCCTGGCTGGCAGGCAGGCCTCCCAAGCGCAGATACCCAGAGGCAGCCCAGCTTTGTTAAAGTGCAAGTTCTGGGGCCCACTATCGAATCTGGATCTAGGGTAGGCCTGGGAGTGGGAGCTTCTGCCCAGCTCCCGAGTCTGAGGGGCCCTGCTCCTCGAGATCATCGTCTCAGCTGCAGAGTGGGACACGGGCTCAGGCCAGGGTGCACTGCTCACCTTGCAGAGGCAGGATTTGAACCTTTGCTTTTCCCTCCTCCGTGGCTCCCCTTGTCTGCCTCTAAGAGAGGGGATGGAGGTGGGAGTGGAACCTGAGGGGCAGGCTGGGGGCTTAGGGGTCCCCCAGTTCCCGAGGGACAGGAAAATTGGACCAGGATGGGCCACTCCCTTGAGTGTGTGCTGCCTGACCCACACCCTCAGTCCTCGCAGGAGCCCCACGAGGGGACGTGAAACCCCCTTTGCAGAGGGGAAGCTGAGGCTCAGACCCTGAGTCACCTGCCCAAGGGCCCACAGCTGGTGGCTGACCCAGCACAGCCCCAGGATGGGCCTAGTGCTCACAGGATAGCCAGCCTGGGCTGGGGCTGGGGCTGGACCTGGGCTGGAGCCGTGGGTGAGCTGGCTGCCCTGCCTTGTAGGGACGTTGTCCGGGAGGCCACCGAGATGCTGAGGAACGCTGCTGGCAACTTCTACATCAACGACAAGTCCACTGGCTCAGTGGTGGGCCAGCAGCCCTTTGGGGGGGCCCGAGCCTCTGGTGAGTGGGTCTGTTTCCAGAGGGGAGCCAAGTTTCTATGGGAGACTCGAGAGCCTTCGTTCCAAGGGTGTTAAGAGTAATAAGAACAGCACTGTACTCACCCCGAGTCTTTTCAGCAACCTGGTGACCAGGGTGCTAAATTCTCCCCATTTTACAGAGGAGGAAACTGAGGCACGGGGTGGTGAAGTGACTCGCTCAAGGGCACATGGCTAGGAAGTGGTGGAGCTGGCATTGGACCCAGCTCCCGCAGCCTGTACCACCATGGCCCAGGCCATTTTGGTCCAACTCCCTCCTACTTATAGGTGGGGAGACTGAGGCTCAGATTGGGCTGGCGACTTTCTAAGATCCCAGCTGCCTAGTGGCAGAGCTGGTGCTCTCCACAGTGTCCCCTCTGCCTCCGAGACACCCCAGGCAGGTGGGGTACATGGACCCCAGGAGTGCCGGCATCCTGTCCACTCCCAGTCCCGGCCCCACCCGGCCTCCCGCTAAGGGGCTCCTCAGAGGTGCGCTTCGGAAACGCTCCTGTGCGCACATTTTGTTTTAGTTTAAATGCTGGTGCCCCATTCATTCCCTCAGATCCTCCCCTCGCCTTTCCCTCCTGCCCAGAGCTGTTGTGTCTTTTTCCCACAGGAACCAATGACAAGCCCGGGGGGCCCCACTACATCCTGCGGTGGACGTCGCCCCAGGTCATCAAGGAGACCCACAAACCTCTGGGGGACTGGCGCTACTCGTACATGCAGTGAGCCCCTTGGCACCTCCGCCGTTCACCTGTTTGTCCGTCCAGGTGACTGACCTCGGTGCACTGGGCCTACCCAGCCCCTCCACCCTGCTCCCTGGAGGGCAGCCCCTTTTCTAGAGCCAAGGGCTGGCCCTGAGCCCCCCACTGGCCCGTATCCTGGCCTGTCCCACATCTCGGGGTCAGGTGCCCAGCCCTGGTTTGATCCTGCTGGGAAGGGACAGGCGTGCTGCCCCTCATCCCATCGGCCGTCCTAGGAATTACCTCTCAGAGGGTGACCTTGGTGCCGGCTGGCTCGCCATCTTTTCTCCTCTTGCTTCTGCACTGTGGCCCAGTGGTGTCGCAGGGGTGGGGAACGTTTGGCCCGAGGGCCATGTAAGGCCCACAGAATCGTTTGGTCTGGCCCTGCCAAGGCATTAGGGGTGAGTTAATTAAATGTTTGACTGAATATAGCAGGCTGATTTTTAAGTTGATAATGTTGTCTGGCCCACGAATGATGTTATAAATATTCAAATGGCCCTTGGCAGAAAAAAGGTTCCCCACCCCTGGTTTAGGGACTTGGGGAATGACAGTGGGGCAGCTCCCAATCCCTTGAGGGAACGGAGGCAGCTCTGGGCCCCTTGGCAACCTCATTACCCACAGGGCTCCTGGCCTTGGCCCTGGCGTCTCCAGGGCTGCAGGAGTGGGTGTGACCAGGGCGGTCTGCAGGGTGCCAGCGCACTAGCTGACCTTGCCCTCTTTGGTCTGGGTCATCCTCCTTTCACACTAGCTCTTTGCCCAGCCACACGAGCCAGTGGGTACCTGTGCCTGACCTTAAGCCTTAGATGCCCATGTGCCTTTCTCCAGGGCTCCTGTCTGCCCATGTAATTCCTGACCGTCTCCATGTGGTGAGGCTGGGGGGCCATTGGAGGCCACCTGCCAAGATGTGGGACATGCTGGTCCTTCCTGTTGGGGCTGGGATTTTGGGAACTGGATGGGCCCAGCCTCCAGGACAGCCACCCTCAGCTGCGTTGGCCTGGTTTCCCTGCGGGAGCTCAGTTCCCACTGGCTGTGGTAGCACAGGCCCAAGTAGATGTTGCTCCCACTCTCCCAGCCCCCTGAGACCTACCCTGGGTCCCCGTCCTGCCAGGACCTGGGATTGCCCGTAGAATCTTCTTCCTTTGCATGCGAGTGGCTTTGCGTGGACTGGCCTTGGGGGGCCTGTTCTTTGTTTGATGCAGCCAGTCGGTGGACTCTCTAGGACAGCGGTCAGCAAACTGCGGCTCACGAGCCACATGAGACTCTTTGGCCCCTTGAGTGTAGCCACGAAGTTTCAATTGCACTGTACGTGCGCGCCCGCACGTGGTATTTTGTGGAAGAGCCACACTCAAGGGGCCGCAGTTTGCCGACCACTGCTCTAGGACAACTAGGTTGGGTTCTGAGTGGCCAGGGATCTGTAAGGGGTGACTTTGGAGAGCAGTTTTTATGGAGCTGTAAAAGTGCTGGGCCCTTCTCAAGGACCGCTGTCAGGGGCTC
The DNA here is from genome assembly GCF_014108235.1 of Myotis myotis. Taxonomy (NCBI): domain Eukaryota; kingdom Metazoa; phylum Chordata; class Mammalia; order Chiroptera; family Vespertilionidae; genus Myotis; species Myotis myotis. The sequence continues at coordinate 9,714,139 of NW_023416324.1, read as the reverse complement.
CCCACAGGGTAGGGTGGCCATTGCCCAAGTGCCAGGACCTCGCACTGGGCCAGCGGTCAGGGGTGAGTGCTGATGCCGCCTGGCAGGGTGCGGGTTCTGCACCGTTTCCCACAAGGCGCCAGGTCAGGAGGCTGAGAGATGTTCCTGGTTCTGCTGGCTCTACACTGTGAGGTGCCATGGGACTCGCCCTGACGTCACCCAATAAAATACCTGTGACTTAACCAAATCGGTCTTTCTGGTGGGGGTGGGGGACAGCTTCTAAGTCTGATGGCATTTTCAGCGTGTCATTGGGTGTGAGGAGTGCAGTGCCCTCGGTGCTATGGAAGGAAGGGCAGGCACTGATGTATGGGAATACCTGCTGCGGTGGTGGGAGCTCTGGAGCCAGATGGGCTGGGTTCAAATCCCAGCTCCAAAAAGCTGTGCAACCTCTCTGGCCTTCTGTCTCTCCATCTGTAAGATGGGAAAAGTAATATATGTGATATGTATGCCCACACAGTTGTCATGAGAATTAAATGAGTTAATCAATGTGTTTAGAACAACGCCAGACACAGAATTCATGGTTCGTCAATGTTGCGCATTTACCCATTGTGTAACAGCCACTGCTATGTGCTGTGATAAGTTTACATGCCTGGATATTTTAGCTAAATGTTATTCTAGATGTTTCTGTGAAGGTGTTCTTGAATGAGATTAACATTTAAATCAGTGGACTTTGAGAAAGCAGATTACCCTCCATAATGTGGGTGGGCCTCATCCAATCAGTTGAAGGCCTTAACAGAAAAAGACCGACCTTCCCGAACAAGAAGGAATTCTGCCAGGAGACTGCCTGTGGACTCAGCCGCAGCTCCTCCCGGGCCTCCGGGCTGCCAGCCTACTGGCAGAATTTGGATTTCCTGACCCCACAGTCTTGTGAGCCATTTCCTTACAATAAACCTGTCTCTCTGTGCGCCTCCATTTGCTTCTGTTTATCTGGAGAACCCTGAGAATAACGTGCCAGGGACTTGGTTTCTCCCGAGTGCCTGAGGGAGCAGGTGCTGCCATGCCCCCGTTCTGCAGTGAGGACAGTGCAGAAAGGTAAGGGGCCCTGCCAAGCGTGTGTCATCACTGGTACAGAAGCACAGGGCTGTCCAGTTCCGGAACCCGCTCTTTCCTCCACGCAGATGTTCATACACGGCGCTGACTGCCTTGCAAAGACCCGCTCAGCTGCCAAATGACAGGGGAGCAACTGTGGCCACTTAGCTTGAGCCCAGTTTCTGGGTCTGAGCCCACCTGGGCCAGCTGACTTAGAGGGGGTCACGTGTGTCTTGGCCTGTCCCCACCCACAGAGAATGTATAGGGGTGTCACCTATGCCAGCTCCTGGCCGACAGGCTGACTTGGAGCTCCTGGGGGTCCAGAGGAAGCATTGGGTACAGACCCACCCTCTTGAGAGAGTCATGCCATTTCCATTCATTCCCCCACCACACTGACACCCCTATCCCGGGTCCAGCAATCTGGGCTGTTGGCATGGAGGGTCTCAGAGCTCTGGGAGGGGGTTGAAGACTACCCTTGGCAGAGCCCCCACCCTGCTCAACCAGGGGCTACCACTGATTCGTGCAAGAGGGGGCTTGACCCGGACAAAGGGTAGTACCCAGTGCCCAGGCTGGAATTTATGGAAGTTAAGGATGGCAACTGCATTTTGTAGTCCTTACTAATGTTTTTGCATGTATGGAGTGACTTGCTCAAGGCCACACTGAGACAGCAGCAGAGCTGGCTGACCACTGGCTAAGAGCATTAGCTACCTAATCTCATGAAGCCTTGACAGTGGCCTTGCTAGGTAAGGCACGCCGAGGTGTGAGAGTTACTTCAATCATCTGTGCCTCAGTCTCCTCATCTGCAAAATGGGAGCCATAGAATGTACCTTTAGGGCTGCCGTATCTGAGGATGTGACGTCTAAAGCCTTGAGCACAGTGCCCTTGCCGGTTTGCTCAGTGGATAGAGCATTGGCCTATGGACTGAAGGGTCACAGATTCAATTCTAGTCAAGGGCATGTACCTTGGTTGTAGGCTCAACCCCTGGCCCTGGTTGGGGCACGTGTGAGAGGTAACCAATGGATGTGTCCCTCTCACATTGATGTTTCTCTCTCCCCCTCTCCCTTCCACTCTTTTAAAAAAAAAAATCAATGGAAAAATATCCTTGGGTAAGGATTAACAACAACAACTAAAAAGTGTGCTAATCTAGGTGCATGGAAACAATGGATAGGGCTTAAGGCAAAGATAAAGCCTTGAGCATGCACCAGTGGATCTATTTACTACACTGGCCTCCAGATGGACCACACAGGAACCGAGGATGGACGTGTGGTGGGGGAATGAATGGAAATGGCGTGACTCTGAAGAGGGTGGGTCTGCACCCTAATGCTTCCTCTGTACCCCCAGGAGCTCCGAGTAGCCTGTCGGCCAGGAGCTGGCACAGGTGACCTTCATTTCCTTAGAGTTCATGCCTGACTGGCCGCCCCTGGGACTGCGGTGGCACGGACATCTGGCCTCAGTCAAATGGTTCACGCTCCAAGCACGGACCTGCGCTGGGCCCCAGTCACAGGGAAATGAAGAGACTCCATGGGCCGGCACGGACACGGGGACTTACTGTGGTGACCATGCAAAGAGGCCTTGGGTACCTGCTCGGGTACTGGGCTCTCAGGAGCCACCAGCCCCCTGGTCTGGGAGGCGAGGGAGGGCAGAGGAAACGGAGCGAGCAGTGACTTGGAGCTACCGCCTGCCCCAGTTAAATGGAGGCGGAGGTGCCGGTGGGGAGGGCAGGGAATGACAGTGGTAGAGGAGCAGCTGGAAGTCAGGGACCTGGTGGAGCAGGTGGTAAGGAGCATGAGCTGTGAGGTCCATAGCCCTGGGTTCACCCCCGGCCCTCCTACTAACCAGCAGGATGACCTTGAGTAGTTGGTCAACCTCTGGCCTCCATTAGGCCTCCCACAGAAGGCATTAGGCTCCTGAGCCTTGGTTTCCTCATCTGTACAATGGGGGCAAAATCCTTCCCACACTGTGCTGAGCAGACGTAATGCTGTTTGAAAGCATCGCAGAGGCTCCATAAAGGTGGCTTCCCTTCCCTTTGGCTCTTATTGGGCTTGTGGTCATTTGGAACCTCCAGATCCTTTTCTGGTTGAGACATAGCCTGCTGGAAGTCACCCAGCCAAGAGTGGTGAGGAGGCATAAGTGGGTCTCTGGCCTCAACTGACCCTTATATCCCCGAGCTCCAGGGCCCACTCCACTGTTAACTTCTAACCTCTCACAGGCTGGGCCCCCTGAGAAGTGGCTCTGAGGCCTCCCTGGTGACCCTCCTCCGAAGTGTCTGAACCAAGTCAGCTGGTGGGGGGGGGGGGGGGTATCTCCCAGACCTTTGGGGAGACCCTCCGTGCCACACCCTAAGCCAGATTGGAGCTGGGTTCCCAGCTGCCCGGCTTTCCCTGGATGGGGGAGCACTGGTAGGAAAGAAACAGGTGAGTAGGAGGGGAAGGGCTGATGCAGCCCCCAGTCCCTGGGGTTGGGTTCCTCTTGGGGGCTCCTGTGCTCCATGGGAGGGGAGGAAGGAAACTGAGGGCAGCCTCCTCCAGCCCCACTTTTCCGTAAGCACCTCGGGGGAGCAGACACAAGGCAATGGGCAGCTTCTCCAGGGCGCCCCATTTCCACGGCTGCCCCCACCCCATGTACTTTGCATGAGCTTGTCCTGGCTCTCCCTCACCTTGGCAGCCAGTGGCCACACAGGTGTGTGCATAGGGACCTCAGGCCCTGAACTAGGCCATGAGGGGGACAGTTGTGTCGGGCCTGGGCCACCAGGGCATGTGCTGTGTGTGCAGCCCTGAAGGAGAGTCATGGTGACGCAGTGTCCCAGGCGCCTGCCCTCAGGGCGGTCAGTGACTCAGCCACATCCAGTTGCCTCTCAGATGATGTCAAGGCCAGAGGACCGTAGAGACTCTATCGCCCGGCCCAGGGCGTCTCAGCGCGGGGTCTGCGGACAAGCCCAAGCCTGGCGGCGCCCTGGATTCTCAGCTGCATTTGCCAGGTGTTGCATTCACGTCCAGGACTTTCATCAGAATCTCCCAAGGATCCCTGCCCCTGCATGTGAGTCCAGTTTACAGGAGGGGAATGGAGGCCAGAGAATGGAAGGGGCCTGCCCAAGGGCAGCCTGCGCACAGACTGCCACAGAGCTGGACCGGAAGCCGAGACGTCTGACCTCTGCCCATTGCTCCTTCGGATTTGGGTCCTCAGGGGGCTCCTCCGTCCACGCTGACAGCCACACTAAGAAGCTCTCCCTGTCCAGGGGAACCCGTGTTCCTTCCACGTTGGATCTACTTGGTTGCCACCACTCCCATCAGCCCCACTTTGAGCCTTGGATTCCTTCAATCCACTAACCTGCTCTGTGGCTTTGAATAAGTTACTGTCCCTCTCTGAATCTCAGTCTCCTCATCTGCTAAATGGGGAAACAGAGGAGGTAGTGAGAATCAAATGGGATGACGGAGCGTGGTGAGTGCTCAGCAGTGAGCCCTCGGAACACAGTTTCAATAGAAATGGCCAGTGCTCCTGGTCACCGTCACTCCCCCCAGGCTGTGGCACAGGCCCTGCCCCCCTCCCACCCCAACACACACACAGAACTCCTTATCTCCTCTCTGCTGGCGACACAGCCTGGGGCATCACGGAGCTGTCCTGACTCGCTTTACACTTGAATGGGGTTGAGGGGAAACCACCTTAGAGTCTGGCTGTGTGATTTGAATCTCAGCTCTGTGGTTTGTACAACCCAGGGGGAGTTTCTTAACCTCCCCGTGCCTCAGTTTCCTCATCTGTGAACTGGGGTTAGAAACACTTCCAGTTTTCGTGAGCATTAAGAGAGATGGAGACTGCCCGGGCCGGTGTGGCTCAATGGTTTAGCATCGACCTGTGAACCAGAAGGTCATGGTTCGATTGATACCCGGTCAGGGTACATGCCCTGGTTACAGGCTCAAGCCCCAGTGTGGGGCGTGCAGGAAGCAGCTGTTCAATGATTCTCATCGTTGATGTTTTTATCTCTCTCTCCCTCTCCCTTCCTCTCTGACATCAATTTAAAGAGAGAGGGAGGGAGGGAGAGAGAGATAAAAACATCAACGATGAGAATCATTGAACAGCTGCTTCCTGGGACCGCGGTGGCACGGACGTCCGGCCTCAGTCAAATGGTTCACGCTCCAAGCCCGGACCTGTGCTGGGCCCCAGTCACAGGGAAATGAAGAGACTCCATGGGCCGGCACGGACACGGGGACTTACTGTGGTGACCATGCAAAGAGGCCTTGGGCACCTGCTAGGGTACTGGGCTCTCAGGAGCCACCAGCCCCCTGGTCTGGGAGGCGAGGGAGTGCAGAGGAAACGGAGCGAGCAGTGGCTTGGAGCTACCGCCTGCCCCAGTTAAATGGAGGCGGAGGTGCCGGTGGGGAGGGCAGGGAATGACAGTGGTAGAGGAGCAGCTGGAAGTCAGGGACCTGGTGGAGCAGGTGGTAAGGAGCATGAGCTGTGAGGTCCATAGCCCTGGGTTCACCCCCGGCCCTCCTACTAACCAGCAGGATGACCTTGAGTAGTTGGTCGACCTCTGGCCTCCATTAGGCCTCCCACAGAAGGCATTAGGCTCCTGAGCCTTGGTTTCCTCATCTGTACAATGGGGGCAAAATCCTTCCCACACTGTGCTGAGCAGACGTAATGCTGTTTGAAAGCATCGCAGAGGCTCCATAAAGGTGGCTTCCCTTCCCTTTGGCTCTTATTGGGCTTGTGGTCATTTGGAACCTCCAGATCCTTTTCTGGTTGAGACATAGCCTGCTGGAAGTCACCCAGCCAAGAGTGGTGAGGAGGCATAAGTGGGTCTCTGGCCTCAACTGACCCTTATATCCCCGAGCTCCAGGGCCCACTCCACTGTTAACTTCTAACCTCTCACAGGCTGGGCCCCCTGAGAAGTGGCTCTGAGGCCTCCCTGGTGACCCTCCTCCGAAGTGTCTGAACCAAGTCAGCTGGTGGGGGGGGGGGGGTATCTCCCAGACCTTTGGGGAGACCCTCCGTGCCACACCCTAAGCCAGATTGGAGCTGGGTTCCCAGCTGCCCGGCTTTCCCTGGATGGGGGAGCACTGGTAGGAAAGAAGCAGGTGAGTAGGAGGGAAGGGCTGATGCAGCCCCCAGTCCCCGGGGTTGGGTTCCTCTTGGGGGCTCCTGTGCTCCATGGGAGGGGAGGAAGGAAACTGAGGGCAGCCTCCTCCAGCCCCACTTTTCCGTAAGCACCTCGGGGGAGCAGACACAAGGCAATGGGCAGCTTCTCCAGGGCGCCCCATTTCCACGGCTGCCCCCACCCCATGTACTTTGCATGAGCTTGTCCTGGCTCTCCCTCACCTTGGCAGCCAGTGGCCACACAGGTGTGTGCATAGGGACCTCAGGCCCTGAACTAGGCCATGAGGGTGACAGTTGTGTCGGGCCTGGGCCACCAGGGCATGTGCTGTGTGTGCAGCCCTGAAGGAGAGTCATGGTGACGCAGTGTCCCAGGCACCTGCCCTCAGGGCGGTCAGTGACTCAGCCACATCCAGTTGCCTCTCAGATGATGTCAAGGCCAGAGGACCGTAGAGACTCTATCGCCCGGCCCAGGGCGTCTCAGCGCGGGGTCTGCGGACAAGCCCAAGCCTGGCGGCGCCCTGGATTCTCAGCTGCATTTGCCAGGTGTTGCATTCACGTCCAGGACTTTCATCAGAATCTCCCAAGGATCCCTGCCCCTGCATGTGAGTCCAGTTTACAGGAGGGGAATGGAGGCCAGAGAATGGAAGGGGCCTGCCCAAGGGCAGCCTGCGCACAGACTGCCACAGAGCTGGACCGGAAGCCGAGACGTCTGACCTCTGCCCATTGCTCCTTCGGATTTGGGTCCTCAGGGGGCTCCTCCGTCCACGCTGACAGCCACACTAAGAAGCTCTCCCTGTCCAGGGGAACCCGTGTTCCTTCCACGTTGGATCTACTTGGTTGCCACCACTCCCATCAGCCCCACTTTGAGCCTTGGATTCCTTCAATCCACTAACCTGCTCTGTGGCTTTGAATAAGTTACTGTCCCTCTCTGAATCTCAGTCTCCTCATCTGCTAAATGGGGAAACAGAGGAGGTAGTGAGAATCAAATGGGATGACGGAGCGTGGTGAGTGCTCAGCAGTGAGCCCTCGGAACACAGTTTCAATAGAAATGGCCAGTGCTCCTGGTCACCGTCACTCCCCCCAGGCTGTGGCACAGGCCCTGCCCCCCTCCCACCCCAACACACACACAGAACTCCTTATCTCCTCTCTGCTGGCGACACAGCCTGGGGCATCACGGAGCTGTCCTGACTCGCTTTACACTTGAATGGGGTTGAGGGGAAACCACCTTAGAGTCTGGCTGTGTGATTTGAATCTCAGCTCTGTGGTTTGTACAACCCAGGGGGAGTTTCTTAACCTCCCCGTGCCTCAGTTTCCTCATCTGTGAACTGGGGTTAGAAACACTTCCAGTTTTCGTGAGCATTAAGAGAGATGGAGACTGCCCGGGCCGGTGTGGCTCAATGGTTTAGCATCGACCTGTGAACCAGAAGGTCATGGTTCGATTGATACCCGGTCAGGGTACATGCCCTGGTTACAGGCTCAAGCCCCAGTGTGGGGCGTGCAGGAAGCAGCTGTTCAATGATTCTCATCGTTGATGTTTTTATCTCTCTCTCCCTCTCCCTTCCTCTCTGACATCAATTTAAAGAGAGAGGGAGGGAGGGAGAGAGAGATAAAAACATCAACGATGAGAATCATTGAACAGCTGCTTCCTGGGACCGCGGTGGCACGGACGTCCGGCCTCAGTCAAATGGTTCACGCTCCAAGCCCGGACCTGTGCTGGGCCCCAGTCACAGGGAAATGAAGAGACTCCATGGGCCGGCACGGACACGGGGACTTACTGTGGTGACCATGCAAAGAGGCCTTGGGCACCTGCTAGGGTACTGGGCTCTCAGGAGCCACCAGCCCCCTGGTCTGGGAGGCGAGGGAGTGCAGAGGAAACGGAGCGAGCAGTGGCTTGGAGCTACCGCCTGCCCCAGTTAAATGGAGGCGGAGGTGCCGGTGGGGAGGGCAGGGAATGACAGTGGTAGAGGAGCAGCTGGAAGTCAGGGACCTGGTGGAGCAGGTGGTAAGGAGCATGAGCTGTGAGGTCCATAGCCCTGGGTTCACCCCCGGCCCTCCTACTAACCAGCAGGATGACCTTGAGTAGTTGGTCGACCTCTGGCCTCCATTAGGCCTCCCACAGAAGGCATTAGGCTCCTGAGCCTTGGTTTCCTCATCTGTACAATGGGGGCAAAATCCTTCCCACACTGTGCTGAGCAGACGTAATGCTGTTTGAAAGCATCGCAGAGGCTCCATAAAGGTGGCTTCCCTTCCCTTTGGCTCTTATTGGGCTTGTGGTCATTTGGAACCTCCAGATCCTTTTCTGGTTGAGACATAGCCTGCTGGAAGTCACCCAGCCAAGAGTGGTGAGGAGGCATAAGTGGGTCTCTGGCCTCAACTGACCCTTATATCCCCGAGCTCCAGGGCCCACTCCACTGTTAACTTCTAACCTCTCACAGGCTGGGCCCCCTGAGAAGTGGCTCTGAGGCCTCCCTGGTGACCCTCCTCCGAAGTGTCTGAACCAAGTCAGCTGGTGGGGGGGGGGGGGGGTATCTCCCAGACCTTTGGGGAGACCCTCCGTGCCACACCCTAAGCCAGATTGGAGCTGGGTTCCCAGCTGCCCGGCTTTCCCTGGATGGGGGAGCACTGGTAGGAAAGAAGCAGGTGAGTAGGAGGGAAGGGCTGATGCAGCCCCCAGTCCCCGGGGTTGGGTTCCTCTTGGGGGCTCCTGTGCTCCATGGGAGGGGAGGAAGGAAACTGAGGGCAGCCTCCTCCAGCCCCACTTTTCCGTAAGCACCTCGGGGGAGCAGACACAAGGCAATGGGCAGCTTCTCCAGGGCGCCCCATTTCCACGGCTGCCCCCACCCCATGTACTTTGCATGAGCTTGTCCTGGCTCTCCCTCACCTTGGCAGCCAGTGGCCACACAGGTGTGTGCATAGGGACCTCAGGCCCTGAACTAGGCCATGAGGGTGACAGTTGTGTCGGGCCTGGGCCACCAGGGCATGTGCTGTGTGTGCAGCCCTGAAGGAGAGTCATGGTGACGCAGTGTCCCAGGCACCTGCCCTCAGGGCGGTCAGTGACTCAGCCACATCCAGTTGCCTCTCAGATGATGTCAAGGCCAGAGGACCGTAGAGACTCTATCGCCCGGCCCAGGGCGTCTCAGCGCGGGGTCTGCGGACAAGCCCAAGCCTGGCGGCGCCCTGGATTCTCAGCTGCATTTGCCAGGTGTTGCATTCACGTCCAGGACTTTCATCAGAATCTCCCAAGGATCCCTGCCCCTGCATGTGAGTCCAGTTTACAGGAGGGGAATGGAGGCCAGAGAATGGAAGGGGCCTGCCCAAGGGCAGCCTGCGCACAGACTGCCACAGAGCTGGACCGGAAGCCGAGACGTCTGACCTCTGCCCATTGCTCCTTCGGATTTGGGTCCTCAGGGGGCTCCTCCGTCCACGCTGACAGCCACACTAAGAAGCTCTCCCTGTCCAGGGGAACCCGTGTTCCTTCCACGTTGGATCTACTTGGTTGCCACCACTCCCATCAGCCCCACTTTGAGCCTTGGATTCCTTCAATCCACTAACCTGCTCTGTGGCTTTGAATAAGTTACTGTCCCTCTCTGAATCTCAGTCTCCTCATCTGCTAAATGGGGAAACAGAGGAGGTAGTGAGAATCAAATGGGATGACGGAGCGTGGTGAGTGCTCAGCAGTGAGCCCTCGGAACACAGTTTCAATAGAAATGGCCAGTGCTCCTGGTCACCGTCACTCCCCCCAGGCTGTGGCACAGGCCCTGCCCCCCTCCCACCCCAACACACACACAGAACTCCTTATCTCCTCTCTGCTGGCGACACAGCCTGGGGCATCACGGAGCTGTCCTGACTCGCTTTACACTTGAATGGGGTTGAGGGGAAACCACCTTAGAGTCTGGCTGTGTGATTTGAATCTCAGCTCTGTGGTTTGTACAACCCAGGGGGAGTTTCTTAACCTCCCCGTGCCTCAGTTTCCTCATCTGTGAACTGGGGTTAGAAACACTTCCAGTTTTCGTGAGCATTAAGAGAGATGGAGACTGCCCGGGCCGGTGTGGCTCAATGGTTTAGCATCGACCTGTGAACCAGAAGGTCATGGTTCGATTGATACCCGGTCAGGGTACATGCCCTGGTTACAGGCTCAAGCCCCAGTGTGGGGCGTGCAGGAAGCAGCTGTTCAATGATTCTCATCGTTGATGTTTTTATCTCTCTCTCCCTCTCCCTTCCTCTCTGACATCAATTTAAAGAGAGAGGGAGGGAGGGAGAGAGAGATAAAAACATCAACGATGAGAATCATTGAACAGCTGCTTCCTGGGACCGCGGTGGCACGGACGTCCGGCCTCAGTCAAATGGTTCACGCTCCAAGCCCGGACCTGTGCTGGGCCCCAGTCACAGGGAAATGAAGAGACTCCATGGGCCGGCACGGACACGGGGACTTACTGTGGTGACCATGCAAAGAGGCCTTGGGCACCTGCTAGGGTACTGGGCTCTCAGGAGCCACCAGCCCCCTGGTCTGGGAGGCGAGGGAGTGCAGAGGAAACGGAGCGAGCAGTGGCTTGGAGCTACCGCCTGCCCCAGTTAAATGGAGGCGGAGGTGCCGGTGGGGAGGGCAGGGAATGACAGTGGTAGAGGAGCAGCTGGAAGTCAGGGACCTGGTGGAGCAGGTGGTAAGGAGCATGAGCTGTGAGGTCCATAGCCCTGGGTTCACCCCCGGCCCTCCTACTAACCAGCAGGATGACCTTGAGTAGTTGGTCGACCTCTGGCCTCCATTAGGCCTCCCACAGAAGGCATTAGGCTCCTGAGCCTTGGTTTCCTCATCTGTACAATGGGGGCAAAATCCTTCCCACACTGTGCTGAGCAGACGTAATGCTGTTTGAAAGCATCGCAGAGGCTCCATAAAGGTGGCTTCCCTTCCCTTTGGCTCTTATTGGGCTTGTGGTCATTTGGAACCTCCAGATCCTTTTCTGGTTGAGACATAGCCTGCTGGAAGTCACCCAGCCAAGAGTGGTGAGGAGGCATAAGTGGGTCTCTGGCCTCAACTGACCCTTATATCCCCGAGCTCCAGGGCCCACTCCACTGTTAACTTCTAACCTCTCACAGGCTGGGCCCCCTGAGAAGTGGCTCTGAGGCCTCCCTGGTGACCCTCCTCCGAAGTGTCTGAACCAAGTCAGCTGGTGGGGGGGGGGGGGTATCTCCCAGACCTTTGGGGAGACCCTCCGTGCCACACCCTAAGCCAGATTGGAGCTGGGTTCCCAGCTGCCCGGCTTTCCCTGGATGGGGGAGCACTGGTAGGAAAGAAGCAGGTGAGTAGGAGGGAAGGGCTGATGCAGCCCCCAGTCCCCGGGGTTGGGTTCCTCTTGGGGGCTCCTGTGCTCCATGGGAGGGGAGGAAGGAAACTGAGGGCAGCCTCCTCCAGCCCCACTTTTCCGTAAGCACCTCGGGGGAGCAGACACAAGGCAATGGGCAGCTTCTCCAGGGCGCCCCATTTCCACGGCTGCCCCCACCCCATGTACTTTGCATGAGCTTGTCCTGGCTCTCCCTCACCTTGGCAGCCAGTGGCCACACAGGTGTGTGCATAGGGACCTCAGGCCCTGAACTAGGCCATGAGGGTGACAGTTGTGTCGGGCCTGGGCCACCAGGGCATGTGCTGTGTGTGCAGCCCTGAAGGAGAGTCATGGTGACGCAGTGTCCCAGGCACCTGCCCTCAGGGCGGTCAGTGACTCAGCCACATCCAGTTGCCTCTCAGATGATGTCAAGGCCAGAGGACCGTAGAGACTCTATCGCCCGGCCCAGGGCGTCTCAGCGCGGGGTCTGCGGACAAGCCCAAGCCTGGCGGCGCCCTGGATTCTCAGCTGCATTTGCCAGGTGTTGCATTCACGTCCAGGACTTTCATCAGAATCTCCCAAGGATCCCTGCCCCTGCATGTGAGTCCAGTTTACAGGAGGGGAATGGAGGCCAGAGAATGGAAGGGGCCTGCCCAAGGGCAGCCTGCGCACAGACTGCCACAGAGCTGGACCGGAAGCCGAGACGTCTGACCTCTGCCCATTGCTCCTTCGGATTTGGGTCCTCAGGGGGCTCCTCCGTCCACGCTGACAGCCACACTAAGAAGCTCTCCCTGTCCAGGGGAACCCGTGTTCCTTCCATGTTGGATCTGCTTGGTTGCCACCACTCCCATCAGCCCCACTTTGAGCCTTGGATTCCTTCAACCCACTAACCTGCTCTGTGGCTTTGAATAAGTTACTGTCCCTCTCTGAATCTCAGTCTCCTCATCTGCTAAATGGGGAAACAGAAGAGGTAGTGAGAATCAAATGGGATGACGGAGCGTGGTGAGTGCTCAGCAGTGAGCCCTCGGAACACAGTTTCAATAGAAATGGCCAGTGCTCCTGGTCACCGTCACTCCCCCCAGGCTGTGGCACAGGCCCTGCCCCCCTCCCACCCCAACACACACACAGAACTCCTTATCTCCTCTCTGCTGGCGACACAGCCTGGGGCATCACGGAGCTGTCCTGACTCGCTTTACACTTGAATGGGGTTGAGGGGAAACCACCTTAGAGTCTGGCTGTGTGATTTGAATCTCAGCTCTGTGGTTTGTACAACCCAGGGGGAGTTTCTTAACCTCCCCGTGCCTCAGTTTCCTCATCTGTGAACTGGGGTTAGAAACACTTCCAGTTTTTGTGAGCCTTAAGAGAGATGAAGACTGCCCGGGCCGGTGTGGCTCAATGGTTTAGCATCGACCTGTGAACCAGAAGGTCACGGTTCGATTGATTCCCGGTCAGGGTACATGCCCTGGTTACAGGCTCAAGCCCCAGCGTGGGGCGTGCAGGAGGCAGCTGTTCAATGATTCTCATCGTTGATGTTTTTATCTCTCTCTCCCTCTCCCTTCCTCTCTGACATCAATTTAAAGAGAGAGAGAGTGAGTGTGTGTGTGAGAGAGAGAGAGAGAGAGAGAGAGAGAGAGAGAGAGAGAGAGAATGACAAGCACTCAGCACAGCGCCTGGTTCTTATTGACAATGGCTACGGCTTTGGGGACACCTGCTATAGGCCAGATGCCATTTAATTACCACAGGCCAGGCCACCTTGGTCAGGCTCTGAGGCCGGGCCCCATGTGCCAACCTGCTCTGGCTCCTGGTTGATCTCCTGTGTCCTTTACTGCCAGGTGTTTGAACATCAGGGGATGCGACCTATCCTCCGCCACGAGGCAGAAGGCCAGGGCCCAGTTGCCAGGACATGCTCCCTCTACCTCCAAAGGCGGTTCTTCCCGACCACCCAGGCCCCGCGGTCCCTAAGAGGGGATCCTCCGCATTCCAGCCTCCTCCCCTCCCCCGGAGCCCTCTGACCTCTCCACCTGTCCCCTGTGCGTTCCCCACCCCGGACAGTGGCGGGACCGGCACTATGTAAATGTCTGTGCAAATCCCTTGGAGTTAAGCGGCCAGCTCTCTGGTGAGGCAGAGCGACCTCTGGGGACCCCACTTCCCAGCCATGGGACCTCAGGCCGGGGTGGTCTGCTCCCTGTTCTTCCTGCTCCAGGTCCTGGCTATGCCGGCTGAGAACCCGGACTTCAGCCTGGTGGGGGATTACCTCTTGGGCGGCCTCTTCACCCTCCATGCCAACGTGAAGGGCACCGTCCACCTCAACTTCCTGCAGGTGCCCAAGTGCAAGGAGTGAGTCTCCGGTGGGAGGCTGGACGTGGCGGTGAGGGTGGGTGGGAGCCGGGGCTGGTCCTGGTCCTCAGGAGGCCAGGCTGAGATTGGGGGCTCAGAAAGCTCCTCCTCATTCATTGCCAAATCCCCATCCTGGATCCACCTCGCTGGCCCCCAGGGAGGCCCCACACAGTCCATGGTTCTGAAATTTTGGCCATTGTGTTCTGAAACACTGAGATCTGGGTTGTCCCAATGCCATGTCTCTTACTATAGTTATAGGATGTTTCAGATCATAAGGCCATGTCTCAGAGACCACCGAAACCACCCCCATCCCCTCATGGACTCCCTGGGAGTCCATGCCAAGGCCCAGTCAGATACCAGGTGTCCTAACTTTGGGGTCAGAATGTGGCTCTTGTACAGCAGCTTCTCAGCTGGAGGGGACAGTTTGCCTGCTCCCAGGGCTGTGGTGAGGTGGGCAGGGGCGCTGCCAGGACTGGAGAGGACTTTGGCGCCCTCCCTGTAAGCCCCTGGGGGTGGTAGCATCGCTCAGAGATTGGGTGGGCCATCCCCTGGAGCCAGCCTGGGATTATACAATGTGACCTTGTGCAGAGAGGGTGAAGGCATTCTGGGAGAGAGGGAGAGAGGAAGGAGAGTGCAAAAGATGACTGAGCACTGACTCATGATGTTGGGGAAGGTTAGATGCTGGCTTGAGAATGGTGAGGGTGATGGCACAGGGATGGTACGAAACATGACGTTAGATGTTCTGACACCTGTGATAATGGTAGGGAGTCCAGTGAAGTGATGGCAGTGATGGAAGTGATGATGATGATTTTATAATGGTGATGGCAGTAATGCTCTGATAATAAAAAAAAGGTGAAGAGTATGGTGGTGATGGTGGTGGTGATGGTGATCGGTGGTAGGGACGATAGTGGTGATAGTGATGATGCTGATGGTGTTGGTGGTGGTGATGGTGGTGTGTTGATGGTGATGGTGAGGATGGTGGTGATGGTGGTAGTGGTGATAGTGGTGACGGTGATAATGATGATGCTGATGGTGGTATTGGTGGTGGTAGTGGTGATGGTGGTGTGAAGATGGTGATAATGGTGGTGGTGAGGATGGTGGTAGAGATGATAGTGGTGATGGTGGTAGCGATGCTGCTGATGGTGGTGGTGGTGATGCTGCTGATGGTGGTGGTGATGATAGTATTAGTAATGGTGATCACAGACATGTGGTGGCAGTGGCAATGATATTGGTAACAGGGATAGTAGGTGATGATGGTGGCAGTGGTGATAGTGATGATGGAGATTATAGTGGGTAATGGTGGCAACACTGGTGGACACTGGTAGAATGGTGACAGAGTCCAGAGCGATGGTGGTAAGGGTGGCAATGGCAGTGATTGATGGTGGCTACAGAGATAGAATGTCAGAGGTGGTCATAGGGATGATGATGATCCTAGAGATACGGTACAGAGTCATTGAGGTGGTAAAAATGCCGGAACCTTCTGGAGTCTCTCTTTCTTGGGCAAGGCCTGCTTGGCTTTCCTTTGGCGTGTAGGACCAGCAGGCTGGCTCCCCTGCCCACCCCGCTCATTCCGGACCTGCCTCCCACCCCACTGCGGCCCTCCAGGTACGAGGTGAAGGCGCTGGGCTACAAGCTCATGCAGGCCATGCACTTTGCGGTGGAGGAGATCAACAACCACAGCAGCCTGCTGCCTGGCGTGCGGCTGGGCTACGAGATGGTGGACGTCTGCTACGTCTCCAACAACATCCAGCCCGTGCTCTACTTCCTGGCGCAGGAGGACTATTTCCTGCCCATCCAGGAGGACTACAGCCACTACGTGCCCCGCGTCGTGGCCGTCATTGGCCCTGAGAACTCTGAGGCTACCATGACTGTGGCCCACTTCCTCTCCCTCTTTCTCCTTCCACAGGTGAGATTCCTGGGCCCTGGGAGCAGGGCCTGGGAGGGAACAGAGGTGTGGTTGTCCAGAGGGCTCCCTTCCCCCCCAGTCATCGGGTGGAAGTGGGTGGGGAGAGCAGAAGCAGGACATCAACCCCAATCCTGGGCAAGCAGCCTGGCCTATTGGTTGAGAGCTCAGGCTTTGGAGTCAGACACCTGGGTGTGTGTCTTGGCTCTGAGTCGTGCCCCTTGAGCCAATCTCTTAAGTCAGTGGTTCTCAACCTGTGGGTCGCGACCCCTTTGGCGGTTGAACGACCCTTTCACAGGGGTCGCCTAAAACCATCCTGCATATCAGATATTTACATTATGATTCATAACAGTAGCAACATTACAGTTATGAAGTAGCAACAAAAATAATTTTATGGTTGGGTCACAACATGAGGAACTGTATTTAAAGGGCCAGAAGGTTGAGAACCAATGTTTTATGTCTTCTGAGCTTCAGTTTCCCCAGCTGCAAAGTGAGATGATAAGAGTTCTATCTCAGGACTGTCTGATGATTAAAGCATTTCACCTATGCAAGAGTTTTTAGCACACAGTAGGTGGTCAATAACGTTCCTGTTGTTATCTAGAGCAGCGGTTGCCAACGGTGTGGTCCGTGCTGTCTGAAAATTGGCGACCGCGGATGTAGAGCATCTTGCACAAGAATGGAAACTCAGAAAATGCTCAATGTTATCCTGTGTAGTTGCCTAGCACAGAGTCTGCCACATAGTAGGTCCTCAAGAAAGTGCTATTGGGATGACTACTATCACTGTTATCATCACCATGATTGAAAGTGCCTAGTCCAGAACTAGCATAAAATATCTATTCATTAAAAAGTAGCTAGCACTGGACTTGGCACACAGTAGGTAGTTACAAATTCTGTAATTTTTGCTGTTTTAGAGAGAGGAAGGGGGAGAGAGAAACATCGATTTGTTCCACTTATTGATACATTCGTTGGTTGTTTCTTGTATGTGCCCTGATCCTAGGTCAAACCTGCAACCTTGGTGTATCAGATCGACACTCTAACCAAGCTACCCTGCTAGGGCCTTTGCTGTTGTTTTTATTCTGTAAAGCATTTAGCACAGGTTCTGACACATAGTAGGTGCTCAGTAAGTGTTCGTATTCTTATGTGAAACATCTACTCCAGGACTGAACTCATTCTTTCATTCATTTAACAAACATTTGCTGAGCACCCACTATGCCAGACACTGCTGTAGGCTCCGAGGATACAGATGGGAACTTAGAGCTTATCTTCTAGGGGGAGAGACAGACAGTAAACGGAAATAACTAAGTGGTTTAGGATGTTAGAGGTTGAGAAGTGCAATGGACAAAAGGAAAAGACCCCTACGGTAGGGGAGATGGGACATGTCATGGACTGGCGGAAGTGGGTAGAGGTGGACTGCAGGTTTAAACCGCCCCCTCCCCTCGGGCAGATCACCTTCAGCGCCATCAGCAACGACCTGCGCAACAAGCAGCGCTTCCCGGCGGTGCTGCGCATGGTGCCAGGCGCCGACCACCACCTCCAGGCCATGGTGCAACTGATGCTGCGCTTCCGCTGGAACTGGATCGTTGTGCTCGTGAGCGATGACGACTACGGCCGCCGGGCAAGCCAGCTGCTCAGCGAGCACCTGGCCCGCAACGACATCTGCGTGGCCCTGCACGAGGTGCTGCCCACGCCGCAGCCCAGCCAGGTGGTGACGCGGCAGGAGCGCAGGCGCCTGGAGGCCATCGTGGACAAGCTGCGGCACAGCTCGGCGCGCGTGGTGGTCGTGTTCTCGCCGGACCTGGTGCTGCACCACTTCTTCCACCAGGTGCTGCGCCAGAACCTCACCGGCATCGTGTGGATCGCCTCGGAGTCCTGGGCCATCGACCTGGCCCTGCACAACCTCACCGAGCTGAGCCACACGGGCACCTTCCTGGGCATCACCACCGAGAGCGTGTCCATCCCGGGCTTCAGCGAGTTTCGTGTGCGCCGGGCTCAGGCCAGGAGGCCGGCGTCCAACAGGCCCAGTGGGGGGGGCACCTGCAACCAGGAGTGCGACGCCTGCCTGGATGCCCTCGAGTCCTTCAACACCATCCTCACGCTTTCCGGCGAGCGCGTGGCCTACAGCGTGTATTCTGCCGTCTATGCCGTGGCCCACGCGCTGCACAGCCTCCTCGGCTGCAGCCAGACCCACTGCCCCAAGGAGGTGGTCTATCCCTGGCGGGTGAGGCAAGCCAGGGCCACGGAGCAGGCGCAGAGTCTTTGGTTGCCATGGAGAGCGCAGGGCAGCCCCGCCCCCCTCAGCACTAGCCTCTCCATCCCCAGTGGGTTCTGGGCCAATGGGCAGAGAGGCCATGGGACATGGTGCCAAAACAAAAGTCCCTCTTCCTTAATTTAATCCTCACCATCCAAGACAGTCTGTCTGGAGGTTCAGGTCAAATTCTGTAGAAGCAAACCTGCAAGGAGTGGAGGCCTCAGGGCCCCCTGTGGTTGCTCCAGGGTCGGGGGTGGGGGGTGGGGGTGGGGGGTGGGCTGGGGAATGGGCTAGTGGGCTCCCATCAGCTCTCTGGGCGTGGCTTCAGGTTTAGGGTGCACCTTGATTCAGAGTTTAAGTCTGTGTTTTCTGACTCTCACACACCTCCACCACCCAGCCCTCCCGGGAGGAGGCTTTACTGAGGATCTGGGGGAGCAGAGGGTTTCACAGCGGAGATGTGCACTTTCTCCTTTGCTACCAGACATCGCTGTGCTGAGCCCATTCCCTGGGGTTTTCACAGTTTGGGGCTCAGCCAATCCCCCAACCCTTGTCTCTGGCTGCTCTTTATTTTTCCCTTCCTCACTTTTCTAGATACCTACCCCTCACCGAATACCTGGCCACTTCACTAACTGAGCAATTTAGTTAGTTCTTTAAAATCCCCCCTTTATTCTATTTATTTGTGCCTCTCTACCCCATAACCTCACAGTCTAACCTTGCAGCCCTAGTGTGTGTGTGTGTGTGTGTGTGTGTGTGTGTGTGTGTGTGTGTGTTTAATGCAGTTTTTCTTTAAAAGGAATTCTGGTGCCAGCTGGTAAAACACTATTTTACTATGTGCCTGCTGCATTAATAACATACAAATTATCATGGGCGCTTTCCTGTGTTTTGAGTGCCCAGTACACATCCACCTCACCTCGCGGCCATCCTATGAGGTTGATAACCTACAAGTAGGGAAGCGTAGGGAGGGGAAGTTAAAGTGATTTGCCCATGAACGCTTAGTGGTAAACGGCAACCCGTGGCTTTGAACCCAGGTCTGGCCCATCCCACTGTGGTTTTCCCACTTCTCCTTCCAGGCATTCTCCCAGCCACGGTTGGCAGTAGCTGTGATGAAGGACCGATTGACTTCTTTCCTCCCCTAATAGTGGAGACCAAAGAGCATCGATCATAGCAACCAGGCTACCCAGTCCCATTTGCTGAGCACCCACTACGCGCCAGGCCCTGGCTGGGCACTGCGAGAGAATCAGACCTTCATTCTGGGAGGGGACCTAATAAGATCTGTCCCTACTGAGTGCAGCAGGAAGTCAGGATTGCAGCTGTGCGGGGTGGGGGTGGGGGTGGGGGTGTGTGGCAGGATTTAAGCAGGGGAAGGGCAGCAGCTGGACATTCCAGGAGAAAAGTCCTGAGTCTGAAAGCCTCTTTGGGGAGAAGGCCAGGGACCAGCTCCCTTGTCTATCTGTCTGTCTGCCTGTCAGTCCCCAAGGTGAGGTGAGCTCTGGGCCCCCATAGACTCTCCTATTTATGGAGGAAAAAAAATCTAGGAGCCAGATTAAGTTGGAAGCCTGTTCAGCATCAGACCAGAGAGGTTCAACGACTTGTTCAAAGTCACACAGCAAATTGAGGACAGAGCCAGGATGGAATTCAGGCCCTGGAATTCCAGTCCCAAGCGTGTTCTAGTTTGTCCCCTTGTCTGCATCCTGAGAGGAAGGGGATGGAGTGGGGGAGATTGGAGGGCAGGGGAGATTCCAGCAGCTCTTAAGATGAGAGAGAGCATGGACTGTGGTCCCCAGGCATTAGGTTCCAGAGGGATGGCCAAGGGGACTTCCAGAGAAAAGGAATATTAGCAAATCCTCAATAGGAGGTGACAATTTACTATTTTTCAGGCACTGCTCTAAGCCCCCCACATAGATTAACTTATTTATTGCCTCACAGCCCAGAAGATAGGGTTTCTGTTGCTCTCATTTTGCAGAAAAAAACGGGTTCAGAGAGGTTAAGTGACAGGTCCAAGGCCTCATAGCAAGTGGCCTAAACCCAGAGGTATCCAAGTCCAGAGCCAGAGCCCTCAGCCACTGCCTCCCAAACGCCACATTGACCAAGTCCTGGGGCCCCATTTCACAGGTGTGAAGATCAAGGCCAGTGGGATGGGACTGCTCCCAGGTCTGGCCCAACCTCTGATGCCAGCTCCATGTTCCTGTTGCCTGGCCCCTCTAGCTGCTCCAGGAGATCAGGAAGGTCAACTTCACCCTCCTGGGCCACCATATCTTCTTCGACGACCAGGGGGACCTGCCCATGCCCCTGGAGGTCATTCAGTGGCATTGGAACCAGAGCCAGAACCCATTCCAGACCATCGCCTCCTACCACCCTGCGCAGCGGCAGCTGAAGGACGTCCGCGGAGTCTCCTGGCACACCCCCGACGGCACGGTCAGCTCTCAGGGGCCTGGGCAGGGCCTGTGCCGGAATGGCCAGGGCCCTTTATATCAAGGAGGACACCCGAGATTCATGTCCCGTAGCTTGTGGGGGGGTCTTTATTTGTGGGTGTCCTGCCTGGGGTCCTGTCCTTACACCAATGATTGAAAACTGGAAGCTCAGGGCTTCCTGGCTCCTTGGGACCCTGGGGATCAGGACCTCTGCAAAGTAAATATTCACTGGACACGTGTGTGGTAAGGACTTCAATTCTCACGTCAAACCTAGGAAATAGATGCAACCGTTCTTCTATCTTATTAGGAACCCGAAGGCACAGAGAGGTTGCATGACCTGCCTAAGGCCACACGGCATGTCTGTGGTGAAGGTTCCCTCAGTACAGCATTCAGGCTACATCCTGTCAATTAGTACTCTGGTTTTGGTACAGTAGCTATGCCTTTAAATGCGTCCGACAGCTGTCAACCTAAAGCTTCATTTTCAATCCTCCTCAGATAATGTGCTGTCAGAATTCTGCTGGTGTGGGGAGGGGTAGACACCTAGCCTTGTGGCGGAGGGGATCGAGGGACCTCAAAGCTACTGGAAAACCCCATTATGCTCCTCCTGCCTCACACTCTAGCCCCAGTTCCAGGGCTGCTGGTCCAGGCTCCTTGGGGATTTTTATGGAGTAAATTGGTTTGGTGTCTTTGCTTGCGAAGGCTGGCGTAACACACCCCGGCTTAGAGGGCAGAAATGTAGCCCGGGCCAGGTGGCCCAGTTGGTTGGAGCATCATCCCATTCACCAAAAGGTTGGCTGTTTGATTCCTGATGAGGGCACATACTCAGGTTGTGGGTTCCATCCCCGGTGGAGGTGTGTACAGGGGTCAACTGATGGATGCTTCTCTCTCACTCTGTCTCTCAAATCAATAAAAACATATTTTGGGGTGAGGATTAAAAAATAATGAAGAGAACAGAAATGTATCGTCTCACAGTCCTGGAGGCTGGAGGTCCAAGATCAAGGTGTTGGTAGGGTTAGTTCCTTCTGAGGGCTGGGAGGGAGCATCCATTGCCCGCCTCTCTCCTGGCTCCTGGCGCCTTTCCGTGGCTTCTGCAGCATCACCCTGACGTCTGCCTTCTTCGCCTGTGCTCTCCCTGTGGGTATATCTTTCTCCATGCCTCTCTTTTGTAAGGACAATCATCAGCTTAGAGCAGGGCCCACCCTCTCCAGTATGACTTCTTCTAAGCTAGTCACACCAATAAATCAACGAACAACAAGTGTTGGTGAGGATGTGGAGGAAAGGGAACCCTGGTGCCCTCCTGGTAGGATTGCAAATTGGTGCAGCCATTATGGAAAGCAGCATGAGGGTCCTCAAAAAGTTAAAGACAGAACTACCTTACGACCTAGCAATTCCACTTATGGGTATTTAACCGAAGAAATCCTAAACACTCATTCAGAAAGATACATGCATCTCTATGCTCCTTGCAGCATGATTCACAACTAGAGGCCTGGTGCATGATCAAGGCCTGGCTGGCGATCAGGGCCAATCTGTGGGGCGACTGGCAGGGCAATTGGGGGGCCCCCATTGGTATCTGCCTTGGCTGCCCTGGTGCCACCCACACACAGGCCCCGCCCCCTGCTGCCACCGCCAGTCGCCTCCCTCTGTGGGGTGACTGGCAGGGTAATTGGGGGGGCCCCCCTGCTGGCACTCGCCTTGGCTGGCCTGGGGCCTGTGGGCTGGGGGCAGCTCTTGCATTGAGCGTCTCCCCCCTTGGTGATCAGTGCACATCATAGCAACCAGTCATTCCACCAGTTGTTCCATGTTCGGTCAATTTGCATATTAGGCTTTTATTATATAGGATAGCTGAGCTATGGGAGCAACCTAACTGCGCATCAATAGATGGCTGGATAGAGATGTGGTATATCTCGGTCATGTTCTGGTTGGTGAACATAAGCATCTGTAGCTATGAATTTCCCCTTAGCCTTGCTTTGCCGTGTTTGCAGTTTCATTCATCTCTAAGTATTTTCTAATTTCCCCTATGATTTCTCATTTGATCCATAGGTTGTTTAAGAGCATTGTTTAATGTCTAAAAATGTGTGAATTTTCCTGTCTTCCTTCTGTGTTGCATTTCTAGCTTCATTTATAACTTGTGTGCTATCTTTAAAAGTCTGTCGAGACTTAATTTGTGGTCAAACGCATGGTCTGTTCTGGAAAATGACCTTTGTGAACTTGAGAAGGATGTGTATTCTGTTGTTGAGCAGAGTGTCCTGTATATGTCTGTTAGATCTACTTAGGTCATTGTGTCCTTCAAGTCCCCTATTTCCTTACTTATTTTCTGTTTGATTGTTCTACCTGCCATCAAGAGGGGGTAAGTACTATTGTGGATTATGATATTTAAGTCATCTATTTCCTCCTTTGATTTTGATGGTTTTTGCATCATGTATTTTGGGCTCTCTTGTTAGATGTATATATGTTTATAATTATTATATCTTCATATATATATATATATATATATATATATATATATATATTGATTTCAGAGAGGAAGGGAGAGGGAGAGAGAGATAGAAACATCACTGATGAGAGAGAATCATTGATTGGCTGCCTCCTGCACACCCCCTACTGGGGATTGAGGCTGCAACCCGGGCATGTGCCCTTGACAAGAATGGAACCTGGGACCCTTCAGTCTTCAGGCCAATGCTCTAACCACTGAGAAAACTGGCCAGGGCTATTATATCTTCTTAATAGATTGACCCTATTATCATTATAAAATGTCCTTCTTTTTCTCTAGTAACCATTTTGTTGGTGTTTTCTCACCCTCTGACTTTTTTTGTTTTGAGATTTTTATCATTGTCTGTTTTTTTGTGCTTTGAGTACAGTATACCTAGGTGCAGATTTTCTGGGTACTCATCCTGTGTTCTCAGCTTCCTGGACCTGTCATTAATTTTAGAGAATTCTCAGCCAGTATTCCTTCAAATATTTCCTCTGTTCCTTGCTGTCTTTCTTCTCTTTTGGGTATTCCCGTGATGTGTATGTTGTACCTTTTGTCATAGTTCATAGTTCTTGGATATTCTGTTCCCCATCCTCCCCCCCGCTCCCCCCCAACACACACACTTTTTTTCTCTTTTACTTTTCAGTTGAGGAGGTTTTTACTGAAATATCTTCAAGCTCACTGGTTCTTTCCTTGGCTATAAGCCTACTGGTGAGCTCATCAGAGGCATTCTTCACTTCTGTTACCACGCTGTTGGTTTTAAAATCCTAGCATCTCCTTTTGGTTCTTTCTTAAGTTTTCACTTCTCTGCTTCCATTACCCATCTGTCCTTGTGTATTGCCCACTTTTCAATCGGAGTCTTAGCCTATTCATCATAGTTATTTCACATTCCTGGTCGGATAATTCCCAAATCTTGGACATCCCTGAGTCTCATCCTGATGCTTGTTTCTCTCTTTGGACTGGGATTTGTTTCTGTCTTGTAGCATGCCTTGCCATGTTTCTGTTGAAGGCCAGGCATGACATGTTGGTTAAAAGGAACTGAGGTAAAGAAATCTTTAGCAGGAGATTCCATGTTTATCTGGGTAGGAGTTAGGCTTTATTTACCATTGGCTGTCACTGTGATGTCAGAGGTTAGAGGGACTATGAGGGGGCGGGGCTGCAGGGGGGACAGAAGACAGGGGACCTCTGAGGGGCCCGGGGTTGAGTGGTTCTGTTGTCCTC
Source organism: Myotis myotis (assembly GCF_014108235.1). Classification (NCBI taxonomy): domain Eukaryota; kingdom Metazoa; phylum Chordata; class Mammalia; order Chiroptera; family Vespertilionidae; genus Myotis; species Myotis myotis. The sequence goes on along the minus strand of NW_023416324.1, from coordinate 9,690,072 downwards.
CCCTCTACCCCCCACCCCCTTGTCTGGGCACTTGGCCCTTCTGTGCACTCTCGGAATATCCATCATCAGAATGATTTTTATACAATCCGAATCTAATCCAGCCCTTTCCACACTCAAGAACCATGGCTGCCCCCCATCTCCCCTCCCCTCCATTGTTAGTGTCCCAGGGACAAGCCTCAGAAGGCTGTCCACCCTCTCCCACCCTCTGCCTGTGCATCTCCATCCCAGCCAGGCCCCGATATGCCTTCTTCCCACACAGGTAATTCCACTCCCCTCCCCTCCCTACCCTACTGCTCTCACTGTTCCCCTACTTGTAATTCCTTCCCTTAGTAAGCAATCGCTAGAGGCCTCCTCTGTGCCCGGTATCCTTCTAGGTTCTAGAAATACAGCAGCAAAAACAATAGACGTGGTCACTGCCTGCCTGTTCTTGTTCACCTGCCCCTCCCTGCAGGCAGGGGTTCTCAGACTCTTTGTTGTAAGTGACCAAAAGTGATGTAACAAAAAGTTAATTTATTGCCTCTCATCACTGAAAACTCTAGGGCAGTGGTTCTCAACCTGTGGGTCGCAACCCCTTTGGGGGTCGAATGACCCTTTCACAGGGGTCGCCTAAGACCATTGGAAAACACATATATAATTACATATTGTTTTTGTGATGAATCACTATGCTTTAATTATGTTCAATTTGTAAGAGTGAAATTGGGGGTCACCACAACATGAGGAACTGTATTAAAGGGTCACGGCATTAGGAAGGTTGAGAACCACTTCTCTAGGGGAAGAAGTGAGGCTTTGGGCACGGATGGGTCCAGGGTCTCACTCTCCAGCTCTCAGGTTCTCCCTGGGCGTGTTCTCTGCCCTGGAGACAAGGCGGCTGCCAGCAGCCCCAGCGTCACATCCTGTCCTCTCAGCAGCCTCCGAGCGTCTGTCTCCACAGTTGGGTGGGTGCAGTGGGGTCTTGGGCAGGCAAGGGTCCCTACAAAGGTCCAGTTCTAATGGCGACCCCAGCACCCCTTCCCCTCCCTGCAGACAGGGGCCAGGCTTCCCGCCCCTGAGCATCCTGCTGGCAGGGGAGGGTGGGGAGTCCCTCGGAGGGAGGGAAACAGGGCTTAGTGTCTCATGCCCTCCTCCCTCCAGGTCCCCGTGTCCACGTGTTCCAAGGACTGCCAACCTGGGCAAAAGAAGAAGTCTGTGGGCATCCACCCCTGCTGCTTTGAGTGCCTTGACTGCCCCCCTGGCACCTTCCTCAACAAAACTGAAGGTACGGCTTGCAGGCTGGCACCCCTGCCCTGCCCTTGTCCTGCCCCAGGGGTCTCCAGGCTCCTCCCCACTTGGCTGGTTTCCCTGAGGCAATGTAACTGTCCAATACCAGGGGCCATGTTTGACTCCATTCGTACCTCCCCAATACCTGGTGTACAGAAAAATCCCCAGCGCAGGTGGTTTAGGGAGAAGGAACAGCACCCAACCAGGTGGGGCTGAAACTGATCTGGATCCACACACACAGTCCACGGCCCAGGGATGTCAGGCCAGGGAGAGTCCACCGGGGGATGGATGGATGGATGGATGGATGGGTGGGTGGATGGGTGGATGGATGGATGGATGGATGGATGGATGGATGGATGGGTGGATGGGTGGATGGATGGATGGATGGATGGGTGGATGGATGGGTGGAGGGTGGATGGGTGGATGGGTGGATGGATGGATGGATGGGTGGATGGGTGGATGGGTGGATGGGTGGATGGATGGATGGATGGATGGGTGGATGGATGGGTGGAGGGTGGATGGGTGGATGGGTGGATGGATGGATGGATGGGTGGATGGGTGGATGGGTGGATGGGTGGATGGATGGATGGATGGATGGATGGGTGGATGGGTGGATGGGTGGGTGGATGGGTGGATGGATGGGTGGATGGGTGGATGGGTGGATGGGTGGATGGGTGGGTGGGTGGGTGGATGGGTGGATGGGTGGGTGGATGGGTGGATGGGTGGGTGGGTGGATGGGTGGATGGGTGGATGGGTGGGTGGATGGATGGATGGGTGGATGGATGGATGGATGGATGGATGGGTGGATGGGTGGATGGGTGGATGGATGGATGGATGGGTGGATGGGTGGGTGGGTGGATGGGTGGGTGGGTGGGTGGGTGGGTGGGTGGATGGGTGGATGGGTGGATGGGTGGGTGGATGGGTGGATGGGTGGATGGGTGGGTGGGTGGGTGGATGGGTGGATGGGTGGATGGATGGATGGATGGATGGATGGGTGGGTGGCTCTGCCAACAGAAGAAACATTTCTGGAAGCCAGGGACAGTACCGTAGGTCCTCAGGTGGCGTCGGAGATCCGTTCCTATGGCGCGACATAACGCGATTTTCGCCGTAAGTCGGAACCCACCTACGTAAGCCCCTACGTCACTCACATGGAGCACATACACAGCAGTAATGAAGTGAAACAGTAAAAAAAAATTTAAAAGAAAGATAACAATTCCTGACCTTTACTTGTGGTAAATAAATGATAAAAAACATAAAGCACATGTATACATACGTCGAAATGACGGAACTTTTTTTTTTTTATAAATACTGTAAATGGGAGATGGCGATGTAACCACGAACGAGTCCGACGTAACCCGAGGACTGTCTGTATATGGTTTATCTCTGGCCTCCTAAGTGCCTAGTGTAGGTCAGAGCACACAGTGGTTGCTCAGTGAATAGTTCCTGGATGATTTTCTTGATTGGAAGAATGAACTGACATCTCTCCCTAGAGATCATAAACTTCAGGAAGGTGGGGGGCAATGTCACCTTTTTGTCCATGTTAGTGTTTAGCACAGTTCGGAGCTGGGGCTCAAATTATTTTTTTCATGGCTTCACTGATTAGTAAACTAAATGGGTGCATCTGTCTGCCAATCAGAGCACTTACTGTGTGCTCAGCGGAGCGCAGGGCAGGTAGCTGCCCAACAAGTGTGTCCGGTGATTTCGCTGGCCTTTCTCTCCCAACTTGTGGAGATCCTGACGGCAGGGGCAGGGCTTAGGCATCTCTGTGGCCTCGGGGGGCCTATCACAGTGGGTGGTGCTCAAAAACATATTTGCTGAATGAATTCTGAATAAATAGTTGAATATCTCTCCCACCGGAGAGTGAGGTCCTGGAAGGAAGGAATTATAGTTGTTCGGCTCCGAGTCAAGGCCACTGCGGTCCAGATCCTGCCTCTGTAAAGCACTGGCTTTGTGAGCTTCCCTGGCTGAGCCTCAGTTTCCTTTATCTGTGAAATGGGTTTGCTGTGAGCATTAGATGAGCAAGTGGGGAAAGGATAGTGAGTGTTGGCTATGACTGCACGAGTCGTCTTTCGCTCCCTCTCTTCATCCCCGGAGCCTGGCCCCGTGCAGGCCCTGAGGATGGAGGTACTGGGAGGGTGGGCTTGGCTGATGGAATTGCTGGGGGCCTCTTGTATAGATGAGTTTGACTGCCAACCCTGCCCAAGCAACGAGTGGTCCCACAGGAGAGACACGTCCTGCTTCAAGCGGCAACTGACCTTCCTCCAGTGGCACAACGCACCCACCATCTTTGTGGTCCTGCTGGCGGCCCTGGGCTTCCTCGGCACCCTGGCCATCCTGGCCATATTTTGGAGGCACCTCCAGACGCCCATGGTCCGTTCAGCTGGGGGCCCCATGTGCTTCCTGATACTGACATCGCTGCTGGTGGCGTACCTGATGGTCCCCGTGTACGTGGGGCCGCCCACGCCCGCCACGTGCCTCTGCCGCCAGACCTTCTTCACCCTCTGCTTCACCATCTGCATCTCCTGCATCACCGTGCGCTCCTTCCAGATCGTCTACGTCTTCAAGATGGCCCGCCAACTCCCGCGCACCTATGGCTACTGGGTTCGCTACCACGGGCCCTACGTCTTTGTGGCGGCCATCACGGCGCTCAAGGTGGCCATGGTGACAACCAATCAGGTGATCACTACCACCGGCCCCACCGCCCGCGCCGACCCTGGGGACCCCAAGATCATGATCCTCTCCTGCAACCCCGACTACAGCAAGGGGCTGCTGGTCAACACCAGCCTGGACCTGCTGCTCTCCGTGGTGGGCTTCAGCTTCGCCTACATGGGCAAGGAGCTGCCCACCAGCTACAACGAGGCCAAGTTCATCACCTTCTGCATGACCTTCTACTTCACCTCCTCCATCTCCCTCTGCACCTTCATGTCTGTCTACGAGGGGGTGCTGGTTACCTTCCTGGACCTCTTGGTCACGGTGCTCAACCTCCTGGGCATCAGCCTGGGCTACTTCGGCCCCAAGTGCTACCTGATCCTCTTCCACCCGGAGCGCAACACGCCGGCCTACTTCAGCAGCGTCATCCAGGGCTACACCATGGGCAGGGACTAGCGCCGCCCAGGGGGCCGGAGGGCCTGGGCGCTGGGAGGTGCAGGTCGGGGGCTTGCCTGTTCATGTGATCCCTCACTGTGACCACCTCGTCCTGGTCTCTGATTGGCGTCCCCTCCAGGTTCTCTGCATCCTGGTTTCTACCCACCTAGTCATGGGCGCCTAAACATACTCACGCTTGGTCCCCTTCCCTCAAGCTGCTTAGCTTGCCAGGCACTGCCACCCCCTGGAAAAATGACCCAAGGTGACCTACTGCTGGTCTCCTAGGACTGGTCTGATTTGGCAGCCTACAGGCGCCATCTGGTGGTCACAGCGGGCATCTGTGAATTCCGGCTCATTCCCTTGGCCTGTGCTCATGGCCGGGATGGGCTTGGTGTGGGAGGATGTGAGAGGATGTGAGCTCACATAATGTTGCCCGGGCATCTAGCTCCCCACGTGTCTGTGTCTCATCTCCCAGATTCCCCCAGAGCTTGGACCCAGGCTTCTGTGTTGTGTCTGAAAAATGGCTGGCACAGTGAGCGCTTCCTAAATGCTCCAGAATAAACCTCACGTGGGTGAAATGAGTGAGTTTCCTTCTTGTTTCCAAGGGCCCCTGAGAAAGAACATGTGGAAGCAGAGAGCCCTCCCCGTCTCTAAGACGGCAGCAGTAGCTCTTCAGCAGAGATGATGTGTGTAAGGTGCACATGGCACCCCAGTAAAGGCCAGCCATCGCAAATCCCCACGACCCTGGAACCATCAGGGACAAAATACAGTCGTGTTTCCTTTTTACATCCAAACGACCGTGGCATGTGCTCTGGCCCAGGATTCTAACCCACCCCAGCGAATTCTGGGTGTTGTCAGGGTATCTGGGCCCCCTGTGTGCCCCAGAGCCGGTGTGCGCCAGGGCACTGCGGAACTTGCAGACGCTGCCCTGCTGGGCATGGCTGCACCCTTGCTGGCCACCTCCCATGGTGGGCTCCAGCGGCAGGAGGGACCCTGACTTTCTAGTCTGGGGGTCAGACCTGGCCTCTCATAGCTCATCCGGAAGCCAGAATTTGAGCGCAGAGGCCGCCAAACTGCGGCCCAGAGAGGTTCAGGGTCCAGCTCAGGTGCACCCAGCTCACCGGGGGGGAGAGCAGCTGCTGGAACCGCACCCGACTCAGGCAAAAGTGCGGCGCCCTGGAAAATGCGTTACCGCGTGACCTTGTGGCCTCGGAGCTCCCGGCACCGACCCTGCAGCAGCCACTCCCGCAGTTCGTTTGCAGCTGGGCTGGCAGGGCCGGCTCCTTGTCCTGTCACGCCTCAAGGTGGTGGGTGGCGGGCCCTTGGCTGGAATCATCTGGGCTTTGGGGGAATAGCCTTCCATGTTGGGGCCACTTCCGCAAGACAGAAAGGACAGTCCTTCTCTTCTCTGAGCCTCTTTCCAGAGTCTGGCACATAGTGTTGCGACCATGGCTGGAGCAGCTAAGTCACTGTCGGATTCTGTCGCCTTCGCCCATCGCATCGTTAATTCCGCTCATCTCCCACGGCCTCGGTGCTGGATGCTGAGAAATATTCAGAAACACAAAACATATTTGTACCTCCAACCAATGAGGACAACAGCTAACATTTAGCACTCCCCCTACAAAGATTGCTACTATATCCGTTCATTCCTCACAAAATTCTGTTAGCTAGGCACTGTTAGGGTCCTTAGCCTACAGATGGGGAATGAAGGTGTGGGTGGGGGACCCACAGTCATGGTGGGGGCTCAGTCTTCCCACCAAGGCACTGGGGTGCTAGGGGCCTCGGGTTTCAGGGGGGTGGCTGGTACAGGCAGTGAGCAGAGGAGACAGCGGGGAAGCTGGCATCTGGGAAGAGCCTTGAAGGACAGAGAAGTGTTTGGAAGGCTGGGAGTTAAGAGTGTGGGGGAGAGGCAGGGACAGCAGGAGCAAAGGTGGGGTGCAAGGAGGCCAGAGTAGCTCCAGGGGAGCACGTGGCTCAGGGTGGCCAGGTTGTCAGAGCCGAGGTTGGAACCGTAGCTGGGGCTAGACGTGGGGGACCCTGACATGGTGTCGGGACCTGTCGCCCCTGGTGGCACTGCCAGCTACTGTGCACAGGCCGGGCTTGCCCCTCTCTGGGGTCACGCTGACATTCAAGCAGTCCCTCTCTGCTGCAACCAGCCTCCTCTCTGGCGGGTCCTCTTCCCACAGTCCTGGGTGTGGGCCTGGCCTGGTGGGTGGGAGGCTGTGCAGAGAAGATCCCAAGGATGGTCTGGCCAGTTGCACACCCTTCTCCGTTCCCTCCACCTGCCTCCCGGGGCCCAGAGGCGCCGCTGAGACCCGCCCGGCCCTGAGCTCCGGGGGCTGCTCTGCTCCTTCTGTTCCTGGGTGAGCCTGTGTCCCGTCGCCGCCCTCGGGACCAGATTGTCAGAGGATCAGCGAGTTTTAAGCTCTTAATTCTCTTTTCTTGCAGGCTTCTGATGCCTTGGTTTAAATTTTTTTAAGCAATAATGACCTCATTTTCCTGGTTGTGCTCACAGACCGCCGTCAGAGTGAGGATCTTGAATCCCATGGCCTCAGAGGTGTCTGTGCACACCTCCCAGAGGCGCCCTGAGCTGAGGTCTTCATCCTTTCTTGTTCCCCTGCAGTGATGGGAGGCTCACTGAGGACAGCGCCAGTTATTAGAAAACTAGAGGCCCAGTGCATGAAATTTGTGCACAGGGGGGAGGGAGGGGTCCCCTCAGTCTGGCCTGCACCCTCTCCAATCTGGGACCCCTCAGAGAATGTCCGACTGCCGGTTTGTGCCCACACTTTTAACAGGTAACAGCTCCATTGTTGTTTCTTTCCATGCTTAAACCCATTGGAATTAGTAGGTATTCAAAGTGTGTATACATTTTGGGGGGATACCCTGTATATCTCTAGTCAGCGGTGAAAGGAACCAACAGCAGATTTGGAACCCCCAGACAGGGAACCTCGCTCACTTCCCGCATGTCTCCCCACTCCACTTTCCACCTTTGAGGGCAGTGGGAGAATCAATGTTTTCTCTCATTAACTCAGAAAAGCACGTCATGTCACCTGCTGCCCGGCAGGAGTGCGCTAGGCCCCAAGCGAGCGAGGCTCAGTCAGGGCAGCCTTCGCTCATGGGTGCCGGCACCCAAAGTGCATATTCCTCCTCTGCAGTTGCCCCAACTATCCCACCGTTTCACTGAGAGGATGGAACTCCCCACCTCCTCTGGGTTCTTGATCTTGAACACTGACCGAAGGCACCTCAGCAAGGGCCGCCTGCGCCCACCAGGTGTGTCTGTCTGCACCTGCTCCCGCCTCAGCACCTGCATTAGCCCCACAGAGGTGATCTCGTTGCTGCACTGGCCTCTGCAGGAACAGGGCATCACCACTCCGCCCTCTCACTCACAGGCGCCCACCCCAGCACCCAGAACACCCAGACACTCTCCAAAGGACGTGAGCGTGCTGGAGGGACGTGCGCACATCCCGTCGGGGATGTAGACATGCTGGGGTTGATGGAAGTGCGGCAGAGGGGTGGGGTGGGGTGGGGTGGGGGACTTGTGCACGCCATGGTCCGGGACTGTTGCAGGTGCACGTGGGTGACAGCACGCTGGGGGACGTTCACACGCCGGGGGGGAGGAGAGGATGCGTGCACCGGAGGCCTGCAGCTTCGCAGATCCACAAACCCCCATTGCGCAGCCAGGAGGATGTCAATCTGGCCCACCATGGTGGCTGTTCCTGCGATTGCGCACCTTCTGGGCCAGGAGGTGGGACTTGCACAGCCACTTCTCAGCGCTGATGGCTTGCAGGTGCTACTTCAGCTTGGCCTGCAGGCTCCACTTGGTGCGCTCATGGCTGCCACCGCCGCCATGTGGGGAGTACAGGTTGCCCTCCGCCAGCCCGCCTCCCCCGCCCAGAGGCTCTCCGCGCACGCTGCCCACTGGCCTGGAGTGGCCTGGGCAGGGCGGGACGCCTGCCTTCGTTGCCTTGGTGACAAAGCCAAGTGTCCCACCCCACCCCTGGCCACTGGGCACCTGCGTGCGTGCGCACTGCCCACAGATCTTTGGTGGGTTAATTTGCATACGCACTCCTGATTGGCTGTGGGTGTTGCAGAGGGATGGTCACTTTACATATTTGTCTATTATTAGTATAGATTCTTCTTAGATTTGAGTCAAAATGCCACTATCTGGGGTTTCTATTACAGATACCAGTTTTATCCTTTGGCACCACAAATTAAATCTCACTCCTCTTTCTTGTGATGGCCTTTTCTATGTAACAGCAAAAGAATAACTGCCTTCCAGGAGCACGACCTGATACCAGGGGCTTCACACACGTAGCTCTAACACCAACAATGACTGGCCTGACGGGCCAGTGACTGTGGTGGCCACATGTGGGTGCCTCCCTGCATCCCTTCCCTCCTCCCTACCCTCAGCCCTGTCCTCCCAAGAGGTGCTGGTGGTGGTGGTATGTGGTTCTAGGGGAGCTGACTATGTCCTGGCTCATAGGCCAAGCTAATCTGCATATGCCCTGCCCCTGGATGCTGTGATTGGCTCAGGGGTGGGCACATGACCTGGGTTGGTCTAATCAGAGGGACTAGCAGGATTTTGCTGGGACAAAGATTCTTGCAAGACTGTAGACCCAGGAGCTGCGGCACCCCCTGTGGGGCCTTGAGGCAAGTCAGCGTGGAGGAAGGCTGGACCTTGCAGAAGGCAAAGTGGGAGGAAGGAAAAAACGGGGTCCATGGAAGCTTTTGAGTTGATGGATCCTGCCTGGAGGCAGCCCTGCCCCTGAAGCCTCTCATTTCACAAGTCCATTAGCCTCCGCTCTTGGTTAAGGTAGCTGGGGCTGGCGTTTCTGCCACTAGCTACCCAATACGAGGTTATCCTGCCGAAGAGGAAACTGAAGCCCAGAGATGCTGATTAACTTGCCCAGGGTCACCCAGCTGAGTGGGGGGCTGGGATCTGGGCTCCGTGGGGAATTGGGGCAGGTGTAAAGCAAGTGTCTTCTCCTCGATTATCTCTGTTTTTGGTCTAAAGGCACTCCAGTGCCCCTAGGACCTGACTTTGCCGCCACCCCGGTCCTCTCCGTAGCGCCGCATGGAGGGAGCTGCCAGGAGCTTGTACGCATGCCAGGAACTGGGGGCACTGGGTGGAGCCCCGTCTGGGCTCACTCCACCACAAGGCCCGTTCTCCCTGGGCCGGGCATCTCCCCTGGGCCTCACATCTCTGGACCTGCTGCTGTGGGGTGGGGCATGTCCAGGGTGGTCCAGGGGAGATGGGCGGGCACTGCCTCCCCTCCTGCCGGGTGGGGGGACGTACAGGGTGTTCCATACAGCAATGTAGAGGCCCATCTGCTTCCAGTTAGCAGCTCCGGGAGCCTAATTGGCAGATCAAACCCCTCGATGTTGCCCGTTAGATAAGTCGTTAGAAGACCCCCAGTGGCGTCTGACACTTTGGACGGAGCCCAAGCCGGCGTCCGACCACCGCGGGGCCCGGGTGCTAATGTGAACCAGACGCTGACGCACGGAAGCGGGAGGATATTAACAAGTGTCAAAATCTGAAGCGCCTGGGCAGATGCAGCCCCGCCGCTGGCCCCTGCGATGGGGAGGGCACAGCAGCTCCCGAAACGTAAGTAACCTTGAACCTTAAGGAGGAGGGAAGAGCTCTCAGGGTGGTTTCCTGACGCTGGCTGTAGCTGGGGACATCCACGGGCCAAGGGTCCTGCCCCGGCAAAGAGATGGACGCAGTGGAAAGCTGTTGGGCTCAAAACGGGGAGACCATGTGTCTTACTTCCCGTGTGACTTGCTGTGGGTCACATGACATGGAGGGGCTGGCTCTAGTTGTGTGACTTTGGGCAAATGGCTTTACCTCTCAGAGCCTCAGCTTCCCCATCTGTAAAATGGGGAGAAACAATCCTGCCTCACTCAAGGCGGAAGGATTTGGTTCCGGCCCCAGCACTTCTGGTTACTGCCTTGGACATGACACTTGACCTGTCAGAGCTTTACCAACCTCATCTGTAAAACAGGGTGAATATCAGGCGCCGTCTTATGAGGGGTGTTGTACCCCTCATGGTACCTGAGAAGTGCCCAGAACTGTGCCTGGCCCACTGTAAATGCTGGGAAAACGCTGCATGTTGTATTAGTCAGCATTTGATAGGTTATGCTCTTGTGACAAACATCCCCTGAATCTCAGTGTTTCACAAAAACCAACAACATCTTTCTCATGCCACAAGGCAACTGTGTTGTTCTGGGATCCAGGCTGCAAAAGCAGGTCTTATTTGAAACTTGGAACTCTCGCAGCAGAGGGGAAGGAACGATGGCCAACACACAACGGCTCTTAAAGCTTCCACTGGGGCTGGCACTTGTCCCTGTGCTCACCTTTCATTGGCCACAGCCAGTCACATGACCCAGCCTGATGTTGATGGGGCGGGAAATAAATCCTCTCACGGGGAGGGGCCGAGAATGTGGGGATGGCGAGGTGACAGGCCGCTGTCATGGCTGTGATGATCGCAGGGCCAAGGCGACGTGGGGGTCATGATCCGGATGTTTTGTCATGGGTTTGGTTTGGATTGTGGCAAAATGGTGAGTTTTGAAGCTTTGACATTAAAGCGCCTCCCTCCTATTTTGGGTTTCCTGCACCCTCCAATCCCTGGCTTTCCAGAGCTCCAGGGCCCTGGCCAGTCTGTTGAATCCCTCCTGCCATAGGGAAAAGACCTCATAAAACGATTCACAAAAGATAAAAGTCAGAATCTCTGGAGAGGAACGCTGAGGACGATGCTGGACGTGCTGCCAGTGGTGGGACGTTAGGCGCATCCAGGAGGACGACCCCTTTGCCAAAGAGGCCGTCCCAGCACCTGGGAGGACCACCGGCCCCAAGGAGGATTGCATGGGCCTGGTCGCACCCAGAGGCCACCAGCACTCCTGCACCTCCTCAAGCCCCTGGTCTGGAGGGAAGGGAGAGGGGGAGGGGGACGCAAGGGAGGGCCTGCCAGACCCTTTCACAGGAATGTGGATACAGGCCCCGCCCCTGGAGAGGGTAATTCTGAACCCGAGGGAGTGAAGGACCCACCGTGTTCAGGGCAAGAGCTCTGGGCTGGGACAGAGGACCAATTGGTCCCTGTGACCTCGGGGGTTACTCCTCCCCTTGGGCCTCAGTCTGCCCATCTGTAAGTTGGGGGCCAGGTCATCTTTCCTCTAAGGCTGCTCCCCTCCTGCGTTTAGCAGGAGTCCAGGACGAGGGAGGCTGGAGCACGTGCCAGAGGCAGCCAAGGCCTCCCCATCGGCCTTCCTCACTTCCCTCGTCCCGTGTGCCTTCGGGCCTGGCCTGCCCACCTCCGCCGCCCCTTTTTCAGGTGAAGTATGTGTGCATCCGTGTGGGTGAGAACATGATCCGTACGTACAGTGGGCCTTCCTGTCCAGGGCAGGGCCCAGCGTGTCTCCGCCCCTTCACCCAGGCTGCCGGCCTCCTGGCACGACCGCACGGCCCCCAAATGAGTCTCCCACCGTCTCACACAGACGTGGAACAGAACGAGGAATTTGAGAAAAGCACTCCATCTGTGGCATTGCCACGCCCCCTCTCCCTGGGGCAAGCTGGATCTCCTCACTCACTGAGCCTGGGCCTCGGTTTCCCCACCCATATAAGGAGAGGGGTCTCCAACTTGGGTGAGAGCCTTCCAGGGTTCTGACCATGAGCCTCGTTCTAGACGGTGCTATTGGGGTGGCCCTGCAGCCCCAGCTTGCTCTCAGGAGTGTGACATGACCTGGTCCTTGCAGAAAGGCAGCCCAGGGCCAGACCTGTGCTCTCTGACGGGAAGTTCCAGATGCCGACAGCAGGTGGCGCTGTTTTCTTGACTGAAGCAACAGCAGCGACCACTGGTCTCCCAGGCTCCAGGCTCAGGGCCCCGCAGGCTCTTTGGCACTTGGGGTCCCTTCTCCTTGGAGCCTGAGGCTGGGCCCTTGGGCACACCCTTTCGGGCCCATCACTTTCCCTGGGGACGGGCTCTCAGATGAGAGACAGCCGAGCAGGGAGCAGACGTGTGCAGACACGGTCACACGGGACACACAGAGGCGCACACGGGCTGTTTGCTTCTGTCTTCGTGATGCCAACTGCCAAGCCTGTTGCCACTGATCACATGTGAGCCTGCATGTAACCCACACGGCGCCGGGTTCTTCAGGCCGGGGGTGTGAGGGCAAGAGGGCTCAACGGAAGGACGTGTTTGCGTGTGTTCCTGTGGGTAAGCGTGGGTGCACAAACGCTGTGGTCGGTGCGTGTGCCCGTGCACAGGTGAGGGGGTAGCGCGAGGGGGTGTGCACACGTGTGCGAATGGGTGTTGTGTGTGGAAGCACTCCGGCGCTGTATCCCTCTGGACACGACTGTTTTGCTGTGTGTGTGTGTGTGTGTGTGTGTGCGTGCGCGCGTGCATGTGTGTAGAGACACGTGTGACACTCTCCCTGGCAGGACATTTGTGTGTTTGGAGAGTTTTCCTCGCCACGTGGGTCTGGGAGGGAGGGCTCCAGGTGCAGACCCTCTATTCGTGCACAGACGACAAATCCCAGCCCATCTCTTACTGGCAGGACGACTTTGGCCGAGTTCCTTCTCTGAGAGCCTCAGTTTCCCCGTCTGTAAATGATGCTCTTAGAGGGTCAGTGTGGTGAGGACTGTGATGGAGAGTGCAGAGGGCTCCCCAGGGCCAGGCAGTGGTCGTCATAGCTCCATGGTGTGAGGTCCCAGTTCCCTGAGCAACTGCTCTGGGCCACTGACCCCTCCGGGACCCAGTTCCTCCTGCTGTGCAATCACACCCCCTCTGAAGGCAAAGCCAGATTTTCAAGTGAGATGTGGGGAAATGCGTGGCCCAGGGTAGGTTCTCAGAAAACGTGGTTTTGGGGTGCTGCCCCGGCTGGCCCAGATGCTTTTGGGAGGCAGGCACAGGCCGGCTCTGCAGAGGTGGCTTCCAGGCAGGGGCAAGGCCAGGAGGGTGTGGGGTGAGCACAGGCCCTGCAGGCCCTCCTCTGCCCTCCCTGCGCGCTCCCTGCCTCTCCCCTTCCTCCAGCCCTGGCCTTCGTTTGGCATCGTGCCCGGGGGAGTGGGCGCGGGGCAGTCTCCCGGTGCCCCTTCCCCTCTCCCGATTTTCATGTTTAGAAACGCATCTGCTGACACTCGGAGCTTTGGCCCAGCCTCCGTGTCCCTGGGAGCTGAGCCCTTTGCATGCACTAGAGCCCGCTCCCCGCCAGCGCCTCTGGGCGCCCTGTTCCCATCTGGGGGTGTCGGGGTGTCTTTTTATTCCCCATATTTGCCTGCACCCATGGGGCTGTACTCACTCACCGGCTGCCGGGTGATGCTTTCAGATCACAGGCCTGACATTTCAGTGTTTGCAGCCCGAGCAATCGATTCTCCCTGCGTAATCGCTAAGAACCGTCCATAACATTTCATCAGCCCCATCGGCGCTCGGGCTGCTTCCTCTGGGCCCCACGCTGGGCGGCCCATGCCCTTTCCTCTGGGACTGAGGGCCTACTCTGTGCCATGCATCTCCCTTGCTCCCTACCGCTACCCTCCTTCCACCTTCCCTGAGGCTGCGAGGGCTCAGTTTCTGGTCACCTCCACCTTCCCGTGTCATCTTGGACCAGCCCTCTTCTGGCCATGGGAATGTCCCTCCCCACAGCCATGAGGAGAATGATGTGTACTCTCCAGGCGTCCTTTGTACAATGGGGTGGCAAGACTGGGGGGAGCAAGGTGTGGTCCTGTTGATGGACAAATCCAGGGACCAGGCTTCTCTAAGACGAGGTGCCTTTCCTACCTCAGGGCCTTTGCACATGCTGTGTCCTCCACCAGAACTCTTTCCCAGTAGCCCCAGCGTATTCTCCCTTTTTGCCTGGCTCACTCCCACTTGGCATTCAGGTCTCAGTTTTACCATTACCTCCTCTAGGAAGTCCTCTTGGATTTCCCAGAGCAGGTTCGGTTACTCCATTCCACTCATTTCTTTGGCACTATCTCTCCTCTAATGATTTACTTGGCACGTGTCCTCCCGGCACCACCTGAGTCGGCCTTGTTTCTGTTTTGTTTACTTGTGCATCCCTTTCGGCTCACACCGATGGGGTGTCCAGGAAATGCTGGTTGAACAAAGAAATGAAAGAATGATTGAATAAATACTTACTGAAAGCAGACATTCAAACAAAGGCCCGACCTTCTGGCCATGGGAATGTCCCTCCCCACAACCATGGGGAGAATGACGGGTCCTCTCCAGGCGTCCTTTGTACAATGGGGTGGCAAGACTGGGGGGAGGAAGGTGTGGTCCTGTTGATGGACAAATCCAGGGACCAGGCTTTCTCTTTCGTCTTTGGTTCACGTTGGCCGAGCTGAATCTAAACATGAGCCTGGTGCTGGCGGTGACACAGAGGTGGTGATGGTGAGCTTACAGGCACTGGGTCGTGGCAGTGAAGGGCAGGGCGCTGGTGATGGCAGGAATGATGACACTCGTGCTGATGCTGGTGACTTGTTGGGTGGAGAAAAGAATGGCAGTTTGCTGTGGCTTTGGGGTGCTGGTGTTTAAGAAGGTGGACTTTGGAGTCAGACCAGCTGTGCTCCTCTCTTATCTCTACTCACCACGAGAGATTCAAGAAACTCGTCACTCTCAGCCTCTTCATCTGTAAAGTGGGAACAAGAAGAGAACCTGCTTCCTAGGGGCAGGCCTGGGACTGGGCTTGTTGTGAGAGCTACAGGGAGGTGCATGGAGAGCTCCTGGGTCACAGTGCTTGATGCAATGAGGTTTTGAGTAAAAATGTGTGGAAGGAAGTCATTATGCAATAGCTTTGGATGACAATGGCAGCATGTGTGACAAAATGATAAAGATGGCAACTTTGGTGTCCTTTCTGATGCGGGTGCAGTTGATGGTGGTGAAGTGGTGATGCCGACGGTGGTGATGGTGACAAGGGGGTTATAATTCATTAATTCAATCTGTCAGTTAAACAACCAGCATGTGTCTAAAAAAGGGGTGGGCAAACTTTTTGACTCGAGGGCCACAATGGGTTCTTAAACTGGACTGGAGGGCTGGAACAAAAGCATGGATGGAGTGTTTGTGTGAACTAATATAAATTCAAAGTAAACATCATTACATAAAAGGGTACGGTCTTTTTTTTTTTTTTTAGTTTTATTCATTTCAAACGGGCCGGATCCGGCCCGCGGGCCGCAGTTTGCCCAGGGCTGGTTTATGCCACGAGGTGCCCTGGTGCCACAGGAGGAACCCCGGTCTCCGGTCTGGGGCTCCCATTTCTCAGAGGGACACACTGAGCCCTGTGGACCCTCACAGGAAGCCGGTGGTGACCGGCAGAAGGCACTCAGATATGTCCGGCCAGCACTTGTCTGGCAGGGTTGAGCCAGTTTGTGAGGAACTGCACAGGGATGCCTTCTTCCCATTTGCATGTTTAAGATGTATCTGTGCTTCATCTCAGGCGCCAGCCTCTCTCCCTGCTCTGCCTGGGTCGCTGGGAGCTGAGCTGTTGGTATGCACAAGAGCCCAGAGAAGCACACTGGCCCGGCCCCTCCGCGCCAGCGCCTCACATTCGGATGCTCATGTCCAAGAGAAAGTCACGACCAGAGAGGGTGGCACCCTGCCCAAGGCCACACAGCTAGGGAGGCAGAGCAGTGGCTCAAGGAGCACAGGCGACAGCAGTACCGTGACCCCTCCCCTGACCCAGGGCTCTCCTCACACTGGGCTGATCACAGCGTGGGGAGCAGGTGGGTGCTGTGGAAATAGGGACCAAGGACACTGAGCCTTATCCAGCAGACACTTAGTGTCGTCAAGCCTGTGCACATGGGAGGGAGAAAGGCCTGGGCTTGAATCCCATAGACTAGCTGTGTGTCCTTGGGCAATCCACTCAGCCTCTCTGTGCCTCAGTGTCTGTGTCTATAAGATGGAGGTGGTGATGATGCGACCTGTCTGAGGATTGGTAAGTCTGTACACAGCCCCCAGGGGGCAGGGCTGCCCGGAGGTAAAGGAGGCTATTGTGACGGCCCCGCACTTCCTACATTCAGACAAGTCTCTTCAATGTCCCCCTTGAAATAGGAACTATCCCCATTTTTCAGGTGAAGAAACAGACTCAGAGAAGGGAAGGGGGGGATCTTGCTTGGCCAGGATTCATGCCCAGGCCCGGCTGGCTCCGTGCTCGCCTGCTTGGGCTGGGGACGTGCGGGACGGGGTCGGAGAACGGCAGGGGCTGGGGGCTGGAGGGGGGAGTGGGAAGCAGCGAGCCTGACATAAGGCCCTCAAGAATGCGATCACTTCCTTCTGGGCCCCTGGGAGCCGGGTAATCCTGGGCGGCAGGGATGTGGGGAGACAGCTGTGCTGGGTATGGTGAGGGGGTGGGGGGAGCCTCCTGGGCCCCCTCCTGCAGGGCTGAGAGCTGTGGGCCAATTAACCCTGGCAGAGCCGGAGCCAGGAGGCAGGAGGGGAAGGCTGGGTGGTGGGGGATTGGCGAGATCTGAAACAGGCCTGCGCGGCCCACCGGGTGGCCCTTCCCCAGGTGTGGCCAGCTGGCCGCCCTGGGAGGTGCTGGGAGACTGGTCTCGGAGCATGACAAGGGAGGAGGAGGGGTGGGCCTTTCACAGGCCACAGCTGGAAGGGCCATTGTGGGCGATCCAGCTCAAGCCCCTTGCTTTACAGCAGGGGACACTGAGGCCCGCAGAGGGGTAGCAACCGCTCAAGGTCACACAAAAGTCAGTGCTGAGCTGGGAGTGGGCCCAAGGCTTCCGACTTCTCTCCATCCTGTCGCAGGGCGCGACTCACCGGGACCGTGGGCGCAGAATCCATTTGTTCATCTTCGCTGCCCCCACGGGCCTCCCGCACAGGCCACGCGCCCCTCCACCGGGAGCCGCCCTGGAATGGCCGTCATGAGGATACGGAGGATACTTTGCAGCTTTGTGATTTTACAAGTGTGTATGGTTTTTAGAGTTTCTGTTTTGTAGTGTCTTACCCCTTACTAAGCCCTTCGAAAGCTTTATCTCAGAGGATCCTCGCCACACTCCTCACCACACTCCGTGTGAGGACTTCTTCTCACTCCCATTTTGCAGACGTGAACACTGAGCCCCAGAGAATCGAAGTGATTCCCTTAGGCTCCCTGACCGTCAGACCAGGAGGGAAACTCCACAGACGCTTGCTGAATACAGGCTCCAAACCGGGGGCTCTCCCACAGACCAAGCGGCTCCCGCCAGCCGTGCAGGAGTCGCCCTCGATGGCCCCTTCCTGCACCCCCACCTCTCGCCTGGGAGTAACTGGGCGAGGCCTCTGGCACACGTCCCAAATCTTGGCCCGTCTCCGTTGGTGCCACGTTGGAAGTGGCTGCCAGGTCCTTGCGCCTGGGTGACACCTGCAGCCCCCACAGGCCTAGGACCCCTCCCCCCACCTCACCGCTGCTGTCAGCGGGCACAGGGCACTCTGGGCCCCAACCCTGGTGCATTGACAGTCAGGCGTTTTATTTGCTGTTCAAATGGCGGTCTCTGCGCTATGTGCCAGGTGGCCCCCGAGACCACTGGTAAAAGGGGTGAAGAAGAACAAGATCCTGCCTTCAGGGTGCTTAAGATGTAGAGCATAAGGGGGGGTGGGGATTCTAATGCGAGCTAGGCAGCATGTACTGATCACCTACTTTGTGCTGGATGCTTTCAAACATTATTCCATGGAACCCTCCTGAGATCAACAGCTGTTGGGTGGAGGGTGGGCTAAATCCCCCCGAAGCCCAGCACTGTGGGCATCTGTGCATCCATGTGACAGGGGGTGGGGTGGGGGGGTGGGGGGGTGAGGCGTGCAGAGGAGAGTGAGCTGCCCAAAGACACAGCTGCGCGCACAGCTGGACCAAACCCAGGCCTGCGTGACTCCGCAGTCTATGCCCACGAGAGCGGGGAGGTCAAGTCGGCCTGGGTCGGAGAAGACACAGCAGAGCTGAGTCTGTAGGCAGGGAGAGGTGGGAGCCAGGACAGGGGTGCGGAGTGAGCTGGCCGGGGTCGGGGGTGGGGAGAGTGGCCAGGGCAGGAAAGAGCAGGAGGGTACCTGGCCAGGGAGCGGTTTTCCTGGGTACATAGGGCCACCTCAGGGGCTTGGGGGTGGGGAGGAAAGGAGAGGCTAAAGGAAAGCGGGGTGAGTTGGAGAGGATTTAGACTTGAGTCTGTCGCTCCGGGAAGCAGCAGCCCTCGGCTTGGAGCAGGAAGGGGTGGGAGCTCTGGGTTCTGGAGCTGCCAGGCCGGGTGTGAGTCCCTTCCGCCCCTGCTGGGCTGCGGTCTCGGTGCGCCAGGTGCTCTCAGCCTAGAATCCTCAGCAAGAGAAGGACAGGGATCCCTTTATTCCGAGGACGGAGGGTCTCCGTGTGTTATGTGCCGACACAGCCATTGAATTTAAATGCTCAGCAAAGATCAGTTTCGTTAGTTCTATGGTGTATTTATTTTTGCCTTATGTCCCACACCTTAGTGAACTCACGTGGTTTTTGTTCCTTTCCATCGGACCTAGTTCCCTTAGCCTAATCCCCTCCTGATTCAGCCACGTGGCCACCAACAGCAACACTTCACCTTGTCCTGGCCGCGTCGCATTCCCCTGTGTACACACACCCTCTGGCTCTATCCATTTTTCTGTCAATGGGCACTAGGTTATGTCCATGTCTGGGCTGGTGTAAATAAGGCTGCAGCGAGCATAGAGTTACAAACATTCCTGCAAATGAGTGTTTTTATATTTTGGGGAGAATTGCTGGATCATATGGCAGTTCTAGTCTCCATTGTTAAAGGAGCCTCCATCCTGGTTTCCATAGTAAACTCATCGACACAGACAACAGAACAGTGGTTGCCAGAGGGGAAGGGGGTGGGTGGGGGGAAGCATATTGGGCAAAGGGACCATATACGCGGTCGGTCACAGGAGGAAGCTAGACTTTGGGAGGTGAGCACGCAGTGGAGTACACAGATAGGGAATTACGAAGTGGTACACCTGAAATTTACATAACGTCATTAACCAAGGTTAGCTCAATACATCAACAAAAAGGATCCATTTTCAAGCTTCCCCATCTCCATCCCTTCCTCACCGCCCCCGACCCCCCAGAGGAAAGCCTGACCTTAAGGGTTTGCAAACCAAATTACTTACAGAGGCCAGCGGACCTGGTGAAGGGGCTGGGACTCTGGGACTATGTAGCTGGAACGTTCTTTTTAAGAGAAGCTGAAGTGAAGAATGCTCATGTGAATTCTCCCACAGCTATGGTGTGGGAACCCCCCTCTTCCCCAGATAAAATGTCCCTGGCCCCCGAGCCCTCAGGTTTGCAAACCCTCTGTGGCGCGCCTGGCTGAGGAGACGGAGGAACTTCTGAGGTGGGTGCGGGGGTGCAGGGTGGGGTGGGGGTGCAATGGCATGGGGTGGGGGTGGGGGATCAGTCCAGGGTGTTTGAAGCACTGAGCGTTGTGAGCTGACAAGAATGAGGGTGAAAAGCTTCCTTGACCTGATCAAGGTCACGGTCAGGGGAAGCCACTGGAATGATACTGGGATTGAAAGACAGGAGGCCGGGCAGGAAGCTCGAGGCTGGGGAGCAGGCAGCAGAGCTGGCCGTGGCTCCAGACAAGACTGCTGTGTGTCCTCGGGCGAGCCCCTTGCTCTCTCTGTGCCTCCGTGGCATGAGTAACCGGGTGCTAGCAACAGCCCTGGCTTTCCTGGATGTTTGTGTGTGTGTGTGGGAGGCTGGGTCACTGCCCCGAGCTGGAGGTGGGGGAGAACTTGGGGAGAAAGCCCTCCCTCCCTCTTGGACCCTGGGAACAGCAGGAGGGCTAAGCTGCTGTTGACATTCCGCCACCAGCCCCGGGGCTTGGGTTTCTGCTGGCCTGTGTGATCCTAGCAGCAGGCAGATGCTGGCCTGGAGCACTTGCTCCACGTCACTCTGGGGTGGATTAGGGACCCCAGGGCCAGGGGATTGGGGGTGCTGAGAAGAGGGGAGTTTTGGTCTGAAGACCAGCTGCTGGCGGGGGCTCTTCTTCCTTCATTGTCCGTGTGTGTGTTTGTGGGGGGGGGGGGGGGAAGGCGTGCTCAGATAATCAGTCTAGGCCTTGGAAATAAGAGTCATCTATATAGTCAACAGATGCTAACTGAACACCTACTATGTGCCAGGGGTAAATAAGGAATCATAGGTCTGCACTTTCTCACATCATCATTCCCATTTAACAGAGGGGAAACTGAGGCTCAGAGAGGGGAGATGGTGGTGAGATTTGAATCCGGGCAGCCAGGCTCTCAAGCTGCACATTTAACTCCCGTGTGGTCACATGGGCCAACACTGAGGCAGAACACAAGGGCGATGGGTGCCACCGAAGGGGTGTGGCCTGGGCTGGGGGTGGGGGGATGTGTGATGAGGGCCATCGGTGTGGACTGGGAGCTCCCAGGAGCTGGCCTGGAGCCCTGGGGGCTTTGGTGTGGACTGGGAGCTCCCAGGAGCTGGCCTGGAGCCCTGGGGGCTTTGGTGTGGACTGGGAGCTCCCAGGAGCTGGCCTGGAGCCCTGGGGGCTTTGGTGTGGACTGGGAGCTCCCAGGAGCTGGCCTGGAGCCCTGGGGGCTTTGGTGTGGACTGGGAGCTCCCAGGAGCTGGCCTGGAGCCCTGGGGGCTTTGGTGTGGACTGAGAGCTCCCAGGAGCTGGCCTGGAGCCCTGGGGGCTTTGGTGTGGACTGGGAGCTCCCAGGAGGCTGGCCTGGAGCCCTGGGGGCTTTGGTGTGGACTGGGAGCTCCCAGGAGGCTGGCCTGGAGCCCTGGGGGCTTTGGTGTGGACTGGGAGCTCCCAGGAGCTGGCCTGGAGCCCTGGGGGCTTTGGTGTGGACTGGGAGCTCCCAGGAGCTGGCCTGGAGCCCTGGGGGCTTTGGTGTGGACCGAGGGACTCAGGGTCTTCAGTGGGGTCCGATGTGTTAAAGAGCTCTCCCCGCTTGGCTCCTGGAAGCAGACCTGCCCGGGCGCTCTGAGGGGCTGAGTCCCCAAGGCGGGGCCTTGCTTTTTCAGGTGCTGGCCCTGGTGTCCCCAGGCCGGGTCCGATCACCCCCAGGCCGGGTCCGAGCACCCACACACGGGCTGAAAGAGCCGCCATGTCTGCACAGGGGTTCCTCTGAGCCCGCCTGGAGCAGAGGCCCCTTTTCTCTTTCCTCCTCCCTCTTTCTTTCCCTTCCCGTGTGCCCGGTGCTAAGCGAGTGAGAGGAAGTCCCAGAGACAGGTGGGCACCACCTCTGACCCCAACAAACGCGCGGTTGACAAGGGGAGCAAGGGGTGGTAGGTCTCCAGTCAGGCTGCTGCACAGCCTCGGGCACACTGCTTCCCGAGACTCATCTTCCTCACATCACCTCATCACCCCGGGAGTTAAATAAATAAGATATCACGTAGAAAGACCACATATGGCCTGGACACCAGGTCCCCCCTCCCTCCTTGCCTCCCTCCCTCTTCCTTCCTCCCTTCCTTCTTCCCGCCCTCCCTTCCTTTAACATGGAGTGCCAGGCACTGCTCCAGGACCTGAAATTATGTGAGCGTTAACTAATTACCCAATGCCAGGCTGATGCTAAGAGCTCTATATGCATCCCCTCACTTGCTCTGCACCAGAACCCCGAGGGGCAGGGCTATTGTCACGCCCATTCCACAGATGGAAAGGGTAGTTCCTAGACCAGTGGTGGCGAACCTTTTGAGCTCGGCGTGTCAGCATTTTGAAAAACCCTAACTTAACTCTGGTGCCGTGTCACATATAGAAATTTTTTGATATTTGCAACCATAGTAAAACAAAGACTTATATTTTTGATATTTATTTTATATATTTAAATGCCATTTAACAAAGAAAAATCAACCAAAAAAATGAGTTCGCGTGTCACCTCTGACGCGCGTGTCATAGGTTCGCCATCACTGCCCTAGGCAGAGGAGGTTCTAGCCCAGGCCAGCCCAGAGGCAGAGCTCAAGCCCAGCCAGCACTTTAGGCCTGGCCTGGCCCTCAGCCCCGCACACCAAGGGGCAGGGCGGAGGGTGGGGGTGGGGGTGGGGGGGTCGGGGGAGGCCATCTCAGAAGCCGGCTGGATTGAAAGCCCCATGAGGCCAGGGCTGCGTCTAGTTCTGCTCGCCTCTGACGCTCCCTCACTCGGCACACGGTAGGTGCTTAGGAAGCGAATGAAGAAATGAATGGCCACCCAAGCCCTGGCTCACAGGAGTCCCAGAGGGGACCCTGTCGGCCATTCCCAGGCCGGGTGCTGGGCTCAGGGACCCTCTGTCCCGTGTCTTGGCCGTGGAGGGCCATCTGTCTGCCCTTCCTGCCACCCAGCCTGGTCCAGCGCTTACAGGGCCCACGGAGAAGGGCCTGTGGTAGGTTCCATAGGCCTTGGATAGAATGTCAATGGCTGAGCCCTTGAAAATCGAATCTCGCCACAGCCCACCTCCCCGAGGTTCCCCCCAGACCATCAATCAGCAGTGAGACACGATCGTGTTTTATAGCCAGGCCAGGGTGGGGGTGCATGAAACCCAAGCCCCTCTCCGCCTGGGGTCCTGCCTGCTTAGGAGGATCAAGGCAGACCCCGCAGGGCCTTAACTCTTTGTGATCCAGTTCCTGCCAGCTGTGGGCACAGCTCCGCCCTGCCGATCGAGGTCCCTCAGGGGTGATGGAGGGACATAGGGGCAGGGGGTAGGCGTTCGGGGTCTGACCGCTCCCAGGGACCTGCAGGAAGCCTGTGGCTTAGAGGACAGTTCTAGCCAACACCCAGAAAACCTGGGTTCTGGTTCCAGGTCTGTCGTGTAGCTGTGTGACCTGGGCAGGTTATATCCCTCTCTGGGCTGGACTCATCAGCTCTATCCCAGGAATCCCCACAGTTCCCTGCTTATCTTACCAGGGATGGGCCTGATGGGCCTGGGGCCCCACCACCTTTATAACAGCCCCCTCCTCAGAATAGATTATACAGAACTAGAGGCCTGGTGCACGGAATTCATGCAAGGGACTCGGCCCTCACAGCCCCAGCTGCCTCATGGCCCTGGCTGCCTCACAGCCCCATGGCCCTGCCCACTGGTTGTTCTGGAAGGTCGTTTTGGAAGCTTGTTCCATTGTCAGGTCGAATTAGCATATTAGCTCTTTATTATCTGATATCATAAAGAGGTCATATGCAAATTGACTGCCACACCCTCACAAGATAGTGGCGCCCACAGCAGGGGCAGGGCCGGTTGCTCTGTGCACCTGCTGCCGAGTCCCCTCAGCCCCGCCGGGGGCCTCAGGTCCTCCTGCACCCGCCACTGACCGAGGCTCATGTAACCAGGGCCAGCCAAGGCTTGCGCTGTTGGCAGTGGCAGCAGCAGAGGTGTAATGGGGGCATTGCCTTCCCCTGATCACTGGGTCACCTCCTGCCCCTGAGGGCTCCCAGACTGTGAGAGGGGGCAGGCCGGGCTGAGAGACCCCCCCTTCCAGTGCATGAATTTTCATGCACCGGGCCTCTAGTATAGGATAAGAGACTCTTACCTCTCTTAGACATTTGTTATTTCCATTTTACAGATGAGGAAACTGAGGCCCACATCTGCATTTCCATTACCTCAGGTCACTCAGCAAATTGCTTTGGGAGGAGGCTGGAGCACCCACGTTCTGCTGCCGACGCCAGGGCTGGACCTCTCCCCCACCCCGTCCTCTCTCCTGTCCTTGCAAACAGGTCCTCGGGCCATCCAGGGCCTGGACTGTCAGGGCTAAGGAAGCAGGGGTGTCCAGCTTCACCGAGGAGCAGGGTCAGGAACCTGGGCTGAGGGTCAGAGGAGCTCCCGGTGGACCTGAAGGTACTGCCTCACCTCCAGCCCTCGGGGCATCCTAGGAAGATGCCACGTGTCTTCGGGATAGCCAGGCTTGGCAGGAGCCACAGGGTGGGGACTTGGCGACAACAGGCAGGAGGTCTGGCGCTATAGGGCTGGTACCCCAGCATTGGCGCGAACCAGTCCCCAGAGGAACCTTGGCTGGGTGGCCTTGGAGCCAATTCTGTCATCTCTTGAATGGGAAGAAGGATAGTAAGTTGCCTAATTGTCTTGAAGTTGAAATAAAACAGCCACCACTCCCAGTTGCTCCACACTCAGCGGAACCTAAGTTATGAGCAGGGCTGAGCGCCCCGTCACTGAGGGTTCACCAAGCCAACCCGTGTCTGTGAGGCTGGAAGGAGGGGGTGAGCCAGGGGGTGAACCCGAAGGCACCTTTCAGTGCTGACGGGGGTAGGGGAGACCGGCAGGGAGGTGCGTTCTGGGGTCTCCAGTTACAGCTCCCGGAGTCACCCAGGTCATTTTTTTAAAACATATTTTATTGATTTTTTTATAGAGAGGAAGGGAGAGGGATAGAGAGTTTGAAACATCGATGAGAGAGAAACATCAATCAACTACCTCCTGCACACCCCCTCCTGGGATGTGCCCGCAACCAAGGTACATGCC
Organism: Myotis myotis; assembly: GCF_014108235.1. NCBI lineage: Eukaryota > Metazoa > Chordata > Mammalia > Chiroptera > Vespertilionidae > Myotis > Myotis myotis. Next base: position 9,665,352 of record NW_023416324.1, on the reverse strand, counting down.
CTTGACCGGAATCGAACCTGGGACCCTTCAGTCCGCAGGCCAACGCTCTATCCACTGAGCCAAACTGGCCAGGGCCACCCAGGTCATTTTGGGGGGGGGGGGGCTCCAGGAGCAGTTTTCTCAGGTGGGTGAGGGTCTGGGGACTCATCAGCTGGACTAACAGCTGGACATGCTGGGCTGATGGACGGCTGTTAGCAAATCAATCTCTGACGCCCAGGCAGTGGGGTGGCAGGCGGGCCTCGGGGAGCCTTGGGCTGGCATGGTCGGGGTGCTATGCCTGGCAGGTGGGATGCAGCCCCCACACTCCCAGCTCCAGGCACTCCTCCTGCCCTTCCTGGGCTGGGCCTCAGGCTGGAGACCCTCCCTCCCCCTCTGGGGTCCCGAGGAGGACAGGAGTCTGCGTCCTGGGGCAGGGCTTGGCCCAAGGGCCAGGGTGGGTGGAGGACAGGCCGGTGGAGGGGGCCAGCTCAGCAGAAGGTCTTTCCTCCTCTCTCTTTCTTTCCCTTCTTTTCCGCTTTTAAAAAACAAAACAATATCCCTGATCTCCCACGACTTGGAAAACTGGCCCGAGTCCTGTGTCTGGCTCCGGCACGTTTTATGGCCGTTTCCAGCAGCCGGGGATGTGGAGCCCACGGTGACATGAGCTCCCTGTTTCTCTGTCCTGGCTGGGAAGCGCCCATCCATCTTCCCAGCTGGCGGCCTGTGTGGGAACCGCTGCAGGGGCACCTGCGCCTCTCACTCTCCCTAAGCTGGTTGCTCTAGTCCCTCGCGGGGGCTATGACAGGGGAGGTCACTGGGGGCGCCTCTGTCACCATGGCAGACGCCGAGCATCACGTGGCAGGGCCCGTGTGATGAGGCCCTGAGGACAGCGAGGGTCTGCCCCAGGCCTGGGCTTTGCAGCTACTATACAACTGCTTTCCTCCCAGAAAAGGTGGCAGGTCCTGGAGGGTCCCAGGCGACGGAGGGAGCCAGCCCTGGCCTGGCAGGGCGGCAGACCAGGCGGCTGGCAATTGGAGCACAGGCACTGGGGGGACACTCCCAGGCTGAAAGAATAGCACCTACACAGGCCCAGGGCACAGCCGGCAGGTGTTTGGGGAATCTGTGTAGGGTGTGAGGCAGGGATGGGGCCAGCTCAGCGGGGGATGTAGGCAGGGCCTCAACCATGGAGACAGGGCCATGGGCTTGGGCTGATCCCGATGGCACTGGGAGTCGCTGAGTGACACACTCAGGTCTACATTCTGCACAGGACCTCCCACTCACTCAGCTGAGGGGGCATCGAAGGCTGACAGCGAGGCAGAGATGGGGCATCTGATGCAATGTGGATGCGGCCAGAGATGCTTTCGAGCCGAAGGCACTGAGGTGGAGTGGACCAGAAGAACACACTCAAGGGCCAGACACACCTGCTCACACCCAGCCCGATAGTCCTGGCCTGTCCCCTGGCAAGGCTCCACCCCTGCCTGGCCTGCAGCTCTACCTTTGTCACGAGGGGGGGGGGCAGGCAAGGTGTGAAGGAGCTTAGTCCAACCTACGCTCCTACCCAGCTGTGCTGTTCATCAGGCAGCTCGCCTCTCTGAGCCTCCGTTTCCCTATTTGTAATGCGTCAAACTCACGAGGTAGTTGAGAGCACTGACTGCCCGTTTGTAAGGAGCCTAGCACAGGGCCTGGTACAGGCGAGGTGACCAAGGACAGAGACTCCCTTCTGTTCTGAGCCCCTCCCAGGTGGAAATGACTCTCTCTGTGGTTGCTCTAACTGGGAAAGAAGGGGGCCCTTGAAGGAAATGGCGGCTGAGGTAACTGTTGGGGGGCATGGAGGGAGAGAGCTGGGGTTCTGGAGGGGCCACTCAGGTTTCAGAGAGCCTGGGCCGTGCAGCCGTGCAGAGCTCCTAGGAATTTTCCCAGGCCGGGAGCAGGCAGCTGGAAGCCATCCGTCCCAAGCAGGAGAGAGGATCAGGGGTCCTGCCAAGGTCTTTCTCTGGGAACGGGAACTTGGGAGGGGGGCAGAATCCTGCCATTCAGCCTGGAAAGATGAAACCCTTCTGCCTGGGCAGCTGCTCTGGGGGATGCCAAAACCCCAACCGGCTCTCCCCTGGGCTCCCCAGGGACTGTGACAGCATTGGGGGGGCATTTGAGCCAAAATAGCCCTGGAAGCCAGAAGGCAGGCCCGGTATCTGCCCCACTCTGCGCTGGGTGGGGGCCGGAGGGCATTGCCCCTGAGGGGCTGAGGTCTCCCCGGGGTAGCCACTGCCTAGAAGACAGGGAGGTGGGGGCCTCACTTTGGACCTGGCCAAAGCGAGAAGCTTAAGATCAAGTTCGTCTCTGAGTCAGGATTATCTGCTCTGCAAAGCTGTGTGAGGGTTAGAGATAGTATAGGAGAAGCGCCAGCACGTAGTAGGTGCTCAGTGGATGCTAATGATTTCCATGGAGGGGATCTGGACTAGTGATGAAGGGCACAGGCGACACTGCCTGCCTGGGTGGGTTATTACTTAGGATTCCTGAGCCCTCGGGACGCTGCCTGGCAATGCAGTGAGGCCTCCGTAAGCACTGGCTGTTATTACGACTGTCGGTACTGATGGCACATGAACACTCTGGGCCCCGATCTACAGAACGGAACGTTTTCTCTTTTCTTGCCGGCCCTAATCACAGTAACAGCTGCTGCCCAGCCTTGCCTTCTGAGAGCTGGGTGCCCTGCCCGGTGTCTTACATACCCCATCTCGGGAGTCTGCCCACCACTCGGGGATACGTATAGTGATGACAGCCCCATTATGACAGGCGAGGAAGGAAAGACCTGAGATAGGTAGAGACCTGCCAGTAAGTGCCAGGGACAGATTTCAGGCGCACCTCACAGAGCACCAGGAGCAGGCGGAGGGAGGATTTCAAGGCGAAGGAGGCAGGCACACAGGCCAAGCCCTGGGCTAGGGTTAATCCTTCCGAGTCCCTCTTCTCAGAGTTGAAGTAGAGGTATCGCTAGGGGGTACTGCATGGAGTGGAGGTAGGCCTTGAGAACATGTGTGTAGGGTGCCTGGCACAAGGTGAGGGCTGCTGGCGATGGAGTGTGAGAGGGGGGTTGTGTTTTGATGTAGGTGTTCTATTCGGGTAGAAGTTAGTGGTGGTGGGCTGATGGAGTCTAGTGGATGAGGGCGGGGTTACAGTTGCTGCTGTTGTGGACGGTGGTGCTGTGGTATTGAAGATGGTGTTGGTGGTGAATTGGCGGTAAGCTGATAAAGACAGTGCTCTTATTGTGGGTGTTGGAGTTGGCACTGGCAGCGTCAATGGTGCTGGTGGTAATGTTATGAGTGGCAGTGTTGTCAGAGAGAAATAGTATTGTTGGGATCGGCAATGTGGGAGCAATTGGTGTTGAGGTTGAGGTTGTTGTTGATGGTGGTGGTGTTAACATTTTTCCTGGTGATGTTAGGGTTGGGGTAGGAGCTGTTATTTTTGGAGTTACTGGTGGTATTGTTGCTATTGGTAATGTTAAAGTCATTGGTGCTGGTGCTGAGATTGGTATTATAATTGTTACTGAGAGTGGTGATGTTAATGGTGGTGGTGTTGGTGGTATTGATGATGGTGTTGGTACTAATGTGATTACTGGTGTTGATGGTGGAGGTGGTAATGGTACGAACATGGTTACTGGTGGTGTTAGTGTTGTTGGTAGTGCTAACATGATTGCTAGTGTTGGTGGTTTGATGTTGATGATGCTAGTGCTGACATGGTTACTGGTGGTGCTGGTGGTACTAACATTATTATTGGTTGGTGGTATTGATGTTGGTGATGCTAGTGCTGACATGGTTACTGGTGGTGCTGGTGGTGGTGGTGGTACTAACATTATTATTGGTTGGTGGTATTGATGTTGATGATGCTAGTGCTGACATGGTTACTGGTGGTGCTGGTGGTACTAACATTATTATTGGTTGGTGGTATTGATGTTGGTGATGCTAGTGCTGACATGGTTATTGGTGGTGCTGGTGGTACTAACATTATTATTGGTTGGTGGTATTGATGTTGATGATGCTAGTGCTGACATGGTTATTGGTGGTGCTGGTGGTACTAACATTATTATTGGTATTGGTGGTATTGATGTTGATGATACTAGTGCTGACATGGTTATTGGTGGTGCTGGTGGTACTAACATTATTATTGGTATTGGTGGTATTGATGTTGATGATGCTAGTGCTGACATGGTTATTGGTGGTGCTGGTGGTACTAACATTATTATTGGTTGGTGGTATTGATGTTGATGATGCTAGTGCTGACATGGTTACTGGTGGTGCTGGTGGTACTAACATTATTATTGGTTGGTGGTTTGATGTTGGTGATGCTAGTGCTGACATGGTTACTGGTGGAGGTGGTGGTACTAACATTATTATTGGTTGGTGGTTTGATGTTGGTGATGCTAGTGCTGACATGGTTACTGGTGTTGCTGGTGGTACTAACATTATTATTGGTATTGGTGGTATTGATGTTGATGATACTAGTGCTGACATGGTTACTGGTGGTGCTGGTGGTACTAACATTATTATTGGTTGGTGGTATTGATGTTGGTGATGCTAGTGCTGACATTTATAATAATGGTGTTGTTGGTGATGGTACTAATGTGATTACTGATGTCATTGGTGGGTGCTAGCCTGATGACTGTTATTGTTGGTGATGCTAACATTGTTACTGGTCTTGGTGTTGATGTTGATGATGGTAGTGTTGACATGATTGCTGGTGGTGTTGGTCCTGGTGTTGCTGACACGATTACTGGTGTCGTTGGTGGTGGTAGTGGGGGTGGTAGTTAGGGGATGCTGTTGTTTACTGAGCCCAGAGCCCCGCCCAGCTGGGCTGAAGCAATGCCATGGCCAGTGACTCTCCCGCTGCCCCAGCCAGACATTCCTAAGGCGTCTGTGCCCTGCGAACATGCCTGTATGCTTTGGCATCTGGCTGTCTTTGTTTTCCTTTTGAAAAACTCCAGCCTGGGCTGGAAAAGCAATTGCCCACAGTTCAGTTGGGTTAGAGAGGGGATCAGGGTGTCTGGCAAGGCCAGGAAGAGAAAGAAGAGACAATGTGAGGCGAGGGGACACCAGGGAAGACGGGGCTCACAGCGCCTTTCCCACCAGGGCTTTCCCTCCATCCCCTCTCTGTCCGCCCACCTTCCTTCCTTCTCTCATTTACTTGTTCAGTGGACTCACTGGGGACCCTCGATGTCAGGCCCCGGGTAGGCCCCTGATGTACTGTGCATCTCTTGAAAGCAGGGAGCTTCTCTAACATCATAGTATCCCCAGCACCTGTTGAATGAATGAATGAATGAATGAGTGAATGAGCGAATGCACAGACAAATTGATGCCATCCCTTTTCTCAAGGAGTTCACAAGATGATCAGCGGAGTGGCACTCAGGACTCTGGAAGCACAGGGAGGGAGGGATCAATTCCTCCCAAGGGCTCTGTGACAATTGATCAAGAACCAATCAAGTGAGGAGCCCCTGTAGTTGAAGGAACAGCCTTTACTGGAAGCTACTGACCCTCACTTTTCTACTCCTCCATTCTCAAGACTGCTATGGGGGTCTTGGGCCTAAGGGATGGTGAGCTGCTTCCCTGGGACGGGGTGGGTGGGTCAAAGCCTTGCATGTGGGTGTGAGCGTGCGCCCGAGTGCCGCTGAGGGTCTCCTAAAAGCCTCATGTAGCCTAGAATGGCAGTGCTGCATGGGCCCTTAGAGGTCATCCAGCTTACTGGTTCCCAAACCGGGTTCCTCAAAGCCTTGGGGTTCACTGCAGTGTCTCTGTGAATGGGACACTGAAGGGGTGGTCACTAGGGGGAGGACTGAGGGACAGCAGCCTCAGGCACAGTAGTACCTTGTGGGCTCTATCCATTTGGGTTCTGGGTGGGAACTTATCAAAATGCAATGGCTGCCCAGTTGTCCTGGATATTGGCGACGTGGAAGAATCTGGTGTTGGGGTTGAGGTTGTCATTGGCGGTGGTGGTGATGCTGGGGCTGGGGTAGGGGCTGTTATCGTTGTAGCTGTTGGTGGTACTGCTGCTATCGGTAATGTTGTAGGCATCATGCTCTGTCCCTCCTCTGGGACACCTGCCAACTCCTACTCACCCAGGTCCCCCAAGGAGGTCCTGCCTCCTGTCATTCACACCTTCTCCCTGGGTCCTTTCACTGCAATCCTTTGCCGTCTGTCTTCCCCACACAGATGTCAGCCCTGAAGGGTAGGGAGCGGGGCCAGGACCCAGCGCTCAGTAGGTGCTCAGTGAATGCTGTGAAGTGAACCATCTCATGCAGCCCTCTTGGGTTGCAGATGAAGGAGCAAGGCCCAGAGGGGGACGTGGCCTGGGGCCCCACGGCAAGTCAGTGACACAGGCAGCTGGTGTCCTCTGTCCCACGCCTCCTGCTGTTCCCAGTGACCTGTCCAGGGCTCCTCTCCCACCTTCCCTGGGCAGACCTTCCTCCTCCCTGCACACCCCTGACACTCCCTGTAACATCTGCACGCTGGGGTGGCATGGGAAGCTGGCAGCGATCTCCCTCCCTGCCCCCCCCCCCCTTGGGGCAGGAAGTCTCTCTCCCGCCAGCTCTGGCTCTTGGCCTGGACCACTGTCCTCTAAGCCCCAGCCTGGGAAAGGCTCCCCTGGCCCCAGTGTGGCATTCCTGGCCCAGCCTTGCCAAGGGCCTCAGCTGGTGAAGGCCAGGATATGGGGGGGGGGGGAGAGGTGGGGGCGCGGGTGGGTGCTGGCATCCAGACCCATGGAGGGTGGGGGTATTTACGGGAATCAGCCTCCTGCCCAGCTCCCCCCCACCCTCCACCCCCTATCTCAGTTGTGATGGAGGCCATGAGGCTGGAGAGGGTTTGGCCAGGAGGCAGCGGGCGGCCAGGGCGGGATGAATGAATAACAGCAGCGGAGAGGCCAGACCACTTCTGGGAAACACCCTTGAAAATTGATTCACAGTGTGGAAAACTGATGGGTGAAGCGGGGTCTTTTGGGGTTTTTGGAGTTTGGGGGCTGCGGTATGTTCCCCTCCATCCTCTGGGGACGGCCATTCCCAGGGAGGCTCCATTCTGCCCAGGTCTGCCCAGTTCCCAAGGCACCACGCCCACCTGGATGTGCGAGGCTTTGCCATCGGGACAGAGACAAGAGGACAACAACCACCCGTGACGCTGTTTGCTTAGTTATTTCTCCCCCCGAGTTCCAGGCAGACGTTCAGGGAGGCGTTAAATTTGCCATCCACTCTGTGAACGAGTGGCCGGATGCCCTCATACCGTAGGTGCCCGATAAACGCTGGTGGAGTATACGGTCTTAGGCCACTGGGTGTAATTGACTCCCATTTTGCAGATGAGGAAACTGAGGCTCCCAGGTTCCAGTCTTGCCCGAGGGCTCCCAGCTGGTGTGGAGTAGACCTGGGACTCTGTCTGCAGATCCCACTGTTCACAGTAGGGGTGGGGGGGGGCCAGAGCGCCCTGGGGGCAAGTCCCATTACGCAGGCTGCGGGGGCCAGGATAGAGTGTCTTTGAGACAGAAATTATAGACTTGCAGTGCTACGGCTCCAGAACAAACAGGCAACCCACCAAGGAACTCTTTGTAGTGTTTGCTTATTTTTCCTTCAGATTATTACAGTAAGGCATGCTTATTAGAGAAAATATAGAGACGTATAAAGATGAAAAGTAAACGCCACCGCCCAATGGCACACTCTACCAGAGTGGAGACCAGCTATTCTGGCTTCTTACCTCCGTTCTGCCCCTGGGACAGGCCCTTGAATTCCCTGAGATTCAGTTTTCTCTTCTGTAAGATGGGGATAATGATCCCTTTTGACATTATGGGAAGATGGTGGGAAGAAGATGATGCTTGAAAACACCTTCCACCTGGCCATCGTGGCTCCTAGGTCGAGTGTCCACCTATGAACCAGGAGGTCACAGTTTGATTCCCGGTCAGGGCACACGCCTGGGTTGCACGCCTGGGTTGCAGGCTCCATCCCTAGTGTGGAGCGAGCAGGAGGCAGCTGATCAACGATTCTCTCTTATCATTGATGTTTCTATCTCCCTCTCCCTCTCCCTTCCTCTCTCTAAAATAAATAAACCCTATCCTTGGGTGAGGATTTAAAAAAGGTCTTGTGGATGGTGAACAGTGCTGTGAGAGCCCAGAGGAGGAATGGTCTGGATCTGGGCGTAGGAGGGAAACTGAGGGCAGCTGGGAGCTGACAGACATGCTGAAGGTGGAGGGTGAAGAGCTGCACTCCAGAGGGAGGGAGGGAGAGAGGGCGCTCCAGGGGGACGGGACGGGAGGGGAGCAAATGCATGAGGCCTGCGGGCAGGGCAGAGGGGCAGGGGTGGGGTGATGTGAGAGGCAGGCAGCAGGGGAGACAGAGGAGAGGGACAGAACACCGCGAACTTAACTCTGGCTGCAGCACGGAGGCTGCGTAGAGCAGTGGGAGGAGAGGCAGGGAGACCCTGAGCAGCCAGACAAGGTGGGAGTCACAGCCAGATGCCACTCAGAATCCGTGAGCTGCGAGAGCCCTGAAAACTTCCAGTCCTCTCGCTTTGCAGTCATGGGAGTGAGGCCCTGAGAAGGCAAGGGATGGGCCCAAGGTCACACAGCATGGTGGTGGCCCAGCCAGAAGTCGGGCGAAGAAGGGGGAGGTTGAGTGGGACCCCAGCTAACCCCAGCTCCGTACCCCTTCCCCACACTACCTCCAGCCTTCCCACTGGTGCTCGGACAGTCACGCTGAGGCCTCCTGAGCTCCCTCCTCCACCAGTCTCTCTGGAGACCAACTTCTTGGCCATTGGCCAGGCTTCATAGCTAAAGTCTGAGCGACTAATGGAAGCCGATGGCTGAAAGGCCTCTCTGTTAATTGGGGCCTAATCGAGGCGGCTGCAGCCACAGCTGGGTTGTGGAAGGGCACAGCCCACAGTGCTGGTTCCCCTTGGTATTCCTCCTGCTACCTCCACAGAAAAGGTCCAAGTCCCACCATGGGGTTTCTGGACCCTCATTCATTCATTCATTCATTCATTCATTCATTCATTCCACAAAGATTTATTGGAGCAAGTACATGCCAGGTGCTGACGGACAGCTATCACCAAGATGGCATGCAGCAGGCAGCCACACCCGGCCTTCATGGAACAAATAGTCTAAAAGCAGAGTCAGATGGTGAGCAGGTAGAGGAGACCATGCCAGCTGGTGACAGGTGCCCTTGGAGAATAAAGCGGGGAAGGGATGGAAGCTTCGGGGTGGGGGTGGGCCTGCGCTGAGATGCTGTGATCAAGGGAGGCAACATTTGAGCTGAGACCCGAAGGATGAGAAGGAGGGAGCCCAGCAGAGATCTGGGGGAAGAGCATCCCAGACAGAGGGAACAGCAAGTGCAAAAGCAGAACAGGGAACCAGGAGGCAGAAATCCTGGGTTTGAAGCCGGAGTCCGCCACCATTGGCTGCGTGGCCATCACTCCCCTGATGAGGCTGGACTTGCTCATTCTCCTCAGCTTTTGGGTAAGCGGAAACCTCGAGGGCCTGGCTGAGGGCCGCACAGGAGGTGGACGGGGAAGCTGAGATTTCTTCAGGAGCTGGGCAGTTCTGGCAGGGCTGTGGGAAGTGCTGGGAGCCTGCTGGGCTGTGGCTGCAGGCAGGGAGGGCTGGATTCACACGCCCCCGCTAATTAAATTAACTCTTAGCACTTTAGCAGCCAAGGCCCCAGCTCTAGGTTTCTCACTTCAGCCAATTCCGGGGGCGATTTAGGAAAGGATGTTTCATTTAGCCCAGGTGGCTGGCTGGAGAAGGTCACCTGGCAGGTGGTCTTCCCAGGAGGTAGACCAGATGTCTCTAGGAAGGCTGGGCCTTAGACGGGAATTGGGAAGATTAGGGGCAGGCAGGTGCAAAACTGGTGAGAACCAATCGGTGCTCCCCTCCTGTTCTCACCCCAAAACTCCGCAAATGATGGGGGGAAGCAGCCTGTTTCGGGGAGCTCCCAACCTGAGGGGAGAGACATAGCACCTGCCCCAGAGAAACTGTCAGAGGGGAGAGGCAGAACACTTGCCCTGGGAGAGTTCTCCGTCTGATTTTTAAAAACCAAATTAGCCCGACTGACGTGGCTCAGGGCTTGAGCATCAACCTATGAACCAGGAGGTCACGGTTCGATTCCTGGTCAGGACACAGGCCCGGGTTGCGGGCGATCCCCAGCATGGGGCAAGCAGGAGGCAGCTAATCAATGATTCTCTCTCATCATTGATGTTTCTCTCTCTCCCCCTTTCCCTTCCTCTCCGAAATCAATAAAAATATATATTTAAAAAAAAACCCCAAACTAAACACATACCAAGAAATTTGTGAAAGAACCAGGCCTGGGTGCTGAGGACTCCACGGGAGCATCGTGGATGGTTTTCTTGTACGTCAGCTTTGTGGCCGGCCCAGTGGGACCTGCTCTTTTGGGCCAAGCTGCTCATGGGCCGGGGATCTGCCGGGCGGTGAGAGGCTGTGGAGCAGGGGGGGAGGGGACAGGCTCCGGAGCCAGATGCCTGGCTTTGAATCTGGCTCCGGAATCTAGTACTGTGTGACCTTGAGCACCTGCTACTGCATGACCTTGAGCAACTCCTACTCTATGACCTTGAGCAACTGCTACTCTATGACCTTGAGCAACTGCTACTCTGTGACCTTGAACACCTGCTACTGCGTGACCTTGGGTTATTTGACACGTTGGGTTCCAGCTTTTTTCATCTATAAAATAGGAGGTGATGGGGTTTAACTTAATTCATACCTGTAAAGTGCTTAGAATGGTGCTTGGCACGTAGCAAGCACTTGGCAAAGAGCTCCTATTTTGATTATTTGTATTCCTCCGTTTTGCAGCTGAGCTGACAGGCTCAGGGAGGGGCAGTTTTTACCCAAAGTCCCTGGGCTGGCTGTGGCCGCCTGGAACTTGAGCCCAGACCTCCTGACTCCATGTCGGCCTTCTTTCCACGGCTTCCCCTTCGTGGCCACATTAACCACCTCCCAGAGCCTGGCCATTGCCCTAGGAAGCGGTCCAGGGAGGTGGCGGTGTCCCATTCTTGCCGATGAGAAAACTCAGGCCCAGAGACCGTTGACTACTTGAAGGCAGGACCCATGTCTGAGTCACTGTAGCATTCCTGGTCGCGTGCTGTGGGATGAGACCACACTTGTTGAAACGAAGATGAAACGAGGAGGGGATTGGTGGGGGCATGGTGGGAGTTTAGGAGAACTGCATGTTCCCCTGGGATGGAGCCAGGATTCCAACCCGATGGGCCTCCCGGGCCAGCATCTAGCATCTGTCTCTTTGCCTCGCTGCCCATCCCAGAGGCAGACATTTGGTTTAGGGTCCTGCCCCAGGCCTCTCTTCGGGCCTAGTGAGTGTCACTGGCCGCCCATCTTCCTGACCTGTGGGAGGTGTGCGTGAAGGCGGAGGGAGGTGAGCAGGGAGGGGGGCACTGGGCCCGGATGCTGAGGCCTCCTGCCCAGGCCTTGGGAGAGCTCACACCTGGCTGGGGAAGATGACAAACACAGCAGAACAGTGTCTGTGACATCCTGTGGATTAATCCGAGCATCCTGGGCCTCGGGCAGTGCAAGCGCTGGCAGCAGGAGGGTTCTGTCTGCAGCCCTGATTAAATCAGAACGCGCTGCCAGTCCGTGCCCATTGGTATAGCCAGCGAGGGCAGCCAGGGTGGAGAGATGTGGCTGACACAGGAGGACACAGGGCACCCGGGCAGTCACCTGGGCCTGTCTGTCCCATGACTCAGGGTTTGTCCTCAAACGAGTCTTTGCGAGAAGCCCATGCTCTGTGTAGGCAGCACCCAGATCAAGAGAGTTGTTCTCACGTAGAAGCCGCCACTGCCCCTCCAGGTTGGAGGAGCTCCAGGTGGGTCCACATCGTTGAATGTCCCTCCCTTTCTGGACAAGACATGGCTTTTACTCACCCATCCATTCATTTCTTCACTCATTTCTTCACCCATTTCTCCCTCCTGCATCCTCCTCTCCTTCCCTCCTCTTCCTCCATCCCTCTCTTCCTTCCATGGACACCCTAGGTAAAATCCTAATCTCCCAACCCCCATTTCCTTCTTTATTTTACCCTTAGCATTTAGAGCCATCGACACTATATATTTTTTCCATTCGTATGTATTTTCCTTATTTACTGAGGTGTAATTTATAACAGTAAAATGTACAGCTCTCACATGTACAGTTTGATAACTTTTGACAAATATGCACACCCATGTTACCACCTCCTCGGTCAAGAGACACAACATGTTCTTCACCCAGAAAGCCCCCGGGCGCCTTCCGGCCAGTCCTCCCTCTGAAGGCAGCCACTGCTCTGCTGTCTATCACTATAGATTAGTGTTGCCTGTTCTTGAACTTCATACACATGGAACCCTACAGTAACACTGCAGACTTTCTTATTTATCTTGTTTATTGTCTGTCTCTCCAACTAGAATGTAGGCACAGCTTTTGGTTCGTCTTGTTCATTGCTGAGTCCCCAGGTTCCAGAACAGTGCCTGGCACATACTGTTGGGAAGGTAAATAAATGTCTGAATAAAGCTATGGAGTTACCCATTTGCCCCCACCCCCCCACCCCCCGCCCCGCAATAGGAATCAGGATGAAGTTAAGCGAGCAGCCCCAGAGTCAGATTGCATCTGGGCTCCACCACCCATTTGCTCTCTGAACTAGGACAAGTGCCTCAGTTTCTGCATCTGTGAAATGGGGACAAGAATGGTTCCTCTCTCAGCGGGTAGGAACCCTTCCCTTAGGATCAGATCAAAGGAGTTGATATATGTACCAATTTACTAAGTTTTCATTAATGTTAATGATTGCAGTTATTGATTAATCAACTGTTAATATACCTTTAGAGGTCATGTAGGTTATTCATTCATTTATTTGTTCAACAGATATGTGTTGAGGACCTCTAGTGACACCCATTGGTATTATAACAGGGACTCAGACTAAGTCCCTTCTTCATGGGGGCTGGCATTTTGGTGGGAAAGTACGTTAGGTGGGGTACAGGTTAAGCTACTAAAACAAATAAACCCCAACACCTCAGTGCTACAGTTGCTAAAACAAGTTAGAAATTCTTTGTTTATTTGATTTATTATTTTCTTTTTCTTTTTAGTAACACTCAAAAAAGTGTCAGCCCTGCTAGTCTCAACATGTGACTTCTACCTCTGTGTTCAGTTATGGCTGCTGCAGCTCCTGCCATCTCATCTGCAACCCAGTGAGCAGGAAGTGGGAAAGGGCAAGAGGAACGTCTGTCCTTTCTTTTTAAGGCTTGACCGAGGTGGGTCTGATATCATATTTTACATACGTACCACTGACTAGAACTTACTCATGTGACCACACCTAGCCCTAAGGAGGTCTGGGAAATAGCATTTCTAGCTGAAGTTCCTAAAATCTTGGGAACTAGTGGTTTGGGGCACTGACTCCCTATCCCCCAGGTGAGCCAGGCCCCTTATGGGGTAGCTTGGGGGTCTCTCAAAGCTAGGATTGTCCGGTTTAGCAAATAGAAATACAGGACACCAGTCAATTTGAACTTCAGGGATGCAAAAATCTTAGGGATGTGTTTATGCTAAGAAGCTTTCCATTGTTTATTCGAAATACTATATCTTATCAGCCATTTCCAGTCAGAGTTCTGTCATGCGAAGGACACAAACCAGTCTTCCTGCGTCTCCCAGCCCCTCATAGCTTTGCTTCCGAAGCCACACGGTCAGATGGCCATGCCACAAGGCTTACCTGTGCACTTCGTGGGTGTTAAACTCTACAGGATGCAGGGAACACGGGTGATGGGGTCCCTGCACCCCCCACCCCGACCCAGGGCAGAGCAGCCAGGACAGGCGGCGGCACCTTTCCTACCACGGCGCTTAATCAGAAGCCCACAGTTTGTCGCGTGGGGCAGCTGGTTGGGGGGCATCCCAGGGGCCCATCACAGGGGGCTGAGCCTGCCCGAGAAGGTGGGGTTTCCATGTGGTGCCAGAGCAAAGCCCAAGCTCAGAATCACCTCATCCCTGGTTCAAATCCCAGCTCTGCCCCTTCCTGGCTGTGTGACCTTGGGCTAGTCCAGCCGTGGGCAAACTACGGCCCGCGGGCCGGATCCGGCCCGTTTGAAATGAATAAAACTAAAAAAAAAAAAAGAAGACCGTACCCTTTTATGCAATGATGTTTACTTTGAATTTATATTAGTTCACACACTCCATCCATGCTTTGGTTCCGGCCCTCCGGTCCAGTTTAAGAACCCATTGTGGCCCTCGAGTCCAAAAGTTTGCCCACCCCTGGGCTAGTCCCTCACCACTCCCAGCTGGGATCTCTCATCTGTAAGTGGGGATCCAAACCGAACCCACTTCGCCTCGTGGTGGTGGAGGTGGGTTGAGATGGGGTTTGTGCCTTGCTCCCGGGACCCCTTCATCTTGTAAAATAAGATCTGGGCCACGGCTTCTTGTGGAGCTGTTGTTACTATTTTTATTGGAGGGAACAATGGGTTGTCGTTGTTATCAGGAGGCAGCAGGAGGGGGGAGGAGGGAGACAAAGGCAAAAGTGTAAAAGGGGCCTGGGCTTGGTGCCGCGGGTGACCAGCTTGAGGCCCGGTGGCCCTGAGGGCCAGCAGCACCATCTCTCCCCTTGTCCCCGCGTCCCTGCCCCCCAGGACCCCCCTCACCCAGTCCTGTGCGCCTCCGGTCCCCGCCCCCCGCTGCGTCCCAGCCCACCACGGCCACGGCCATGGCCACGGCCACGCTGTGGAATTTCCAATTTTCAGCTAATGTGCAGGTCGTGACAGAGGCTCAGGGGCCCTGGTTGGACATAATGGCAGAAGAATTGTAAATGTCGCCCCGGTGAATGGCAATGAGGCCGGGCGGGGAGGGGCCGGCTCCCGGCGGCCTGGGCGCGGGCCCGGGCGCATTTTCCCTGGGAGTGTGTCGCATTGGATTTCCAGAGGTGCTCGGGCTCCAGGTACATGTCATTAGTAACAGTTTGGGCGATAATGAATCCTTTTATTTCTTTTCCTCGCAGCTCATGAATACATAACGAGGCCCGCTCCAGCGCATCTGGCCTGGGCCGAGCCTCCCGCCACCTAATCTTGTCCCCGCTCATATCCAGGCGGCCCAGCTGGGGCCCGCCTTAACCGCCTTAAAGGGGCCGTGTGCCCTTTGCTGCCTGGGTCCCCCTGGCAACACTGAGACCTAGGATATACGCAAAGGGGGTGGCAGACCGGGACGGAAGGGGTCCCCTGGTCCTGGCTCAGTTGCGAGCACCCACAGTGCATCCAGCAGGCACTCCACGGTGCAGGCTGGGCGAGCTGGGTGAAGGCTTTCGGTGACTATCTCTGAGCCCGGCCAGCCGCTCTACCAGGTGGGGCTATGAGGTGTGAGCCCACTTCACAGCTGAGGAAACTGAGGCCTGGAAGGGTGGGGAGGCTGCCTGGGCTCAGCAGGGCAGGCGGAGGCACCGCCACTTCTCCTCAACTGGCCATTCATGGGGAGGTCCCAGGGGAGGGCGCTTTATCAAGTGATTCTTGCTGCCTCTGTTTCGCTACCAAGGATGTGTCTGGGGCTCTCCAGGACGCTTGGGGGGCAGGCAGGCCTGGCGCTTGTCGTGTGGCCTGCCAAGTGGTACCCCGAACAGCAGTAAAGCCCCCTAGATGTCCCTGTGGTGTGGACCCCACCCCATGCCCGCATGACCTCGCCTGGCCGCACTGTGGATGTTGGTGCTCGGCCCTCACCTGGGCGTCCGTGACCGGCCAGGAATTTCAAGCTGAATTTGGTTTGACCTGTTTTGGGGGGTTGGCCCCTAAGCCAAACCATATTCCCTGGGAGGTGGGGACAGAGCTGGCTGAGCTGCTGCCTGGGGCCCCCCTCGCCAGCCCCCTGCCCAGCGCTGCCCCCTGAACTAATCCTGTAATCCCGCCTCCTGCTGCCCCCAGCGGCTCAGGAAGGGTCCTTGGCCTCTGTGATCCCTGTCCTGCTCAGCCCGGCACAGCCCTCGGCCCCTCGGCCCCTTGGCCCCTCACCCGCCCACACTGGGCCCTGCTGAGGTTCTGAAACTCATTTAGATCTGCCTTAGCACCCCCACCCCAGACCCCCAGCCAGGCCCTGTAACAAGACCCAGATGTTCCTTCCCCTGTCCCCGGGGTCCCTAGCATAATCCGTGACAGTTGGGGGGCTGGAGGGGGCCAGCACAGCTGCAGGGACTGCTGGGATAGAGGGCGGAAATGGGGTCCGAGGCCCAGTGTCCGGGGTCAATGGAAGGATACACATACACACCCTGACCTGGGCACCTTCTGTCCAAGCCGCTCTGCCTGCCTCCGGAAAACACCTTCAGTTGGCTGTGTGCCCTTGGGTGGATGGTGGACCTCTCTGAGCCTCACCTTCCTAGCCCACTGTCCCCGCTGTGACCTCACAGCATGGCCCTTAGACCAAATAAGTGAAGGGCTAATTTGGCATAGGAGCCTAGCACATAGTAGGTATTCACCAAACAGTCCTGAGCAAGTCCCCTCATCACTTGGAGCCCCAGTTTCCTCATCCAAAGCCTGGGGAAAATAGAACCTACCTGTCCGGGTTTCCAGGAGCACCGGCACATAGTAGGAGCGCACCAAATGGCAGGTGCTTCCCTCTTGCCTTTCAGCATCACTGGCCAGCACCCACATGGCAGAAGGAGGGGCAGTCCAGCTCCTGGACTCGGCCTCAATGGCCTGGGCTGGCTTGGGGACCCCCTCACCCAATGGGGAATTCAGGACAGAGACCTGGTTTCTAGTCCCGGGCCCCTTGCCTCTCGGCAAGCCCCTTCTCTTGTCTGGCCTCAGTTTCCCCATCTGAACCTCTAGAGCTGTTCCAAGAACACAGTGGATGTTCAATAAACATCTGTTGAGCGATACCCAGAATGCTCTCCATCCTTTCTCTCTTCCTCCCTTCCACTCCTACAGGTCTTCCTCCTCCCCTTGTCCCCTCCCCTCTGCCCCTCAAATGGCAGAGGCACCCCTGGGCCTGGCCACCCTTCCCACACGCTCAGGGGCACCCCCTTGAGTGCCGATGCTCAGCAGAGGAGGAACTGGGGAGCCGGGGCTAGGCCGGGAGGAGCGGCCGCTGCCGAAGAAGCCGGGGCAGAGAAGGTTATGAACTTTGGTTGAGGAAGCCCTGATGGCCGTGGGGGTCTCAGCAAATCACTCTGCCTCTCTGTGTCCTAAGCTCCTCCCTGGAAATAGAATAATAGCTACAGAGCCCTGAGACTTCATAGGGGCCAGGCCCTGCTCCCCTCCACCCCCCACCCCCCGCACCCACCCTGCACCCCCCCCCCACCCCCGCCTGTTACCTGTTTCAGAGACTCTCAGCGCGGTTCCCAGCAGCAGTAGCTGGGAACTTGTTAGAAATGTAGCTCTGTCCTAGACCCCTGCATCTGCAGCTCTGGGGTGGAGCCCAGTCGTGTGTGTGTGTGTGTGTGTGTGTGTGTGTGTGTGCGTGTGTGTGTGCGTGTTAGCAAGCCTTGCAGTGATGTCTGCTGAGGACTCAAGCGTGAGAGCCACACATCTATATTCTCATCATCTTCTTTATCCTCAGCCACGGATCCCAGGCCCCTCCTGCCTGTCCCTCTGAGACTGTCCCTTAGCAAGTCCTCCCTCCCCGACAGGCCACCGGAAGCTGTCCCTCCACACTTCCCAGTGTCCGCAGCGTTAAGGGCTGTGCCCTCCCCCGGTCTGGAATGGGCAGCTTCCATGTTTCTGAGCCTTTCTGCGTCTCAGCTGCTCACCTTTAAAACAGATCATCGTAGCCTTTTCTAGGATGGTTGCAAAAATGAGAGGTGATACAGGTAAAGCTTAGAACGACACCTGTCACGTAGCATGTGCCTGTCACGCTTTAGAAACATGGTTCCCGGGGCCCTGCCCACCCACGCCCGAGCCTTCCTGCCCCTCCTCTCCTTCACGCATCCTGAGCACCGGACTGGGCCACTGTGACTCCCGGAACATGCCATTCCTTGTCATGCCTCCATCCCTTTGCACATGCTGTGACCTCCACCTGCCACGCTTTCCCCCTCCCCCCATCTTGCTCCCGTCTCACAGCCTGATTGGCTCAGCCCCCCAAACCGCCCCCCGCCCCCACCTCCGACAGGACACACATACTCTGATCCCCCCCTGCAGGTCCGCAGTCCCCGGGTGCTTAAATGCCTAGTTTGATGTCCGGCTTCTCCCCTAGGATGTAAGCTCTTTGAAAGCAGAGCCTGCATCTTATTTATCTTCGTATCCTGGGTCTGGCTTCTAGTGGGTGGTTTATAGGCATTCGTGGAGTAAAAAGTAAGAGTGAATTTTAAAAAATGAGTAGAGTTACAGGGACTGACAATGACAGATCGTCACGATAGAGTGCGTGGAACTTCAAAACGGCAGAAAAGTATGCGCGATAGGAGCCCGCACGTTCACCCTCCCCAAGCTGTATTGCTGTGCACGTACGGAACGCACAGGCAGGCTCTGGAAGAGGGAACAGCAGTGATACCAGACATGGGCTCGGACAGGAGACTCCTTGCAGGGGTGGTGAAGGGGTCTCTGTCACCTTGTCTTGTCTGAATTGTTACAGAGAATGAACAGCCAAGCCTCTCTCTGCCACAGGGCCTTTGCACTTACTGTTCCTTCTCCCCAGCTTCCAGGTGGCTGCCTCCTGGGCATCACTCAGGGTCCCAGTAAATGTAGCCTCCTCAGAGGCATCTAATTCAGCCCCTTCATCGCCTCTCAGAGTCCTCTGCTACTTCCCACATGTACAGCTGCTTTGATTATTTCCAGCCTTTGTTTGTCCAGTCGCTTCCTGTCTCCTCCTGCTAGAACAGGGGTGGGCAAACTTTTTGACTCGAGGGCCACAATGGGTTCTTAAACTGGGCCGGAGGGCCAGAACCAAAGCATGGATGAAGTGTTTGTGTGAACTAATATAAATTCAAAGTAAACATCATTACATAAAAGGGTACGGTCTTTTTTTTTTTTTAGTTTTATTCATTTCAAATGGGCCGGATCCGGCCCGCGGGCCGTAGTTTGCCCACGGCTGTAATGTGAGCTCTCTGAGGGCAGAAGCTGTGACCGTCTTTTCCCTGTCGCACCCAAGGCCTAACAGGGCTCCTGGATATAGTAAGTGCTCATTTAATATTTGTTGAATGAGTAAAATTCTTTTTAACAATCTTTAAAAAAAATGTTTGTGTGTGTCCAGTGTTCTTGACCTGTTTCTATTTTTTTAAAGCTTCCCTAGTTCAAACCTGAACCACCAACTCCACGCCTGCCCTGGGAGCCCGGAGGCCCTCATGGACTCAGGCTCCCTCATGAAAATCGTCTGATGGTGCAAGTGAGCTCTGCAGGCACCGACAGACAAGAAACACGGGTTCAATCCTGTGAGACCCACAGGCTGCTCAGGAGGGACAGCACCCAGCCCGGTCCAGTGAGCGCGTGGCTGGTGGCCACTGCCCATTCGCTTGTGCTTTTAAGACCAAAGTGTTCCTTTTCCTCATGTTTCAAAACCTTTTTAATTTTATGTATTGACTATCAGACAGTCACATGATTCAAAATTCCTAAGGACAAAGGCATCTTTCCCTGCCCCCCTCCCTAAAGGGGACCAATGTCAACAGCTCCTCATGTAGCTTCTGGGATTGATTATTTATTTATTAAATACATTTTTATTGATTTCAGAGAGGAAGGGAGAAGAGAGAGAGACAGAAACATCAATGATGAGAGAGAATCATTGATCGGCTGCCTCCTTCACGCCCCCCACTAGGGAATGAGCCTGCAACCTGGGCACGTGCCCTGACCGGGAATTGAACTGTGACCTCCTGGTTCATAGGTCGGCACCACCACGGAGTCATTTTTTTTACCTAACTGTCTATCTTGCAGATCTTTCCATACTTAACAAGTAAATGAGCAAAGCTTCCCTACATGCAGTGATATTGACCAGGGAGTCCAGCCTGGTGCTGGGGAGGGTCAAAGAGACCAGGCCTGGAGTCCCAGCTCAGCCACTATCCCTTAAGCCACTTAACCAGAACCTCTCTGTGCACCCAAAGGGGGACAATTCCAGCACCTGCTCGTGAGATGTTACCAGGATTAACTAAGGGAATGCGTGTTGGGGTCTTAGCTCTTATATGTGAGGTGCTCAAGAAGTGGTGGCTGCTATGAAAATATTCTTAATGATAACATAAGCAGTACTGCCTGGCCCGCGTGGCTCAGTGGTTGAGCATCAACCTATGAACCAGGAGTCACGGTTCGATTCCCAGTTGGGGCACATGCCTGGGTTGTGGGCTCTATCCCCAGTGTGGGGTGTGCAAGAGGCGGCTGATCGGCGATTCTCTCTCATCACTGATGCTTCTATCTCTCTCCCCCTTCCTCTCTGGAATCAATAAAAATATATTTTAAGATAATAAAACAAGCAGTACTGCCTCGTCTCTGTTGCTCAGCAGGGGTGGGGATTTCTGGAGGTTTCCTATTGACCCTGGAATCTTCCGTTTAGAGGAAGCCAGGCTGGTGGTTCCTGAACGGTGGGCCTCAGCACGTTTCGGCAGGAAGGGCCC
This sequence comes from Myotis myotis, assembly GCF_014108235.1. Classification (NCBI taxonomy): domain Eukaryota; kingdom Metazoa; phylum Chordata; class Mammalia; order Chiroptera; family Vespertilionidae; genus Myotis; species Myotis myotis. Next base: position 9,644,885 of record NW_023416324.1, on the reverse strand, counting down.
TGGGAGGACGTCCACCCACCACATCTCGCGAGAACGGGGAGAGGTCAGGGTCTCCAGGTGAGCCGGGGAGTGCTCTGTGGGCATCGTGCAGACAGAGGGGTGTGTGTGTGTGTGTGGGGGGGGGGGGGCACGCCTTCCTTTGCAGCCTTTGTTAGTCCTTGGTCACTGGACACATTCAGGCTTAAACCATTCTGCGTTTTGTGAAATTTCTTTCCCTTCGTTTCCTTTCTCCAGCAGGGAAAGTTGCCATTAACAAGAGGCGAAGACAAGAACAGTGCCTTTTTCTTCTAGTCTCCCTTTGCACACGCATTCTTTGTTTGCCTCTGTTTTGTTTTGTTTTATGAATTTCTAGTTTTCAAGGCAATAGAACGTCCATTTAGAGAGTGAAAAGAGAGTCATAATTCCATTCTCGATGGCCATTTCCATCCCCTTCTGGTCTACGTTCTGGGTACTTTAACGTATTTGAGATCATATCATAAAGTCCGTTTTCTGTCCTAAATTGCTTGGCTTATCGTTGGGTTAGCAACCTTTCCCTGTGTGGTTAAGACTGGCTGCCAAGTAGCCATTGAGTGGAGAAACCACATTCCTTACAGGCCTCTGTTGGACCTTGGGGTGTCCTCATGTATTCCACTGTCCTGGGCACCCCACTGGAGAGGGCTTTGCACCATCCCAGGTTTTTCCCTGAGACTCGGGTTCCAGGGGTGGAATTCCCTGGTCCATGACTATAATGATGCTTAAGGATGTTTACTTCCCCTCCTCCATCACCCCCAGTCCGCTTTAATACATGGCTTAGCAAATCCTGCCTTTATAACAGACAGGGTTCTGACCTGAGTGACAGAAATTTCACAATTTGTTTTCCCTAAAGCATCTTCAAGGTCCCCAAATCCAAGGCCATAATAATGTGGTAAAAACAACTTCCCAGGGCACCCAGCATGGCCCTGCGGAGCCTGGGCACCGCCTCGCTGCGGAAGCAGCACGGAGGGCAGGGAGCTCTGCACGGGCAGCAGCCCTGTGTGCCAGCCATTCCCACCCTCTCCTCCCTGTCAGTTTGGAGCTGTGTGATCCTTTGAAATATCTCAGCCACTCTGAGCGTCAATTATGCTTAAAACAGGATAACCCTTCACCCATCTGAATGTTGGCTGGTGAATTCCTAAGAGGACTGTTCATTCACTCAATAAAATTTAACTAAGCTCTCTCAGGCTATGGTTTCAATTTGCCATTCCCCATATTCCATCTATACTCACTGGTTCAACAGAGGCGTGAGCTGGGGTTAAAGTCCCGTCTCTCTCCCTAATTCGCCGTGGGACTTGGACAGGCCCATGAATCCCTATGAGTCTATGTTTTCTCATCTGTACGTTGGGACCAATAATAGTAGCCTGGAAGGTGACTTTGAGGATTAAATGACATAATGAGCGAACTTAGTAAGAACCTGGCAAATGTTAGCTGTAATAACAATTACTATATTGCACAAGAGGGTCTCAAACAACTGCCAGATGGTCATTTTGCCCCCTTTTCAAGATAATGAAACGCCTTAATTAGGTTCTAGTTGAGTCTCTGTGGGGACTTTGCCTGGATGCCTGCAGGAAGGTCTCCGGGGCTACATGTGCTTTCCCGCCCCGCCCCCCCCCCCCGCCCCCCCCCCCCCCCCAAACCAGGAGCAAGGAGGCCACCAGGTCTGAGCACCTTCCTGTCTGTGACTTAGAATCAGACCCTGGGAATAGGTCCACGGAAGATTCGAGGGCTTCAGTGGGGACCGGACAGATTGAATGTTGGAGCGAGGCAGTGCTGAGCGTTAGAATAATGTCATAATCAAGGGTGACAATGTTATAATGTTAGGGTGTTAAAGCGACTCAGTGTTAGACTGTGCGGATGTTACAATAATGAATGGAGCTTTGTTCTAAGAACTTCAGCTTTGAAAAGGCTGTTTAAGAAGATCTGATCTTTTGCTGAATTGCTAGACATGCACAGCCAAGAAAAAAAATGTAAAATAACTTTTCTGGGGGTTAGTGATAGTGGTTTTAGACTGAATTTGTGAGCTGACCTGGCACCATTTTTATATTATAACATGCATTTGGGAACAGAATACAAACTTTGAATACATTTTTAAGTTAAAAAAAAGTTTGACCTTTTAAATGAGTGTTTGGGGTGGGGCAGGCTGTTAGGGGTGCTTGGTTACCCTGCTTCCTGTACACAGCACCGGTGAATTCTGACTTGGAATAAAGCTAATGGTGCACATGCTATACTCAGCCTGCTGGCTGTTCACATGGTGCGTAGGCCATATCTTATATGGTTATATCTTTCTACTGAGAAAATAAATAGCTGGAAAAAGACGGTCGTCTGGTCTACTTAGAACAGTTGAGTAGAGCAAGTTTTTAGCTCCCAGCCCTGCCACTTCCCAGCTGTTGTGACCCTGGGCAAAGAGCATAGCCTCTCGCCCTAACTGGTTTGGCTCAGTGGAGAGAGCATCAGCCTGCGGACTGAAGGGTCCCGGGTTTGATTCTGGTCAAGGGCACATGCCTGCGTTGTGGGCTCGATCCCCAGTGTGGGGCATGCAGGAGGCAGCAGATCAATGATTCTCTCTCATCATTGATGTTTCTATCTCTCCTTTCCTCTCTGAAAATCAATAAAAATGTATTTTAAAAAAGAACATAGCCTCTGTGACTCAGTCTTCTTTCTTTGGTAAATGAAATTAAAAGGTACTTCCTAATATTGTTGTGAGAATTCAGTGAGATAAAGGACTTTACACAGAGCCTGCAACAGAGAACAAGTGCTTAATAAATACTCTATTTGTAATAATTTATAATAATAATAATCTCTCCTTCTTGCTTCCCCTCAACTCATACCGCCCCCTCCCTGGATGCTCACTCATTCATCTTTCATTACCCTGGTCTCTATTTCAGGCATAGAAACCTGACTCACCCCCACAACAAGTGTCTAAGTGATAGACTTTTGGAGGTTGGGCTTTTCTTGATGACCTAAAAGGATTTTTTAAAAATATATTTTAAAAACCTTTATCAAGCCGGGAGCCACAGCATGAGAGGGGAAAGCCACCTGCCGAAGGCTTGCCGCATGCTCTAAAAGTTAATTCTCACAGCCTTCATTCAGAAGTATCATCGCCTCCATTTTGCAGATGAGAAAACTGAGGTCCAGAAACCAATTAATGTGGCCAACATCAGACAGCAAGAAAGAGAAAGCACTGAGATTCTGGAACTCCGGATGCTTGATCCTAAAACCATTCTCTTTCCACTAGGACACCCCGCCCCCCCCCCCCCCCCCCGGTCTTGCTTTCTGAGCTGGAGTATGGCCCAGTCTTCACTTGGCCCTGGGGTCCAGAGGTGGGTAGGAGGGTGAGGTGTAGGGTAGGATGGGGTCGGAGGTGAGGGTGTGGTCCACGTTCACAAAGTCCCATGAAGTACTTTCCAAAGAGATAGCTGGAAGCCATGGCGATGGGTCTTTGAATGATGGGTATTGAATTGTTTTGATGATTTCCCGGTTTGGTCCAATATTCTTGGTTACTTCCTCTGTGAAATGCTGAGTGGGTCCCTTCGGGAGTGAGGTCCTCCTCACGGGGCAACGGAGAGATGGGACCGAGTTGAAGCCGGTGCAAGTGCTTGGAAAACAAAGGTGAACATGCCGAGCAAAAGCGAGGTGCTCCAACCAGTGCATCTTATCATTAAGTTTCTCCCCAGACTTCTTGTGCGTGAGTGTTCCTTAAACGCATCGGGATGACGATGGTTAATAACATTATGTGATTTCCTTTTACATCTCAAAGAGGTCGCGGGCAGCCACCCTGAAATGGGCCAGGCTCGGGGAGCCCGGGATGCACTGAGGAAGAGCAGGTGACCCTCCAGGAGGGAAAGGCAGCCACTCAACAGACAGGAACCAAGTCCAGGGGGTTGGGAGTGGTGAAGGCCGTCCAGCAGATGTTGGTCAGGGCAGGAGGCTCAGAACCAAGACCACGAACCAGCTGAGAGGTCAAAAGTCTGCTTTTAGGTCACTTGGATGCAGGTCTAATGGCCCACAAGTTACACCCAAAGCACAGACCAAAGCGATGATGGTTCGAGGCTGGCAGACACAAGGAAAAGGCGGATTAGAATAGGAATGACCTTCATCAGAGTCACCCAGCTTGGCCAGTGGACAGAGAACAAGTCCAGGGAACTAAGACCCTGTCCACTCCCTTCCAACCCCGAAGTTTTTATCCCGCCCCCGGGTCTGGAGCGAGCCACAGGCGGCGGCTGCTCATCCTTTGGTCTCCAGCCATCAAGAGACAACAGAATGGAAAAATAATTAAAAAATAAGAGAGGAGGTGGCGGGGGGGGCGGGGGGGGGGCGGGGGGGAGCTGGGGGCGGAGGACTCGATTTCCAGGGAAGAGCGGGATGGAGGGTTGGAGAGGCTGGCGTTGAGATAACCAACAGATGCGATTCTTCAGATAAGCGTAGCAATTTAGATAAATCTCAGGCTTTGGAGCTGGTCGCCTGCGTCCCCGCTCCTCCGTCTGCCTTTTTTCAATTTTATCTCTGAGCCAAGGGAGGGGGCGGGGGAGGGCAGGGAACTCTGAGGGGTGAGGAGATGGGAGGCGGGGAGGGCAGCGAGGGGGGCCAACTTCATCTTCGGGGACTTTGGTTTTTCTTTTTAATGTGTTTTTCCCAGAAGGTGGGAAATGCCAACACACACTCGGAGACCTAGAAGGCGGCCTATGTTTTTTAAAAAGCGGCAGACAAAAATCAAAATATTTGAAAATGTATTTCATGGTAATTATGTCATATTTCATGGGCTGGTGCCACTACTGAAAGAGAGGCTGAATGCCTTAATTTGTATAGAAATTGTAATCATTTGTTCATTTCAAGGTGAAAATTGCATTTTTTAATTTAAATTGTATCCTGCATGATAGTCTATTATCTAGTAAAATTGTCTCCATGTCTGAATGCCTTATATGCAGCTGCAATGCTTGTTACAAATCCACTTATATTCATAAAAGCAGGTGGACTTCTCAGGAAATGGAAGCCGCTGTGTGTGTGTGTGTGCCCGTGCGGACGCGTGTGGACGCGTGTGGGGGCGGTGGCTCCCCTGCCCATCTCCCACTCCTGCCTCCTCGTCCCCCCATCGGCCCCTCCCACCCCTGATTCTCATGTCCGCACGTCCAGATCTGCCTGACAAATGATAATTAGTTGGAACAAATGAGGAGGCTCCGTTATGTGGAAGCACAAGCCCTGGACTGAGTGTCGGCCTTGCTGCGGGCTCCTGGGCAGGTTGCAGTCCTGATCCCCACTCTGGGCCTCAGTTTCCCCCATCTGTAAAGTCATCTTCCGAGTGAAGGTTCGGTGGTCACGTGGCAGCTTGGCGAAGAGCTTGGCCCCGGGACTCAACTGCCTGACACCGAATCCTGGTTTTGCCACCAGCAAGCTGTGTGATCTTACACAAATTCCTTAACCTCTCTGGGACGCGGTGGCCTCCTCTTTAGAGCGAGGTAACACCAAAATCTACCGCATCTGGTTGTTGTCAGCAAACTATGGCCAGCAAGCCAACTTCACCTGCCCCCTGTCCATACAGCTTGCCAGCTAAGAGTGGTTTTGACATTTTCTAAATCTACATTTTTACATTGTTTAAATTTATTTTTTCTGGTTGAAGAATAAATCAAAAGAAGAAGAATGTATTGTGACATGAAATTCAAATATAAGTGTCCATAAGTAAGTTGTACTGGAACACAGACACGCACATGTGAGTACATGTAGTCACTGGATTCTACATCACAGGTGAGTGGCTAGGACAGAGACTCCATGGCCCACAAGGTAATTCATGAAGTATTCATTATCTGGCCTTTTATGGAAAAAGCTTGCCAACCCCTCAAATAGCAAGTCGAGTGCTTAGCCCGGTGTCTGGCATGTCATAAGCATTAGTGCTTTTTTGTTTTTTTAAATGTATTTTATTGATTTTTTACAGAGAGGAAGGGAGAGAGATAGAGAGTTAGAAACATTGATGAGAGAGTAACATCAATCAGCTGCCTCCTGCACACCCCCGACTGGGGATGTGCCCACAACCAAGGTACTTGCCCTTGACCAGAATCGAACCTGGGACCCTTTAGTCCGCAGGCCGATGCCCTATCCACTGAGCCAAACCGGTTAGGGCATAAGCATTAGTTCTTATTAGCTGGGTGGAAGATTTAAGGATGTTTGGTGTCAGGAAAAAAACCAACCAGTATTTATTTAACAGTTATCTTTTCCCGGCTTATACCTGATACAAAGATGCAGACTTTCTCTTTGGGGCAAAAAGCAGAATTAGGGACCTTGTTTTCCCAGAGGAACTTTCACCCAGAGTTTTCTTGAAAAGTCTATAATATTGTTTTAACCCTGGGATGTCAGAAGGGGCCCATGGACCAGTAGTTCCATGCTCTTGTCCACCCACCTGCTCTGTAAAATGGGTCTCTTGCAGCAAACGCACAGCTGTGCACACCCCATGCCACGTGGACAGGGCTCGCACGCACTTGGCCTATAGCAGCTGTCCAGATGCTCAGTTTCTCCTCCTTCCACTGGGGTAGACTCCCTGGTCATTGCTGGACCCTGGTTAGAAGCACCTACTGCCCATCTCTTAGCCCAGCCCATGCATTCATTCACTCATCATTCATTCATTCATCCCTCCCACAATTTCCAAGCAACCTGGGTTTTCTCTCTCTTTTTTCTGGGGGTGCTAACGCAGTCCCCCACTACCACAGCACGCAGTGGAGTTTCCCCCATTTGGGGAAATCGCAGGGGTGAGCGCATCCGGAGTGCCATGGATGAGACTCGTCCTGGGAAAACCACCTTGCTGATCATGGCCTCTCCCCTGCCAGGTTAGTGTCCCCTGGGCTCTCTCTTCATTCCAGCCTTCCTCCGGTGAAGGAGAAGGAGAGCCTGCGCTGGAACCCAGGCTGAGTGTCCTCTGGTGAGAGACTTCTCGGAGCCTCTCTTCCCCGACCGGAAGATGGAGCTCATAGTTCCCCGCTCCCTCTCAAATCGTGCAGGACTCAGAGACGGTGTGTGGCAAATGCCCATCACCTGCAGAGAGGCGCACAATTGTTACCTACGGATCTACCTTTCCCAGGAGTTAGGTGAGGGGGGACGTGCCGGAGGCCACGTGGCTAAAAGTGACCCAGTTGAGTGTAACATCAAGGCTTGGTGTTTGTGTCCAACTCCCACAAATCCCTGTGTTGAGGCCCTAACCCCGCAATATGATGGTATTTGGGGGGTGGGGGGGCTTTGGTAGGTAGTTACAGGCAGGTAAGTCCATGGCCAAACAAATAATGAATGAATGGATGTTCGGGAAGGGCCTGGGCTGGGAATTCAGAGACCTGGCCTCAGGTGATGGTTATCTGGAACTTTGGACAATCCCCCTTGTCCTGTCTGGGCCTTTGTTCTCAATGTTTGTTGGGATAAATTCTCCCATAAAGTAGGCATGGTCACACCCATTTTATAGATGAAGAAAGAGAGTCTTGGAGGGGCTAAGTCCCATGCCCAGGCCACCCACTGGTAAGGGCGAGGGCTAGGATTTGAGCACTGGCCCATCTGTTCCAAAGCCCACACACTTCCCTACGCTTCCACCCTGAATGCGCTTCCCAGCCCAGACCCCTGACCGATCTCCAGGTTGGGCCAGTGGCACATCCAGCTGCTGTCAGAATCCCCGCCTGGGGCCCCTCATTCTGCAGAACCCTCCATGCCCCAGGCCCTGGCCCCTCCTAATCACAGTGTACCCGATTGAAATGGGCCACATCCCGCTGCCTTCTGCAAAGAACCAGGTCTACTGCGACACGGGTAAAGAGGAAAATTCCACTCGTTTAGTGAGTCCAGACTCAATGTATAATGCTAACAAGCATTCCTACCATAAAAGGGCCTATGGTCACATAAGACTGTGAAACACAGAGCTAAAGAAAGTTAAATTGATTTCTTTATTCTGTGATCTCTTTTAGTCTTCCCAACTCTCTTGGAGGCTGGTAGCATCATTACGCCAGCTTTGCAGGTGACGAGAAAACCGAGTCCTCAGACAAGTGTAGACCACCTGCCCACGGTTAGCCAGGGGTGGCACTGGTGTTGGAACATAGGCGTCTACTCTCTTAAAACATATACAAATCATGTATCTAAAAAGCCTGGCTACAGGCTGGCCTCAAGCCTGGCTTCACAAAGAAGGGTTCTGTAGGCTCCGGAGGGTGTGGCCCCGCCCATGGTCTCAGGGAATCCTGCAACCCCTACCCCAACTCTCGCCTAAGCCCTTCTGCCCGAGAATGCTCCTACTCATGCCAATTTATCCCAAGTTGCTCCTGATAACCCACAAACCTCATACTGAGCCCCACCTTGGCTTTCCGCTCTTGGAGGCCTGCTCTCCATAGACACAACTGACAGGCCTGGGGGAGGGAGCTGCATGGCTTCACACGCACCAGGGAGGTAATTGCTTATCGGTCAGCAGTGTAGCCCTGGAAGTGAGAGAGGTAGAACCAGGAGAGGATCCTTTTGTGTTTTTGGTAAATTTCCTGAATAATGGGTCCCAATTCTTTTAAAAAATATATTTTTATTGATTTCAGAGATGAAGGGAGAGGAAGAGAGAGAGATAGAAACATCAATGATGAGAGAAAATCATTGATTGGTTCCTTTCTGCATGCCTCCTACTGGGGATTGAGCCCACAACCAGGCATGTGCTCTGACCGAGAATCGAACTGTGACCTCCTGGTTCATGGGTCGATGCTCAACCACTGAGCCACACTGGCTGGGCAATGGGCCCAAATTCTTAACTCCCTTGTCATAGACATACATACCCTTTCCATGCCTCGAGATGGGTATGATAGACCTGCCCAACTTTTGACTTGGGGCTTGACTTGCCTTGGTCAATGAGATGTCACTGAATCTGACCAGAGAAGCAGCTGGAAATGGGGCTTCGAATGGGACCCCCACAATGCCTTTAGGACTCTAGTGATCTTTAGTCATGACCCAGTAGCCACACTCTTCATGGGCCCCCAGAACAAATATTGTCAGACCTACAAGCTTAAAACTGAGCTGCCCACCTATATTAGTTTTCTGTTGCTGCATAACCAATTGCCACTAACTTAGCAGCTTAGATCAACCCATTCATCATCTCACCGTTTCTGTAGGTCAGAAGTCTAGCCTTAGCACATCAGGGTCCTCTGCTCAGGTGTCATCAGACTGAAACCAAGGTCTTGACTGAGATCTCATCTGAAAGCTTGACTGGGGAAGAGTCTGTTTTCAAGCCCATTCAGAGTGTTGGCAGAAATCAGGTTTTTGTGTAGTACTAAGTCCCTGCTTTCTTGCTGGCTGTTGGGCAAGGGTCACTCTTCACTTCCTAGAGGGTGTCCTCACACCCTCTTACAACATAGCAAGCCGCTTACATTTTTATAGGCGGCAGGAGACTCTCACTCCAGGCTGCTGTGATGGTGTCTCATGGAACGTGAAGCAATCACGACCAGGACTATCCCATCACCTTTGCTAGATAGTGTAACCATGTCCAGGTAGTGACCATTCCACCATATTCACAGATCCTGCCCCCACTCAAGGGCAGTGGACTAGATCAGGAGTGTGCAGCAGGGGACGGAAATCTTGGTGGACATCATAGAGTTCTGCCAACTACACCACCCAAAAGTAGATTAGCCTAAACCATGGTCAACCTACAAACTTGGGAAGGTGAGAATGAATGCTTATTATAGGCCACTGAGGTTCGAGGTTATGATTCTTACGCAGCGTTGCTCTGGTATTGGCTGTCTGATACACTGTAAGAAGCAGTCTTCCTCATTCACAGTGTCCTAGCTCCCTGGTGGGGAGGAAGCTTGCTATGAAGGACAGGGCACTGGGACCAGTCAGGTCTGGGTTTGACTCTTCTCCTCCTAGTGGGGGGCCCTTGAGCCAGTTACTTCGCTTCTCTGGGTCCACGTCCTCCTCTGTGTAGTTGGAACCACAATGCCTATCTCACTTGGCTGTTGGAAGGATTAACTAAAATAATGGATGAGGACCACGTGGTATACAGTAAGCACCATAAATGTCAGTGTCTTTTCTCTATGAAGTTCATATTTCTAGTCAACATGCCCATGTCTTCAGAGAATGAATGTGGTATGAATTCTGGGAGTGGCCACTGCTGATTCCCGTAGGTTGCCTGGCTGGTCACCCATTACCAGATGAGAGGGTGACCTGCAGGGCTCTCTGACCCTGGGTGGGCTCTCGGCTTGAGTCACATGGTGGAAGGCAGCCCTGCCTGGTTTCTATGGGGTAGAGGCCCTGGGCAGCCACTCGCAGACAAGGCCCCTGCTCCCACTCTCCAGAACTTTAATTTTAAAATGTGACAATGGTCGCCCTGTTTTGGAGAGCGCAGTCTCTCCCACTAACCAGCTGTGTGAGCTAGGGGAGGTAACTTCAACCTTCTGACCCTTGCTTCCTTCCCTGTGCGTTACAGGTAAGATTCCCACCCCATAGCGTCATTATGCTGATGATCTGACAAAAGGCATATCCCTGGGCCCATTACTGGAGTCCGAGGTGGTGTACTCCTTCCTCAGAGCGGAGACTGTCTACACCTGTTCTTTTGGTGCTACTCCCTGCCCCGCTCTGCCTCCCAGGCCCTTCACAGAGAGGAGCGCAGGGCAGGTGCTAAGGGTATTTTTGGTGCTGAATTCACGCCTTTTGTCTCATTTGATTCTCATGAGAACGTCTGTGTAGGTGGGCGTGGAGGCCCTGAAGGCTGTTCCCCCCAGACCCACCTCCCGCCCCCCAGGCACGGGATGGATGACACTTCCCTTCTCTTTTCAAGTTCAATGTGATCACATGACTTGCTTTGGCTAAGGAAGGGTGAGCAGAGGTGTCCCAGGTCACTTGGGAAAGAAGCTTCAGGGGTCAGTGCCGATTCACCACCCCCCTCTTTCCTTCTGATACCAGCGACCGGCAATGCTTGTGATGATGCCTGTGCTCTGTCAACTGACAATAATGAGTAGAGGACATGAACGTGAACAAGGAAAGATCAGCCTTTGGTGCTTTAAGCCACGGAGCTTTGGGGGAGTTGCTCACTGCACTCTAGCCTGATATAGTGGACAGACTGTATTTCCATTTGAAGGAAGAGGGGAGTGGCTTGCCTAAGGTCACACAGAGGGTACCTGGGATCATGGGTGGGGCTTTGCCTGAGGGGGCATGTCTGATTCTGTCCAGGGAGAGAGCAGAGGTGATGAGAGCCCTGAACACCCTCTCCCTGGTGCCTTGGGGAAATGAGTCCCTGCAACAGCTGTTTACATCACCAGGAGCAGGAAAACGATTCTCTGTTCAGAATAAGTGAATGGAAGCTTAGGGAGTGGAGGGCATGATTCTGGAAGCTGTATTCTCAAAAGGACCAGATATTCTTTTTTTTTTTTTAAATATATTTTATTGATTTTTTACAGAGAGGAAGGGAGAGAGATAGAGAGTTAGAAACATCGATGAGAGAGAAACATCGATCAGCTGCCTCCTGCACATCTCCTACTGGGGATGTGCCCACAACCCAGGTACATGCCCTTGACCGGAATCGAACCTGGGACCTTTCAGTCCGCAGGCCGACGCTCTATCCACTGAGCCAAACTGGTTTTGGCAGGACCAGATATTCTAGACTCAACTCGGCAACAGAAGCCTCCGTCTCTCTGTCTGTGTGTCCCTCCTCATCTCCGTGGCTCCACTTGCCTCCTCCTTCAGGAGCCTCTACCCTCCACTAGTAAATCTTGTTCAGGGAAAGGCTGTGAAACTCATCCACCATGAGGTGTGCCCCGGCAATGAGACCAGGAACAGACCGCTATGTTACGCAGCATTGTTATGACAATAGCTAACTGATACACTTGTCTATCCAATATCTGTTCTTTTCTATTCCTTTAGAGGTAAACTGATTTTATTCTGGGCAGTAGTGTGCCTGGGCAGAAGACTGTATTTCTCAGCTTTTCATGGGGTGTAAGCAAAGGTTTTTGAGTGGGACTCCCAGGAAAGCTCTCTAAGAGGGGGGTCAGAGAGCTCGCTGGGGGCCGCCAAAGGTCAGGGAGCTCCTTGGTATCATACACTCAGCACCCAATATGTTGAATTGCCTTCCCAGCAGTGGTGTTGGACCCCTCTGCATCATCCAGGCACTCTCTGCACTGCTTCAAGACCAGCCTTTGGCTCAGTTTATTGTCATGGTAACCTAGAAGATGCTTAGAGATCATCTAGCCTGCTTTTAAAAAGATACACAGAATTAGGGTCTGAGACGGGGAGAAGATTGTCTCGGGACCCATAGCAAGTCATATGCAGAGCTAAGAGTAGAACTTGATTAGTTCTTCACTCTCCCTCATACCTTCCTTCCTTATTGAGTGATGGTTGCCTGGTTGGGGTGGTGGGAGGGGTAACAGACTTGGGGTGGAATGTGGCTGGGAGCCCTGGTTATGACAGCAGCTGCCTGGAATTCATAGGGGCTGGAACAGAGCTCATCACACTGCAGGGACTCTATCTGGAGGCGGGTGCTGGGGCAGTCCTCCCCTTGGTCGCAGACCCTGGGTGCTGCCCTGGAGAACTGGGCTGGGTTGAATGGACCAGGTCCACAGGAACAGCTTATGAACCCTTCTTGTACCATTTTTCCCAACTACTGCCCCCCCACACCCCTTCCTGTTCAGGTCATCGAGGTAATCCAGCATCCTGGAATGACATGAGGACCCTGGAATGACATGGGGACCCTGGAATGACATGGGGACCCTGAAAGGACCTGGGGACCCTGGTTTAGAGCCAGGGGAGCATACGTGAGTAGACGCTGCTGATCCTGGGCTAGATGCTCTTTGCTGGGCCAGCACACCGGTTCTTTAACTGGTATGAATGTTGTTGCTAAGGGCTCATTGCCACACCTTTCTCTGGAGAACTGGCCTCAGCCCATAGGAGCCACTGTAACCAGAGATGCTGAGGCACCTAGTAAGTCCTTTAGCCACCCACCCACATCCCCAGGGACAGCCAACAGCCAATGAATGTCAGATACTGGGGAACAAAGGGCCAGTCTCTGGTCTCATGGTCAGACTAACTCTGTGCTATGATTCACGCCCAGAGCTCCCTGCAGTATTAGGATGAAGCAAGACTCCAGTTAAACCTCCCTCTTTGCTCATCCCCTCCCCGGCCCTCTCTTGCTTCCTTCTCTCCCTTATGGGTTTCTCTTGAGGGCTCTCCCTCAATAAGTCACCTGCCCAGGAACCCTCCCATCAGCCTCCATTTCTGCGGCAAGATGGAAGCTTCTGAGCTCTCACCCCCACATTTGTGTCCTAGGAGACGGCCAAGAGGGTTCTAAGCTGAGAAGCTTCAGAAGTTGGTCGTGGTGAAGAGAACGGAGGCTTTCCCAGAGAGGTGCTTAGCAACAGGATCCATCGATCAAATATTGACGAGGTATCCACTGTGTATCCAGCAGCTGCTTGCCATTGGGGGGCCCGGTGGGGTGTGAAAGCAACGTAGCTCCTAGCCTGACCCTCTAAATTAGGTCAAAGCACTTGGGTCTCTGTTAGGGCAGTCGCATAACGGCGACCAAGTGAGCACAAGGAACCTTGCAAATGCTTTTAATTTCTTTTAATGTAGAACAGTTACGCCTGAGTTACAGAGGAAGCGCTTACAAGCAGGTAGTTAAAGCGAATGCCGGTTTCTCTTTCTAGTCTACTACTCCATATAGCTGAATAAATTATGGTGCGATTATACTTAAACACACACCCTCGCGTCCACACGCACACCCCACGCACACGCCCATGCACACACGCTCACTTCCACGTGGAGGAAAATGGCTGCGAGTCAAACATGGATGCAACCAAGTTGCAGTTACTAGGAAGGAGGAACGATCTAGAGTGCCGCGTAGATTGTTCCCAAGCAGGGGACCGGCCACCTTACAGTTGGCAGAGAATGCATTCGATGCGCCGTGTCTCTGAGCATTTCACGATGGCGGCTGGAGACCCCCCATTTGGTCTGGGTTTGGTGCCTCTGCAGGAGGGGAGGAGAGAAGACCCGTCGACCTCAAAAAGCGTCCAAGAGTGAAGGGTGCATTTGGGAGCTTGGGGGGAACCTCCATCTGAGAGAGGCCCCAGAGGAAGTCCTTTTGGGGCAATCATGGAGTTTTGCCAAGTTCCACAATGCAAAGCACAGGATGCTTCACCAGCTCCATGGACATGCTGGACTTGAGAGGCCAAAGTCTGGGACCTTCCTGTCCTCAAGCCACCGCCAGACTGGACATCCGCTCTCGGTTTTCTTCTGGGCCAACCTGTCTTCATCCTTCCCTTCTCTCTCACCCCCCCCTCACTTCTCCTCCATGTTCCTCTGGCAAAAGAACGGCAAAGGTAAACCAAGTAAAATATACGAGTATAAAAGCGTAGCTTGGTTCTTATACATTGGCTTTTTTTTTCTTCATAGCAAGAGAGAAATACCGAACGGCAAAAACAAAGCAATAAAAATGGAAGAACCCAAGAGAGCCTGGAATGTATACTTTGAAACACACGCTATGCAGATATATCCCTACAGATGGTCCCTGGTACTAGCACGACACACACTGTGGGTTTCTTTCCTGTTGGATATATATTTATAGATAGAAAAGTCAACTTCCTATAGACGAACAGCACATCACCACGTTTCCAGCTAATGTACAATGAGCTCCGGGGAGGGGCCGCCCATAGGTTGGGCCTCCAGTGACGTGTGAGAAGCTGGAGGACACATCTCTTATTTTGCTACAGACTATTCGCAGGGATGGATGGGGGTCGCTTCTGGGCTGGCCTAGCCGCTGGGGTTCAGGCTGTGGTCAACCCTCAAGAGTTTGAGGCCTTGTCCCTCTCATCCCACACCACCTCTCTGGTGAGGTTGTGAGCTGCCAACCCCAAGACTGAATTTTCTACACCGAGTTGGTTAAGCAAAGCCATGAGTGAGCTTTTAGGGAAGAGCTGTCTGGGCCAAGGTCTCTTTCTGAGGGGAGTGGGCACCTGGGGGAATAAGTCCCATTTTCTACACCAAGATGGTGGCTTGGGAGAACTCCAGAGAAGCCGAACGTAATGAGGAATCATTTGGTTTGTTCCCGTTTCATCACAGGGGGCAGAGATTTGGATTGGTCCCAGCTTTGGAATGTCATCTGCCTGGCATCCCTGCGCCTGGGCAACGTAGGGCATAAAAAGGCTCAGGTGATTCCTGAGCCAGGTCTCCAGGAGGAAGGAGGGACCAGTCAAGGAATGTGGGTGAAGATTGTGGTCGAAGGAAGAGCTGCTTCCTGGCTGGGAGAGCTACAGACGCATGGACTGGGTCACCAAGGGTACAACAGTCCTCCTTTTGCCCAGAGCTTAACGAGCCAAACGTCTGCTACAGCGGACGCTCCAGTTGAAACCTGGGCTGAACTGGATGGGCCACACACATCTGGGTGTCTGCTGCTACTGAAGAATCTGTGTGTCCCCAACTTCTAGCAAGTTCCTCCAAACCCGAGATACGAGCCCCCTGGCCTGGTCCAGGACAGGCGTCACATGACTGCGTCTGAAGCTCAGAAACACGTGAGCATCTTTCACGGAGGTGACGTCCATGTGGGAGAGTGCCCCAGCTCCCCCGAGGGAGGAACTCAGCTCAACTCCCCACGCAGCAGCAGCCCGTCCCTTTCGGAATGTCATGTTGGCTGAGGGCAAGACATGGGGTGAGCCAAGAGGTGGCCTCGTGTGCCCCAAGGGGGACAAGCAATTTGGTCCAGTCTTTGTGGAGTCAGTGCTGTGCCTCCCGTCACAGAGCCTCATACCCAGCAGCACCTGAGAAAGGTGATCCGAGCGTAGATTACGATGGTGCTGATGGCGAAGATGAATAGAATTTTGATAAACAGGTGAAGGCGGTGAAAGTTCCAAGGGAGGTGTAGCCTGGGGCTTAAGCCATTCCCCCAGGGTCTCAACTCTAAAGAGCAAGAGCTGGAGGGAGCCACTGGCGTGGCCGAGGAAGGTGGCCCCCACTGCCTGGGGGTAGCGGTTTGAAGACTGGCCACATCTGTCCCTGCACAGCTGTGCTGCATCAGAAGACAGAGGCCTCTTGGCCGAGAGTGACTCAACACGGAAAGATGCCACTCTGGGTGGGGCAGGGTCATGTCCGCTCGCCCCCCAAATGCCAAGGGGAGTCGGTGGCCTTGTCTGTGGGACAAGCAGTCCCTGTGGGCCCAAGGACCCAGCTCCAGAGCTGCAAGGGAGCCCCCTGCACCCAGCAGCCTAAAGGGACTCGCTGGGGGTAGAGGCCCCTCCTAGGAGATGAGCACGCAGGACGGGCTTGGGTCTCTGCGGAGGCTTCGTGCGGGATCAAAGCTACATAGCGCCGAGGTTTGCTGCCCAGAAGCAGAGGCACCCCAGTTACCAACACCCTTCTGAGCCTGCCCTACGCCTCCTGCTCATGGGTCCTCAAGACTTCATTCCCTCCTCCTCCTCCCCCGCACCGATCCAGTGAATGGGAAAACTGAGGTTATGTGGGCTCCCCAGGCCCCACGTGGGGTGGGCACAGTGGGAACTTGGGCTTCGGTAGAAGAGCCGGCTGCTTCTGGCTGCCTCACTGGTTCCTTGTATCTTGGGCTGGTCGCTGCTGACCCATCCTCACATGGTCACACCCCTGGTTAAGTCTCTTCCTGGTTTTCCCAGTCTCCCTGCTTGGGCTAGGTTCCCCCTGACAGCCAAGCGAGGTGTGCGGGGAGGGACCCGAAGTCCTCAGACTTCCTGGGCAATTCCCCTGGGAAAACCCAGGGCTGGGTTCCCTCTCTGCTGGAGTCGCATCACCCAGAGGAGGGATGGGCTGGGGTTCGGACCCTGGGCCAGAGACCCACCTGGAGGGACTGGCTCCCAGCACTTCCGGCGGAGAGCGGCCTGTGAGCTCCTCCACCTCCGGCCAGGGTGCCCACAGGCCCTCATCCCAGACCCCACCCTCCTCCGGGGGCTCATGGTGCCCTCTGCGGGGTGAGCCTCCATCTCTGTGCCTCAGATGGCACAGGGGCCGCACAGTGACAGGGTTTGACTGGGACAAGGCTGTGGGCTGACCAGGAACCCCCCTGGGGACAAAGTAAAGGGGCAGATGCCAAGGTGGGGTCACGCTGGGCCCCCAGCACAGGTGCACACGAGGCTGGCGGCACGCCTCCGGAGGACTGGCTATCACAAGGGAATGGGCTCCTTTCCCGGCCTCCTGGGACCCCAGGGTGATGGGGGGACTGAGGCTGGGAGGTTCAGGGACCAGTAAGGGTGAAGCTGGGCCTTGGGCTGGGGCAAGTCGCCCCAGGGGCCCTAGTAGGCCTGGCCGGTCTCCACGGGCAGGAGTCCCAGCACGGCGGAGTGCTCCCCGAGCTTCATGCGGCGCTGTGTGGAGAGGCTCACGTTTTTGGCCAGGTAATCAACAGCAGCTGGAAAAAAGGAAAAGAAACTCCTAGAAATTATAGTTATTTTTCCCTATCCTTTCATCTGTCCCATATCGATCCATCAAGCCATCCACCCACATATATATCCACCCATTCATTTATCCATACATCAGTTTGTCCATCCATCCAGCCAACCAGCCAGCCATTATCCACCCATCCATCTCTGCATAAAGCTCTTTCTCTCACCTCCGCTCCAATCATTCAGCAAATATTAACACTAAATAAAAAACTCAGCTCTCGCGTGGGTTCTGTAGGGAGATCCAGAGGATAGCCACATTGTTGAGTGAAGAACCAGTCCCTCTTTCTGTACAGATCCCTTCTAGGGGGGGGGGGGGTGCCCAGTGAGTCCCACGGAGCCCAGGTAGTAAGGAGGGCAAGGTCCTTCTGCCTCCTTTGGCCCTGAGCCCAGCTCATGGATGAGGCAAAGCAAGGCCACTTACTCAAAACTCAAAGCAGTTTTTGCGGGTGAGCTGAGGGGTCCAGGCAGGGGAGGAGGCAGGGCTCTGACATGCAGGAAGCCGAGACCTTTAGTCTTGTCAATTCTGGTCACCCAGGGGAGAGGGGGGGAGAGTTTGAGGATGTGTACGTCTGTGTGTGTGTGTGCGTGTGTGTGTGTACAGTGGAAATAAGAAACTTGGAGAAGTAGCAATGGGCATGAACATGAATGCTCACACAAGTAGTACTTGCATATGCGCACACACATGCACACAGGTGTGGGTGAGTTGTGTGCACCTGCATGAGTAGAACAACAGTGGGGATGCTTATGCATGTGCAGGTAACTGTACAGGTGAGCTCCACCTAGGCCAGGTACATGTGTCGGAGTATGTGTGTGTGCACAGGTCTGACCACTAGGCCTGCATGCGCACATGTAGTCTTGACTGTATTAACTGTACCTGCCTGAGGCTATGGCAGAAATCAGCCCTGACCAAATGATTGACTGGCATGTGAGCACGGCCTCCTGATCTGCCGCTTCCTGAGCCGGCATCCGCGGCTGTGGCCCATCCAGCCCCTGGGATCTCTCAAATCCAGAGGCCGAAGGAAGATGGAAAGTTTGCTGCACTAGGAAGCACGAGGCTCCGCCCACCACCCGCTTCGTCACCTGCCTGAAGAGGGACCCTGAAACTCCATATGCCTCCCCAAAGTTGGGGGCTCCTGCCTGGGGTAGGTGGGCGGAGCTGGGAGGTGATGGGGCCTTTGAGCTAGAGGAGGCCATATGGCCTAGGGGGTCAAATGGCCTAGGTCCCAATCCTGGGCCTGCCAATTTTGAGGGTGTCATTGTGGGCGCCCCACTTCACCTATGCAAGCCTGTTTCCTGGTCTGTAAATAGGGATAGTAACACAGCCACGCTGAAGAGGTGTGAGAACTGAGGAGGAACGTGCCTGTAAAGGGGGTTAGCACTGTGCCTGGCACACAGCAAGCTCAGCAGACATGGGCCTGCAGACTGGAATTTAGTGATCAGATGTGACCTTTGATGGAGCAATAGGGAAAGTGGGCAATTTGGTGCCCGACTACCTCCTGTTCACGTGGCTTTGGGCAGATCACTGAGCTGGTGCAGGCCTGTTTCCTCATCTATAACATGGAAAGAACAACTCTGCCTTCTTCAGGGCTGTTATGAGAATCTTGTGAGATAAGGTGCTTTAAGAGGTTGGGCAGAGAGGGCGCTAACGAATGTGCTAATGCCCTGGGCCCTCTGAGCGGCTGGACCCTGTGCCCCTCGGCTTCCCAGCTCCAGGGCTGGCACTGAGCTGCTGGGTCGCCCCCGAGGTCACTCAGCCTTTACGCTCCCAGCTGGTCAGCAGAGGTGCCAGTGGCCACCTGTCCTGCTGGGTCTGCCCCTTGCTCTGAGTGGGCCTGGCACAGTCTCCCATCTCTGGCCCCTATAACTCTGGCCACACCATCTCTGCTGCTCAGAGCCTCCTCTTATCTAACTCAGGTCTAACTCAGAGTCAGGATGGGAGCAGCAGGAGGAGGAGCTAACGTTTACCAGAGCTTGCTCCTGCTCTAAGCAGTTTATGGAGCCTTATCATCCCCATGTTACAGATGGAACTGAGGCCCTTCCCTGAAAGATCACATAGCTCCTAGGTTGTGGAGTCAGGATTCAAACCCAGGCTGTCTGCTGCAAGCTCCTATCTACCACCCCCGCCCCTTCCCCAACATCACCCCGCGCCTCCCATAGAACAGCCTCCATGTTCCACATCACACCGACCTCTGATGCCAGCCTCCCTGGCTCCTCCTGAGGACGGGGCGGGAAGGTCTGGCTTCGACAACAGTGATGAGAGCAGCAGAGCGAGAGCCCTCACAGGTGAGCACCTACTGTGTGCTAGGCGGACATGATCTCACTGAGTTCTTTCAACAGCCCCATGCTGCCCCATTTTACAAAGGTAGAAACTGAGGCACAGAAAGATTGCTGGCCCAGAACCACCCATAGCACGCGAGATGGCAGAGCCTGAATCTGTCCTGTTTGCACCTCTGGTCTCTGTTACTTCCTCTTTAGCTTCTCCCAGTTACCAGCCATGGCCCAGCACATAGCAGGAGCTTCCCTAGGCCCCGTCAAGGTGAGCGAGGAAACATGGAGAAGCCAAACTTTACTGATGACCCAGCCAACTTCAAGGGCACCCATAACACCGCACGGCCTGCCGCTCCCTGGGATCCAGCCTGGGCCGGTGAGGGCAGGGCTGTGGCATTTCTCATTACGGCTTCTGTCAGCGGCCCTCCCTGTCCCTCTGTCTCTCCGTGTCTTCCCTTCTCTGCCCGGTACCCACGCTTTGGCTCTAAACGTCTCAAATTAGATTAATCGGGAGTTGGCAGGAGATGTGGCTGTGATGCCAACCCGTAAACAAATCTCAGCCGTCAGCATCTTGTCAGCCCGCGGCCCCAGAGGAGGACCCTTCCAGACACAAACTCTTATTAGACTTGTCAGATCTATTAAAATTCTCTTCACACTTCTGCGTTCTATCAGCCCCATCATTAGGACGGCCCTGGCCTCTGGGAACACCAGGGCCATATTAATCTGCCGTGTGCCCTGTCCCTGCCCCCTGCCCCCCTACCCCGACCCCCTCCAGGGACAGGAGGGAAAGACAGATGGACGGACAACAGCCAGGGGCAGGAGAGGAAGGTGTGGAGCTGTCCCTGGGAAGGCGCCAGGCCCAGGAAGAGGAGGTGTACTCCACTGTTTAAGAGTTTGGCCACGTGTGTACGCCACGCACACCTGAAGGCGAGGCTCTCCAGGGCGGGGCTACTGTGGGGCTGTGTACACACGGATACGCGCTATGTGATCTCGGGCAAACAACCTCTCGGGATCCCACTGCCTCATCTGCCCCGTGGAATAAGCATGCGCTCCATACAGGGTGGCCATGAGCATGAAATGCCCGGCCCGAAGTAGATGCTCAGTAAGTGGTCATTTCTCCTTCCCTCCTTCACACACACACAAACATTTTCATATGTACACACACATATTAGTGAAAACTCCCATCGAAGTGAATCTGTGTGCGCGTGCCTCTGAGCGTGCATAGGTGGGGGTGAAGTTGTGAACGTCAATCCACACACAGGTGGGTCTAGGTGCGTATCATTAGGTGTCTTACACAAGTCTGGGTTTGGCCAGAGAGAACTGGACTTGAAGTTAGGAGACCCGAGCCCTCCATTCGCCTACGGTGTGACCTGGGGAAAGTTCCTAGCCTCCCTGAGCCTTAGCTTTGTGCCTATAACCTGGGGACAAATGACATCTACCTTGGGTGGGGTGAGGACCATGCATTTCACCCCGTGCCTGGTTGGCTGAAACTCAGGCAGGGGACAGATGTGAGCAGATGACAGGCTGGACCTGGGCCTACACAGCTGGTCTGGGACATGCGACTTTCGCCTGTGGACCGTGGGAGCCCAGTCATGGGTGGATGTGGTTGCCCATGAGCGTGGGGCAGGTGGTCAGTGAGGACACAGGGGTCCCTCCGTGGTCCCAGGATGTCATCGGTGAGGGAGATGCTACCATGGACAAACTTTGAAAAGACTGAGTCTAATCCCCAGGCCCCCATTTCAGATGGCAAAACTCAGGCTCAGAGAAGCCGGGTGCCTTGCCCACTCTGATGGTGCGAGAGGAGCAGCCTTTCCCGCAGGCCCCTCCCAGCCCAACCGGAGCCTCTGTGAGGTGGGGTCTTGTGCTCCGATTCCCTCTGAGTTGGGCTGGAGAATGTGACTCAGGAGGAGCTCCAAGCTACCCCTGGAGGAGCCAGGGATCAGGGGTGGAGCTAGAGGGGCCTGGGAGGACAAGAGAGGGAAGGAGGGGGGAGAGGGAAGGAGGGAGGGGGAGGGAGAAGGAGGAGGAGGGAGAGGAAGATATTGCTCCAGCCAGTTTCTAGGAGCAGAGGGGGAACAAACACTCCTTTCTCGCCTCCTGGGCCCTTTCCCTTTTGATCCCCCCTCCCTTGTCACCCCCCGCCCCCCCCCGTGCTGACTCCGGGGTTAATTTTATTTCCGAGTTGGGCAGGCGCCCCTGGAGTCAGGCACGGCGCTCTGGGTGTGACTAACGCCCGCCCCAGGCCAGGGCTCTAAACTCTTTATCAAGAGCATGTGTCCCACGGCTCCCCGGGCGCAGGGCTGGGGCAGGGGTCGCCCTTGTGCCTCTGGAAACACCCCCATGCACATGTGCTCACCCTGCTCTCAAACATACATGCGCACACGTTATGCACCCGCACACACTTGCTCCCCCTGCACACACACTTGCTCCCCCTGCACACACTCACACAGACACAGTGATACACACAGACAACATCATGGGTACAAGCCCGGATGCACAACTACACACAGGAGCACACAGCACTCCTATGCAGACACTTACACATGCACTCATATGTATTCCCTGCACACTTCATCTACATGTGCCACAAATACTCCCAAAGGCACACACACTTGAGCGTGTGTATACACATGTACATATAGTTACACACTCACACACATCTGCACACATATTTATACATGTCCACACAATAACAGATGCACACTATAGATGTCAAACACACAGGCACATACACAGCCACAGCCACATGAACATACCTGAATGCACACTTAAACACATGTATATGTGTCACAGCCACGTATGTTTACATGACCAAACATTGTGCATGTGTGCGTTTGCATAAAAACACATACCATGTATGCATAGTGTGCTCATTTAAACTCACATGTATGTGAATAGTCATGTGCACATATACCCACATGTGCCACACACATACACATACTCACCTATGTACAAGGATGTGTGCAATAACACTTGTATGCTGGGATACTCACAAATACACACACACACACACACACACACACACCTGAATTGTAACACATCCAAAACATGTATTCACACTCATGCATATATCGGCATGCACATATATCATATCCAAACATGCACATACAGGGGGGACCGTGAACGCAGCTGGGAGGTGGAGGCAGCACAGCTGGCCCTCATTTAGCCGTGGAGGCCAAGGCCATATGAGGAGGCGAGGGCTGGTGTGGGGACAGGAAGCAGAGGTCAGTGAGGCCAGGCCAGGGCTGTGGCGGGGCGGGGGGTGTGAGGACATCCTTAGGCTGGGAGGTCTCACCCTCTCGCCACTTGCCCTTCTGATTAGTTTGACACCAGCAGGTGAGGCCTTTGCCAGGAGGTGGGGCAGGAGGGGCAGCTAGTGACCTCGGCTCCCGGTGCCCCCTTGGCCTGCTCTGCTGCTGCCCTGCCCAGCGGCTGGAGGCTGTGGCTGGGCCCGCCTTCTGCAGCTTTTGGTCTGAGGATCTGCCACCCCCCCCCACCCCCCCAGGCAAGGTGCCAAGGGGATGGCGACTGGGCTGGGCCTGTGAGGCCAGCTCAACATTTGGGGAAACCAAGGCTGAGGATGGGGGTAGAGGAGAGAGCTCAAAGGACAGCTGGCCCTGTGGCCAAGGGGCAGAAGGGGCAGAGCCCCACCATCTCACTGTCCCACCGGCAGTCACCAGCCACGTGCGGCGAGGGAGCCCCTGAAGTGTGGCCAGTGCCACTGAGGAACCAGATTTTACATTTTGATTTGATTTTACCTCATTGAAATTTAAAAACCGAAATTCAATTTAGTTTAGTGGCCGGGAAACTTTGCAGTAGATTTGGAACAACTTGGGTGTGTAAGCCTACAACCTTCTCAGTTGTCAATGCTGTGAAATTTCAATGCGGGTCTAGCGTTCCCCATGAAACTGCGCGTCTGAATGAAAATGGGCTGGATTTCAAAGACAGCATAAAGAAAAGAATGTAAAATAGCTCATTGATAATTTTATACGGATTACATGTTGAAATGATCATCTTTTGGCTAGAATGGGTAAAATAAAATATGTTAGCAAAAATAATTTGCTGTTCTCACATTTTATAACGTGGCTCCTTGGACATTTTAAATGACATTTGTGGCTTGTCTGATACTATTTCTGCGGGACAGCTTTTCTCCCAGGCAGCAGCAGTAGCAGGGGCCCAGCTCACCATCATCTTAGAACAGATGGTTCTTAGAACAGCTGTTCTTCCTTTCTGGACCTCAATTTCCTCATCTGTGAAATGGGCACCTCCCCCACAACACCACCTTCCAGCTCTCTACAAATGAGCAGGGGGCAGGGAGGGGGGGATGCCGGGTGCCGGGCACTCACTCTGGCCGTACTGGCCGTACTGGTAGCCAGCCACGGGGTCCACGCTGTAGCCGGTGGTGCTGTAGGTGGGTGGGCAGTAGGACTGGGAGGTGGGCAGGCTGTCCCCTGGCTTGATGGAGTCCGCCCGCTGGCTGCAGCTGGCCGAGATGGAGGAGGCCGAGTCCAGGCCGCCGTGCAGCGGGGAGATGGAGAAGTCGGCCTGCGGCTGTGGCGGCACCGCGCTGGGGTTGCTCAGAATGCTCATCACCTGTGGGGAGAGACCATTGTGTGGGCTGAGCAGCAGGGGTGGGGCTGGAAGGACCCCGCAGGGGCGTGTGCGGGGACGATGCCAGGCTGGCGTGGGCAGGCCTTTGCTGCAGTCTCTCCCTTGGGGTCCCTGCAGCTTGGAGATCCGTTGACCTGTGGGCTTGCCCTTGAGGGTAAGATGGCTAGCAGTTCTTCCTGGTTAGGTCCTGACCCCTGGAGGCGTCCTCCACCGAGAGCCCGGGGGTGAGGTGGGCCTGTTCACAGCTCTAGCCCCAGGCCTGACTGAATAAGTGAATGCATAGCACATGCATGAATGAATGAACAAGCACGCTAATTATGTCTCTCCTATCAGACAGGGAGCTCCCCTATCAGACAGGGACCTATGCCTCCCCCATCAGACTGGGATGCTCCCATCTTCTAGCACAAAGGGGTTTCAGCAGGACTCTGGGCCTGTCCGGCTTCACCCCTCATCCTGTGCTATGCTCTTGACTTTGGTCAGGACCTGGTGACCTCTTGGGAAGGTACGACACTGTAGCCTGCCCGGAACCTGGAACCTCTCTTCGGTTCCAGCAGCTCCTGGATGTCTGTGCCATCACCCACTTCCTCGAGGAGCCGGTTCAGCAAACAGTTCTCACCATCAGTGCTGCCAACTCAGACTGTCAGGGGCAAGCTCCTTTCTAGAAACTCCGCTTCAAGATGTTGTGTGTTCACTTATTCATCACTTAACTCATTGGTGTGTTCACTTATTCATTCAACAAACACACACTGAAGGTGACTATGACCCCAGAACTGAGGCTGAGCCTGGGACCTCAGAGGAGGAAGAGCCATGGCTCCAGCCCTCAGCTGGGGGAGTGTTTGGGTCTGGGGGAGGGGGCACCTAGCAACAGATCATCAAGATGTGGAGTGATGAGGATTGTTACAGAGGCAGCTCAGGGGCTGTGAGAGCCCAGGGGAGGGCACCCAGCCGGCCAGGGGGCCCAGGAAAGAATCTGGAGGAGGTGACACCTGTGTCCAGCTGTCCAGGAGAGAGCGGGGAGAGGGGGTGCGGGCAGCAGGATTCCTGCAGAGAGCATGGCACCTAGTCAGCCCAGGGGAAAGGGGGGAGGGGCAGACCTTTGTGGGTCTGACCTGAGGGCCAGGACCCTGGTGGCCTCCTGCTAATGCCACCCCTTATGGGAGGGAGGCCAAGTGCCAGTGGGGTCAGGCTTGTTGATGGTCTGCCCAACACCGAGCTAAAGGATCCCGCTGCCATCCACACGGGGCAGGTGGCTGTGTTCTCTGACTTCCCCTCCCACCTCCTGGGAGATGGTGGGCTCTGGGCATCTGAGCCATGACCTATGGCATCCTGACAATGTCTGCCTTCTCACTTTTGACTTGTCCCTGCCATAGGCACTGGGGCCTGGCCAGGGTCTGCACCCTCAGGCCAGGGCCAGGCACGGAGCTCCTCCACTTCCTGGCTGTGCGGCCTCAGGGTGTCCCTTACCTTCTGTGACCAGCCCATCCGGAGGAAAAGAGCCGACAATGAACCTGACTCAGAGGGCGCTGGAGGCTGAGCAGAGCCCAGCACGGGGAGCTTTGCGCCCAGCCTGGCGCGTTGCAGCGCTGAGGCATCAGCGGCCCCAGCTCCTCGGACCCTCTTCTTCCCACCTCCTTCACTGTCCCTCCTCTCAGACACCAACTTATGTGACTCTCCTGATCCAGAGGCCTACAGAGACGTGTGGGGCAGAGCTATGGCGCCCATTTCTCAGATGACAAAACCGAGGCCCACGAAGGGCTGGGGCTTCCCCAGATCTCACAGCCAGTCCAGCCGGCCGGACCCTGCCTGCTCACCTGATAATGCCGGGACAGACTCTCAAGGATGTTTCCGGCACCTGACCCCTCCAGAGGCTCTTACTCTGGGGACCAACCAGCAGCTACTGGCGGGGGTGGGGGTCCCTCATCCCTGACTCTTCCCTCAGTGCTCCCAACACACCTCCCTCAGCCCTGGGGCAACTCTCCTCTGTCCTTTACCTCCCCCCACCCCTTCCCAGAGCCAGAGGCCAGGGCATGGGCCTGCTGGGCTGGTCTGTCTCCACTGCAGCTGGT
This sequence comes from Myotis myotis, assembly GCF_014108235.1. Lineage (NCBI taxonomy): Eukaryota > Metazoa > Chordata > Mammalia > Chiroptera > Vespertilionidae > Myotis > Myotis myotis. The sequence continues at coordinate 9,618,556 of NW_023416324.1, read as the reverse complement.
GGGATTTAGGTGGGTCTTCATGGTGTGTCACCCACTGAGATGGCAAAGACACAGGGCACAGGACTGTGAGAGGGGAAGTCTGGGCGGGAGGTGTCGGGGCGACTTTGTGCAGCAGCACTGTTTTAGGGAGCGGAGGTCTCCCCGATTCTCTCTGCACTGAATGCGCTTCTAAGGCCTCTGTCATGGGGGGGGGGCACGCACAGGGTGCTGGGGTGGTGGCTAGAGGGACTCTAGAAAAGGGGGTCCCCATAGTGAGGGTGTGAGGATGTCTGACCCTATCGGGTTGTGCTTGCTGCCTTCTGACTGGAGATGGGGCCTCCTGGACCTGAGATATTTGCTGTGTGAATGGAGGGGCAGGGGTTCTCTGGGAAAACTCAGGAATCTCATGATGCCCTGGGAGTTAGGAGACCCCATTCTCTTCCAAGTTCCTGCCTAGACCTCACTTTCCAACTAAATTAAGAAAATCACCCCCATCCTATTCCCCACCCCATGCAAACACTACCCCTGCCCCTTCCTCCAAGGAGGCCTGGGCCCCAGGACAGACTCAGGCTCAGGGGAAGCACACACCCACTTCCCTGGGGGGCGGGAGCCTCTCGGGAGGGTGTGTCAGCTCAGGTGAGCGAATCCCTTCCTCCTGGATGTCACTACGAGGCAGGAAGAGACATGGGAGGGGGGAGAGTAGAGAGAGGATGGGGGTGGTCTGGGGACGAGATGGGAACTGTACACAGAGCCACTCACACTGCAGGACGGGACCTCCGGGGAACCGCCTCAGAGCTGACCACATCGCTCATGTCACTCACGCATCACCCGTGGCTTCTCAGTGCCTTCCAGGCAAACAGGGCAAAGGTTTCTTGTGCTCTGACCGCTACCTGCCTGTCCCAACTCCTCCCTGCCTTTTCCTTCCTTGCACTTGAAGTCCCAGCCACACCAAGCTGTGGTGTTTGCTAAGGACATCTTTTAGTCATTCCACGAGCATTGCACAGAGGGCTGCCCCTGCCAGGCCGGAGAGAGGACTGCACTGTGACTCCTTGAGGCCAGGATGAAGCTGCATTTCGT